>NC_086444.1:804493457-805113997 GCF_028390025.1 Pseudophryne corroboree | reverse complement strand
TGTCGTCATCCATTAAGTATACTATCCATCTACATTCTATACCTGTGGTGCATTTTAGTTTTGCAGTTTGCTGACACAGTGACCACCAGTATACTATATATAGCAGTACGGTAGGCCACTGCTGTACCTACCTCTGTGTCGTCATCCATTAAGTATACTATCCATCTACATTCTATACCTGTGGTGCATTTTAGTTTTGCAGTTTGCTGACACAGTGACCACCAGTATACTATATATAGCAGTACGGTAGGCCACTGCTGTACCTACCTCTGTGTCGTCATCCATTAAGTATACTATCCATCTACATTTTATACCTGTGGTGCATTTTAGTTTTGCAGTTTGCTGACACAGTGACCACCAGTATACTATATATAGCAGTACGGTAGGCCACTGCTGTACCTACCTCTGTGTCGTCATCCATTAAGTATACTATCCATCTACATTCTATACCTGTGGTGCATTTTAGTTTTGCAGTTTACTGACACAGTGACCACCAGTATACTATATATAGCAGAACGGTAGGCCACTGCTGTACCTACCTCTGTGTCGTCAAGTATACTACCCATCCATACCTGTGGTGCATTTCAGTTGTGCGCAGTAAATATAGTAGTAGGCCATTGCTTTTGATCCTGGCATATAATTCCACACATTAAAAAATGGAGAACAAAAATGTGGAGTTTAAAATAGGGAAAGATCAAGATCCACTTCCACCTCGTGCTGAAGCTGCTGCCACTAGTCATGGCCGAGACGATGAAATGCCATCAACGTCGTCTGCCAAGGCCAATGCCCAATGTCATAGTAGAGAGCATGTAAAATCCAAAAAGCAAAAGTTCAGTAAAATTACCCAAAAATCAAAATTAAAATCGTCTGAGGAGAAGCATAAACTTGCCAATATGCCATTTACGACACGGAGTGGCAAGGAACGGCTGAGGCCCTGGCCTATGTTCATGGCTAGTGGTTCAGCTTCACATGAGGATGGAAGCACTCATCCTCTCGCTAGTAAAATTAAAAGACTTAAGCTGGCAAAAGCACAGCAAAGAACTGTGCGTTCTTCTAAATCACAAATACCCAAGGAGAGTCCAATTGTGTCGGTTGCGATGCCTGACCTTCCCAACACTGGACGGGAAGAGCTTGCGCCTTCCACCATTTGCACGCCCCCTGCAAGTGCTGGAAGGAGCACCCGCAGTCCAGTCCCTGATAGTCAAATTGAAGATGTCACTGTTGAAGTACACCAGGATGAGGATATGGGTGTTGCTGGCGCTGGGGAGGAAATTGACAAGGAGGATTCTGATGGTGAGGTGGTTTGTTTAAGTCAGGCACCCGGGGAGACACCTGTTGTCCGTGGGACGAATATGGCCATTGACATGCCTGGTCAAAATACAAAAAAAATCACCTCTTCGGTGTGGAATTATTTCAACACAAATGCGGACAACAGGTGTCAAGCCGTGTGTTGCCTTTGTCAAGCTGTAATAAGTAGGGGTAAGGACGTTAACCACCTCGGAACATCCTCCCTTATACGTCACCTGCAGCGCATTCATCATAAGTCAGTGACAAGTTCAAAAACTTTGGGTGACAGCGGAAGCAGTCCACTGACCACTAAATCCCTTCCTCTTGTAACCAAGCTCCTGCAAACCACACCACCAACTCCTTCAGTGTCAATTTCCTCCTTACCCAGGAAAGCCAATAGTCCTGCAGGCCATGTCACTGTCAAGTCTGACGAGTCCTCTCCTGCCTGGGATTCCTCCGATGCATACTTGAGTGTAACGCCTACTGCTGCTGGCGCTGCTGTTGTTGCTGCTGGGAGTCGATCGTCATCCCAGAGGGGAAGTCGGAAGACCACTTGTACTACTTCCAGTAAGCAATTGACTGTCCAACAGTCCTTTGCGAGGAAGATTAAATATCACAGCAGTCATCCTGCTGCAAAGCAGATAACTCAGGCCTTGGCAGCCTGGGCGGTGAGAAACGTGGTTCTGGTATCCATCGTTAATTCAGAGGCAACTATAGACTTGATTGAGGTACTGTGTCCCCGGTACCAAATACCATCTAGGTTCCATTTCTCTAGGCAGGCGATACCGAAAATGTACACAGACCTCAGAAAAAGACTCACCAGTGTCCTAAAAATTGCAGTTGTACCCAATGTCCACTTAACCACGGACATGTGGACAAGTGGAGCAGGGCAGACTCAGGACTATATGACTGTGACAGCCCACTGGGTAGATGTATTGCCTCCCGCAGCAAGAACAGCAGCGGCGGCACCAGTAGCAGCATCTCGCAAACGCCAACTCGTTCCTAGGCAGGCTACGCTTTGTATCACCGCTTTCCATAAGAGGCACACAGCTGACAACCTCTTACGGGAACTGAGGAAGATCATCGCAGAATGGCTTACCCCAATTGGACTCTCCTGGGGATTTGTGACATCGGACAACGCCAGCAATATTGTGCGTGCATTACATCTGGGCAAATTCCAGCACGTCCCATGTTTTGCACAAACATTGAATTTGGTGGTGCAGAATTATTTTAAAAACGACAGGGGCGTGCAAGAGATGCTGTCGGTGGCCCGAAGAATTGCGGGCCACTTTCGGCATTCAGGCACCGCGTACAGAAGACTGGAGCACCACCAAACATTCCTGAACCTGCCCTGCCATCATCTGAAGCAAGAGGTGGTAACGAGGTGGAATTCAACCCTCTATATGCTTCAAAGGATGGAGGAGCAGCAAAAGGCCATTCAAGCCTATACATCTGCCCACGATATAGGCAAAGGAGGGGGAATGCACCTGACTCAAGCGCAGTGGAGAATGATTTCAACGTTGTGCAAGGTTCTGCAACCCTTTGAACTTGCCACACGTGAAGTCAGTTCAGACACTGCCAGCCTGAGTCAGGTCATTCCCCTCATCAGGCTTTTGCAGAAGAAGCTGGAGACATTGAAGGAGGAGCTAAAACAGAGCGATTCCGCTAGGCATGTGGGACTTGTGGATGGAGCCCTTATTTCGCTTAACCAGGATTCACAGGTGGTCAATCTGTTGAAATCAGAGCACTACATTTTGGCCACCGTGCTCGATCCTAGATTTAAAACCTACGTTGTATCTTTCTTTCCGGCAGACACAAGTCTGCAGAGGTTCAAAGACCTGCTGGTGAGAAAATTGTCAAGTCAAGCGGAACGTGACCCGTCAACAGCTCCTCCTTCACATTCTCCCGCAACTGGGGGTGCGAGGAAAAGGCTAAGAATTCCGAGCCCACCCGCTGGCGGTGATGCAGGGCAGTCTGGAGCGAGTGCTGACATCTGGTCCGGACTGAAGGACCTGCCAACGATTACTGACATGTCGTCTACTGTCACTGCATATGATTCTCTCACCATTGAAAGAATGGTGGAGGATTATATGAGTGACCGCTTTCAAGTAGGCACGTCAGACAGTCCGTACGTATACTGGCAGGAAAAAGAGGCAATTTGGAGGCCCTTGCACAAACTGGCTTTATTCTACCTAAGTTGCCCTCCCTCCAGTGTGTACTCCGAAAGAGTGTTTAGTGCAGCCGCTCACCTTGTCAGCAATCGGCGTACGAGGTTACTTCCAGAAAATGTGGAGAAGATGATGTTCATCAAAATGAATTATAATCAATTCCTCCGTGGAGACATTCACCAGCAGCAATTGCCTCCAGAAAGTACACGGGGACCTGAGATGGTGGATTCCAGTGGGGACGAATTAATAATCTGTGAGGAGGGGGATGTACACAGTGAAAGGGGTGAGGAATCGGAGGATGATGATGAGGTGGACATCTTGCCTCTGTAGAGCCAGTTTGTGAGAGATTGATTGCTTCTTTTTTGGTGGGGTCCCAAACCAACCAGTCATTTCAGTCACAGTCGTGTGGCAGACCCTGTCGCTGAAATGATGGGTTCGTTAAAGTGTGCATGTCCTGTTTATACAACATAAGGGTGGGTGGGAGGGCCCAAGGACAATTCCATCTTGCACCTCTTTTTTCTTTCATTTTTCTTTGCATCATGTGCTGTTTGGGGACAATTTTTTGGAAGTGCCATCCTGCCTGACACTGCAGTGCCACTCCTAGATGGGCCAGGTGTTTGTGTCGGCCATTTGTGTCGCTTAGCTTAGTCACACAGCGATCTTGGTGCGCCTCTTTTTTTCTTTGCATCATGTGCTGTTTGGGGACAATTTTTTTGAAGTGCCATCCTGCCTGACACTGCAGTGCCACTCCTAGATGGGCTAGGTGTTTGTGTCGGCCACTTGTGTCGCTTAGCTTAGTCACACAGTGACCTTGGTGCGCCTCTTTTTTTCTTTGCATCATGTGCTGTTTGGGGACAATTTTTTTGAAGTGCCATCCGGCCTGACACTGCAGTGCCACTCCTAGATGGGCCAGGTGTTTGTGTCGGCCATTTGTGTCGCTTAGCTTAGTCACACAGCGATCTTGGTGCGCCTCTTTTTTTCTTTGCATCATGTGCTGTTTGGGGACAATTTTTTTGAAGTGCCATCCTGCCTGACACTGCAGTGCCACTCCTAGATGGGCCAGGTGTTTGTGTCGGCCACTTGTGTCGCTTAGCTTAGTCACACAGCGACCTTGGTGCGCCTCTTTTTTTCTTTGCATCATGTGCTGTTTGGGGACAATTTTTTTGAAGTGCCATCCGGCCTGACACTGCAGTGCCACTCCTAGATGGGCCAGGTGTTTGTGTCGGCCACTTGTGTCACTTAGCTTAGCCATCCAGCAACCTCGGTGCAAATTGTAGGACTAAAAATAATATTGTGAGGTGTGAGGTGTTCAGAATAGACTGGAAATGAGTGGAAATTATGGTAATTGAGGTTAATAATACTATGGGATCAAAATGACTCCCAAATTCTATGATTTAAGCTGTGTTTTAGGGTTTTTTGTAAAAAACACCCGAATCCAAAACACACCCGAATCCGACAAAAAATTTTCGGTGAGGTTTTGCCAAAACGCGTCCGAATCCAAAACACGGCCGCGGAACCGAATCCAAAACCAAAACACAAAACCCGAAAAATGTCCGGTGCACATCACTAATAATAGATCCATAGTTCGTTTTTTCAACCATAGTATTGCCTTAGTTAATGTTATGCTCCATATACTGTAGTGCGCTAGCACCACATTATGTCACACTGTAAGACTGCCAGTACACGCTATGCAACACAGTAGCCCCAATTCACATTATGACACTGGGTCTAATTCAGACCTGATCGCAGCAGCAAATTTGTTAGCTAATGGGCAAAACCATGTGCACTGCAGGGGGGTCAGATATAACACGTGCAGAGAGAGTTATGGTGTGTACACACAGTGAGATTTTTTCTTTTGATTTTGACTATATAGTCAAAATCGCAAGAAAAGTTAGTGCAAATTGCAAGGTGTTAGCCACTTTCGATACCGATTCAATCCCGATGCATGGTCCCGCCAGGTCGGTATCGCAAGAAAAGATAGACTGTGCAGGCAAGTCAATCCTTTCTAGATCGGTGTACTATCTAGTTCATCTCACATGTCAATTACATCTCACATAAGCCAAAATCTCACTTAAGCCAAAATCGTAAGTACACATAGGCCCTCATTCCGAGTTGTTCGCTCGCTAGCTGCTTTTAGCAGCATTGCAAACGCTAGGCCGCCGCCCTCTGGGAGTGTATCTTAGCTTAGCAGAAGAGCGAACGAAAGATTAGCAGAACTGCTACTAAATAATTTGCTGCAGTTTCTGAGTAGCTCCAGACCTACTCCTAGACTGCGATCACCTCAGTCCGTTTAGTTCCTGGTTTGACGTCACAAACACGCCCTGCGTTCGGCCAGCCACTCCCCCGTTTCTCCAGCCACTCCTACATTTTTTAGCACACTCCCTGAAAACGGCCAGTTTCCGCCCAGAAACACCCACTTCCTGTCAATCATACTACGATCACTCGAGCGATGAAAAAACGTTGCTCGAGCTTGTGTAAATCTACAAAGTTTTGTGTGAAAGTACTTAGCACATGTGCGCTGCGTACCATGGCCCTCATTCCGAGTTGATCGGTCGCAAGGCGATTTTAGCAGAGTTACACACGCTAAGCCGCCGCCTACTGGGAGTGAATCTTAGCTTCTTAAAATTGCGACCGATGTATTCGCAATATTGCGATTACTAACTACTTAGCAATTTCAGAGTAGCTCCAGACTTACTCTGCCTGTGCGATCATTTCAGTGCTTGTCGTTCCTGGTTGACGTCACAAACACACCCAGCGTTCGCCCAGGCACTCCCACCGTTTCTCCGGCCACTCCTGCGTTTTTTCCGGAAACGGTAGCGTTTTCAGCCACACGCCCCTGAAACGCCGTGTTTCCGCCCAGTAACACCCATTTCCTGTCAATCACATTACGATCGCCGGAGCGAAGAAAAAGCCGTGAGTAAAAATACTTTCATCATAGTAAAGTTACTTGGCGCAGTCGCAGTGCGAACATTGCGCATGCGTACTAAGCGGATTTTCACTGCGATGCGATGAAAAATACCGAGCGAACAACTCGGAATGAGGGCCCATGCGCATGCACATTTTTGCATTTTTTTCACTTGATCGCTGCACTGCGAAAATCGGCAGCAAGCGAACAATTCGGAATGACCACCATATCTCAAGAAAAGTTAGTCAAAATTGGTGGTGCTGGGCTCCGGGGAGTTCAGGGGAAATCGCAAAGTGAAAATCGGGCATAGCAAGGATCTCATCGTGTGTACACACCATTAGATTTGGGTGGGTTATTTTGATTCTGTGCAGGGTAAATACTGACTGCTTTATTTTTACACTGCAATTTAGATTTCAGTTTGAATACACCACACCCAAATCTAACTCTCTCTGCACATGTTACATCTGCCCCACCTGCAGTGCACATGGACTTGCCCATCAGCTAACAAATTTGGTGCTGCGATCAGGTCTGTATTAGGCCCACTATCCCCAGTTCATATTGGGCTTGCTTCAGATGTGGTTGGAGTTGCTATTAATGCTGCATCCTTGGAAGCAGCAATGATAGTGCCGTATGATGATGCAGCAGGAAGCGTCTATTACAAGCAAGCAGGGCTGCCATCAGAAATGATGGGGCACGGAACTAACAAATTTGGCAGCCCCCCATAGCTGTCCCACTGTGTGTGTTTGTTTGTTTGTTTGTTTGTTTATTTGTGTGTGTGTGTGGTGGGGGTGTGTGGTGGGGGGCAGTTGGGAGACTCCTGTCACTCGCTGCTCTGTGGGTAATAATCACTGTGCGCATGTGCCCAGCATCTATTCACAGAAGACAGAAGGTCTGGGGGTATACCAGCAGCTCATAGAGCGCTGGGCATGCCCCTACAGTGATGTAAAAGGGGGGCGTGGTTTGCGGTCATGGCATTGCCGTGAAGCCAAGGCCCCTTTTCGGGAGCGCGTGCCGTAGTCCTGACTCCAGCTATCAGCATGTTGGGAGGTATGCCTATACCCGAGACTATAATGTTAAATGTTAATGATGTATTCCATACAGTATCCGGTGTATAAAAAGACCAATGTTTACTTTAATGTCCAGTGCTGTTTCACCGTCCCCCCCTCAGACTACCAATGATCTGCAGGCTGGGAGATTGCGGACTGCATTTGGAAATCCTGCGTTTACCACTGATATAGAATACTGGCTAGCAGTGAAGCTCTATCTGTCTGAGCTTGACACAAGAGAGCCTCCTTGTACTAACCCCTGGCACTGTTAAAAGAATTGTCTACAGTATATTACACAATGTACAATAACTAGGGGAGAGAACAAGAATGAAAGTATGTACTAAGCCTGAAAAGTGATAAATATCACAGTGATAAAGTACCAGCCAATCGGCTCCTAACTGTCATTTTTCAAACACAGCCTGTAATATGGCAGTTGGGAGCCGATTGGCTGGTGCTTTATCACAGTGATATTTATCACTTTTCAGGCTTAGTACATCTCCCCCACTACATGGGAAGAAATTAACACATATACAAAAATGAAATAGTTACATAGAAATGCTAGATAGATAGATAGATAGATAGATAGATAGATAGATAGATAGATAGATAGATAGATAGATAGATAGATAGATAGATAGATAGGTCAATTATATGAATAAGCCGGCAATAGATATTAGGGTGTAAATTTATTAAAGTGCGGGATTTTAGAAGTGGAGATGTTGTCCATAGTAACTAGATTCTCATACCTCCCAACTGTCCTGATTCTTGCGGGACAGTCCCGTTTTTTGGGGGTCTGTCCCGCTGTCCCTCTCGCGGGCCGCAGTGTTCGGGGTGGTGGTGGGGGGGCAGTTGGGAGGCTCCATATCACATACTGCTCAGTTCAGAGCAGAGCAGCGGTGAATAGACACTGTGCACATGCACACAGCGTCTAGTCCAGTGAGGCAGAGGGACTGAGAGCATGGCCAGCAGCTCACAGAGCACTGGCCATGCCCCCACTGTGACGAAAATTGGTAGCGTGGCTCGCGATCACGTCATCCACACGAGGCCATGCCCCCTTTTCAATCATTCACGCCCCCTTTCGTCGCCTTCAGAAATCCAAAAGTTGGGAGGTATGGATTCTAGCTATTATCTTCTAGAAGAGCTTCAGGACCTAATTCAGCATGGATCGTTAATCTGAGAAATTGCAGTTGTCTGTGAGTAGAAAGGCGCCGTACTGACAGAAAGAAAAAATGCCCCATGCAAATTTGCTAATACATCGCAGATTGCTATCCACTCGCAGATGCATATGCAATTTCCGGAACATCGAAGAGTCTTTGCCATCTGAGCAAATGTGAGTAGGTCTGAGGCTGCCACTAATCTGCATCTGAGACGGCCTGGAAGTGGTCTGCGCTGACATCAGAGACCCTCCCCATAAACGTTTTTTCTGACACACCCAGAAATCGTCAGGTTTTCGCCCAGAAACGCTGGCTTCCTGTCAGTCAAATAGCAGCTGCATTGCGTGTACGAGCTGTACACATTTTCTGACACTATTTACCCATGCACGTGCAAAATGTGGATGCTATGCATGTGCAGTCGTTCAATGATCAAATTCTCTAATTAGCGATCCATGCTGAATTAGGCCCTCAGTATGATATGCCAGCGCTTGGGATCCCGACGGTCCTGAAGGTTGCAATGCCGACAGGGGTGACTTAGGGCTGTTCTCCCCTCTCCCTTAACCCTCCCTTCCTGCAGCCTAACCCTAACGTTCCCCTATAGTGCCTAACCTCATTCCTCCTTGTGGCAGTGCCTAAACCTAACCCCCCTCCCCGCAGCCTAAATTCTAATGCCTCCTCCACAGCTTAACCCTCCCCATGGATGCCTAACCCTAGCCCTCCCTCCCTGCAGCCTAACCCCAGGGCTGCCATCAGAAATTGTGGGGCCCAGGACTGACAAAATAGACAGGACCCCTCCCCCAGAATAAAAAAGATTCTGCTGCATCGCTCCACCCCTATGTGAGAGCTGATGTCCAGGGAAGGCTTGTTTTAAGAAGTCCTCCCTGCGCATCAGTCCACTGTTGTTTTATAGTCTGGTAAAGCTCTCCAGGTAATGGCGGTAGGAGCCAAGGGTGGGCCCCCCTCTCTGTAAGGGCCCGGGACACCAGTCCCCACAGTCCCCCCCTGATGGCTGCCCTGCCTAACCCTAATCCACAACCCCCCCCCCCACACACACACACACACACACACACACACACACACACACACACACACACACACACACACACACACACTGCCTCACCCTAACCTCCCCAGGGGGTGGCTAAACTAACTGCCTCACCAGCCCTACACCTAACCTGGGCTCTATACTTACATAGGTCGGGATTCCGATGTAGGTCTCCTGACCATTTTCGGCATTCCGGCGCAGGCATTATGCCAGGATCCCGACTGCCAACAAATGAACCACATCCCTCTAAAAGGTGCTAGATAATAAATAAGTAGAATCTGATTGGTTGTTATGAGCAACATCTCCACTTCTAAAAACCTGCACTTTAGTACCTTTAGGTGTCTGAATATCAGTACAAAACCCTGTACTATAAGTCCATCTATGTAGCCCTGTAGATTATAATGGCACAGATTTAAAGGTTATCAAATGATAAATCCATGAATGGATTAAGGTTTGTGGGGGCCCCTACCAATAAAATCGGCAAAACTATATAACAGTGATATAGTGTAATGTGTAAATTCTCCCTGAACCACAAATGTGTTGAACGAATTGTATTGCTCCCAGTTTACATTATGCCAGACAGAAGCCCCAGTGCCCCTCACACTGATAATAGGGGTGTGGTATGGAAGGTAGATAATAACTAGGTCGACAGTGTCTAGGTCGACCACTATTGGTCAACAGTAACTAGGTCGAGAGGGTCTCTAGGTCGACATGGTCTAGGTCGACAGGTAACGGTTGACATGCGTTTATTATGTTTTTTTCTGTGTTGTTTTCTTCGTAGAGTGACCGGGAACCCCAATTAGTGCACTGTGTCCCCTCGCATGGCTCGCTTCGCTCGCCATGCTTTGGGCAAGGTGCCTCACTTTACCGTTCCAATCGTAGTCCACGTGGATCAGTAAGTATGAAAAGGTTCAAAAAAAGAAAAAAATCGTGAAAAACGCATGTCGACCTTTTGACCTGTCGACCTAGAACATGACGACCTAGAGACCCTGTTGACCTAGTTACTGTCGATCAATAGTGGTTGACCTAGATAGTGTCGACCTAGATACTGTCGACCTAGAGACCGGATTCCGATAATATAGGTATAAGTGTGGGGATCCCTGGACGACCACCCCATCCGCCCTGTTGTTAATCGGGCATTGCAATCATCCCATTGTTACCCATATTTACCTACTTTTAAATGATACGTCTAGAAATCCTGGAGGATGATTCAGTAGGGTAGTGGGTGTGAGGTTGGTCTACTCTACTATTTGTGAGTCTCCTGAACTTTTTGGGAGAGCAGGCAAGTATAAGGTTACTATCAAGTCAGTGCAGAAATATGAAATAATTACCTTACACTGTGTGTAATGTAATACTAAGTGCTGAAAGCCATTGTGCCTCTAGCTGAATGCACTGGAGTTTATTGTCCTGTCCCTTACTGTGAACCAGGTTGCTTTCAATGTCACAATCTTTGAATTTATAACTAAATAAAATTAAAAGAAGTCTGTGAGGGAGATTTTTAACATTTTTGGTCAAACTAGAAAACAATCTCTTACAGCTAAAACATATTGAAAATAATAAAAGTGGGAAAACTGCTAATTTCAAGTAATTACTTAATAATCATCTACCATATTTTTAAATAAGAACTCCATTGGTTAAAACCTTTAATTAAATCAGCGTATCCTTAATTTAACTAAATAAAAAACAGATACGGACACCACAGCTTGGCTAAAAGGTTATTATTTATTTAATTAGTTAATAAACCTGTGCAATCTCAATTCTACCCTCTCAAGATGTAATGTCTTTAGGGGACTACTAAAACATCCCCCTACTGACACACTTGCCATGTGGTAGACTTACCTTCCTCATGGGAATAGTGCATACGTTTCTGCACTAGTAGCGCACAGGTCCTGTTACAAACTTGCTATATTATGGAGGGTAAGTGCCCCACATTGCTGGCTTGGACCACAGTAGGCTACTGAGATGCAGTGTGCTCCTGCCACAGCTGGGCACCACCTGGCCCTGGCCGCCACCTGCACGAAAAGAGCAATTCCAAAAAAGACAATAAATACTTAATGAACAAACCCAGGCCCAAAGAATTAAGGTGCACTTAATTAGGCCAGAACTAACAAGCTAGCTCAGGACCTAAAACCCATGCCTAATCACCATGCCCGAAAAGACAAAAGAAAAAGAGACACTGCAACAATTACTTTTTCCGAGCCATATCCAAATACTTAGGACTGCAGGCAATCTGCCTCACCAAATGAGGAACCACATCCAACCAGACATTCTACACACCAGGCCTCCAAGCTCAGACCTCCACCAACACCCTCCTCAAACAAATCAGCTCCAGCCCCTTTAAGTGACCAATGTCATTACCAACAACATGCAGAACCAACCAGTCAGGGTCACCCCACCAAGTTACATAAGAGACTATAAAGCCAGCAATGCCTAACAACAGGGAACCCAGGCACCTACCCAGTGCACCCGCACTGCAAAAGCAAAGCACACTGAGCCAGGCCATGCTTCTCAGGCCAATAAATATAGGAATGGCAGACTAGCTAAAACTGCCCAACCAGATCCTCTTCAGCTGTGAAAGAAACAAAACCCTAACAGTAATCCACCATGCCAAAAACAAGCATACAAAACAATGGAATCTTAAAACATAACACAATCACTAGCCTAGTCAGGGGAAAAGGGGAAAAACAGGTAACCCTAGTGAAGAAGAAAACTTTAAAAACCTCCTGTTAACTCAAAGTAGCCAAATAAATTGTCTCCAGGAGCTAAAAAAAATCCCTTCAAACATACTTATTATTGAATGCAAACCATCCAGTAACTGGCAGGTAAATAAAGTTTTCTGATTGGTGCGGGAAGTGCGAACTACATCTAATCACACCACACATAAAACTTATACGCAGAGGACTTCCACCAAGGGCATAGCTACAATAGGTGCAGGGGGTGCGGCTACTATGGGGCCCAGGCCGCCTCCGGGGCACGGCCCTCCCCCTGCACCTATTTGTACTGCCAGCAGTCGCAGCCTGGTACAAATTGATAGTGCTATGTCTGTCGGTGCTCTGTGTATGCATTTATGTGTAATGTTCCTCTGCCTGCCTTCCAGCAACACTTGTGACAGCACAAGAGTATCACTGGCCACTGCAGCTCCGCCTCTGAACATCCATGTGCTGCCCACACCAGCCTAAGTCCTCCCACCACCCGCCCTGCTGTGGCCCTCCTCCATTCAGGGTGATCCATAATCCCCAGTGACCCAGTGCCTCGCATACGTGCGAAGGCCGGGCCCAGTGCTGACCCAACATCTGGCCGCAGCAGCACAACACTGGCCAGCGGAGTCCCCGCAGATTCTATAGCTAGAGCTAGATTAAGGAGGACCCAAGCAACAAGTGTTTCTCTCCCAAGGACCTCTGTTGGTACCTATGGACAGATCACAGGCACTGTATTACGCATCCTTGCTGCCCCTGCACATGAAGAAAGGGGAGGGTACACGGGCTGGATCCATTCTCTCTCACACAAAACCATTTCTATTTCTTTGCAGTGTAATACAGGCACATCTGCTGTTTCTGACCGGCTCCGGCTCTCCTCACTGTCATTGATGCTGGGAGGAGGCGTGGCTGAGCCTGCAGGGACATCCAAGGACCAAGGCCATGCCTCCTCCCTGTGTCAGTGAGGTGAGAGTCGAAGCAATCCCGAGAGAGCAGAGATGTGCCTGCAGTGCACATTGGGCCTAATTCAGGCCTGGTCGCATGCAGGCTATTTTTTGCACTGCTGCGACCAGGTAATCACCGCCTACAGGGGAGGGAGTAATGGCTTTGCAGTGGTGCAGTCGCTTGTGCAGAGAGCTGCACAAGCAAAAAGTTTGTACAGTCTCTGCACAGCTCAAGACTTACTCAGCCGCTGCGATGATCCTTGCTGTAGCTGACGTCAGGACCCCTCCCTGGAAACGGCCGGGCACGCCTGCGTTTTCCTGAACACTCCCAGAAAACTGTGAGTTGACACCCCCGGACGGTCTCTTCCTGTCAATCTTCTTTCATTCGCCGCCGCAAACGCATTCTTCGTTCTTTTCCCCGCTGCCCGGCGGCCATCGCGTCTGCGCATTGTGACCCGTATGCATGCGCTGTTCATACCTGATCGCACGGCTGTGAAAAAAGTCAGCGTGCGATCGGGTCTGAATGACCCCCATAAAGCAGCCAGCGGGGACTGAAGGTGAGTGTCTGCTCGCCGGCTCCACCCGCTCTCTGTCCGTCGGGGTAAGGGGGTTGAGGTAAAGAGTTGACTGAGTGAAGGGGGGGGGGGGGGGGAGTTGAGCTTGAAGTAGTTTCTGCTTGGGGGAAGGGGGTGGTTAGAGCAGCTTAGATTTAGAACTGAGAGTAGTATGGCGCGGTGGGAAAATTGTGCTATGGGACCCCCAAAGGTATAGCTATGCCCCTGATTTCCACCTTCCAAGTACGTGGATAGAAGATAAAGACTCCCCTGCTGTTGCCACACAAGTAACTTTTGCAATCTAAGCCTAATGCTACTAAGTAGCGCCTTAAAACAGCAGCAAACTGAAAGTTAGAAAGGCTGGCCACGTCAGGGTTGACTAACCACTGCTTACCTCCTGTGGGATGACAACTAAGGTAGAAAACCAAAAGGCAAACCGGGCAATCCGAGGCATCTGCATGCATAGCAAGCATAACCCAAAGCCCCTGGCCCAGTGATCTGTCTTAGAAGACCACAAATTGCAAAGTACAGCCAATTCCCTACCCAAAACATCCAGTGTGAGTAAAACAGTAGAAACCAACACCTTACTAGAAGCAACTCACACTATATATAAATCACACTTAAAGCCACACACCCCTAACACCTCCTATTGGCTCATATAATGATTGACACATGAAAACTTAAATCTCATCTGCCCAATAACAAGCCTGTTACAGGATTCTTATATATTCTCATGCCTAGCCAGCTGTCTTCTCCTCTTCACACTGCTTACTGTATATAATACAAATTGCAACTCATTCTTACAGCTCACTATTTCTGTTTATGAGTCTGCATATCTGCCTTTCAGCATCAGGAATTGTGAAAACAGTCAATGCCTCTGTAATTGGCCTTCCCCACCCTTTCTATCTCATTTAACTGTTTCTCACCACATTACCACAAAATACAATCATGTGGAAGCAAAATATGTGCAATCACATTTAGAAGTTTTTAAATGCCCATATGCAGGAAAGGGGTGTAGTACAAAAATGTCAGCGTTCAGGTTGTCGACATAGATGCGAGGTCAACATGTCAAAGGTTAATATTCACAATGTCAACAATGGCATAAAGTTTACACTGCAGAATGTCAACATTGTGAATGTCTATAGTCAACATGTTTACCATGCAGTTTTGCATTGGTGAAATTACTATCCCTAACCTTAGTTCTACCCTAACCCTAACCTCAGCCTAACCCTAACCTCCCCACTACAGCCGCACCCAGATCCCCAGAGGCCCTGACTCCGCAACACAGCACCTGGCCTGCCGCCCTGGAAGCCCCAAGATGGTTAATGTAGCGGATAGAGAGGGGGATATCCCGGAGGGTAATGTATGGACGCTGAATCAATGTAAAAGGTGACAGTCCTGTGCAGTGCAGTGGGTGTGCAGTCAGGGCCGTTGTTAGAGTGTTCTGTGCCCCCCTGCAAACTATAAATTTGCACCCTCGCATAATAAACCCTGTAGTAGAGACACTTACACATGTAATGCCCCCTGTACCAGAGACACTTACACATGTCACGCCCCCCCCTGTACCACTGACGCTTACACAAGTAACACCCCCTGTAGCAGTGACACTTACACACGTGATGCCCCCTGTAGCAGTGACGCTTACACACGTAACGCCCTCTGTACCAGTGCCGCTTAGACACGCAACGCCCCCTGTACCAGTGACGCTTACACACGTAATGCCCCCTCTACCAGTACCGCTTACACACATAACACCCTCTGTACCAGTGATGCTTACACAAATAACGCCCTCTGTACCAGTGCCGCTTACACACGTAACGCCCCCTGTAGCAGTGCTGCTTACACACGTAACGCCCCCTGTACCAGTGACGCTTACACACATTATGCAGCAGTCACACATACACATACACATATATATACAAACACACACATATACACAGTCACACATATATACAGTATACACAGACACTGTATATACACAAACACTCACTCTTTCCAGACACTTATCTAATGAAGTCTGGCTGGCCGAAGCTGTAGCAGCTCATCCTCTTGCTGCAGCATGGTCCCGTGTAGCCCTGCCCTTTACTCCCATCTAGCTCCGCCCACTTTGGCTCTCTCCCTGCCACTGAATGTCACACAGGGGAGGGGAGGGGGGAGAAAAGGTTTTGTGCTTCCGGCGCCACTGCATGTGTGACAGCAGCCGGCAGCAGCAGGGATAGCAGCAGAAGCTCAGCACAGGGATACAGAGCAGGGAGAACGTCTCTCCTTCCTGGTGCCTCCCTGCACTGCATCCCTTTGCTGAGCGGCTAGCGCCGGACCTGTGTGCAGTGTCACTGACACTGACCAGCACTCTCACCTTTTACATTGATTCAGCCAGTCAGTCAGTTCTGCCAGCCAGTCTCTATTGTTAGCACCAGTGTCTCAACGCGCCGCATTACAGGGAAGTAGACACACTAAATAAACTACAGCTCCCAGCAGCCCTTAGCGCCTAAACATTCCGGCCCTTAGGGCTGCTGGGAGCAGTAGTTTATTGAGTGCATCTTCTTCCCTGTAATGCGGCGTGTTGGGACACCGGTGCTAACAATAGTGACTGGCTGCTGTGCGAGTCTCCAGGAGAGCTACTGCCAAAGGGAGGACAGCAGCTTAGCTGCTAACAGGAGAAGCAGGAGAAGCATTACCCGACCCTCCCCCACTCACAGTACCTCCCGGCCCCATACGTGGCACCCCCACACACCCCCTCCAGCACCCGCGGTAGCTTCGGGCCCCCTCCCCCACCTGTAGCAACCCCGCACCCACCCCTCCCCCACCCGTAACACCCCTGCAACTGCTCCTCCCCCACCTGCAGTGGCTCCGGACCACCACCCGTGGCACCCACGCACCCACCCCTACCTGTGGCACCACTGTACCAGCCCCTCCCCCACCTGTGGCACCACCGCAACCGCCCCTCCCGCGGCACCCCAGGGTCCCATCCGCATCTTCCCCGAAACCGCCACTCCCCCAACCAAAGCACCTACTAGGTGATTCATCAGGCTCTGTGTGCACTGTTCACGCTGTTGCAAGGGGCTTCGACCCCTTAAACCATTGCACGCCCTTTGTCCGTGCAATATTTAACCACTCACACAATTATGATTGGATTTAATACGCCATATAATAAAAATATTGCACGCCACAAGGCTGTGCAAGGGTTAAGGGGGCGTAGCCCCTTATGACGGTGTGAAGAGCGCCCGTAGGGCGCGATGAATCACCTACCTAGTAGTGTAAATAAATACCTATGATTAGAACCTTCCTAGTCACCTGTCTATGGCTTTACAAAAATGCCACTTCAAATCCTTTCCCTAGTTTCAGGGCCACAAATTTTCAGGGCCACAGACAGTGGAGCATGGTATTTTGGGGTATGGCCTAATGTAAGGAGGCATTGCCACGTCTCCTTCTAAAAATAAAAAAAAAAGCATAGTATTGCTGTTTTGCGAAGTGCCACAGGGGGCCACCATTGTGCCCCTTAAGCCAGGAGCAGGTTGAGGGAGGACATGGTCAGTGCAATCACTTCCCCCATACAGCCAAAGAAGACTGTGTGCTGGGTTGGGGAGACAGGCAGAATCCGCTGACAATTAATGAGGAGGAGGCAAGCAGCAGACACGTGCCGCCACTGGTCCCCTCCATCAGGCTCGGGTAATTAATACCCACTCTTTCCTCCCAGCACCACTGCCAGGGCCTGATCAACCAATAGGCTGATCAGGCTGCAGCCTGGATCGCTGGGTCCTGGGGGGGCGCAACGCCGGCATCAGGGCTGGATTTCTCGCAAGGTAACCTCATCCCCAGACTCACCCCAAAAATTCTTGCCCTGTCTCCGTTCCCAGAGGAGCACTGCTGGTGCGGTGGATGTCATGTGCGTCATGACATCATGCGCCATAGCCGCCTGCGCTCCCAGAGCCTGCTGATGGCCTCACCCCACCGAGGGGGGAGGCCGGGGAGTGACAGCATCTGCTGACGCACCCAGCCCCAGCAAGCCCCAGCCAGGCCAGCCCCAGCACTGCAGCTACCAGCCAGTAAGACCAACTGGATCCAGTGCCACTATTGCAGCACAAAGGTGATTGCTGCTATGTTTGTGTATGTGTATGTATATGTGTGTTTGTATATGTATATATGTGTGTACTAGGTGATTCATCGCGCCCTACGGGTGCTCTTCACACCGTTGTGAGGGGCTATGCCCCCTTAACACTTGCACACCCTTGTGGCGTGCAATATTTGTATTATATGGAGTATTCCCTCCAATCATAATTGTGTGAGTGGTTAAATATTGCACGGACAAAGGGCGTGCGATGGTTAAGGGGTCGTAGCTTCTTGCAACGGCGTGAACTGCGCACGCAGGGCCTGATGATTCACCTAGTAGGTGCTGTGGTTGGGGGAGTGGCGGGTGCGGGGGAGACGCAAATGGGGGAGGGGGTCCGGCGGTGCCATGGGTCGGGCAGGGGTAGTTGCGGGGGTGCCGCGGGTGGGGGAGGGGCTGGTGTAGTGGTGCCACGGGTGGGGAAGGGGCGGGTGCGTGGATGCCGCGGGTGGTGGAGGAGTCCGGAGTCACCACGGGTTGTGGAGGGGGGAGTGTGGGGGTGCCGCGGATGAGGCCCGGAGGTACTGCGAGTGGGGGAGGGTGGGTATGCTTCTCCTGCCTCGCCTCCTGGAAGCAGCTAAGCTGCTGTCCTCCCTTTGGCAGGGGCTCTCCCGGAGACTCGCACAGCAGCCAGTCACTATTGTTAGCGCCGGTGTCCCAACGCGCCGCATTACAGGGAAGAAGATGTACTCAATGAACTACAGCTCCCAGCAGGCCTTAGCACTGGAATACTTCGGCGCTAAGGGCTGCTGGGAGCTGTAGTTTATTTAGTGCGTCAACTTCCCTGTAATGCGGCGCGTTGGGACACCGTCCCTAACAATAGTGACTGGCTGGCAGTACTGAATGACTCGCTGAATCAATGTAAAAGATGAGAGTGCTGTGCAGTGTCAGTGACACTGCACACCCACTGCACTGCACAGCACTGTCACCTTTTACATTGGACTAGCAGCAGGACATAGAACGCTGTAGTAAAAGGATTTTTTTCCCCTATCTACAGCGCAGAGACTTGCTGCAGATGCAGGGGCATACCCTCCAATTGTACCTTTTTAGCAGGTACAGTACCTTTTTTTATGGTCTGTACCAATTTTTGGCTCTACAAACTTCCATTGAAAGTAAAGGAAAAGGGGCATGGCCACGCCACTTTACCCGCTCCTGTTCTGAGGGCAGACTGGACAGCCAGTTCCGCCGGGACCCCCCTGCATGATGACCTCACTGATGGATCCTGGGCAGCAAGGGCACCAACTGGAGGACATATGGTGACTGTGACTATGGCAGCTCTGGGGACACCGGGCGTTTCTTCCCCAGCAGCTGGAGTCTGGCCTGGTGACGGCACTGCTGAGGCTCTGTAGTGCTGGCGTGCTGTGTATGTGTGCAGGGTCGGATTGTAGGACAGACGGGCGGTCATCCAGGGGCCTCCAGAACGCGACAAATATTGCTCGGCCGGCGGGACCATTCTACCTGGCCGGCTCTTGGCAGCAGGGGAATGCTTTGCAGCGATTCGCATGTGGAAAGGGGGCGGGGCCTAATGCTGTGAAGTGCCCGCCCCCATGACAGACCTGTGCTGAAGCCTAGCAAGCCTGGGACAGGTAGTATGTCTCTCCCCATTCCTCCCTATCTCTCCCTCGCTCTCTCTATCTCCCCCCCTCTATCTCTCCTTCTCTATCTCTCCCCTTCTCTCTCTCCCCCTCTCTCCCTAGCTCTCTCCATCTCTTCTCTCTCTCTCCCTCTCTCTATCTCTCCCCCTCTCTATCCCCCCTCTCTCTCTCTCTCTCTCTCTCTCTCTCTCTCTCTCTCTCTCTCTCTCTCTCTCCCCTTTCTCTTTCTCTCTCCCTCTCCCTCTCTCTCTCTCTCTCTCTCTCTCTCTCTCTCTAGCTCTATCTCTCCCCTCTCCATCTCTTTCAACTCCCTCTCTATCTCTCCCCCTCTCTATCCATCTCTCTCCCTCTCTCCCCTTCTCTTTCTTTCTCTCTCTCTCCATCTCTCCCCTCTCTCTCCCTCTCTCTCCCCCTCTCCATCTCTCTACCCCCTCTCTATCTCTCTACCACCTCTCTCTCCCTCTCTCTCCCTCTATATCTCTCCCCTCTCTCCCCCTCTCTCTCCCTCTATATCTCTCCCCCCTTTCTCTCAATCTCTCCCCTCTCTCTCCCACGCCTCTCTTTCTCATCCTGATGCGCTCTCTCTCCCACTCACTACCTCTCCCTCTTTCTGTGTCTCTCCTCTCTCTTTCACTCTTGCTCCCTTCAATCTGTCCCTCTCTATCCCCCTCTTTCTCTCCCCAACACTCTCTCCCTCATTTTTGCTCCCCCCTCTCTGCCTCTCACCCTCCCTGACACCCTCACTATCTCCCACTTGTTCCCCCTCCCTCTCTGTCTCTCCGCCCTCTCTCTCTCCCTCTCTTTGTCTCTCCCTCTTTCTCTCGCTGACACGCGCTCTCTCCTTGACACCCTCTGTTTCTCTAGCTCTCTCCCCCTCCCTCTCACTGGCTCTCACCTCTCTCTCTCTCCCTGAAACACTCTCTCTCTTGCTCCCCTCTCTCTCGCCCTGACACCCTTTGTCTCTCTCCCACTCGCTTTCCCTCTCTCCCTGACACCGTCTCTCTCCCTCCTTTCTGCCCCCTCACTCTCTGTCCCCTCTCATTCCTCTTTCTTTCTCCATCACTCTCTCTCCCCTTTCATTCCTTCTCTCTCTCCCTAACACCCTCTCTCTCTCGCTCTGCTCTATTTCTCTCATTCCCTCTCTTTCCTTGACACCCTCTCTCTCTGGACAGAAAAAAGAAAGAAAGAAAGAAAGAAACTCTCTTGTTGGGGCACTCTTGTCTATGAAAAATTGGAATTACTTAAAACTTAACTTTATAGCCTCTGAGATAAATTTCACATGGGGCATAACTCTAGAAAGAAATTTCTAGGGTTGACAAAAATATCAGGAATAATGTTAAGAAATTTGAGTTCAATGATTCAATTCAAAACAGGGCACTGCAACAGGGTACGCTGCTGACTCGACCGCTCTCCACAGCCGCCCGCTCTTTCGTCCTTCTATCTGGTCACAGCAGCGGCAGGACGCGCTCACCGCTGTCCACTGTGACTATACATCACATATAGCAGGCAGCAGCGGCTCTCCACATCCTCACCGGAACTTTGTTCTACCCCTCTCCAGCTCTATTCCCCTCCTCTGCCCACACCTCATCTCATCTCTCTACCTCTCCAGAGTGCTGTCATTGGATCATGTGTTAGCAGTGTCCCTGCGCTGAATTGAATTAATTGAATTCAACAGTGACAATCTGACTTCCTTTTTCCAATAGTAGACATTCTATATACCCCCCATCTCCTCTCTAGAGTGCCGGCTCTGTGGACACGGTCAGTCTGTCATCACTGCGACCCTTTGCTTATGACAGAGCAGCAGCTGCCCTACAGAGCTCATACATCGTGAGACCTTCTTTTCTATCACCCCTGAGTGTGCCCGGTATCTGGTCTTTAAGTGGACATGGAAAAAGGTCAACATGAGGTTTTTCAATGTTTTTTTTTTTTTTTTAACTTTTTCATACTTTACGATCCACGTGGACTACAATTGGGAACGGTAACCTGTGCTGAGCGTAGCGGTAGCGGAGCGAGGCATTTGCCCGAAGCATGGCGAGCGAAGCGTGACATGCAAGGGTACACGGTGCACTAATTGGACTTCCCGGTCACTTTACGAAGAAAACGGCACAAAAAAACCATAAAAAACCCATGTCAACCTTTTTCTATGCCGTCCTTGTCCATGTCGACCTATATAAGGTGTCGACCTAGTCACTGTTGTCCTAGTTACTGTCGACTCTATGATCCACACCCAGTGTACCCATGCAGGGTTTTATTGTGGTAGATACATCATTGAATCTAAACTAATCAGTAATATTTTCACTAGTAGCTAACTTATACATTGTATCCATCTATGCGGCTTACTTATTTTGAACTGCACTTTAATGATTCTGATTTGTTTCTTTCATTACCCCCACCCCTACACAGCAGTAATGTATCACATTAAGTTTTATATTCACACATTGTTAGACAGTTCAGCAACACACTATTGTTTGTTACCATACAGAGGGAATCTGTTAACCATTAATGACAGGTTATTGAGATGGACTGCATATACCACCAAGGCCGCCATCAGGGGGGTGCTGGGGGCACAGCTGTCCTGGGCCCAGCCTCTCTGACAGAGAGAGGAGGGCCCGGGATGCTCATGCAGCCACCTGCCGGCCGGCCGCCGTCCCCGCCGTTCCGCGGCCGTCCCCGCTGTTCTGCCGCTGTCCTCCGACCCTCCAGCAGCTCTGTATTGAAAACTTCCCTCCCAAAATGGCCGCTGTCACAGAGGAGACAGTTATTCAAGATACTAGAGCAGCCCTCTAGTATCTTGAATAACTGTCTCCTCTGAGGCGGCGGCTATTTTGGGAAGGACGTTTTCAATGCAGCTGCAGGAGGACAGAGGAGAGCAGCAGAACAGCGGTAATGGAGGCGGGCAGGCAGCAGCAGCACATCCTGGGCCCTCCCGACAGTGGCACATGTATGTATGTATGAGTATGCATGCATGTGTGTGTATATAGGGGGTCATTCCGAGTTGTTCACTCGGTAAAAATCTTTGCATCGCAGCAATTTTCCGCTTAATGCGCATGCGCAATGTCCGCACTGCGACTGCGCCAAGTAAATTTGCTATGCAGTTAGGATTTTTACTCACGGCTTTTTCTTCGTTCTGGCGATCGTAATGTGATTGACAGGAAATGGGTGTTACTGGGCGGAAACAGGCTGTTTTATGGGCGTGTGGGAAAAAACGCTACCGTTTCCGGAAAAAACGCAGGAGTGGCCGGAGAAACGGGGGAGTGTCTGGGCGAACGCTGGGTGTGTTTGTGACGTCAAACCAGGAACGACAAGCACTGAAATGATCGCAGATGCCGAGTAAGTCTGAAGCTACTCAGAAACTGCTACGAGGTGTGTAATCGCAATATTGCGAATACATCGTTCGCAATTTTAAGATGCTAAGATTCACTCCCAGTAGGCGGCGGCTTAGCATGAGCAAATCTGCTAAAATCCGCTTGCGAGCGAACAACTCGGAATGACCCCCATAATACACACACACGTTAACTGGTGCAATTCTAAAGCTGACTCCTCCACAGTGGGGGCTGCCTATTTTGTCAGTCCCGGGCCCCACAATTTCTGATGGCAGCCCTGTATGCCACTCATGTATTTTGTGACTGCGTGTGTTACTAATTTATTGTGTGTGTGTGTGTGTGTGTGTGTGTGTGTGTGGAAATTGCTTCGGCCTAATATAGGGGGTCATTCCGAGTTGATTGCTAGCTGCCGTTGTTCGCTGTGTAGCGATCAATGAAGAAAACGGCTAATCTGCGCATGCGTATGCACCGCAATGCGCACCCGCAATGTAAGGGTACAAAGAGCATCGTGGTTTTGTACAGGTTCTAGCGAAGCTTTCAGTCCCACAGCCGATCGCAAGGAGATTGACAGGAAGAGGGCATTTCTGGGTGTCAACTGACCGTTTTCTGGGGAAAAATGCAGGCGTGGCCGGGTGTTTGCTGGGCGTGTATCTGACGTCAATACCGTGTAACTCGTCGCAGCAATCATCGCACAGGAAGGATAAGTAACTACAGGGCTGGTCTTGTTTTGCACAAAATGTGTTTGCAGCCACTCTGCTGCACAGGCGTTCGCACTCCTGCAAAACGATAATACACTCCCCGGTTGGCGGCGACTATGCATTTGCACGGCTGCTAAAAACTGCTAGCGAGCGATCAACTCGGAATGACCCCCATACTGTCAGTCTGACCTATAATTGATGAAACTCCTTATATCGAAGCATCCTACTTTTTATTATCTATATTTCAGGTTCCGGACAATTTTATAACAGTATCAGATTATCAATATATTTCTATAGGACTGCCTGAATGTTTTGAATTGAGTAATTGAACTCAAATTTCTTAATATTATTCCTGATATTTTCGCCAACCCTAGAAATTTCTTTCTAGAGTTATGCCCCATGTGAAATTTATCTCAGAGGCTATAAAGTTAAGTTTTAAGTAATTCCATTTTTTCATAGACAAGAGTGCCCCAACAAGAGAGTTTCTTTCTTTCTTTCTTTTTTCTGTCCAGAGAGAGAGGGTGTCAAGGAAAGAGAGGGAATGAGAGAAATAGAGCAGAGCGAGAGAGAGAGGGTGTTAGGGAGAGAGAGAAGGAATGAAAGGTGAGAGAGAGTGATGGAAAAAGAAAGAGGAATGAGAGGGGACAGAGAGTGTTATGCCCCATGTGAAATTTTTCTCACAGGCTATCGTATAACTATTCTAATTATAATAACTAATAAAAGTTACATTTTAACTAATTCCATTTTTTCATAGACAAGAGTGCCCCCACAAGAGAGTTTCTTTCTCTCTTTTTTTCTGTCAATACTATATTTACTCTCTGGGCGCACCTCCACCTGCTATATTAAATATATACGCTAGTTATTTGATGTCATTTTGATGTGGACTGTTCTATGGGGTGGTATTCATGTGACCGGCGGTCAGCTGACCGACAGTCACATGACCTCCTCCACCATCCCAATGGCTCACTATCCCGATGGTCGGCATGCCGACCAACAGGGACTATTTCCACTCGTGGGTGTCCACGACACCCATAGAGTGGGAATAGAACCCGTGGCGACCGCAAGTCGCCACCGAGCCCGCAAGAGGCTTGCTGCACTCGCCCCTCCCCGCCGGAATCCCGGCGTCGGTATGCTGCTGGGATCCCGGCGTCGGTAAGCTGACCGGCGGTCTCCTGACCGGCGGTCAGCTGTACTACACCCGTTCTATGACCTCTCTCTAACTACTTTGACTTAAATTGCTGTGCTCATTGACTGTTTCCCAAAACCTCCCTCTCCTTGGTTGACACCCCCCTTTCTTTCGCATCGACACCCTTTCTCTCTCCCTGACCCCCCGTTTTCCCTGACACCCTCTCTCTCTCTCTTCATCTCTTTCTCGCTCCCCTCTCTCCCTCCCTGACACCCTTTTTCACTGTCACTCCTCTCTATCTCCCTGATACAGTCACTCGCTCATTCTCCCCTCTCTCTCTCCCTTGCTCCCCCCTCTTTATCTCGCTCTCACTCCTGCTCCCCCTGCTGCCTTACCTTATATCCACCCCTCACACACTATAATTAACAACTCACCCCTCTACCCTTTCCTGGGTGGAAAGGGGTAATTGGGAGGGGGGGGGGCAGTATGCAGAAGTTTTGCCTAGGGTGTTGAGAAACCTTGCACCGGCCCTGTGTACACCCATATTACCAACAATTTTTACATACTATATAGGAGCTCCTGTCTCAGATATGAGATTTCTTCCAAAAGGTTCAGCCTCAAAGGATTTTTCACACCTTATTTCAACCAGTATGTCACAAACCCTGCAAAGGCCTCATTTGTTTCTGGCACCTTTTACCAGTATAATAAGCCAGATACTGTACAGTATATACACTGGATGAATAGCAAAATACTTTTTTCCCTAAAATCCATTAGAAGAAATACTGCTGGGCAGGGCCGTAACTAGGTGTGTGCCAGCGGTGCGTTGCACACAGCGCAGCTGCACTGAGAGGGCGCATCCGCTGGCACACACATGGGCCTGGGCCACACAATTATTGCAGCTCGTGGCTACCTGGATCAATATTTCCAGCTCTGGCAGCTGTCAGCGCCGTGATTGCCCAGCTGCCAGGGGCCGGCTGGGTCAGCCTCACGCTTGTCTCCTGTTCAAAGCAGCCGATTCGGAGAAGAGAAATGTGACAGCCAGAAGAGGGTATGGGTATATGGGATGGGGTCTTTTCACTAGGGGCCAGATTGTGTGTTTATTGCTGGATTTTGGGGGGAAGGTTTAGAGTTTTGCAAAAGACCCTGCCTGGAACAGTTGTCTAGCTACAGCACAGGGCTTATCTTGCTGGGCATGTAATTTGGCATATTACACTTTGGCATTTTACACTTTATGTAATGTGAAAAAGGGGGTCCCTGCTGCCGTACTGTGTAAAAGTGGCCTCTACCTGCTGTACTATGTAAAAGCCAAAGGGGACTCTACCTAGCGTACTGTGTAAAAGGGGGCTATACCTGGCGTAATGTGTGACAGGGGCTCTACCTGGTGTAATGTGTGTAAGTGGCTCTACCTGGTTTAATGTGTGTAAGTGGCGCTATTGTGCGGCTGTTAGGATTACTAGGTTTCTCTGTGTGTGCATACCTGAAATGAGGTCAGCTGAAGCCAGGTGAAAATTAAAACAAGGTTTATTGTAGAAAAGAACCAGTAAAATATCAGCATACAGAAACTGGATCCTTGATTAACATGGAACAGAACACAATATTTCCAGATAATTGTAATGGCTTGTTATAGAAACAGGGAGGATGATTATGCTCGAATATCGGTATAGTCCAGGTTAATTACAGAGGTGAAATAAACATGAAGAAATCCGGGTTTAAACCAAGCAGGGGAAAAATAACATACCAAAACGTAGTAATCAGGCAGGGGTGGAAACAGACTGCAAATAATAATACAGGAATGCAGATGTTGATCCAGCAGGGTTAGAAGTCTTGTAGCAAGGCATGTGTAACGGCAAACTGCAGGAAATGTCTCCAAGATGTAGGTATGGCAGAAGCAGGACAGGATAACTGGAGAGAGCCTAGTCACACTCCAGACGGAACCACAATGATCTGCACATGAATGCTGGTGAGCTGGAGTTAAATAGCAGCACAGGGTGTTGGCCACAGCTGCTCACAATCAGGTAATCAACCTGCAGGGACAGAGTGTGCAACTGCCATTCAGACCTAAGGCAGCAAGTGAGACCCCTAGAGGCAGGAATGAGACAATGCAAGGCAACACAAACACACAGACATTCCTAACAGCGGCTTCATTTGAATAATGGAGACTACTGTACAGCGTAGTATGAATTGGTATTATTTTGTGGCCAAGCCCCTTCCCATTAAGCCACGCGCCTATTTGTTGCACACCTAAGGTGTGCACTTGCACTATTTTACATATGGGGGGGGGCGCCAATGCTGTTTCTTGACTAAAATGTCTAGTTACGGGACACTGCTGCTGGGAACCCATTTTTGATAGATTTGCTTAACAAGGCTAGGGTCACAGCATAACAGAGCGACGTAACTCAGAAGGCAGCCAAGATATGGAACAACTTTCATGACTACACTTCCAAATGATATTAACTTATACCTTGTGGTATTGCTTTATAGACAAATTCACACTGGCAAACTATAATACATTTATGGTTATACCATACAAAATTGGAAACTTATTTTCCTGTTTAAATTCGAAGGCAATGGTCCACCATTAGTCATAGAATACTCAAGCTATAAGAAGGAACTCAAGCAAGTTATCCCACAGGATAGAATAGAAGGGTATAATATATAGCATCAATCTGGTAAGCTAAAAAATGCATTAATAAAAGTAGGTATCTAATAAACTGTAATTGTTACCAATACAAAAGCCTAAAAATCAGTGTAAAATGGCACACAGTATTTCAATTTGCCAACAAAGGCGACAAGGTGGGGGAGTCGGTAGGTCGGTTGCTAAGGGGTCCCACATAAACACAGTGAAGAGAGGACCGCAGGGTAGCTCTTTCACTCTGCCTTCCGCCCAGCCACAGGAGAGGACCCCAGGGCTGCCCCCTCCATTCTGCCTACTGCCCATCCACAAAAGACGACTGGACCGCAGAGTACCTGGAGCCCACCAAGTAAGTGAGACATGGGGGGACAACAATGTGCTGCTGCTTAACATCAGTAATGGGGTCAGTTTGCCCCTGGCTGCTGTGGGGGACCAATGCCCCTTTTGCGGCCACCAGTGCCCCCTGTGCAGCGGCCACACAATTACTATTTGGGCCATTCCGCTGTCACGTACAGATATATGTACAAGTTTAAGATGGCTGTAATATGAAAGTGCCTAACTAGCCTTATTTTTTCAGTAGGAAAACAAAATTCTCTCTTTTATATCCTACCCAGTATCACAAAATTTAGTTGCCACATACAGGATTAGCCAAGACCACCACCGTTTTGTGAAGGAAACTTCTACTTGATAATTCTCCTCAACTCCAAATTAACAGCCTGTGCTATAATTTTTAAAAAACCTATGAGAAAGAACTTTAATTTAACTTAGCACCCTACAGATGTAGCCACGCTCATCCAGCCTGCGGCTCAGCCGCACGGGCACACATGCCACACCGAGGTGCGAGTGCGACGTAGTACGCCAAGCTGCAGCTTAGTTTGCCACCCATGTATTCCTATGGGCATGCATACTTAGTCGCACGTGCACATGCTAGTCGCAGACACACTTACGCGCCTGGATAGCCCCAAATATGCCAAATTGCAGGCTGAATGAGCGTGGCTACATCTGTATGTTGAAAATATATGGGACATTTTTCCTAATTTTCAAGGAATGGCCCAATTATATACAGTATTTTTTGTAGGCAACATGGCCACAAAAATATTTTTGAAGCTTAAAAGCATGCTTATGAGTAATATATGTTTTTAAAAGTGATTAATTATCATTTTAGGATTATTAAATGCTTATTTTTAAATATTAAAAAAAACATTTTGTCTTCATTTAAATGGTTGATGGTCCATTGTTCTTTAACCAATAAACATAATTTTGTTGTTGTTGTTTTGCACACTATGCATATTGTGATAGACATTATTTTCTGGGGGATATTAACATGCTAATATTATTTCTAGAGATGAGCGGGTTCGGATTTACTCGGTTATTTACGCCAGAATTATCGCCATTTCTTATTTTCTGGATTTGTCTTATTGGCTAACCAAAACACGTGACGTCCGTAGCCAGTAAGGAGATTCGGGTAAATCCGAGTAAAACCGAACCCGCTCATCTCTAATTATTTCACCATAGGTTGCATCTGTGTGTCCTCCACAGCATTACCTGAGCATCCATATTAAACTTAGGCTCCCACCCATGGCCCTGTGGGCTGCAAGGGGCCCAGCTAATCCTAACTCTGCCACAGCTGACTCCAACAGAGGTAAAATGCTATTGCTCAGTTTTCATGCTACATTTTTTATGGAGTAAAAATACTCCTCTTTACATGTTTGAGGAGTATGGTACTTTAAGCCAAAGAGTTTGGGAAACCCTGACTTCCACAATAAAGCTTATAAACACACAGCCCGCTGTAATGGTTGAGTATGAAATGTCAACAGTCATAATGTAGAAATTCATCATGTCGACAGTGATGAAATGTTGACATGTTAGAATGTGGACATTTTGTCCTGGTGGCACAGCAGTGACTTACCTTCTGCTGTTGGCTGCAGTGGCGTCTTGTGGGTCCAAGCGGTGGTGAGACCGTCACTTCTGGATCAGACCTTCAGTCCTTTGGCATTCCAAGAAGCATTTGACAGCTATCCCTACCCCTAGCCTACTCCCAAAGTCTAACCCTCCCTCCCGCAGCCTAAACATGATGTCGACATTCTGACAATGTTGACATTTCACCTGTGAGGCATTATTTGTCAATATTTCAACAATGTTGGCTATCATTATTATTATTACACTTTATTTATAGGGAGCCACATGTGGTCCAAAGCACCGTCCAGAGTGTAAATGACAAGACAGTACATGGTAACACAGTACAATACAGTAAGCAGTAGAGTATACAGTATACAATTAACAAACAACACTACAACTCTCAACACAGGTAGTGATGCAACTGGAATTTTTGTTACAAGCTGAAACATGTACTCATAGGCTGGGGTACAGGTTAAGATCCACTGCAAGAGGTATGAAGGCAAGACAAAGAAGGCGTGGAGTCCTGGGCAGAGGCGAGTAGTAAGTGGTGCACAAGAGTAGTAGATGAGACAGGAGGGCAATGGTCATTGGAACTTATATACTAAAGGGACAGGAGACAAACGTATGACACAGGAGCTGAGTGCATGAAGCAAGAGTGGGAGAGATGGAGGATGAAATGGGGTGAGGTAAGCTATGTGATGACAAGGTTAAGCAGTGGTCTGGTATGCTTTCATGAATTTGTGCTGTCTGCAGCATTGTGGTATCAATGTTATGAATGTCAACATTCTTATTGTTGACCTTTTGACAACATTCCGCTGTAATTCCAACAGTGAATGTTATAATTTCTTCCAAACTTAGATAAACATCATGGGGTGTCATGTTTCTTTACCTGTAGGTGCAGGAACTTCTTCCTCCAAATAATTCAGAGCAGCATTCAGTTCCTAACTGTGACAGTCACAGTGTGGGCTGCAGTCCAGTCAGATAAGAGACGAGAAGAGAAAGTGGGCAGTGACAGATGAGATTGAAAGAATGAATACAGCAGGCAAATTAGACTGAGAGAAGACCAGCAGTCCAGGCAGATGAGAGGAGGCAATCACCAGTTAGCGGTCCGGGCAGATGAGAGGAGGTGACCAGCAAGCAGAGTAGACTGAGAGTTAGTGAGCAGCAGGCAGGAGACTAAGAAGAGGTCACAGATTTTGCTGCTCCCTTTCTCTGAAATTCTCTACCTCAGTGGTTCTCAACCTCAGTCCTCAAGTACTCCCAACAGTTCATGTTTTCCAGGTCATCTAGCAGGTGCACAGGTATATTCATTACTCACTGACACATTTTAAAAGACCCACAGGTGGAGCAAATTATTTCACTTGCAATCCTGTGAGGAGACCTGGAAAACATGAACTGTTGGGGGTACTTGAGGACCGTGGTTGAGAACCACTGCTCTACCTTGCCACCTCAGACTCTCCACCTCTCTACAAAACTTCAAACAGGCTCTCAAAACTCACTTCTTCACTGAACCCAGCTGTCTCTCATCCTAAGCCCTCTGTCCCACATTCACTTTTTTTCCACCCCATCTGTGTCATCCTTGTTTGTGTGCCACCTCCACTGTAGAATGTAAGCTTTCACAAGCAGGGCCCTCATCCCTCATGTGCTTTTCCATCTCTGACTTAACCTATCATCCTTTCAATATTCCCATTGATGGTACCAACTCTCCCCGTTTTCTGCCACCCTGATATTTATTGCAGTGTTGTCTGCTGTTGCAGCCATGTTTATACAGGTTGAGTATCCATTATCCAAAATGCTTGGGACCAGAAGTATTTTGAATATCGGATTTTTCCGTATTTTGGAATAGCTGCATACCATAATGAGATATCATGGCGATGGGACCCAAGCAGTGGCGGATCCAGGGGGGGGGGGGGCACTCGGGCCTGTGCCCCCCCTGTCATTTGTGGCCTTCTGTCCCCTGTCCCTAACCGGCGCCGGCGCCGCACAGGGAGATGACGGGCGCCCGCTGAGATTGTGTTACCAGCGGGCGCCCAGCAGCCAGAGGCAGGAGCTCAGTACTGAGCTCCGGCTTCCGGCGCTGTCACTGTGCGGCGTGCGCTATGGGAGAGATGTCAGTCATGACGTCTCATAGTGCTGACTGAGGAGCGGACGCCCAGGGAGGAGGAGGACTGCAGCGGCCTGGAAGCGGGAACGGGGCTCGGTAAGTATGTTTTTTTCTTCCTTAATGCAGCGGGGGCATCTACTCGGGGCAAACTATGGGGGGACATTACTACTGGGGGGACATTACTACTGGGGGGGCATCAACAAGGGGCATCAACAAGGGGCATTACTACTGGGGGCAAACTACTGGGGGCATTATAACTGGGGGGCATCTACTGGGGGCATCACTACTGAGGGGTCATCTATTGGGGGCAGCTACTGGGGGACATTTTTACTGGGGGCCATCTACTGGGGGCATTACTACTAGGGGGGTCATCTATTGGGGAAAACTCGTAGGGGGCATTATTACTGGGGGGTCATCTATTGGGGGCATCTACTGGGGGCATTACTACTGGGGGTCATCTATTGGGGGCAGCTACTGGGGACATTTTTACTGGGGGCCATCTACTGGGGGCATTATTACTGGGGAGCATCTACTGGGGGCATTACTACTGGGGGGTCATTTATTGGGGGCAAACTCCTAGGGGGCATTACTACTGGGGGCAAACTACTGGAGGACATTATTACTGGGGGGCATCTACTGGGGGCAAACTGCTGGGGGACATTATTACTGGGGGGCATCTACTGGGGGCAAACTATGGGGGGGACATTATTACTGGGGGGCATCTACTGGGTGCAAACTGCTGGGGGACATTATTACTGGGTGGCATCTACTGGGGGCAAAATACTGGGGGACTATTACTGGGGGCCAACTACAAAGGTGCTAACTACTGGCGGCGTAACTACAGGGGCATTACTACTGGCGGCTTAACTACAGGGGCATTACTACTTGGGGGCTAAACTACAGGGGGACCAAACTACTGGGGGCATAACTACAGGGGCCAAACTACTGGGGGATAACTACAGGGGCCAAACTACTGGGGGCATTACTACTGAAGGCTAAACTACAAGGGGGGCATAACTACAGGGGCAAAACTACAATGGGGCAAACTACAGGGGGGCATTACTACTGGTGGCTAAACTACTGGGGGCATTACCACTGGGAGGCTAAACTAAAGGGGGGGGTAAACTACTAGGGTCATAACTGCAGGGGCATTACCACTGGGGGCATAATGACTGGGGACATTACTACAGGCAACATTACTACTGGGGGCAATACGGGCATTGCAAAAGGGGCACCACTACTATGGGGTCTATATAAGGGGCACTACCAGTACAGTGGACATTGCATAATGAGCGTTACAACTGTGGGCATTGTATAAGAAGCGCCACCTCACATGCACCGAAGCCGCACGCAAATGTACTTGCCCCTTCTATGGTGCCCCCCCCTATCATTTTCTTCTGGATCCGCCCCTGGACCCAAGTCTAAGCACAGAATGAATTTATGTTTCAATGTTTCATATACACCTTATACACACAGCCTGAAGGTCATTTTAGCCAATACTTTTAATAACTTTGTGCATTAAACAAAGTGTGTGTACATTCACACAATTCATTTATGTTTCATATACACCTTATACACACAGCCTGAAGGTCATTTAATACAATATTTTTAATAACTTTGTGTATTAAACAAAGTTTGTGTACATTGAGCCATCAGAAAACAAGGGTTTCACTATCTCACTCTCACTCAAAAAAATCCGTATTTCAAAATATTCCGTATTTCGGAATATTTGGATATGGGATACTCAACCTGTATACTTGTCCTATATTGTCTTGAACTGTAAGTCACTGTTTTCTTGTTTTGCCTCTTTGTTTAGACTTTAAGAACATGATGATCATGCCCCACCTAACTCCGCTATTAGGACATTTTTTTCTTCTCCAATTTGTCCCGTGTAGAAATACGCATGGCACCTTTTTAAAAAGTGCTTTCATTTCATAGATGATGCGGTCACTACTCTCAATTTACCTAGTTTATGCAATAAAACACAAACAAGCATGCCATACTTGTCAATATTTTAAATTGTGACATTTGGCCCTGCTCCACATGACCAAGCCCTTTGATTCGTGGCATCACATGCAAGGGATGGGGCTATTATGGCTCCATTCACAGAGAATCGCATCACCAGGTCCACCCATCCCACAAAAATGTGGGAGTCTCCCAGACTTTCCTGGAGAGTCATGATGTTGTTTCGAAGCTGCGTTTTCGGATGCAGCACTCAGCAGAAGCTGGCAGGAGCATTTTTACACTTTACTACTGGGTACAAAGACAGCATTGATGTGTTCTGCATCCCTCTCTCAATTGGGCCCAATGACTGTCTGCTACTTCGGATAGCATTAGCCACTATAGCCTATAGGCTACAGCATTGCTGCAGAGGGATCCTTAGACACTTCCCTGGCAGCCTAGAATATGTGCATATGCATTGTGATGGCCATGTATGCCCAACACAAACACCTAGTTTACCAGTGCAATAATCAAGCACTGAAGGAGCTTTTAAATGGGAAAAGTTATCCCCCAGACTGCTTCCTATCGAATGCATTGTGCCCATAATAAATGATAAATTGATACTTTTATGTAACACTCTCTATGAAATGTATTCTCAACCTCGGTCCTCAAGGCACACTAACCGATCAAGTTTTAGTAATGGTTAAATCAGAATAACTGGTACTAATTAAGGGGTCTATGTACTAATCGTTGGAGAGAGATAAAGTGTATGGAGATAAAGTACCAACCAGGAGCTGGTTGGTTGGTACTTTATCTCCATCCACTTTATCTTTCTCCAAGGTTTTTCATTCAAAGATCCTCTAAGTCACCTGTGCTTAAGCATGGATATCACTAAAACCTGGACTATTAGTGGTTCTTGAGGAACGAGGTTGGGATAGCCTGCTCTAGGATATAAAAAGAAAAATACAATACTTTCTTTAAATGGGCAGACATCAAGACTTTAATGACTTCATCATACAACTACTACATTTCGTACTGCAGAAAAGCTTTTTCATTTTTCACAAATATTTCTTTCAGGTCTGAGGTACAGCTAGGGGCAGTACGTGTGCCCTAGCAAATTAAAATTTGTACCTCAGATTGTGGAACAGAAATTTGTCTTCAATAACACCAATGAGCAGTACACCGTCCATATCATTGGATGGCATAGATTCATTGATGATATCCACATCAGACAGTGTGGGAGGGAGAATGAAAGAAATTTAAAGAATTCATTTACATTTTGCATAAGAAGGACCGTAATCTCAAATTTACTTCTGGCATTAATTACAGTACATGAAATGTGACATTCCTGGATCTTTTGATTACCAAAACTGAAGATGATAAGCTTGTGACTTATATTTTCAGGAAAACCACAGCTACAAACAGAATTTTGCATTATACCAGCTGCCACTTCCTTCCAACACTAAAGGGGATACCCAAAGGTGAATATATAAGGACCAAAATAAATTCTTCTGAGGAGCTGATCTTTGAGGAGAGCTGAAGAATTTAAGAAAATATTGGAAAAAAGAGGTTATGAAAAAAAAATCATACAGAAAGTGTATAAAACAGCCACGGATGTCTCGAGATTGACCATCCTCACTCCCAAAAAACATGTAAAAGAAGACAACAGACAAGTACAATTTATCAGTACTTATTGCATACCGTGGAAAAGTATTAGCAAAGCTTTACAAAAGCAATGTCATATTCTGACCACAGACAAAGATTAAGAAAAAGAGATAGGGAACGATATTAATAATAATAATAATTTTATTTATATAGCGCTCTTTCTCCAAACAGGACTCAAGGTGCTTTACAGACATCAAAACAATGCACACAGGGGGTCATTCCGAGTTGATCGCACGTAGCAACTTTTTGCTGCTCGTGCAATCAACCTGATGCCGCCTATGAGGGAGTGTATTTTAACATAGCAGGGCTGTGATCGCTTGTGCAGCCCTGCTATGCTAAAAGAGTTTATAGCAAAACAAGACCAGTCCTATACCTACTTACCATTTGCGACGGATCCAGCGATGCAGGTCCTGGATTTGACGTCAGACATTCGCCCTCAAAACGCCTGGACACGCCTGCGTTCGCTGAACCACTCCCGGAAAACGGTCAGTTGATGCCCTGACACGCCTTCCTCCTGTCAATCTTCTTGCGGTCGCCGCTGCGACCGCTTTCCTCGTTCCCGGCATGCACAGTTCTGACCCGATCCACCGCTGCAAAGAAGTGCAGCGTGCGATCAGGTCGGAATGACCCCCATAATACAGTAGATTAACACAGCAATACACAAGCCACACAGACATACAAATGAAAACCTAGAATGCATATTATTTTATTACGTCTTTGGCTTTGGTGTTTAATCTAAATATAGAAAATATAAATTATAATTCTATTCATTAAATTGTGTGAGGTCACTACATATTTCTATTTGTATGTGAAAGTGGCCCGGAACAGGTGGAGCTGCATTCCGCCAGTTCCATTTGGAGATGGAACCAGTTCCGCCTCCTCCAGCCCACCTAACCCAGATTGTCAGCCCAGTGCCACAGGGAGATGCCAGATGCCCGACTCCTGAGCTCCAGTTTCTGGCTCTCGCAGTGTGCACTATTGAAGAGATGACATCATGACATCTCTCCCATTGTTCCAAGGAGTGGGAGGCCAAATGGACGGCAGCGGTCGGCTGCAGGAGTGGGGCTTAAGGTAAGTTTTGTTGGGGAGGGGGGTTGTGTGGAAGGGACACTACTGCAGGGGATATTACTAATAGGGACATTGTGATCGGGGGCACTACTAATGGAGGCATTACTACTGGAACACTACTACAGGGGGCATTACTACTGGGGGCAATACTACTTGGATCATTACTACAGGGGGCATTACCACAGGGGGCACTACTACAGGTGGCATTATTGCAGTTGGCATTACTACCTGGGGCAATAATACAGGGGGCATTACTACTGGGGGCACTAATAATGGGGGAAATGCATAGGGGGAACCGCATAAGGGGCATCACTCCTTGGGGCATAAGGGGTACTACTACTGGGGGCACTGTATAAGGTGCACCACTATTATGGGCTCTGCATAAGGGACACTACTATTATGGGCACTGCATAATGGGCACTACCACTACAGTGGACATTGCATAAGGGTCACTACCACTACAGTGGGCATTGCATAAGTAGTACAGCTGCTGTGGGCATTGTATAAGGGGCACTACTGCTCTGGGCATTATGCATATTAGGGGCACTATTACTGAGGGCATTGTGTATAAGGGGCACTAATGTGGGCATTGTGTAAAAGGGGCACTACTGTGTGTTACAACGTGAATAAGGGACACTTATGTGGTGTAATGTGAATAAGATTGTGATACTGTGCAGCGTAATTTGAATTGGGAATACTATTTCGTGACCACATCCCTTTCTTTTTAAGACCACGCCACATTCTTTTTGCAGTCCCTTTATTAAATAAGCACTGGGGGGTGAGTTCCACCACTTCTCTAGGACCACTTTAAGCACTGGAATATTAATTTATTATATGTGTAATCTGATTTAGAGATTATTAATTTACATTGTATTATATCTATTTAAAATAATTAATTTAGAATCAGTAGCCTTATCATGCATTCAGGTAAACCATGATACAAAATATTATTCTGGATCCATTTATCTGGAAGCTGCAGCCTTACAGATCCCAGACTACACGTATCAGGAAGCGATGCATTTGGATTTTATGTGGATTAGTGCATTAGCTCTCGTAGGTGACTTGACACACCCAGGGCCGGCGTTATCATTAGGCAGCTTTAGGCAGCTGCCTAAGTGCACCTCCACTGGAGGGCACTGCTGTGTCCACACAAAAACAAAGAAAGGATTTCTCTTTCAGTACTGGGAGGGCCCAGCCACCAGACTGCAGTGGTGGCCTCCCCTTCATTCTCCTACAGTCCTTCCCTTCCCTCCGGATGCTACCAGCCTCTCACTCACAATCACATAGGAAGCTCCAACCCTAAGTAACATGAGGAGGTGCTGCTGCAAGGAGCTGGCTAGGGCATGTCTGTTATGCCTTTTTGTTAGGAGAAAGGATTAATGGGTAGGTGAGTTTATATGTAGGGGGTTGGGGGGTTTGTGTGTGTTAATGAGTGCTTATAGGGCTAGAGTGTGAAGGGGGAGGTTAATGTAGGGTGAGTGTGAGTGTGTGGGGAGGGGTGGATTTATTGTGTACTGACAAGGTGACTTTGTGTGGGGGGAGGGGGGATTTTTTGAGTGCTGACAGGGTGAGTGTGTATGGGCGATTTAATGAGTGCTGGCAGAGTGACTGTAGTGGGGGGTGAAATTAATCAGTGCTGACTGTGTGTGGGGGGGATTAATGAGTGCTAGCAGAGTGAGTGTGTGTAGGGGTGGATCTATTGAGTGCTAACCGGGTGAGTTTGTTTGGGAGGTGTAGATTTATTGGGTGCTGACAAGGTGAGTGTGTGTGTGTGTGTGTGTGTGTGTGTGTGTGTGTGTGTGTGTAAGGTTTTAACGAGTGCTGGCAGAGTTTGTGGGTGTGAGTTAAAGAGTGCTGATAGGGTTTGTGGGTGTGGGTTAATGAGTGCTGGCAATATGTGTGTTTATGAGTCCTGGAAGGGTTAGTGTATGCAGGGGGGGTTAAAGGGTGCATACATTTATTGGGGCACAGATGTGTCATATAAATATGTAATGGGGTAGTATATGGCATAATTCACACTGTGACATACAATACATTTGGGGCACAGCTGTTTGGCATATTATGTATTCGGGGCACAAATGTGTGGCATATTATGAATTGGAGGGAGCAGAGGCAGTGGATGAAATGTTACCTAAGGTGCCCAGAAACCTTACACCTGCCCTGGACACACCATTTTTATTGGACAATCAATTTTTGTCCTGTAATAGGCTCACTTGCTCTATTTAAACCTCAGACTCAGCAGGCTTGGGCTCCTTTAGCCTTGATAAAGCCATTAAAGCGAAATGCGCATTGGTGTTACTAGACTGTTTGTACATATGATTATCTGGCATCTGTTACGTATGTGTATATGTTTTCAGCCATTCATTTTAGTGCCAGTACTCTCCATGAACAGATCACATTAAAGCGGGCATCCGTGTGTGATTCCCCTATGAAGAGAATGTGAAGCTGTATATTCATTCATACTGACATGTCTTGAACAGGTCAGGAGATTTAAGCTGCTCACTTGAGTGGAGGTATTTCTGTGATCATACTGTATCAAAGTGGGGGTCCCTGTGCAAATCCCTTATGCTGAAAACATGAAGCTGGATATTCATACTGGCATGTTCACAGATTGGGTTACCGGGAATGTGGGTCAGCACTGGCTCAGAAGTGCCTGACAATGGGGGTAATTCCAAGTTGATCGCAGCAGGATTTTTTTTTAGCAATTGGGCAAAACCATGTGCACTGCAGGGGAGGCAGATATAACATGTGCAGAAAGAGTTAGATTTGGGTGGGTTATTTTGTTTCTGTGCAGGGTAAATACTGGCTGCTTTATTTTTACACTGCAAATTAGATAGCAGATTGAACACACCCCACCCAAATCTAACTCTCTCTGCACATGTTATAACAAGGGGACCTCTAACTAAAGCAAACAGAAAGCTAGGGGCTACTAACTACCCTAAAACTAAATATATGTGCGGCACACCGCCAAAGGAAAAGAACAACAAAAGATACCACTGTCCACTCCCCCACACGGCACCGCCGAGTTCCGGGGAGGACAGTGAAAAGCGGAAACCTCCGCAAAAACCACCAATACAAAATTAACACAAGGACTAAGCGGCCTAGGCCGCAACACGCGGCAGAAGCCGCTACTCACGAAACCGGGAGAGAACCCCAACAAGCGAGAACCCCCAGATGACTGCAACAGGTTCACTTGGACAGGAAGGATTCCCAGGACCGGCTTCAGAACTCCAGAACTCAGGAGCACAGGGAGCAGGATCGACCAGATACAGCTGACCAGGAACAGACGTAGCAAGGCAGGAACAGCATACAGGAAGCTATCACCGGCGAGGCTGTAGTGTGCTGGCTCCCATAAAAAGACCCTGCTGGCCAATGACAGGAGGGCCAGCAAGACCAGCCCCCAGACCCTAATTACTAGTTGCCGTGCAGCTGCCCTGCTGCACGAGCAACTAATCAATCCTATCTGGCAACGGGGAACGCAGTCCGCCAATGGCGTCCCCGTTGCTATGGACCCAGCGGCTGAGGACGCCCGGCGTCCTAGCATTGCCAGGGACCCGGCGGCTACAGTACGCACGGCGTCCTGGCGTTGCTAGGCGCCGGGCGGGCAGGGAGGGAGGTGCAGCGGCCGTGAGTGTCGCTCGGAAGCAGACCGAGCGGCGCCGCGGACCGCGGCACCTAACAGTACCCCCCCTTGAGGAGGGGTTAAAGAACCCCTAAAGCCGGGTTTCTGAGGAAATTCCTGAAAGAATAATCTCTTAAGTTTAGGGGCATGTAAATTGTTATCCAGGACCCAAGACCTTTCTTCCAGGCCATAGCCTTTCCAGTGAACCAAAAAATAAAGCCGGCCCCGAGAAACTTTGGAATCTAAAACCTTCTCCACCAAGAACTCTTGTTGCCCCTGAACATCCACCGGAGGTCTACCCTGGGAAGTCTTCTGAGGGAATCTCCTGGAAGAAAAATACTGCTTCAGAAGGGAACAGTGAAAAGTATTGCCAATTTTGAGTGATTTAGGCAAGCGTAGCCGAAAAGCAACTGGGTTGACCTTTTTAAAGATAAGGAACGGTCCAATAAATTTGGGTCCCAATCTAGCCGAGGGCTGTCGGAGCTTGATGTTGCGGGTTGACAACCACACCTTATCTCCCACCTTAAAAGTACATGGGCATCGGAACCTATCAGAAAAATTTTTTTCTCGGAAGGCAGCCTTCTTAAGGGCAAGGTGCACCTTTTTCTAAATCATTCTGAGATGGGAAGTTAAGGTCAACGAGGAGACTGGAAAATGAGGGTAAAAAGAATTGGCTCTAGGATGAAAGCCCAAGACCGAAAAGAATGGGGACTCCTTGGGGGAAGAATGACAAGAGTTATTATAGGCAAACTCGGCCAAAGGAAGAAATTCAGACCAATCATTCTGAAGTTTGGCCGAATATAGCCATAAATACTGTTTTAACGACTGATTAACACGTTCAGTTTGTCCGTTAGACTGTGGATGGTACCCAGATGTTAAAGAGAATTTCATATTTAATGAGGCACAAAAAAGTTTCCAGAAACGGGCGATGAATTGCGGTCCCCGATCAGAGACAATATCCCTGGATAAACCATGGAGCCTGAACACATGGCGGAGAAACAACACTGCCAACCCTTGAGCAGAGGGTAATCGGGGGAGAGCAATGAAGTGGGCCATCTTACTAAAACGGTCTACTACCACCCAAATGACTCGAAATCCAGCTGAAAGAGGAAGGTCCACCACGAAATCCATGGATATATGTGACCATGGCCTGAGAGGAACGGCTAGAGGCATGAGTTGCCCGACCGGCAACGATCGAGATACCTTGTACTGAGCACAAACCTGACAGGAACGGACAAATTCCCTTACATCTTTAGAAAGATTAGGCCACCACACTGAGCGAGAGATTAACTCCAAGGTCTTAGTGATACCCGGCTGACCAGATACCTTATTATCATGAAACTCAGCTAGAACAGTGCCTCTCAGAAATTCAGGGACGAAGAGACGATCTGCAGGAGTGACTTTGGGAGCCTGCTGCTGAAGCTGGACTAGCTGTGTAAACAAATCCTGTGTGAGGGAAAAGGGCCCTAATTTGCACACCTTAATTAGGTAGTGAGGTGCTACTCTGCTTGAGACTTAGTAATGTATACAGAGGGAAAAGGTAGCAGGTGCACTATCTCACACTAGCTCAACCTGTAGTAACCAGAGGCACTTAGCATATTCCTGGCCAGGGCTATGAGCTTACCCACCGCATCAAGGTAGCCTCTCATTGGGTAGGTCCCTAACACTAACTATAGGGGTTCAGGTCCGGGGGGCAGGACACCCCAGAGCCACCCAGCCAGACAACCCCAGGGCATCGCAGGAGTGATAAAAATATAGGGTTAAAGAGGTAGGAGCAGCTGCTGCTGCATGTGTGAATAATGTGAGGAGTAAAAGAAAATTATGTGAAGGTGTTACATATATATATAAAACAAACTATAAGTGACATGGAGTGATGAAATAGTGTTAAATTGCGATGCCCCAGGGACACCCAGCCACGGCAGGCACAGGGAGCCCCGCACCCCAGAGAATTCCCCCCATTATGGACTGCCATATTAAACAGAATGTAGGAGTCTTACCTCAGTGTGCTCATTCCAAATGTAAAGGCTAGAGTGTTGGACTATTTAAAATCAGAGGGGTGGGTGGGGCAGGGTGCTAAATTAGGGTGAAGGTGTCTCCTACCTTAAAAAATGTATGAATACATCAGTTACAGAGGGAAAAGGGCCCTAATTTGCACACCTTAACTAGGTAGTGAGGTGCTACTCTGCTTGAGACTTAGTAATGTATACAGCTGCTCCTACCTCTTTAACCCTATATTTTTATCACTCCTGCGATGCCCTGGGGTTGTCTGGCTGGGTGGCTCTGGGGTGTCCTGCCCCCCGGACCTGAACCCCTATAGTTAGTGTTAGGGACTTACCCAATGAGAGGCTACCTTGATGCGGTGGGTAAGCTCATAGCCCTGGCCAGGAATATGCTAAGTGCCTCTGGTTACTACAGGTTGAGCTAGTGTGAGATAGTGCACCTGCTACCTTTTCCCTCTGTATACATTACTAAGTCTCAAGCAGAGTAGCACCTCACTACCTAATTAAGGTGTGCAAATTAGGGCCCTTTTCCCTCTGTAACTGATGTATTCATACATTTTTGAAGGTAGGAGACACCTTCACCCTAATTTAGCACCCTGCCCCACCCACCCCTCTGATTTTAAATAGTCCAACACTCTAGCCTTTACATTTGGAATGAGCACACTGAGGTAAGACTCCTACATTCTGTTTAATATGGCAGTCCATAATGGGGGGAATTCTCTGGGGTGCGGGGCTCCCTGTGGCTGCCGTGGCTGGGTGTCCCTGGGGCATCGCAATTTAACACTATTTCATCACTCCATGTCACTTATAGTTTGTTTTATATATATATATGTAACACCTTCACATAATTTTCTTTTACTCCTCACATTATTCACACATGCAGCAGCAGCTGCTCCTACCTCTTTAACCCTATATTTTTATCACTCCTGCAATGCCCTGGGGTTGTTTGGCTGGGTGGCTCTGGGGTGTCCTGCCCCCCGGACCTGAACCCCTATAGTTAGTGTTAGGGACTTACCCAATGAGAGGCTACCTTGATGCGGTGGGTAAGCTCATAGCCCTGGCCAGGAATATGCTAAGTGCCTCTGGTTACTACAGGTTGAGCTAGTGTGAGATAGTGCACCTGCTACCTTTTCCCTCTGTATATAAATCCTGTGTGAGGCCAGCCCGGATGACAGACGATGGGACTATGGGGGTAGTAGCCGGGTGGTTATTGTGAACCGGAAGAAAACAACGTGACAGGGCATCGGCTTTTGTATTCTTGGAACCGGGCCTGAAGGTGATAATAAACCTGAAATGAGTAAAAAACAGCGCCCAACGTGCCTGTCGAGCATTAAGCTGTTTAGCTGACTCAATATACTGCAGGTTCTTGTGGTCAGTAAACACCGTAATGGTATGCCTTGCTCCTTCCAGCCAGTGCCTCCACTCCTCAAAAGCCCATTTAACTGCCAACAATTCTCGATTACCAACATCATAGTTGGATTCTGCGGAGGAGAATTTTCTGGACATGAAGGCACATGGGTGTAATTCCTGAGACTCCGGGTCTTCCTGAGAAAGGATAGCCCCCACTCCAACCTCTGAGGCATCTACCTCGACAATAAAGGGGTAGAGATGTGCACTTGAAATGTTTCGGGTTTTGTGTTTTGGTTTTGGGTTCGGTTCCGCGGCCGTGTTTTGGGTTCGACCGCGTTTTGGCAAAATCTCACCGAATTTTTTTTGTCGGATTCGGGTGTGTTTTGGATTCGGGTGTTTTTTTCAAAAAACACTAAAAAACAGCTTAAATCATAGAATTTGGGGGTCATTTTGATCCCAAAGTATTATTAACCTCAAAAACCATAATTTCCACTCATTTTCAGTCTATTCTGAATACCTCACACCTCACAATATTATTTTTAGTCCTAAAATTTGCACCGAGGTCGCTGGATGACTAAGCTAAGCGACCCTAGTGGCCGACACAAACACCTGGCCCATCTAGGAGTGGCACTGCAGTGTCACGCAGGATGGCCCTTCCAAAAAACACTCCCCAAACAGCACATGACGCAAAGAAGAAAAAAAGAGGCGCAATGAGGTAGCTGTGTGAGTAAGATAAGCGACCCTAGTGGCCGACACAAACACCTGGCCCATCTAGGAGTGGCACTGCAGTGTCACGCAGGATGGCCCTTCCAAAAAACACTCCCCAAACAGCACATGACGCAAAGAAGAAAAAAAGAGGCGCAATGAGGTAGCTGTGTGAGTAAGATAAGCGACCCTAGTGGCCGACACAAACACCTGGCCCATCTAGAAGTGGCACTGCAGTGGCACGCAGGATGGCCCTTCCAAAAAACACTCCCCAAACAGCACATGACGCAAAGAAAAAAAGAGGCGCAATGAGGTAGCTGTGTGAGTAAGATAAGCGACCCTAGTGGCCGACACAAACACCTGGCCCATCTAGGAGTGGCACTGCAGTGTCACGCAGAATGGCCCTTCCAAAAAACACTCCCCAAACAGCACATGACGCAAAGAAGAAAAAAAGAGGCGCAATGAGGTAGCTGTGTGAGTAAGATAAGCGACCCTAGTGGCCGACACAAACACCTGGCCCATCTAGGAGTGGCACTGCAGTGGCACGCAGGATGGCCCTTCCAAAAAACACTCCCCAAACAGCACATGACGCAAAGAAAAAAAGAGGCGCAATGAGGTAGCTGTGTGAGTAAGATAAGCGACCCTAGTGGCCGACACAAACACCTGGCCCATCTAGAGTGGCACTGCAGTGTCACGCAGGATGGCCCTTCCAAAAAACACTCCCCAAACAGCACATGACGCAAAGAAGAAAAAAAGAGGCGCAATGAGGTAGCTGTGTGAGTAAGATAAGCGACCCTAGTGGCCGACACAAACACCTGGCCCATCTAGGAGTGGCACTGCAGTGTCACGCTGGATGGCCCTTCCAAAAAACACTCCCCAAACAGCACATGACGCAAAGAAGAAAAAAAGAGGCGCAATGAGGTAGCTGTGTGAGTAAGATAAGCGACCCTAGTGGCCGACACAAACACCTGGCCCATCTAGGAGTGGCACTGCAGTGTCACGCAGGATGGCCCTTCCAAAAAACACTCCCCAAACAGCACATGACGCAAATAAAAATGAAAGAAAAAAGAGGTGCAAGATGGAATTGTCCTTGGGCCCTCCCACCCACCCTTATGTTGTATAAACAGGACATGCACACTTTAACCAACCCATCATTTCAGTGACAGGGTCTGCCACACGACTGTGACTGAAATGACGGGTTGGTTTGGACCCCCACCAAAAAAGAAGCAATTAATCTCTCCTTGCACAAACTGGCTCTACAGAGGCAAGATGTCCACCTCATCATCATCCTCCGATATATCACCGTGTACATCCCGCTCCTCACAGATTATCAATTCGTCCCCACTGGAATCCACCATCTCAGCTCCCTGTGTACTACTTTGTGGAGGCAATTGCTGCTAGTCAATGTCTCCACGGAGGAATTGATTATAATTCATTTTAATGAACATCATCTTCTCCACATTTTCTGGAAGTAACCTCGTACGCCGATTGCTGACAAGGTGAGCGGCGGCACTAAACACTCTTTCGGAGTACACACTTGTGGGAGGGCAACTTAGGTAGAATAAACCAAGTTTGTGCAAGGGCCTCCAAATTGCCTCTTTTTCCTGCCAGTATACTGTCTGACGTGCCTACTTGGATGCGGTCACTCATATAATCCTCCACCATTCTTTCAATGGGGAGAGAATCATATGCAGTGACAGTAGACGACATGTCCGTAATCGTTGTCAGGTCCTTCAGTCCGGACCAGATGTCAGCATCAGCAGTCGCTCCAGACTGCCCTGCATCACCGCCAGCGGGTGGGCTCGGAATTCTGAGCCTTTTCCTCGCACCCCCAGTTGCGGGAGAATGTGAAGGAGGAGATGTTGACAGGTCGCGTTCCGCTTGACTTGACAATTTTGTCACCAGCAGGTCTTTGAACCCCAGCAGACTTGTGTCTGCCGGAAAGAGAGATACAAGGTAGGTTTTAAATCTAGGATCGAGCACGGTGGCCAAAATGTAGTGCTCTGATTTCAACAGATTGACCACCCGTGAATCCTTGTTAAGCGAATTAAGGGCTCCATCCACAAGTCCCACATGCCTAGCGGAATCGCTCCCTTTTAGCTCCTCCTTCAATGCCTCCAGCTTCTTCTGCAAAAGCCTGATGAGGGGAATGACCTGACTCAGGCTGGCAGTGTCTGAACTGACTTCACGTGTGGCAAGTTCAAAAGGTTGCAGAACCTTGCACAACGTTGAAATCATTCTCCACTGCGCTTGAGACAGGTACATTCCACCTCCTATATCGTGCTCAATTGTATAGGCTTGAATGGACTTTTGCTGCTCCTCCAACCTCTGAAGCATATATAGGGTTGAATTCCACCTCGTTACCACTTCTTGCTTCAGATGATGGCAGGGCAGGTTCAGGCGTTTTTGGTGGTGCTCCAGTCTTCTGTACGTGGTGCCTGTCCTCCGAAAGTGTCCCGCAATTCTTCTGGCCACCGACAGCATCTCTTGCACGCCCCTGTCGTTTTTTTAAAAATTCTGCACCACCAAATTCAAGGTATGTGCAAAACATGGGACGTGCTGGAATTTGCCCATATTTAATGCACACACAATATTGCTGGCGTTGTCCGATGCCACAAATCCACAGGAGAGTCCAATTGGGGTAAGCCATTCCGCGATGATCTTCCTCAGTTGCCGTAAGAGGTTTTCAGCTGTGTGCGTATTCTGGAAACCGGTGATACAAAGCGTAGCCTGCCTAGGAAAGAGTTGGCGTTTGCGAGATGCTGCTACTGGTGCCGCCGCTGCTGTTGTTGCGGCGGGAGTCCATACATCTACCCAGTGGGCTGTCACAGTCATATAGTCCTGACCCTGCCCTGCTCCACTTGTCCACATGTCCGTGGTTAAGTGGACATTGGGTACAACTGCATTTTTTAGGACACTGGTGAGTCTTTTTCTGACGTCCGTGTACATTCTCGGTATCGCCTGCCTAGAGAAGTGGAACCTAGATGGTATTTGGTAACGGGGGCACACTACCTCAAGAAATTGTCTAGTTCCCTGTGAACTAACGGCGGATACCGGACGCACGTCTAACACCAACATAGTTGTCAAGGCCTCAGTTATCCGCTTTGCAACAGGATGACTGCTGTGATATTTCATCTTCCTCGCAAAGGACTGTTGGACAGTCAATTGCTTGGTGGAAGTAGTAAAAGTGGGCTTACGACTTCCCCTTTCGGATGACCATCGACTCCCAGCAGCAACAACAGCAGCGCCAGCAGCAGTAGGCGTTACACGCAAGGATGCATCGGAGGAATCCCAGGCAGGAGAGGACTCGTCAGAATTGCCAGTGACATGGCCTGCAGGACTATTGGCATTCCTGGGGAAGGAGGAAATTGACACTGAGGGAGTTGGTGGGGTGGTTTGCGTGAGCTTGGTTACAAGAGGAAGGGATTTACTGGTCAGTGGACTGCTTCCGCTGTCGCCCAAAGTTTTTGAACTTGTCACTGACTTATTATGAATGCGCTGCAGGTGACGTATAAGGGAGGATGTTCCGAGGTGGTTAACGTCCTTACCCCTACTTATTACAGCTTGACAAAGGCAACACACGGCTTGACAAATGTTGTCCGCATTTCTGTTGAAATACTTCCACACCGAAGAGCTGATTTTTTTGGTATTTTCACCAGGCATGTCAACGGCCCTATTCCTCCCATGGACAACAGGTGTCTCCCCGGGTGCCTGACTTAAACAAACCACCTCACCATCAGAATCCTCCTGGTCAATTTCCTCCCCAGCGCCAGCAACACCCATATCCTCCTCATCCTGGTGTACTTCAACACTGACATCTTCAATCTGACTATCAGGAACTGGACTGCGGGTGCTCCTTCCAGCACTTGCAGGGGGCGTGCAAATGGTGGAAGGCGCATGCTCTTCACGTCCAGTGTTGGGAAGGTCAGGCATCGCAAACGACACAATTGGACTCTCCTTGTGGATTTGGGATTTCGAAGAACGCACAGTTCTTTGCGGTGCTTTTGCCAGCTTGAGTCTTTTCATTTTTCTAGCGAGAGGCTGAGTGCTTCCATCCTCATGTGAAGCTGAACCACTAGCCATGAACATAGGCCAGGGCCTCAGCCGTTCCTTGCCACTCCGTGTGGTAAATGGCATATTGGCAAGTTTACGCTTCTCCTCCGACAATTTTATTTTAGATTTTGGAGTCCTTTTTTTACTGATATTTGGTGTTTTGGATTTTACATGCTCTGTACTATGACATTGGGCATCGGCCTTGGCAGACGACGTTGCTGGCATTTCATCGTCTCGGCCATGACTAGTGGCAGCAGCTTCAGCACGAGGTGGAAGTGGATCTTGATCTTTCCCTAATTTTGGAACCTCAACATTTTTGTTCTCCATATTTTAATAGGCACAACTAAAAGGCACCTCAGGTAAACAATGGAGATGGATGGATACTAGTATACTTATGGATGGACCAGCGACTGCCGACACAGAGGTAGCTACAGCCGTGGACTACCGTACTGTGTCTGCTGCTAATATAGACTGGATGATAATGAGATGAAATTAATATATATATATATATATATAATATCACTAGTACTGCAGCTGGACAGGTATATATATTTATTATGTAATGACTGATGACGGACCTGCTGGACACTGTCAGCTCAGCAGCACCGCAGACTGCTACAGTAAGCTACTATAGTAGTATGTATCAAGAAGAAAAAAAAAAAGAAAAAAAAACCACGGGTAGGTGGTATACAATTATGGATGGACCAGCGACTGCCGACACAGAGGTAGCTACAGCCGTGGACTACCGTACTGTGTCTGCTGCTAATATAGACTGGATGATAATGAGATGAAATTAATATATATATATATATATATATATATAATATCACTAGTACTGCAGCCGGACAGGTATATATATTTATTATGTAATGACTGATGACGGACCTGCTGGACACTGTCAGCTCAGCAGCACCGCAGACTGCTACAGTAAGCTACTATAGTAGTATGTATCAAGAAGAAAGAAAAAAAAAAAAACACGGGTAGGTGGTATACAATTATGGATGGACCAGCGACTGCCGACACAGAGGTAGCTACAGCCGTGGACTACCGTACTGTGTCTGCTGCTAATATAGACTGGATGATAATGAGATGAAATTAATATATATATATATATATATAATATCACTAGTACTGCAGCCGGACAGGTATATATATTTATTATGTAATGACTGATGACGGACCTGCTGGACACTGTCAGCTCAGCAGCACCGCAGACTGCTACAGTAAGCTACTATAGTAGTATGTATCAAGAAGAAAGAAAAAAAAAAAAACACGGGTAGGTGGTATACAATTATGGATGGACCAGCGACTGCCGACACAGAGGTAGCTACAGCCGTGGACTACCGTACTGTGTCTGCTGCTAATATAGACTGGATGATAATGAGATGAAATTAATATATATATATATATATATATATAATATCACTAGTACTGCAGCCGGACAGGTATATATATTTATTATGTAATGACTGATGACGGACCTGCTGGACACTGTCAGCTCAGCAGCACCGCAGACTGCTACATTAAGCTACTATAGTAGTATGTATCAAGAAGAAAAAAAAAAAAAAACACGGGTAGGTGGTATACAATATTATATATATATTATATACAATTATATATATATATATATATATATATATATATTAAACTGGTGGTGATTATTAAACTGGTGGTCAGGTCACTGGTCACACTATCAGCAACTTGCAAGTAGTACTCCTAAGCAGACAATCACAATATATATTATACTGGTGGTCAGTGTGGTCACAATGGCAGTGTGGCACTCTGGCAGCAAAAGTGTGCACTGTACGTTATATGTACTCCTGAGTCCTGCTCTCAGACTCTAACTGCTCCCCACTGTCAGTGTCTCCCCCACAAGTCAGATATACATTATACAGTCACACTATCTATCACTTCAGCAAGTAGTAGTACTCCTCCTAATGCTCCCCAAAATTACTACTGTGTCTCTCTCTACTCTAGTCTCACTCTCTTCTCTATAAACGGAGAGGACGCCAGCCACGTCCTCTCCCTATGAATCTCAATGCACGTGTGAAAATGGCGGCGACGCGCGGCTCCTTATATAGAATCCGAGTCTCGCGATAGAATCCGAGCCTTGCGAGAATCCGACAGCGGGATGATGACGTTCGGGCGCGCTCGGGTTAACCGAGCAAGGCGGGAAGATCCGAGTCGCTCGGACCCATGTAAAAAAACATGAAGTTCGGGCGGGTTCGGTTTCCGAGGAACCGAACCCGCTCATCTCTATAAAGGGGAGATCCGGGTTAGGGTATCTGAGTACTGGAGCTGAGACAAAGGCCTGCTTTAAGGCCAGGAAGGCAGACTTGGCTTCAGGCGACCAATTGGAAGGGTCCGCTCCTTTTTTAGTCAATACCACAATAGGCGCAACCAAATCTGAGAAGGTATGAATAAAACGCCTATAGTAATTTGCAAACCCTAAAAAGCGCTGAATTGCTTTTAAGTTCGTGGGTTGTGCCCAATTTAGGATGGCCTGGAGTTTTTTTGGTTCCATGAAATCCCCTTAGGAGAAATAATATACCCCAGGAAGGACACTTCTGTGATGTGGAAATCACATTTCTCCAGTTTGGCGTATAAATGATTTTCCCGTAACTTCTGAAGGACCAGTCGCACATGGGTAATATGTTGTTCAAAAGACTCAGAGTAAATCAAAATGTCGTCTAAATAAACGACTACGAACTTTCCTAGAAAGTCGCGAAGGACGTCGTTAATGAGATCTTGAAATACACCAGGAGCATTAGATAGCCCAAACGGCATCACCAGGTATTCATAATGTCCCGACTGTGTGCTGAAAGCCGTCTTCCACTCATCCCCAGATTTTATTCGGATGAGATTGTAAGCCTCTCTAAGATCGATCTTGGAAAAGATAACGGCAGTCCGGAGCTGATCAAATAGTACTGAAATCAGTGGCAAGGGGTAGGTGTTTTTAACAGAAATTTTATTCAGAGCCCGATAATAAATACATGGTCTGAGCGACCCATCTTTTTTCTCAACAAAAAAGAACCCTGCACTCAATGGAGATTTCGAGGGCCTAATGAAGCCTTTTTTTAGGCTCTCCTGTACATAATCATTCATTGCCGTAGTTTCCGGCCCAGACAGGGCATATAGTCTCCCTTTAGGCAAAGAGGCACCGGGAACTAAGTCAATTGCGCAGTCATAGGACCGATGAGGAGGCAGAATATCCGCATTACCCTTGGAGAAAACATTGGCAAAGTCCTGATATTCCAAAGGAATAAGTTCTGGGGTGACTGCCGCAACCCAGACTGGACGGGAAATACATTCCTTAATACAAAAGGGACCCCATCGGGAAATCTCCCCAGACCGCCAATCTATGGTGGGATTATGAAAGGCAAGCCAGGGGTGACCCAAAACTACGGGGACAGCCGGACAATGGGTAAGGTAAAATTAGATTTTCTCCGAATGTAGGGCCCCCACTGTCAGTTGTACTGGAGGTGTGCGGTAAGTGATTACCCCATTAGAAAGCGTACCACCATCCAAGCCGTGCATGGTGATATGTTTATCCAAAGGTATCTGTGGAACGCCCAAAGCCTGAGCCCAACCAAGATCCATGAAATTTCCCGCAGCTCCTCTGTCGACGAAGGCCGACACCAACGAACTGAGACTACCAAAGGAAATTTTTACAGGAACTAATAAGGAATCAGTAGAGGAGATCAATTGCAGACCCAAGTGAACCCCCTCACAATTCACTTGGTCAGAGCGTTTCCCTGCTTATTCGGGCAATTACGTGCGATATGTCCCTTGCCACCACAATACAAGCAAAGACCAGAATTTAGCCTTCTGGTTCTTTCCTCTGGGGACAGCCGGGAGAGACCCATTTGCATGGGCTCCTCGACGTCCTCAGGGAAAGTATACACACATGGACTAGGCCTGAAACTAGCTCCTCTTACAGCCCTCCGCTCCCGGAGACGACGATCAATTTTAATAACAAGCTCCATGAGTTTGTCTAAAGTCTCTGGAGCGGGGTACTGAAGGAGACTGTCTTTAATAACTTCAGACAAACCGAGGCGAAACTGACTGCGCAGGGCCGGGTCATTCCAGCCACAGTCGTTCGACCAACGGCGAAACTCGGTACAATACGCCTCTGCTGGATTTTTCCCTTGCTTAAGTGCACGCAGGTGGCTCTCAGCCGACGCTTCTCTATCAGGGTCATCGTACAGAAGGCCTAGAGACTTAAAAAAGGCATCTACAGAAAGCAAGGCAACATCATCGGCTTTTAGCCCAAAAGCCCAGGTTTGCGGATCGCCTTGTAGCAAAGACATCACAATCCCGACCCGTTGAGACTCAGTACCAGAGGATCGGGGCCTTAAACGAAAATAAAGCTTACAAGCTTCCTTGAAATTAAAAAAATCCTTTCGGTTACCTGAAAAACGGTCAGGAAGGTGCATCTTTGGTTCTGGAATCATACTCGGGGAGGCTCGCAAAAGATCTTCCTGCGATCTCACCCGAAGAGTAAGATCCTGAACCATCTGAGTTAGTTCCTGAATCTGGTTGGCCAAAAGCTGGCTGGGATTCGGTCCTAATACTGCCGGATTCATGAGGCCGAATTTCAAGGCCCACCAAAAACAAATAACTCTTTATATTATTCTTTTTTGTTTTGTTTTTTGGGCTGGTGATAATGTTACGTTCCTGATGCTCAGAACTAGAGAGATGTTGCGTAGTGAGTCCAGAGCACCAGGACGTGACGCTGAAATAAGGGATGGTACGGCAATAGCCCCTAGCACCCTACCTCCATTGTTTTACCTGTGTGGTCAGTTCACGCCTGAGTGACTATGGTTTCTTGGGCCCACGGCAGCCGCGTTTGAAGGGCGGATTAGGTCTGCCCAACTCCGATGCCCCCAGGTCTTAGAGTGAGACAAGGCGTGAACCGAGACAGGATAATAACAAGGGGACCTCTAACTAAAGCAAACAGAAAGCTAGGGGCTACTAACTACCCTAAAACTAAATATATGTGCGACACGCCGCCAAAGGAAAAGAACAACAAAAGATACCACTGTCCACTCCCCCACACGGCACCGCCGAGTTCCGGGGAGGACAGTGAAAAGCGGAAACCTCCGCAAAAACCACCAATACAAAATTAACACAAGGACTAAGCGGCCTAGGCCGCAACACGCGGCAGAAGCCGCTACTCACGAAACTGGGAGAGAACCCCAACAAGCGAGAACCCCCAGATGACTGCAACAGGTTCACTTGGACAGGAAGGATTCCCAGGACCGGCTTCAGAACTCCAGAACTCAGGAGCACAGGGAGCAGGATCGACCAGATACAGCTGACCAGGAACAGACGTAGCAAGGCAGGAACAGCATACAGGAAGCTATCACCAGCGAGGCTGTAGTGTGCTGGCTCCCATAAAAAGACCCTGCTGGCCAATGACAGGAGGGCCAGCAAGACCAGCCCCCAGACCCTAATTACTAGTTGCCGTGCAGCTGCCCTGCTGCACGAGCAACTAATCAATCCTATCTGGCAATGGGGAACGCGGTCCGCCAATGGCGTCCCCGTTGCTATGGACCCAGCGGATGAGGACGCCCGGCGTCCTAGCGTTGCCAGGGACCTGGCGGCTACAGTACGCACGGCGTCCTGGCGTTGCTAGGCGCCGGGCGGGCAGGGAGGGAGGTGCGGCTGCCGTGAGTGTCGCTCGCAAGCAGACCGAGCGGCGCCTCGGACTGCGGCACCTAACACAGATATAACATGTGCAGAGAGAGTTAGATTTGGGTGGGGTGTATTCAAACTGAAATCTAAATTGCAGTGTAAAAATAAAGCAGCCAGTATTTACCCTGCACAGAAACAAAATAACCTACCCAAATCTAACTCTCTCTGCAAATGTTATATCTGCCCCCCCTGCACTGCACATGGTTTTGCCCAATTGCTAACAAACTTGCTGCTGCGATCAACTCAGAATTACCCCCTTTGCCAATTGCAGCAGAGGCTGTGCTGACTGACAAGTATGACTCCCACTCACAGTGTGCAGCCGTGCGGCTCCACCTCTTAGCTGCTATTGACACTAGAAAGTGTCCCTTGTTGGCTACGCCTCCTCCTTCACACTTAAAATGTTAACGGTTTGCACTTTGCATTTCTAGTGCTAAAGAGAAGACAGGGGGTAATTCAGATCTGATCGTAGAGGTGCTAAATTTAGCACATCTACGATCAGTTACTCCGACATGCAGGGGGACGCCCAGCACAGGGCTAATCCGCCCCGCATGTCAGGCCCTACACCTCCCCACAAGGGTGCAAAAGCATCTCACGGCCACGATGCTTTTGCACCCGCTGAGTAGCTCCCTGCCTGCGCAGCCTAGCTGCGCTGGCAGGCAGCTACCGGCCACATCCCAGTACGCAGCCGCCACAGCCCTCCCCCGCATCGGCCCGTACATGCCTGCGTTGTCCGAACCCCGCCCCACCAATGGCATTCTAATGCCGTTGACACGCCCCCTCCGGCCCCGCAACCGCCTGTCTTAATTTGTAGACAAAAAGTAGAACTCTATGACATAGTAGAGATGTGCACTTGAAATTTTTCGGGTTTTGTGTTTTGGTTTTGGGTTCGGTTCCGCGGCCGTGTTTTGGGTTCGACCGCGTTTTGGCAAAACCTCACTGAATTTTTTTTGTCGGATTCGGGTGTGTTTTGGATTCGGGTGTTTTTTTCAAAAAACACTAAAAAACAGCTTAAATCATAGAATTTGGGGGTCATTTTGATCCCAAAGTATTATTAACCTCAAAAACCATAATTTCCACTCATTTTCAGTCTATTCTGAATACCTCACACCTCACAATATTATTTTTAGTCCTAAAATTTGCACCGAGGTCGCTGGATGACTAAGCTAAGCGACCCTAGTGGCCGACACAAACACCTGGCCCATCTAGGAGTGGCACTGCAGTGTCACGCAGGATGGCCCTTCCAAAAAACACTCCCCAAACAGCACATGACGCAAAGAAGAAAAAAAGAGGCGCAATGAGGTAGCTGTGTGAGTAAGCTAAGCGACTCTAGTGGCCGACACAAACACCTGGCTCATCTAGGAGTGGCACTGCAGTGTCACGCAGGATGGCCCTTCCAAAAAACACTCCCCAAACAGCACATGACGCAAAGAAGAAAAAAAGAGGCGCAATGAGGTAGCTGTGTGAGTAAGCTAAGCGACCCTAGTGGCCGACACAAACACCTGGCCCATCTAGGAGTGGCACTGCAGTGTCACGCAGGATGGCCCTTCCAAAAAACACTCCCCAAACAGCACATGACGCAAAGAAGAAAAAAAGAGGCGCAATGAGGTAGCTGTGTGAGTAAGCTAAGCGACCCTAGTGGCCGACACAAACACCTGGCCCATCTAGGAGTGGCACTGCAGTGTCACGCAGGATGGCCCTTCCAAAATACACTCCTCAAACAGTACATGACGCAAATAAAAATGAAAGAAAAAAGAGGTGCAAGATGGAATTGTCCTTGGGCCCTCCCACCCACCCTTATGTTGTATAAACAGGACATGCACACTTTAACCAACCCATCATTTCAGTGACAGGGTCTGCCACATGACTGTGACTGAAATGACGGGTTGGTTTGGACCCCCACCGAAAAAGAAGCAATTAATCTCTCCTTGCACAAACTGGCTCTACAGAGGCAAGATGTCCACCTCATCATCATCCTCCGATATATCACCGTGTACATCCCGCTCCTCACAGATTATCTATTCGTCCCCACTGGAATCCACCATCTCAGCTCCCTGTGTACTTTGTGGAGGCAATTGCTGCTGGTCAATGTCTCCACGGAGGAATTGATTATAATTCATTTTAATGAACATCATCTTCTCCACATTTTCTGGAAGTAACCTCGTACGCCGATTGCTGACAAGGTGAGCGGCGGCACTAAACACTCTTTCGGAGTACACACTTGTGGGAGGGCAACTTAGGTAGAATAAAGCCAGTTTGTGCAAGGGCCTCCAAATTGCCTCTTTTTCCTGCCAGTATAAGTACGGACTGTCTGACGTGCCTACTTGGATGCGGTCACTCATATAATCCTCCACCATTCTTTCAATGGTGACAGAATCATATGCAGTGACAGTAGACGACATGTCCGTAATCGTTGTCAGGTCCTTCAGTCCGGACCAGATGTCAGCATCAGCAGTCGCTCCAGACTGCCCTGCATCACCGCCAGCGGGTGGGCTCGGAATTCTGAGCCTTTTCCTCGCACCCCCAGTTGCGGGAGAATGTGAAGGAGGAGATGTTGACAGGTCGCGTTCCGCTTGACTTGACAATTTTGTCACCAGCAGGTCTTTGAACCCCAGCAGACTTGTGTCTGCCGGAAAGAGAGATACAAGGTAGGTTTTAAATCTAGGATCGAGCACGGTGGCCAAAATGTAGTGCTCTGATTTCAACAGATTGACCACCCGTGAATCCTTGTTAAGCGAATTAAGGGCTCCATCCACAAGTCCCACATGCCTAGCGGAATCGCTCCCTTTTAGCTCCTCCTTCAATGCCTCCAGCTTCTTCTGCAAAAGCCTGATGAGGGGAATGACCTGACTCAGGCTGGCAGTGTCTGAACTGACTTCACGTGTGGCAAGTTCAAAAGGTTGCAGAACCTTGCACAACGTTGAAATCATTCTCCACTGCACTTGAGACAGGTACATTCCACCTCCTATATCGTGCTCAATTGTATAGGCTTGAATGGCCTTTTGCTGCTCCTCCAACCTCTGAAGCATATAGAGGGTTGAATTCCACCTCGTTACCACTTCTTGCTTCAGATGATGGCAGGGCAGGTTCAGGCATTTTTGGTAGTGCTCCAGTCTTCTGTACGTGGTGCCTGTCCTCCGAAAGTGTCCCGCAATTCTTCTGGCCACCGACAGCATCTCTTGCACGCCCCTGTCGTTTTTTTAAAAATTCTGCACCACCAAATTCAAGGTATGTGCAAAACATGAGACGTGCTGGAATTTGCCCATATTTAATGCACACACAATATTGCTGGCGTTGTCCGATGCCACAAATCCACAGGAGAGTCCAATTGGGGTAAGCCATTCCGCGATGATCTTCCTCAGTTGCCGTAAGAGGTTTTCAGCTGTGTGCGTATTCTGGAAACCGGTGATACAAAGCGTAGCCTGCCTAGGAAAGAGTTGGCGTTTGCGAGATGCTGCTACTGGTGCCGCCGCTGCTGTTCTTGCGGCGGGAGTCCATACATCTACCCAGTGGGCTGTCACAGTCATATAGTCCTGACCCTGCCCTGCTCCACTTGTCCACATGTCCGTGGTTAAGTGGACATTGGGTACAACTGCATTTTTTAGGACACTGGTGAGTCTTTTTCTGACGTCCGTGTACATTCTCGGTATCGCCTGCCTAGAGAAGTGGAACCTAGATGGTATTTGGTAAAGGGGGCACACTACCTCAAGAAATTGTCTAGTTCCCTGTGAACTAACGGCGGATACCGGACGCACGTCTAACACCAACATAGTTGTCAAGGCCTCAGTTATCCGCTTTGCAACAGGATGACTGCTGTGATATTTCATCTTCCTCGCAAAGGACTGTTGGACAGTCAATTGCTTGGTGGAAGTAGTAAAAGTGGGCTTACGACTTCCCCTTTCGGATGACCATCGACTCCCAGCAGCAACAACAGCAGCGCCAGCAGCAGTAGGCGTTACACGCAAGGATGCATCGGAGGAATCCCAGGCAGGAGAGGACTCGTCAGAATTGCCAGTGACATGGCCTGCAGGACTATTGGCATTCCTGGGGAAGGACAATATAAATAAAAGATGATGATAATGAATAGGCGCACTACACCCCACATCAACAGCACAAAAAGTCTCTCAGAAGTTACACCAAACTTCAAGCAAATACAAAAAAGACAAGATTAGAGACTTCAATAGGCGTAATATGAGGTTCCATAAACACAGAAGGGAGTCCTTAAATCCAACCAAGGTAGATGTAATTTTTTCTCAGATGTCTCTTTGTGTGATAAAGACAGTCCCCGTAATTCTTAGTTCTCTTATTCCTTCCAGATAAATTCACTTTAGAGGTTTATTCGCAATATACCCAAAAAGAAAAGAAACGATAATAGTGTAATCCTGTATATATTAATAATAAGGGGATAGTGTAAAGATGCACTTACTTTCCAGAATTTAAATGAAGGCATATATCTCACATAATAGTGAGTAATTCCCAGGACCAAGGATGGTTCTCTCTCTCTTTTCGAAGATGGGTTCTATTAAGTGATCTTCCACAGTAGTGCCACCAAATAAAGAAAGAATGTACAATAGTGCAAATAACGCCTTTTTTTAAAAACAACGATATCTTTAATATATTGCACTTACATTATAAAAAACAAATATAGGCATATCTACCCAACATCTGGGTCCAGGAGTTAAAATTCAAGCAGCAGGTTATCCTCACAGATGGAAAAGTGCACGTGCAGTGATAAAAAACCAGCCTCCTCAAGATAACCCCAGGGTCCACAGAATATAAACAGAAGCTGCAGTTTATATTCTGTGGACCCTGGGGTTATCTTGAGGAGGCTGGTTTTTTATCACTGCACATGCACTTTTCCATCTGTGAGGATAACCTGCTGCTTGAATTTTAACTCCTGGACCCAGATGTTGGGTAGATATGCCTATATTTGTTTTTTATAATGTAAGTGCAATATATTAAAGATATCGTTGTTTTTAAAAAAAGGCGTTATTGGCACTATTGTACATTCTTTCTTTATTTGGTGGCACTACCGTGGAAGATCACTTAATAGAACCCATCTTCGAAAAGAGAGAGAGAACCATCCTTGGTCCTGGGAATTACTCACTATTATGTGAGATATATGCCTTCATTTAAATTCTGGAAAGTAAGTGCATCTTTACACTATCCCCTTATTATTAATATATACAGGATTACACTATTATCGTTTCTTTTCTTTTTGGGTATATTGCGAATAAACCTCTAAAGTGAATTTATCTGGAAGGAATAAGAGAACTAAGAATTTCGGGGACTGTCTTTATCACACAAAGAGACATCTGAGAAAAAATTACATCTACCTTGGTTGGATTGAAGGACTCCCTTCTGTGTTTATGGAACCTCATATTACGCCTATTGAAGTCTCTAATCTTGTCTTTTTTGCATTCCTGGGGAAGGAGGAAATTGACACTGAGGGAGTTAGTGGGGTGGTTTGCGTGAGCTTGGTTACAAGAGGAAGGGATTTACTGGTCAGTGGACTGCTTCCGCTGTCGCCCAAAGTTTTTGAACTTGTCACTGACTTATTATGAATGCGCTGCAGGTGACGTATAAGGGAGGATGTTCCGAGGTGGTTAACGTCCTTACCCCTACTTATTACAGCTTGACAAAGGCAACACACGGCTTGACAAATGTTGTCCGCATTTCTGTTGAAATACTTCCACACCGAAGAGCTGATTTTTTTGGTATTTTCACCAGGCATGTCAACAGCCCTATTCCTCCCACGGACAACAGGTGTCTCCCCGGGTGCCTGACTTAAACAAACCACCTCACCATCAGAATCCTCCTTGTCAATTTCCTCCCCAGCGCCAGCAACACCCATATCCTCCTCATCCTGGTGTACTTCAACACTGACATCTTCAATCTGACTATCAGGAACTGGACTGCGGGTGCTCCTTCCAGCACTTGCAGGGGGCGTGCAAATGGTGGAAGGCGCATGCTCTTCACGTCCAGTGTTGGGAAGGTCAGGCATCGCAACCGACACAATTGGACTCTCCTTGTGGATTTGGGATTTGGAAGAACGCACAGTTCTTTGCGGTGCTTTTGCCAGCTTGAGTCTTTTCATTTTTCTAGCGAGAGGCTGAGTGCTTCCATCCTCATGTGAAGCTGAACCACTAGCCATGAACATAGGCCAGGGCCTCAGCCGTTCCTTGCCACTCCGTGTGGTAAATGGCATATTGGCAAGTTTACGCTTCTCCTCCGACAATTTTATTTTAGATTTTGGAGTCCTTTTTTTACTGATATTTGGTGTTTTGGATTTTACATGCTCTGTACTATGACATTGGGCATCGGCCTTGGCAGACGACGTTGCTGGCATTTCATCGTCTCGGCCATGACTAGTGGCAGCAGCTTCAGCACGAGGTGGAAGTGGATCTTGATCTTTCCCTAATTTTGGAACCTCAACATTTTTGTTCTCCATATTTTAATAGGCACAACTAAAAGGCACCTCAGGTAAACAATGGAGATGGATGGATACTAGTATACTTATGGATGGACCAGCGACTGCCGACACAGAGGTAGCTACAGCCGTGGACTACCGTACTGTGTCTGCTGCTAATATAGACTGGATGATAATGAGATGAAATTAATATATATATATATATATAATATCACTAGTACTGCAGCCGGACAGGTATATATATTTATTATGTAATGACTGATGACGGACCTGCTGGACACTGTCAGCTCAGCAGCACCGCAGACTGCTACAGTAAGCTACTATAGTAGTATGTATCAAGAAGAAAGAGAAAAAAAACCACGGGTAGGTGGTATACAATTATGGATGGACCAGCGACTGCCGACACAGAGGTAGCTACAGCCGTGGACTACCGTACTGTGTCTGCTGCTAATATAGACTGGATGATAATGAGATGAAATTAATATATATATATATATAATATCACTAGTACTGCAGCCGGACAGGTATATATATTTATTATGTAATGACTGATGACGGACCTGCTGGACACTGTCAGCTCAGCAGCACCGCAGACTGCTACAGTAAGCTACTATAGTAGTATGTATCAAGAAGAAAGAGAAAAAAAAAAACCACGGGTAGGTGGTATACAATTATGGATGGACCAGCGACTGCCGACACAGAGGTAGCTACAGCCGTGGACTACCGTACTGTGTCTGCTGCTAATATAGACTGGATGATAATGAGATGAAATTAATATATATATATATATATATATATAATATCACTAGTACTGCAGCCGGACAGGTATATATATTTATTATGTAATGACTGATGACGGACCTGCTGGACACTGTCAGCTCAGCAGCACCGCAGACTGCTACAGTAAGCTACTATAGTAGTATGTATCAAGAAGAAAGAGAAAAAAAAACCACGGGTAGGTGGTATACAATTATGGATGGACCAGCGACTGCCGACACAGAGGTAGCTACAGCCGTGGACTACCATACTGTGTCTGCTGCTAATATAGACTGGATGATAATGAGATGAAATTAATATATATATATATATATATATATATATATATAATATCACTAGTACTGCAGCCGGACAGGTATATATATTTATTATGTAATGACTGATGACGGACCTGCTGGACACTGTCAGCTCAGCAGCACCGCAGACTGCTACAGTAAGCTACTATAGTAGTATGTATCAAGAAGAAAGAGAAAAAAAAAACCACGGGTAGGTGGTATACAATTATGGATGGACCAGCGACTGCCGACACAGAGGTAGCTACAGCCGTGGACTACCGTACTGTGTCTGCTGCTAATATAGACTGGATGATAATGAGATGAAATTAATATATATATATATATAATATCACTAGTACTGCAGCCGGACAGGTATATATATTTATTATGTAATGACTGATGACGGACCTGCTGGACACTGTCAGCTCAGCAGCACCGCAGACTGCTACAGTAAGCTACTATAGTAGTATGTATCAAGAAGAAAGAAAAAAAAAAAAAACACGGGTAGGTGGTATACATATACAATTATATATATATTATATACAATTATATATATATATATATATATTAAACTGGTGGTGATTAATTAAACTGGTGGTCAGGTCACTGGTCACACTATCAGCAACTTGCAAGTAGTACTCCTAAGCAGACAATCACAATATATACTGGTGGTCAGTGTGGTCACAATGGCAGTGTGGCACTCTGGCAGCAGAGTGCCAGCAAAAGTGTGCACTGTACGTTAAAATATGTACTCCTGCTCTCAGACTCTAACTGCTCCCCACTGTCTCCCCCACAAGTCAGATATACAGTCACACTATCACTTCAGCAAGTAGTAGTACTCCTCCTAATGCTCCCCAAAATTACTAAAGTAAATAATACTGTGTCTCTCTCTACTCTAGTAGTCTCACTCTCTATAAACGGAGAGGACGCCAGGCACGTCCTCTCCCTATCAATCTCAATGCACGTGTGAAAATGGCGGCGACGCGCGGCTCCTTATATAGAATCCGAGTCTCGCGATAGAATCCGAGCCTCGCGAGAATCCGACAGCGGGATGATGACGTTCGGGCGCGCTCGGGTTAACCGAGCAAGGCGGGAAGATCCGAGTCGCTCGGACCCGTGTAAAAAAAACTGAAGTTCGGGCGGGTTCGGTTTCCGAGGAACCGAACCCGCTCATCTCTATGACATAGTCTCATTAACATGAAAAGAAGTGCTTTGATTGTATTTCTGTTTGCACCTGCTGTTGGCAGAATGGGCACTGGTATCTCTGCTAATCCTGTAACAGTCATACCTATCACAGGGATGGCTGATTTTCAGAGCAGCTATCCCCGCAGCAGAGCAAGATTGAATTGCTTTGGCACTTAAGAATCGTCTGCCACAATTCACAGTGAGTTGGATACTTCATTATTGGGGGCCAAACAGCCTTCAAAAATGAATAGGCCCCTGAGAAGTCAGCATAGCACTGTGCAAATGTGAACCACACCCACTGGTTTCCATGTTTCAGAGAATTTCTTTCACTTTAATTTCTCGCTTCTGCTGTCAGCGATTGCATCTGGACTACTGATCCTGTATCATTGTTCTGTTAGGGCTGTATTGACTGTGTTCTGGATACACAAGAGAGGTCTGGAATTTATACCTGTCCTGCAGAACAGAGTCAAATGAGTGTCCTGTGCTGATCAGGACCATTCCTCTGTGTAATAGTGGAGATTCACACTTCTGTATTCACACTGTACCTGCTGTAACATCCTGTCTGCATTGTGAAACTTACAGTGGGGGTCATTCCGAGTTGATCGCTTGCTAGCAACTTTTTGCACCGCTGCGATCAGATAGTCGTCGCCTATGGGGGAGAGTATTTTGGCTTTGCAAGTGTGCGAACGCCTTTGCAGCCGAGTGGTACAGAAACAGTTTTTGCAGTTTGTGAGTAGCTCTGGACTTACTCAGCCGCTGCGATCACTCCAGTCTTTTTGGTCCCGGAATAGACGTCAGACACCTGCCCTGCAAACGCTTGGACACATCTGCGTTTTCCAAAACACTCCCAGAAAACGGTCAGTTGACACCTATAAACGCCTTCTTTCTGTCAATCACCTTGCGATCGACTGTGTGAATGGATTCTTCGTTAAATCCATTGGCCAGCACCGATCCTCTTTGTACCCATACGACGCGCCTGTGCATTGCGGTGCATACGCATGCACAGTTTTGCCGAGTTTTAACCTGATTGCAGCGCTGCAAAAAGTTGCTAGCGAGCGATCAACTCGGAATGACCCCCAGTATCTTTGTGATAGTCAACTCAGCAGAACACGTCTTAGCTGATCCTACCACAAAATGCTCTTTTCATAAGAGCTCTTGAAATGTTACTCCACTGAGGACTCTGTTTGCCCCTGTTTGTCCTGCAGTGTGGCTGGAGAACATTGGGGACATTAGATGGAGATGCTAGATGAGGCCTTGAGGAAGAAGAAATGTCATATCTCATATCTCATATAGGTGAGGATATAAATGGTGTGAAGAGGTTGTTAGCTGGAGTTACATCTGTAGAAGATCCACCTTATGACTTCCTCCTTCACCAGCAACTCTTGGCTTGGAACACAAGCTGGCAGAGAGGCAAGGACTGCACCTTTCCCCAATTTAATGACAGACAGTTGTTAATATATAAAATACTTTATTTAACTCCCATCCAGACATGCAATTCTGGGGTTATCACCCACTTAAATATCAACTTTGATATACAACAAATATGCAGTCTAATACAGAGGAATTATTATCTACTAAACACATGAAGCATGAATAACAGCTCCTTTATTGTTAATACTACATAAATCTTATGTTACCAAACAATATATACAAATAATGTATACAAAAGTATACAATAATGAAATAGGTTGTGTCCTAAGAGAATTCTGTTAAAGCTGATTAACTTACAGGACTAAAAAGCAATACCTTATACATTAAAATTCAAGCCGCTGCGGCCGCTGTATGTGATCCTCAACCTACGTACTTACTCAATTAGCGTACAAAGGCCCGTACCATGTATGCACTTTGCGTACACATGCCTCAACAGACGTACAAAGTACACGCTGTGCATACACACACACCGACGCGCTGTGAGCACAATGCAGCTACACGTGTGGCTGAAATACACTTTAACCTTAGCAGGAAAGAGACACGACACCAATTGTATTTAAAATGCTGGGATCCGACCCACAAACCTATATTTGCTAAAAGGGGGTTACAACAGATATACAATCACAATAAGAGAAAAGAGGCTACAATCAATGGTACATACGTTTTGTTTCGCCAGCGCCACACGGTCCCGGTACTCAGTCAGTCAAGCAAGATGACCTTCAGAGAGAGATGAATGACCGGCTAGGCAGCTTGGCTTTTATACATTTGGTCAAAACATAATACAATGGAAACTGTAATCCCTTCACCTATAGGTCAAAGGGCTGGTCATTTACAGTACAGGAGGGGTCATAGGTTGGTTTGAATAGGTGGGCGATGCCTGGTCCAGGTGCACTTGCAGTTGGTCTCCACTGGGTTAGTGCCGAATATCAGAGTACAGTAAATACAGTATAATATTAATATCCTGTTCCTGCGCATAATTATGCGCAGGAGCCTGCTATCTTCTGCAAACTGCTACTGGAATGTTGCCCGTAAAATACCCTAGAGTTGGATACCAAACATCACCTCTTAACCTAATGCTGTCCCCTCATATCCTGTAAAGGTGAATCCCTTTGTTATTGTACCTTTTAAACAAGTATAACTTGCCGGTGTGGTGCATGTGGGCTATGTGTACATTGTGCACTATGTGGATTAAATATGAGATATGTCTTCGTGGCTTTTTCCATGAGAATACAAATGCTACCGTAATTACTCATACCACACGCTAATACGCATGGACCGCGTGAGCGGTCATACGCAACTTGCGAATATGCGCATGCACGGCAGAACAAGTACGCGCACGGAGGCCATCTGTGTGGAGTTTGTACGTAATGTGTGTACTGTAATATTTTCCGACTTCGACAATTCGGTCACAAATTGCTAACTTAGGGCCTAATTCAGACCTGATCACTGCTGTGCGTTTTCGCACAGCAGTCGATCAGGTCTGAACTGCGCATGCGCCGGTGCCACAGTGCGCCGGCGCATGCTAGACAGCTTATGTCCATCTCAACCCTGTGATCGCCTCTGCCTGATTGACAGGCAGAGGCGTTCGTTGAACAGGAGGGGGCGGGCCAGCAGTGTTTGGCCACCGTTTTAGGGGCGCAGTCTGGGCAACGCAGGCGTGCCTGGACCGCTCAGAGGGAGGGCTGCGGTGGCTGCGTTATGTCACACGCAGCCGCTGCGACCCGGACAGCAACGGGTAGCTCCCTGCCAGCGCGCAGGAGATGCGCAGGTAGGTAGCTACTCGTCAAGTACAAAAGCATTGCCGCTGTGCGCTGCTTTTGTACTTGTGCAGGGCGGGTAGGGCAAGACATGCAGGGCAGACTTGCCCTGTTTTGGGCGTCCCCCGCATGTCTGAGTAACTGAAAATTTTGCACGGCTACGATTAGGTCTGAATTAGGCCCTTAATTCTCATTAAGACTATCTGCTAAAATGTAAACCTAATGAGATATTTATATAATAATAATAATATATCCTTTTTTGGCAATTACTTTTTAATCCAGAGAAATGCCTCTCATACATATACCGTAAATTATCTGGCAGGATGTACTAAGCTTCACATCCGCGATGCAGTACATCCTGCCACTTAAATATGCAATTAGTATCGCCAAGGACAGCTTTCCTGGTAAGAGCTGTCCTTTGCGATGTCCGTACTTCTGGGTTTAGGATCCGGGAGCTCTTCTGCGCATGTGCAAAGGGACACGGGGGTTCTGGGAGGGATCTGATTAGATCACTCTCAGATGAAATCATGAAAAGAAGTCTATAGGTTTCTAATGGGTAATGGCCCTCATTCCGAGTTGATCGCTAGCTGCCGTTGTTCGCAGCGCAGCAATCAGGCAAAAAATCGGCACTTCTGCGCATGCGTATGGCGCGCAGTGCGCACGCGCAACGTACTTTCACAAAAGCCGATGCAGGAGCTAGGAGTAAGTCTCGAGCTACTCTGAAACTGCACAATCTTTTTTTGGAGCAGTTCTGCGATCCTTTTGTTCGCACTTCTGCTAAGCTAAGATATACTCCCAGAGGGCGGCGGCCTAGCGTGTGCACTGCTGCTAAAAGCAGCAAGCGAACGATCAACTCGGAATGAGGGCCTATGGGGGTCATTCCGAGTTGTTCGCTAGCTGCTTTTGGTCGCAGCACGGCGAATAGGTAAAAAAGCGACATTTCTGCGCATGCGTATGGTGCGCAGTGCGCACGCGCGACGTACTTTCACACAAGACTATGCAGTTTCACACAAGGTCTAGCGACGCTTTTCAGTCGCACTGCTGGCCGCAGAGTGATTGACAGGAAGTGGGTGTTTCTGGGTGGTAACTGACCGTTTTCGGCGAGTGTGTGTAAAAAAACGCAGGCGTGTCCGATAAAAATGCAGGAGTGGCTGGGGAAACGGGGGAGTGGCTGGCCGAACGCAGGGCGTTTGTGACGCCAAAACAGGGACTAAATAGACTGAAGTGATCGCTAGCTAGGAGTAAGTCTCGAACTACTCTGAAACTGCACAATCTTTTCTCATACGTCCTAGAGGATGCTGGGGTCCACTTCATGACCATGGGGTATAGACGGTTCCGCAGGAGCCATAGGCACTCTTAAGACTTTTCAATGGGTGTGAACTGGCTCCTCCCTCTATGCCCCTCCTCCAGACCTCAGTTTTAGAAATGTGCCCAGGCAGACTGGATGCACTCCAGGGGAGCTCTACTTATGTTAGGTTTTTTTATTTTCAGGGAGAACTGCTGGCAACAGTCTCCCTGCTTCGTGGGATTGAGGGGGCAGAAGTAGGAACCAACTTCCTGAAGAGTTTCATGGCTCTGCTTCTGGCTGACAGGACACCATTAGCCCCTGAAGGGTACTGAACGCTAGCCGTGTCTAGATGCTCACTCCCACAGCACGCCGTCACCCCCCTCACAGAGCCAGAAGTCAGAAAGCAGGTGAGTAGAAGATGACAGATCTTCTATCAAGTAAAGTGACAGCTGAGGTACCGCGTGGCTGGCGGGAGCGCAGCGCGCCATTGCTGCCCACACACACAGGCACTGCAGGGTGCAGGGTGCGGGGGGGGGCGCCCTGGGATCCAAAAACACCTCTATTAACTGGCAAAAAGGGGGCATAAGATGCCCAGGCACAGCCCTACCCCCGCCAGTATAAATATTATGCAAAGTCTCTGAGGTAAAAATGCACCATTGTGGGGGCGGAGCTTCTTCCTCAGGCAGCCAGCACACTGCTCAGCGCCATTTTCTCTCTCCTCAGGCTGCAGAGACAACGCTGGTTCTCCTTCACTTCTGACTACAAGTATCAGGGTGCAAAACAGGGGGGGGGGGGGGCACAAGCGAATTTGGTGCTTTACAAGTGTGTTTTACTGTGTGAAAAGCGCTGCATGTTGTCAGTGGGCATTCTATGCTCACAGGCATTAGATACTGGCGCTGGGGTTGTGAACTGGATGCTCCTAAACTGTGTCCCTCTGACAGATTTTATTGTGGGTCTGTCCCCTATAAGTCCCAGTGTGTCTGTGTGGTGTTGTACACGTGTGTAAGACATGTCAGAGGCAGGGAGTTCCTCCCTGGAGGAAACCATTTTAGGAACACAGAAGTGTAATGTGGTGGCGCTGCCGGCACACCAAGAGCCTGCATGGGTGAAAGAAATACGTGATAGTATTAGAGATGAGCGGGTTCGGTTCCTCGGAATCCGAACCCGCCCGAACTTCAGCTTTTTTTACACGGATCCGAGCGACTCGGATCTTCCCGCCTTGCTCGGTTAACCCGAGCGCGCCCGAACGTCATCATGACGCTGTCGGATTCTCGCGAGGCTCGGATTCTATCGCGAGACTCGGATTCTATATAAGGAGCCGCGCGTCGCCGCCATTTTCACACGTGCATTGAGATTGATAGGGAGAGGACGTGGCTGGCGTCCTCTCCATTTAGATTATAAGAGAGAGAGATTTACTGGAGCTTAGGACTAGGAGGAGTACTGTAGAAGTGTAGAGAGTGCAGAGAGTTTACTAGTGAGTGACCACCAGACAGTGCAGTTTATTTAATATATCCGTTCTCTGCCTGAAAAAAGCGATACACACAGTGACTCAGTCACATACCATATCTGTGTGCACTGCTCAGGCTCAGCCCAGTGTGCTGCATCATCTATATATATTATATATCTGTCTGACTGCTCAGCTCACACAGCTTATAATTGTGGGGGAGACTGGGGAGCACTGCAGTGCCAGTTATAGGTTATAGCAGGAGCCAGGAGTACATAATATTATATAGTGAGTGACCACCAGACAGTGCAGTTTATTTAATATATCCGTTCTCTGCCTGAAAAAAGCGATACACACAGTGACTCAGTCACATACCATATCTGTGTGCACTGCTCAGGCTCAGCCCAGTGTGCTGCATCATCTATATATATTATATATCTGTCTGACTGCTCAGCTCACACAGCTTATAATTGTGGGGGAGACTGGGGAGACTGGGGAGCACTGCAGTGCCAGTTATAGGTTATAGCAGGAGCCAGGAGTACATAATATTATATTAAAATTAAACAGTGCACACTTTTGCTGCAGGAGTGCCACTGCCAGTGTGACTGACCAGTGACCAGACCACACTGACCACCAGTATAGTTAGTAGTATACTTATATTGTGATTGCCTGAAAAAGTTAAACACTCGTCGTGTGACTTCACTTGTGTGTTGTTGTTTTTTTTATTCTATAAAAATAAAACTCATTCTGCTGACAGACAGTGTCCAGCAGGTCCGTCATTATATAATATATAATATATACCTGTCCGGCTGCAGTAGTGATATATATATTTTTTTTATATCATTTATCATCCAGTCACAGCAGACACAGTACGGTAGTTCACGGCTGTGGCTACCTCTGTGTCTGCACTCGGCAGGCAGTCCGTCCATAATTGTATACCACCTAACCGTGGTTTTTTTTTCTTCTTTATACATACATACTACTACGACATCTCTTTATCAACCAGTCTATATTAGCAGCAGACACAGTACAGTACGGTAGTTCACGGCTGTGGCTACCTCTGTGTCTGCACTCGGCAGGCAGTCCATCCATAATTGTATACCACCTAACCGTGGTTTTTTTTTCTTTCTTCTTTATACATACATAGTTACATAGACATCTCTTTATCAACCAGTCTATATTAGCAGCAGACACAGTACAGTACGGTAGTTCACGGCTGTGGCTACCTCTGTGTCTGCACTCGGCAGGCAGTCCGTCCATAATTGTATACCACCTAACCGTGGTTTTTTTTTCTTTCTTCTTTATACATACATAGTTACATAGACATCTCTTTATCAACCAGTCTATATTAGCAGCAGACACAGTACAGTACGGTAGTTCACGGCTGTGGCTACCTCTGTGTCTGCACTCGGCAGGCAGTCCGTCCATAATTGTATACCACCTAACCGTGGTTTTTTTTTCTTTCTTCTTTATACATACATAGTTACATAGACATCTCTTTATCAACCAGTCTATATTAGCAGCAGACACAGTACAGTACGGTAGTTCACGGCTGTGGCTACCTCTGAGTCTGCACTCGGCAGGCAGTCCGTCCATAATTGTATACCACCTAACCGTGGTTTTTTTTTCTTTCTTCTTTATACATACATAGTTACATAGACATCTCTTTATCAACCAGTCTATATTAGCAGCAGACACAGTACAGTACGGTAGTTCACGGCTGTGGCTACCTCTGAGTCTGCACTCGGCAGGCAGTCCGTCCATAATTGTATACCACCTAACCGTGGTTTTTTTTTCTTTCTTCTTTATACATAGTTACATAGACATCTCTTTATCAACCAGTCTATATTAGCAGCAGACACAGTACAGTACGGTAGTTCACGGCTGTGGCTACCTCTGTGTCTGCACTCGGCAGGCAGTCCGTCCATAATTGTATACCACCTAACCGTGGTTTTTTTTTCTTTCTTCTTTATACATACATACTACTACGACATCTCTTTATCAACCAGTCTATATTATTAGCAGCAGACACAGTACAGTACGGTAGTTCACGGCTGTGGCTACCTCTGTGTCTGCACTCGGCAGGCAGTCCGTCCATAATTGTATACCACCTAACCGTGGTTTTTTTTTCTTTCTTCTTTATACATACATAGTTACATAGACATCTCTTTATCAACCAGTCTATATTAGCAGCAGACACAGTACAGTACGGTAGTTCACGGCTGTGGCTACCTCTGTGTCTGCACTCGGCAGGCAGTCCATAATTGTATACTAGTATCCATCTCCATTGTTTACCTGAGGTGCCTTTTAGTTGTGCCTATTAAAATATGGAGAACAAAAATGTTGAGGTTCCAAAATTAGGGAAAGATCAAGATCCACTTCCACCTCGTGCTGAAGCTGCTGCCACTAGTCATGGCCGAGACGATGAAATGCCAGCAACGTCGTCTGCCAAGGCCGATGCCCAATGTCATAGTACAGAGCATGTCAAATCCAAAACACCAAATATCAGAAAAAAAAGGACTCCAAAACCTAAAATAAAATTGTCGGAGGAGAAGCGTAAACTTGCCAATATGCCATTTACGACACGGAGTGGCAAGGAACGGCTGAGGCCCTGGCCTATGTTCATGGCTAGTGGTTCAGCTTCACATGAGGATGGAAGCACTCAGCCTCTCGCTAGAAAAATGAAAAGACTCAAGCTGGCAAAAGCAGCACAGCAAAGAACTGTGCATTCTTCGAAATCCCAAATCCACAAGGAGAGTCCAATTGTGTCGGTTGCGATGCCTGACCTTCCCAACACTGGACGTGAAGAGCATGCGCCTTCCACCATTTGCACGCCCCCTGCAAGTGCTGGAAGGAGCACCCGCAGTCCAGTTCCTGATAGTCAGATTGAAGATGTCAGTGTTGAAGTACACCAGGATGAGGAGGATATGGGTGTTGCTGGCACTGGGGAGGAAATTGACCAGGAGGATTCTGATGGTGAGGTGGTTTGTTTAAGTCAGGCACCCGGGGAGACACCTGTTGTCCGTGGGAGGAATATGGCCGTTGACATGCCAGGTGAAAATACCAAAAAAATCAGCTCTTCGGTGTGGAGGTATTTCACCAGAAATGCGGACAACAGGTGTCAAGCCGTGTGTTCCCTTTGTCAAGCTGTAATAAGTAGGGGTAAGGACGTTAACCACCTCGGAACATCCTCCCTTATACGTCACCTGCAGCGCATTCATAATAAGTCAGTGACAAGTTCAAAAACTTTGGGTGACAGCGGAAGCAGTCCACTGACCAGTAAATCCCTTCCTCTTGTAACCAAGCTCACGCAAACCACCCCACCAACTCCCTCAGTGTCAATTTCCTCCTTCCCCAGGAATGCCAATAGTCCTGCAGGCCATGTCACTGGCAATTCTGACGATTCCTCTCCTGCCTGGGATTCCTCCGATGCATCCTTGCGTGTAACGCCTACTGCTGCTGGCGCTGCTGTTGTTGCTGCTGGGAGTCGATGGTCATCCCAGAGGGGAAGTCGTAAGACCACTTTTACTACTTCCACCAAGCAATTGACTGTCCAACAGTCCTTTGCGAGGAAGATGAAATATCACAGCAGTCATCCTACTGCAAAGCGGATAACTGAGGCCTTGGCATCCTGGGTGGTGAGAAACGTGGTTCCGGTATCCATCATTACTGCAGAGCCAACTAGAGACTTGTTGGAGGTACTGTGTCCCCGGTACCAAATACCATCTAGGTTCCATTTCTCTAGGCAGTCGATACCGAAAATGTACACAGACCTCAGAAAAAGAGTCACCAGTGTCCTAAAAAATGCAGCTGTACCCAATGTCCACTTAACCACGGACATGTGGACAAGTGGAGCAGGGCAGGGTCAGGACTATATGACTGTGACAGCCCACTGGGTAGATGTATGGACTCCCGCCGCAAGAACAGCAGCCGCGGCACCAGTAGCAGCATCTCGCAAACGCCAACTCTTTCCTAGGCAGGCTACGCTTTGTATCACCGCTTTCCAGAATACGCACACAGCTGAAAACCTCTTACGGCAACTGAGGAAGATCATCGCGGAATGGCTTACCCCAATTGGACTCTCCTGTGGATTTGTGGCATCGGACAACGCCAGCAATATTGTGTGTGCATTAAATATGGGCAAATTCCAGCACGTCCCATGTTTTGCACATACCTTGAATTTGGTGGTGCAGAATTTTTTAAAAAACGACAGGGGCGTGCAAGAGATGCTGTCGGTGGCCAGAAGAATTGCGGGACACTTTCGGCGTACAGGCACCACGTACAGAAGACTGGAGCACCACCAAAAACTACTGAACCTGCCCTGCCATCATCTGAAGCAAGAAGTGGTAACGAGGTGGAATTCAACCCTCTATATGCTTCAGAGGTTGGAGGAGCAGCAAAAGGCCATTCAAGCCTATACAATTGAGCACGATATAGTAGGTGGAATGCACCTGTCTCAAGCGCAGTGGAGAATGATTTCAACGTTGTGCAAGGTTCTGATGCCCTTTGAACTTGCCACACGTGAAGTCAGTTCAGACACTGCCAGCCTGAGTCAGGTCATTCCCCTCATCAGGCTTTTGCAGAAGAAGCTGGAGACATTGAAGGAGGAGCTAACACGGAGCGATTCCGCTAGGCATGTGGGACTTGTGGATGGAGCCCTTAATTCGCTTAACAAGGATTCACGGGTGGTCAATCTGTTGAAATCAGAGCACTACATTTTGGCCACCGTGCTCGATCCTAGATTTAAAGCCTACCTTGGATCTCTCTTTCCGGCAGACACAAGTCTGCTGGGGTTGAAAGACCTGCAGGTGACAAAATTGTCAAGTCAAGCGGAACGCGACCTGTCAACATCTCCTCCTTCACATTCTCCCGCAACTGGGGGTGCGAGGAAAAGGCTCAGAATTCCGAGCCCACCCGCTGGCGGTGATGCAGGGCAGTCTGGAGCGACTGCTGATGCTGACATCTGGTCCGGACTGAAGGACCTGACAACGATTACGGACATGTCGTCTACTGTCACTGCATATGATTCTCTCAACATTGATAGAATGGTGGAGGATTATATGAGTGACCGCATCCAAGTAGGCACGTCACACAGTCCGTACTTATACTGGCAGGAAAAAGAGGCAATTTGGAGGCCCTTGCACAAACTGGCTTTATTCTACCTAAGTTGCCCTCCCACAAGTGTGTACTCCGAAAGAGTGTTTAGTGCCGCCGCTCACCTTGTCAGCAATCGGCGTACGAGGTTACATCCAGAAAATGTGGAGAAGATGATGTTCATTAAAATGAATTATAATCAATTCCTCCGCGGAGACATTGACCAGCAGCAATTGCCTCCACAAAGTACACAGGGAGCTGAGATGGTGGATTCCAGTGGGGACGAATTGATAATCTGTGAGGAGGGGGATGTACACGGTGATATATCGGAGGGTGATGATGAGGTGGACATCTTGCCTCTGTAGAGCCAGTTTGTGCAAGGAGAGATTAATTGCTTCTTTTTTGGGGGGGGTCCAAACCAACCCGTCATATCAGTCACAGTCGTGTGGCAGACCCTGTCACTGAAATGATGGGTTGGTTAAAGTGTGCATGTCCTGTTTTGTTTATACAACATAAGGGTGGGTGGGAGGGCCCAAGGACAATTCCATCTTGCACCTCTTTTTTCTTTTCTTTTTCTTTGCATCATGTGCTGATTGGGGAGGGTTTTTTGGAAGGGACATCCTGCGTGACACTGCAGTGCCACTCCTAAATGGGCCCGGTGTTTGTGTCGGCCACTAGGGTCGCTAATCTTACTCACACAGTCAGCTACCTCATTGCGCCTCTTTTTTTCTTTGCGTCATGTGCTGTTTGGGGAGGGTTTTTTGGAAGGGACATCCTGCGTGACACTGCAGTGCCACTCCTAGATGGGCCCGGTGTTTGTGTCGGCCACTAGGGTCGCTAATCTTACTCACACAGCTACCTCATTGCGCCTCTTTTTTTCTTTGCGTCATGTGCTGTTTGGGGAGGGTTTTTTGGAAGGGACATCCTGCGTGACACTGCAGTGCCACTCCTAGATGGGCCCGGTGTTTGTGTCGGCCACTAGGGTCGCTAATCTTACTCACACAGCTACCTCATTGCGCCTCTTTTTTTCTTTGCGTCATGTGCTGTTTGGGGAGGGTTTTTTGGAAGGGCCATCCTGCGTGACACTGCAGTGCCACTCCTAGATGGGCCCGGTGTTTGTGTCGGCCACTAGGGTCGCTAATCTTACTCACACAGCTACCTCATTGCGCCTCTTTTTTTCTTCTTTGCGTCATGTGCTGTTTGGGGAGGGTTTTTTGGAAGGGACATCCTGCGTGACACTGCAGTGCCACTCCTAGATGGGCCCGGTGTTTGTGTCGGCCACTAGGGTCGCTTATCTTACTCACACAGCGACCTCGGTGCAAATTTTAGGACTAAAAATAATATTGTGAGGTGTGAGGTATTCAGAATAGACTGAAAATGAGTGTAAATTATGGTTTTTGAGGTTAATAATACTTTGGGATCAAAATGACCCCCAAATTCTATGATTTAAGCTGTTTTTTAGTGTTTTTTGAAAAAAACACCCGAATCCAAAACACACCCGAATCCGACAAAAAAAATTCGGTGAGGTTTTGCCAAAACGCGTTCGAACCCAAAACACGGCCGCGGAACCGAACCCAAAACCAAAACACAAAACCCGAAAAATTTCAGGCGCTCATCTCTAGATAGTATGCATCATATCAATAGGAGATTAGATAAGTCTCAATCTCATGCTGAATGCTGGAGAAAATCTGTGGAAGATGTGATTTTTCAGGGTTCTGTTCTTCCATCCGCAGGCGACCCCGCTGGGTCACATAAGAGACCAATATTGTGAATACTGATACCGACACGGACACTGATTCCTGTGTCAACGATAGTGACTCCAGGGAAATAGATCATAAATTGGAAAAAAATATACAATATATGATTGTAGCTATAAGGGAAGTTCTGGAAGTCACGGAAGCCACTCCAGTACCTCAGGAGAAGGCTTATTTCTATAAAGAAAAGAAATCTAAGGTCACTTTCCCTCCTTCCCACGAGCTTAATACTCTCTTTGGAGGGATGTGGGTGAATCCCGAAAAGAAATTTTGTATTCCCAAGACAATTCAAATAGCTTATCCTTTCCCGGTAGAGGACAGGAAAAAATGGGGGTCACCAGGGGCGGATCCAGAAGAAAATGATAGGGGGGGGCACCATGGAAGGGGCAAGTACATTTGCGTGCGGCTTCGGTGCATGTGAGGTGGCGCTTCTTATACAATGCCCACAGTTGTAGCGCTCATTATGCAATGTCCACTGTACTGGTAGTGCCCCTTATATAGACCCCATAGTAGTGCCCGTATTGCCCCCAGTAGTAATGTTGCCTGTAGTAATGCCCCTAGTCATTTAGCGCCCTAGTAGTTATGCCCCCAGTGGTAATGCCCGTGCAGTTATGACCCCAGTAGTTTACCCTCACCCCCTTTAGTTTAGCCTCCCAGTGGTAATGCCCCCAGTAGTTTGCCTGCATGTAGTTTAGCCACCAGTAGTAATGCCCCCCTGTAGTTTGCCCCATTGTAGTTTAGACCCTGTAGTTATGCCCCCTTTGTAGTTTAGCCCCCAGTAGTAATGCCCCAGTAGTTTGGCCCCAGTAGTTATCCCCCAGTAGTTTGGCCCCTGTAGTTATGCCCCCCGTAGTTTGGCCCCCCTGTAGTTTAGCCCCAAGTAGTAATGCCCCTGTAGTTAACCAGCCAGTAGTAATGCCCCTGTAGTTACGCCGCCAGAAGTAATGCCCTCCTGTAGTATGCCCCCAGTAGTTAGCCTCTTTGTAGTTGGCCCCCAGTAATAATGTCCCCCAGTATGTTTGCCCTCAGTAGATGCCCCCAGTAATAATGTCCTCCGGTAGTTTGCCCCCAGTAGTAATGCCCCCTAGGAGTTTGCCCCCAATATATGACCCCCCAGTAGTAATGCCCCCAGTAGATGCCCCCCAGTAATAATGCCCCCAGTAAAAATGTCCCCCAGTAGCTGCCCCCAGTAGTAATGCCCCCAATAGATGACCCCCCAGTAGTAATGCCCCCAGTAGATGCCCCCCAGTAATAATACCCCCAGTAATAATACCCCCAGTAGTAATGACCCCCCAGTAGTAATGCCCCTTGTTGATGCCCCACCAGTAGTAATGTCCCCCCGTAGTTTGCCCCCAGTAGATGCCCCCGCTGCACTAAGGAAGAAAAAACCATCATACTTACCGAGCCCCATTCCCGATTCCAGACCGCTGCAGTCCTCCTCTTGGCGTCCGCTCCTCAGCACTATGAGAGAGACGTCATGACTGATGTCTCTCCCATAGCGCAAGCCGCACAGTGACAGCGCCGGAAGCTGGAGCTCAGTACTGAGCTCCTGCCTCCGGCTGACGCTGTGCAGGGAGACGGGCGCCCGCTGGTAACACAATCTCAGCAGGAGCCCGTCATCTCCCTGTGCCGGGAGGGGTCGGGGGACAGAGGCCACAAATGACAGGGGGGGCACGGCCCCGAGTTTTCCCCCCCCTGGATCCGCCACTGGGAGTCACCCCCTGTGTTAGACAGTGCACTGTCCAGGTTAACAAAGAAGGTAATTCTCCCTGCACCTGGCACAGCTTCACTAAAGGAGCCGGCTGACCGGAAAATGGAAACTACATTGAAATCCATTTATGTTGCCAATGGTACACTGCTCAGGCCAACAATTGCTTGCGCATGGGTGAGTCGCGCTATTGAAAAATGGTCAGACAGCGTGCCATCAGAAATTGACACGATTGATAAAGATGAGATACTCCTTAAGTTAGGGAATATCAAAGACGCTGCCGCATACATGCTAGAAGCGATGAAAGATATTGGACTCTTGAGTTCACAAGCAGCTACCATGGCAGTATCGGCTCGGAGGGCGTTGTGGATTCACCAGTGGAACGCAGATGCAGATTCCAAAAGAAATATGGAGGCTCTTCCATATAAAGGTGAGGACTTATTTGGCGATGGACTGGATGCATAAACAAGGCAAAACAATGGGATGGGAACCAACTGGTGGCGCAAAAAGAAAAACAAAGTGCATCAAACCAATGGATACAGATTACCTAGACACAGCTGAGACTATGCAATGTCCTTATAGGTCAAAAGTCCAGAGTCCAAAGGCTTCTCCAATTTGCTTCTCGTGAATTGTCCAAAACCAAATGGTAACATGTAAAAAAACACAAATGGTACACACTAGTTCAGAGAAAAATCCCAGATGTGAAATAGGGAATATGAATGTTTCTTCCCGGGTTCCTTGTACTGGGATGTCTATGGGAAGTGGTGTTCTAGCCGTACAGGTTCACCTCGGTGTGAAAGGTGTTATGGGCTCCTCACATGTGTGCTTACTTCAATATGATTCCAAACAAGCTCATAAAGGTTTCCTTGGATTCTTAACATATAGGCTTTATATGCTCCAATAGTGCTCCAATAGTGATTAATATCATATAATCTTTAAAATTGGCCGCTCACATTCAGGCTTACTTTAAAAGATGCCGTTCTTCCATGTAGCGGTTTCTTTATGGGTAAGTCGTCTTGTCGTCCTCGAATGTCTCCTCACTTTGTATTGTGCAGTCTTCAAATTCACCAAACTTTAATTACCACAGCACAGATAGAAACATTGCTGTCAACATTTTGGAACTCACAAGGACTTTTGTCAAGACCACCAGCTCCAAACAGGAGAGATGCAAACCCCACTATGTGGAGCACTATTGGAGCATGGTGAACCTGTACGGCTAGAACACCACTTCCCATAGGCATCCCAGTACAAGGAACCCGGGAAGAAACATTCATATTCCCTATTTCACATCTGGGATTTTTCTCTGAACTAGTGTGTACCATTTGTGTTTTTTTACATGTTACCATTTGGTTTTGGACAATTCACGAGAAGCAAATTGGAGAAGCCTTTGGACTCTGGACTTTTGACCTATAAGGACATTGCATAGTCTCAGCTGTGTCTAGGTAATCTGTATCCATTGGTTTGATGCACTTTGTTTTTCTTTTTGCGCCACCAGTTGGTTCCCATCCCATTGTTTTGCCTTGTTTATGTTCTTCAGGTGTGTGTGGTGACACATCAGGGTAAGGCACCACTAAAGGCTGCATTAGAGTGCGCAGGATTTTTACCTTGAACCCAATTCCAGATGGACTGGATGCGTTAGTCTCGGCGGCTACCGCAGGTAAGTCAACATTTTTGCCCTCTGCGCCTGCACCGGCAAAAAGGACATATCACTCTCACATGCAGTCCTTTCGGCCCAATAAATACAAGAAAGCGAGAGGTTCCCCCTTCTTTGCATGTCGGGGAAGGGGAAAGGGAAAGAAGTCCGCAGCGGCTTCAGGTTCCCAGGAGCAGAAGTCTACCCCTACTTCTGCCAAATCTACAGCATGACGCTGGGGCTCCCTTGTGGGAGGCCGCTCGGATGGGGGCACGTCTCAAACTCTTCAGCCAAGGTTGGGTTCAGTCTGGCCTGGACCCCTCGGTTTTGCAGATAGTATCCCAGGGGTACAAGCTGGACTTTCAAGACGTTCCCCCATGCCGATTTTTCAAATTGACCTTGCCAGCTTCTCTTCCAGAACGAGAGGCAGTAACAGCGGCAATTAAAAAATTATGTCAGGACCCGGTCGTAGTCCTGGTACCTTTGTCACAACAAGGAGAGGGATTTTATTCTAGCCTCTTTGTAGTTCCGAAGCCGGACGGCTCGGTCAGACCGATCCTAAACCTAAAAAATCTGAATCTCTACTTGAAACGGTTTAAGTTCAAGATGGAATCACTGAGGGCAGTGATTTCCAGTCTGGAGGAGGGGGATTACATGGTGTCAGTAGACATAAAGGATGCTGACCTGCATGTTCCCATTTATCCTCTTCACCAGGCTTATCTGAGATTCGCGGTTCAGGATTGCCATTACCAGTTCCAGACGTTACCTTTCGTTCTTTCCATGGCGCCGAGGGTATTCACCAAGGTGATGGCGGAGATGATGGTCCACCTTCGTCAAAAAGGAGTCAATATAATTCCTTATCTGGATGATCTCCTGATAAAGGCGAGATCCAGGAAGCAGTTGCTACAGAACATCACGCTCTCCATGTCCATACTCCAACAACACGGTTGGATCATAAATTTTCCAAAGTCACAGTTGGAACCGACGACAAGATTGTCTTTTCTCGGGATGATTCTGGACACAGAATTTCAGAGAGTATTTCTTCCGGTGAAAAAGGCTCTGGAATCCAGAAAATGGTAAAACAGATATTGAAACCATCAAGTGTGTCGATCCATCAGTGCATTCGGTTGTTGGGGAAGATAGTGGCGGCCTACGAGGCCATACAGTTTGGCAGATTCCATGCCAGAGTATTCTAGTGGGACCTGTTGGACAAGTGGTCGGGTTCCCACCTACACATGCACCGGAAGATAATCCTGTCGTCAAAATCCAGGATTTCAAGATCCCGCAATTGCTGGTGAATGGCAAACGTATTTTGCTTTTTCAAGATTTCTCTGCCTCTGTTGCGCAAAAGAGGAGAGAGTTTTCAGACGTTTGCAAGCTGCTTCACGAGAGCAATACCAGATTTGCGCTGATGTATCCAGCTAAGTTGCGGGTTCATGACAATGGTCGCACACTACTATTTGCTGATCCTGTTTCTGCCAAAATCCATGTCACACGTATGTTGACTCCTGGGAACCCGTAACACAAGTGATAGCTATTATGCTACTACATGTTTACTGCCTTAGGTTTTATTATCTTCAACAATTAAGAGACCATAGGTCCCGTACTACGCTATACAGCTTAATCTTAAATGCTATATCTATTATTATTGTGGTCCACGCCAATGCTTCGAATTCTAGATATTTTGACATTCCATACCTTATATACTGTGTTGGTTTAACTTACACATGAATGAGGCCTTTGGTCTCATTATCTGCTGCTCAGCTTAATTTAATTTAATTACTACTGTTAATATTGATGTGTTCCTCGCCAGTGCTACCGGACGGTTTAGCACTTGCGCTGTTGCTATTTTGGTTTGGAAAATGTTAAAATTGTTATGTGAAGCAATGTGTTTTTTTTTGTTTTTGTCTTTGTTTTGCCCGTGCCATGCCTCCTTCACCCGGTCCGTTGATGAGCTCTATGATACAATGTGGTTCAGGTTGTCCCTCTCCGCTTGCTGGGGCAGGAGAGGACAACTTTGTGATGTACTGTTCCTTCTGGATTGGCACCCTCGGGTGGGTGTAGGTTAGCGGACTCATGACTGCCTCCGCTACAGGAGCCTCTTCCTCGGATACATTTTTTAAGATTCTGTCCTCGAATGTGGGCGGCCTTAACTCCCCAATTAAACGTAAAAGGGTTGTCACACATTTGAAGCGGTTTAAACCTCAAATTATATTCCTTCAGGAGACCCACTGGGTGGCGGGCACCTCCTCCGCTCTTCGGGCACCTTGGTTAGATGACTGTATCTCCGCTGATAATACACGGAAGACTAGGGGGGTTGCGATACTATTTAGTAAAAATTTACAGTACACTGTTCTGAACTCTATTATTGACCCACAGGGGCGTTATTTAATTTTAGATGTGGAAGTTTGGGGTAATAAGTATACGCTGGTAAATGTCTATGCACCCAATGTCGACACCGCTGCCTTCCTTCGGGAATTAAGTTCTCGGTTGTTGCAACGCGACAATTTTCAGCTTGTCCTGGAAGGTGACTGGAACACTGTTGATGACCCTATTGTTGATAAATGTCCTGTCCCACGCACTTCACAATCTCCTTTTTGGTCGCACCTTCAAACTTTAAAGGTCTCCCTCCAGCTTACTGACGTTTGGCGTCTTCTACACCCCACCGACAAATCATTTACTTTCTTCTCTGGGGTTCATCGATCCTGGTCCAGGATTGATTCAATTTTAATTGCGGATTCTTTAGTTACGCGGGTCGCGCATGCTGATATCCATAACATTTTAATCTCGGATCACGCTCCGGTGACATTGACGATGCAGAGAACTCTTCAGTCGGGGGGCTCCAAGAACTGGAGATTTCCGAGTTATCTTTATAATTGCGATGACTTTCGGAAATTTTTGATAACCAATTGGGCCAACTTCTTAGACGATAACTTTGAACACTGGGATCTTCCAAATACTTTCTGGGGTGCGGCAAAGGCTGTTCTTCGAGGCCAAATTATCGAATATGTCCATAGATTGAAAAAGAAAAATCTGCCTTATAATGCTTTACATTCGGAGTTAAATGCTGCGCTGCAGAATCATCATACCCTGCAAACTGAGGAATCTTTGCGGCTCTATTTGCAGGCAAAGTAACTATTGAATGACCACTTGCTGGCGCAAGAAAAGCGTGACGTGGTGTTTTCTTCGCATAAGTATTATCAATGGGGTAACAAATCTGGTCGACTATTGGCTAATATGGCTAGGAAAAAAACAACTCGTAAATTCATAACGGCTATTAAACATCGGGATACGGGGCACCTCCTTACCACATCCCCTGCTATAGTAAAACATTTTGAGTCTTATTTTGCCGACTTATATTCTGATCTCCCTTTTAGTGAACCTGCTCATGCCACACTTTTACCTGATTCAGTTTTACCTCCTATAACGAGTGCGCAGTCGGATCTACTGGCGAGCGCAATTACTGAGGAGGAGCTTATCTCGGCCATGTCCAAACTCCATCTGCACAAATCTCCAGGCCCGGATGGCCTCTCCAATGAATTTTATAAAATCCTCCAGCCTCACATAATTCCGACTCTGCTAGAATTGTTTAACGGCCTTTTACATCACCGAGCCCCTTTTCACCATTTCACAACAGCCCACACCGTTCTAATCCCTAAGCCCGCCCAGGACCCTCAATTGGTAACTTCATACAGACCCATTACGTTATTAAATACTGACATAAAACTATTTACCAAAATTTTGGCAGATCGACTACAGACGATTCTCCCCCACGCTCTAACTAGTCATCAGCTTGGCTTTGTTCGCAATACGCATTCGGTAAAGGGGATTCGGGCTGCTATTGCTGCAGTCATAGCCTCTGCTCAGTCGCCCCAATCCAGGAATATACTCCTCAGTCTAGACACTACTAAGGCCTTCGATACGGTACTTTGGCCCCATCTATTCAGGGTCTTAGAACGTAGACTTTTAAACCAAGACTTTATTAATATTATTCGATACTTATACGATTCTCCTTCCACTACCCTCTTACTGAATGGCTATACCAGTGATCCGGTGGTTATGCATCGTGGCACACGACAGGGCTGTCCCTTGTCTCCTCTGCTGTTCAACTTGGCCATAGATCCCCTCCATCATTTACTATTGACTGACACTCAGTTTCATGGCATTCAGGTAGGTCGCAGAGAGCTAAAGCTTACAGCATTTGCTGATGATCTATTGCTGTATGTTTCAGATCAGGGGACTTCCTTGACTCATGTATTTAATTTACTACAGGCGTACGGACATGTTTCTGGTTTCAATGTTAATTGGTCGAAGTCGGTGGCACTAAGACTGGGGAGTGGTGCGTTTTTAAGAGGCGGAGTGGGGGGCTTACCATTAAAGTGGAGCTCAGATCAATTAACCTATCTGGGGATTCAAATATCGAGAAAACCGGAACGACTTTACACCCTAAATTTTACTTCGGCTGTCCGCAAAATTGAAGCAGAACTTGACACCTGGAAATCTATGCCCTTATCATACATGGGGAGGGGATCAGTACTAAATGCCACCGGCCGGAATCCCGGCGGTCGAAATACCGATGCCGGAATCCCGACCACACAATCCCGACAGGGGTGGCGAGCGGAACGCAGCCCCTTGCGGGCTCGCTTCGCTCGCCACGCTGCGGGCACGGTGCCTCGCTACGCTCGGCACACTATTATATTCTCCCTCTATGGGTGTCGTGGACACCCACGGACGGAGAATATGTCGGGATTGTGGTGGTCGGGATTCCAGCGTCGGTATTTCGACCGTCGGGATTCTGGCCGGCGGCATCTTGACCGCATCCCATGGGGAGAGCTAGTTTGATTAAGATGATATCATTCCCCCGTCTGATGTACTTTATTCAGGCCATGCCACATATGCTTCTACCTAAAGATGCTCAACGCATCAATTTTCTTTTTAGAAGATTTATTTGGCAGGGAAGGAAACCACGTATAGCGTTGATTAAGCTACAGCAAACCACAGGGAATGGGGGGATTAATTTTCCTAATGTTCTTTGGTACTCCCAAGCCGCTCAACTACGGTATTTACATGACTGGGTGCACAATGACAACAACTACACGAACACTGATTTAGATAGGGAATTTTTACAAGGGGGGGGATCTGGTTGCCTTTCTACATCTACATGCTCGGGAGGTGTCTGAGGAGTGGAGGAGGAATCCGCTATTATGGAGCATTAAAAAATTATGGACGGACATACGAAATAAACTGGATCTAAATGCCCACAAATCACTTTACCTTCCGTTCATGGCCAATCCGGACTTCCAGGAGGGTAGGGCGCACTATCCTTTCAACATCTGGTGGGAGGGGGGTGTTTCCAAGATAGCTCATTTGGTGGATTTGCAAAGCTTGAGGCCGCTCACATTCCAGGAGGCCACCGTTAGATATCCAGTTTTATTGGCCTATCCTGTGGCCTTTCTGTTAGCTCAACACTTTGTTTCTGCTACTATAAGCTGCTTCTCACCTATGGATTGGAACAATCCGATAGATAAACTGCTGCAACAAGCCCCTAGGGTTAGTAAGGCAATATCAATTGCTTATGGTTACTTTCGGAATGTTCTGGACTACTCTACGGGACAGGGGGGCATCCGGTCCTGGACGGAATGTCTCCCTGGGATTGAGACGAACGACTTGCTTGCGGCCCATATAAAGGCTTGTAAACTATTTCCCTCTTCTAGATATAAAGAAATGTCTCTTAATATTTTACACAGGACTTATTTATCGCCGCATAGAAGGTGCCTAATAGGACTACCTAACACGCATGCTTGTTGGAAGTGTGGCTCTCCCCAGGCAGACCTATATCACTGCCTGTGGACCTGCCCTATGATTAGACAGTTCTGGATAACTATAAGGAACTACTTGACGGCTAACCTAGTGAATTATTGGAGATTGTGTCCAGAATGGGCTTTTCGGTATAGTCTCACCGGACCTACGTCTCTCTCAGGGAAGTAGAAAGCTGCTGTTCGCAGTTAGTATAGCGGCCAGGAAAGCTATTTTGCAAGTGTGGATTGCTAGAGATCCACCTACACTTTAATTATTTAAAGCCAAATTATTTTATCTCTTTCGGATGGAATGGATAGGAATTATGCTAGACAAAGATACTAAGATACAGAGATTTTTTGAAGTATGGGAAAGTTATATAGCGACCTTGTCGACAGCGATTAGGGTGCAGCTCCACAACTCCTTGTCTAATACAGAATGGTTTTTAACTAGAACGATTGCGGGGATCCGCTGATTGTACTATAGAACTGATTGTCATTCTGAGCTCGATAGACGACTGGGGGGGAAGTTGGCGTACGGTCACGGATTTTTTTTTTTTTTTGTATATTAAATCTGCATATATCTGGGTCAGCTGATTAGACCAGATTTTAATTCAATTGATACTGGGGCCTCCGGAGGCATGCTCTATACAAGTGTAATATTATTGTTCTTACTATAATTGAAATGTCTCTTGACTGAGGACTCAGTTGTATTCTTATTTATTCTCCTCTCGCTTTTACCTTTCTGGTATAGGTTTGACCTACTGTGAATGTTTATGTATGTACCACATATGTTGCTTCAATAAAAATATGTTAAAAAAAAAAAAGCCAGGATTTCGCTCCTGTGGTGGCTACACAGCTCGCACCTACTAGAGGGACGCAGGTTCGGGATTCAGGACTGGGTCCTGGTAACCACGGATGCAAGTCTCCGAGGCTGGGGAGCTGTCACTCAGGGGGAAAGCTTCCAAGGAAAATGGTCAAGTCAGGAAACCTGCCTTCACATAAACGTGCTGGAATTGAGAGCCATTTACAATGGCCTTCAACAAGCGGTACATCTACTTCAAGATCATCCCGTGCAGATCCAGTCGGACATTGTAACAGCAGTCACGTACATAAACAGGCAGGGCGGAACGAAAAGCAGAGCGGCGATGGCAGAGGTGACAAAGATCCTCCTCTGGGCAGAAAGACTTGTAAAGGCTCTGTCTGCAATTTTCATTCCGGGAGTAAACAACTGGGAAGCAGACTTCCTTAGCAGACACGATCTCCATCCAGGAGAGTGGGGCCTCCACCAAGAAGTCTTCGCAGAGGTGACAAGTCTTTGGGGAGTTCTTCAAGTAGACATGATGGCATCTCGTCGCAACAAGAAGCTGCAGAAATATTGTTCCAGGTCGAAAGACCCTCAAGCAATAGCAGTGGATGCGCTAGTGACCCAGTGGGTATTCCGGTCAGTGTATGTCTTCCCTCCACTTCCGCTGATCTCAAAAGTTCTCAGAATCATAAGAAGAACAGGGGTTCGAGCAATCTTCATAGTCCCAGACTGGCCAAGGAGGGCTTGGTACCCAGATCTTCAGGAGTTGCTCATAAAAGATCCTCGGCCTCTCCCTCTTCGCGAGGACCTGCTGCAGCAGGGGCCGTGCGTGTATCAAGACTTACCGCGGCTACGTTTGACGGCATGGCTGTTGAGCGCTGGATCCTAGCCCGAAAGGGTATTCCAAAGGAAGTCATTCCCACACTTATTCAGGCGAGGAAAGGAGTAACGTCGAAACATTACCACCGTATTTGGAGAAAATATGTGTCTTGGTGTGAATCCAAGAAGGCTCCTACGGAAGAGTTTCAGTTTTGACGTTTTCTCCATTTTCTGCAGGCTGGTGTGGAGGCGGGCCTTCGATTGGGGTCAATCAAGGTCCAGATTTCGGCCTTGTCAATATTCTTCCAAAAACAATTGCCCACTCTTCCAGAGGTTCAGACCTTCGTGAAAGGGGTTCTGCACATCCAGCCTTCATTTGTGCCTCCAGTGGCACCATGGGACCTTAATGTGGTGTTGCAGTTCCTTCAATCGGATTGGTTTGAACCTCTACAAGAGATAGAGTTAAAGTTTCTCACTTGGAAAGTGGTGATGCTTTTGGCATTGGCATCCGCAAGGCGGGTGTCTGAATTGGGGGCCTTGTTTCACAAGAGCCCTTACCTGGTCTTTCATGAGGATAGGGCAGAGTTGAGAACTCGCCAACATTTTCTTCCAAAGGTGGTTTCATCTTTCCACATAAACCAACCTATTGTGGTGCCAGTAGTTACTGACACGTTCACTGAGTCAAAGTCTCTAGATGTGGTTAGAGCTTTGAAGGTTTATGTCACTAGAACAGCTAGGATAAGGAAAACAGAGGCTCTGTTTGTCCTGTATGCTCCCAACAAGATTGGGTGTCCTGCTTCCAAGCAAACTATTGCGCGCTGGATCAGAGGTACAATTCAGCATGCACATTCTACGGCTGGATTGCCGTTACCGACGTCGGGGAAGGCCCATTCTACTAGGAAGGTGGGCTCATCCTGGGCTGCTGCCCGGGGGGTCTCGGCATTACAACTTTGACGAGCAGCTACTTGGTCAGAGTCAAACACATTTGCTAAGTTCTACAAGTTTGACACCTTGGCCGATGAAGACCTCAAGTTCGGTCAATCAGTGCTGCAGGGTCATCCGCACTCTCCCGCCCGTACTGGAGCTTTGGTATAAACCCCATGGTCATGAAGTGGACCCCAGCATCCTCTAGGACGTATGAGAAAACAGGATTTTAATACCTACCCGTAAATCCTTTTCTCCTAGTCCGTAGAGGATGCTGGGCGCCCGTCCCAGTGCATACTTTACCTGCAGTTTTGTTTATTAGAGTTACACATGTTGTGTTTTATTAGTTTCAGCATGTTTGCTGTAATTGGTTCATACCTGTTGGCGTGTGTTATGTTGAATGCCATGTTGTGCGGCATGGTTGAGGTGTGAGCTGGCATGTATCTCACCATTAGTATCAAAGTAAATCCTTTCCTCGAAATGTCCGTCTCCCTGGGCACAGTTCCTATAACTGAGGTCTGAAGGAGGGGCATAGAGGGAGGAGCCAGTTCACACCCATTGAAAAGTCTTAAGAGTGCCCATGGCTCCTGCGGAACCGTCTTTACCCCATGGTCATGAAGTGGACCCCAGCATCCTCTACGGACTAGGAGAAAAGGATTTACCGGTGGGTATTAAAATCCTGTTTTTTTGTAGCAATGCTGCGATCCTTTCGTTCGCACTTCTGCTAAGCTAAGATACACTCCCAGAGGGCGGCGGCCTAGCTTTTGCACTACTGCTAAAAGCAGCTAGCGAGCGATCAACTCGGAATGAGGGCCAATGTCACCTAAAGATGGATTTAGAAAGTGGGGATGACCCGGATAATTATTAATAATGTACATAAAGGCAGTTATATCCTTTTCCTAAAGCTCCTGAGACTGTTGAAATATTTAGAAGAATAAGCAGGGGTGTGTGCATATTCTACCAGTAAAATGAGGTAAGGGGAGTGGTTTTGTCTGTGTTAAGAAAATCTTGGACATCTCTTACAAGTTTTTAACTGCTTACAGAACTACAGTATCTTGGTACTAGTGTGTCTTAAATGAATAAAGACAAGTTTTCTCCCTTCCAATCTGCAGAGCCCTAACCAATTTGATGCCATATGCAAGATTTTTGTTGGTGCCCCTAGCAGATAATCTCACAACCAGGTTCAATGTACTGGCTGCACCACTGTTAGTTCTGTTTATTTCCCCATAGATTGTAAGCTTGCGAGCAGGGCCCTCTTACATCTATACTGTATGTTTGTTATTACCCAGTTTTGTCTTATCATTGTGTCCAGTTGTTGTTGGTATATCGTTGGCCAATGATATTGGCCTGCCCACCAATCGTCCAGGTCACCTCTTGTCGAGCAGGTTCCTAACACTATGGGGCCAACATCCAGAACGCAGGGAACCCCCAAACATGATCCAGCAAAGGAACCCCCCAGGGCATCACACTAAAAAATAGTGATAGTAAAGTGATATAAAGTGTAGGTATGTGAAGGTCCCTACTATGGGGTATATTTACTAAGGTCCCGATTTTGACCGAGATGCCTTTTTTTCTTCAAAGTGTCATCTCGGTAATTTACTAAGCAAAAATCACGGCAGTGATGAGGGCATTTGTAATATTTTGGAAGTCCTAGGAAAAAATCACGAATCAATACACCATTGGTCAAATACGCCTGCAATTTGGTAGAAATCGGGAATTTACTAAAAAGTGCAAATCACAAACACTGCCGACAATAGCCAAACACTGCCGTGCAGAAATACAAATCGTAAAAAAGTGCTAAAAAAAAACCAGACCTACTTTTTTATCCCGTGTTTGGATAGGCATGCAGGGATCCATGAGATCCATGCATGTTTATCAGTGGGAAGGGGATGGGAAAGTGTTAATTTTTTGGAAAAAAAATTGCGTGGGGTCCCCCCTCCTAAGCCAAACCAGCCTCGGGCTCTTTGAGCCGGTCCTGGTTGCAAAAATATGGGGGAAAAATTGACAGGGGTTCCCCCATATTTAAACAACCAGCACCGGGCTCTGCGCCTGGTTCCAAAAATACGGGGGACAAAAAGCGTAGGGGTCCCCCGTATTTTTTAAACCAGCACCGGGCTCCACTAGCTGGACAGATAATGCCACAGCCGGGGGTCACTTTTATACAGCGCCCTGCGGCCGTGGCATTAAATACCCAACTAGTCACCCCTGGCCGGGGTACCCTGGGGGAGTGGGGACCCCTTCAATCAAGGGGTCGTCCCCCCAGCCACCCAAGGGCCAGGGGTGAAGCCCGAGGCTGTCCCCCCCATCCAATGGGCTGCGGATGGGGGGCTGATAGCCTTTGTTGAAAGTTATGAATATTGTTTTTAGTAGCAGTACTACAAGTCCCAGCAAGCCTCCCCCGCAAGCTGGTACTTGGAGAACCACAAGTACCAGCATGCGGCGGAAAACCGGGCCCGCTGGTACCTGTAGTACTACTACTAAAAAAATACCCCAATAAAGACATTACACACACACCTTGAAAGTATAACTTTAATGCATACATACACACCACCATATACACATACTTACTGTCAGAATTCGTTTGGATCTCCCAGTGTGAAAACATATTAGCAGGGACTGAGGTTCACGGAATAATAACTAGTTTATTAAAGCAACGTACAACTGTAAACAATATATATAAAAAAGGAATAACTAGAGAACACAAAGGGAAAACTGAGGGGACATGGGATGCCAGGAAACTGTGAGTACATGAGAATGATGTAGACTGTGGTAGAGTATGCACGTACCAGGGTTGCAGGATTGCACTGTAACTGGAACACAGGATGACACTGATGATTTGTAAACTTGTGAACGGTGACTAAAGGTGCTGATGAGTTAAGGAACTTGTGAATGATGATTTAAGACACTGGTGATTTGCAGGCTTGTAAATGGTGACTGAAGATGCTGATGAGTTAAGGAACTTGTAAATGATGATTGAAGACACTGGTGATTTGCAGACTTGTAAATGGTGACTGAAGATGCTGATGAGTTAAGGAACTTAAGAATAATGGTTAAAGACACTGGTGGTTTACAGAGTAGTAAATGGTGACTGGAGACGCTGATGATTCCAGGAACTTGAGAATGATAACTAAAGACACTGGTGGTTTACAGAGTAGTAAATGGTGACTGGAGACGCTGATGATTCCAGGAACTTGAGAATGATAACTAAAGACACTGGTGATTTGCAAAGTAGTAAACGGTGACTGAGGACGCTGATGATTCCAGGAACTTGAGAATAATAATTAAAGACACTGGTGGTTTGCAGAGTAGTAAACGGTGACTGGAGACACTGATGATTCTAGGAACTTGAAAATAACAATTAAAGACACTGATGGTTTGCAGAGTAGTAAACGGTGACTGAAGACGCTGATGATTCCAGGAACTTGAGAATAACAATTAAAGACACTGATGGTTTGCAGAGTAGCAAACGGTGACTGGAGACACTGATGATTCTAGGAACTTGAAAATAACAATTAAAGACACTGATGGTTTGCAGAGTAGTACACGGTGACTGAAGACGCTGATGATTCCAGGAACTTGAAAATAACAATTATAGACTCTGATGCAGTCACTGACTCCCAGCACGCTGATGTCGAGACACATTAAAGTCCAGAAGCTGCTTGAGAACGCTGGAAGCTGTGCAGCAGTTAATGCTGGAAGCACCGGAGACACTGGGGTAGACTGCGGAGAAACTCGCCGGGAACAAGAGCACTGGCAGTTCTTTGGTCGATTTAGCAGCAGAGATCAGCATGACCAGGAGCTGTAACAATCTTGACTTGATGAACTGGCACCAGGGAGCCTGTGTGGCTGGCCTAAGTAGTGAGTACAGGTGCTGCTCACAGCTGTGGTAGCAGCTACTAATCAAGATGCAGATTCAGAGCAGAACTCTGAACACCAGAGCAGAGAGCGCCACCCCAGGCATGGAGTAGAAACTACATGGGATTGTGACAGTACCCCCTCCCTAAGGAGCGGATTCCAGACGCTCAACACATGTCAGAGTCTGAATCAAAAAGGTAGAGGGCATATCACGGTATCCTCATGCTGCAAAGGAAGTCCAACAGAGGCTTTCAACTTAGATTTTCCCTTTTTCTTCTTTCTCCTTTTTGTGGATTTCCCAGTAGGAACAATAGACTGGAGCTGAAGAAAACCAACAGGTAAGCTGATTGCTGGAGTCTCTAAGCTGGCAACAGGATTCTCGGATGAATCAAGATAGATAGATACCTTAGATGACCCCGGCTGGGCAGGAACCTCAATTGGGACTGAAGACTGGTAAGACCATGAATTGAATTTCTTAATTACCATTTCACTGAAGGCCACAAGATTGAGAAGAACTGGGTCATTGGTCTCAATAAGTGGACTAGCCCAAGCCGCGGCTTCTCCTCTGAAGGTCAGGAATAAAAGTTTAACTATGTTGGATGGAGTAATTCCGAGGGAAAGATCTGTCTCCATCATAGAAACATATCGATTAACTAGTGCGTAGTATTGCGTTAAATCTCCATCAAAGTAATCCAAAGATGGAGCGTTGGATGAATTCTGTGAAGTGGAAACTTGATTTTCTGGAAACACTGGAGATGGATCATCAGGACACTGAGGAGGGGACAGACTTTCAGAAGACTGGTCAGAAATATATGATGATCCTAACTGAACTTGGATTAGAGGCTTGGATGGTACTTTTTGGATTTGGTCCTTCCTGGAAGTCCTGGGGGACTGGGCTGTACCCAAATCGTGAGCCAACAAGTTAGTAGTAGAATCGGAACCCAGGACTACAACAGTGCCTATGTGTCTAGATATATGGCCTGTGTTGTGAGAAACGAGAGTGCTAGATTCTTCTTCTGAAATTGACATAATGCTCAAAACCCCCTCGTCACGGGGCTGAACTAAGGCAGAAGCCCCCTCTTCACGGGGCTGAACTAAGGCAGGAGCCCCCTCTTCACGGGGCTGAACTGAGGCAGGAGCCCCCTCTTCACGGGGCTGGGCTGAGGCAAGAGCCCCCTCTTCACGGGGCTGGGCTGAGGCAAGAGCCCCCTCTTCACGGGGCTGGGCTGAGGCAAGAGCCCCCTCTTCACGGGGCTGGGCTGAGGCAAGAGCCCCCTCTTCACGGGGCTGGGCTGAGGCAAGAGCCCCCTCTTCACGGGGCTGGGCTGAGGCAAGAGCCCCCTCTTCACGGGGCTGGGCTGAGGCAAGGGCCCCCTCTTCACGGGGCTGGGCTGAAGCAAGGGCCCCCTCTTCACGGGGCTGGGCTGAGGCAAGAGCCCCCTCTTCACGGGGCTGGGCTGAAGCAAGGGCCCCCTCTTCACGGGGCTGGGCTGAAGCAAGGGCCCCCTCTTCACGGGGCTGGGCTGAAGCAAGGGCCCCCTCTTCACGGGGCTGGGCTGAAGCAAGGGCCCCCTCTTCACGGGGCTGGGCTGAAGCAAGGGCCCCCTCTTCACGGGGCTGGGCTGAAGCAAGGGCCCCCTCTTCACGGGGCTGGGCTGAAGCAAGGGCCCCCTCTTCACGGGGCTGGGCTGAGGCAAGAGCCCCCTCTTCACGGGGCTGGGCTGAGGCAAGAGCCCCCTCTTCACGGGGCTGGGCTGCGCTCTGAAGGCTCTCTGGCTGGGCAGCGCTCTGAAGGCTCTCTGGCTGGGCAGCGCTCTGAAGGCTCTCTGGCTGGGCAGCGCTCTGAAGGCTCTCTGGCTGGGCAGCGCTCTGAAGGCTCTCTGGCTGGGCAGCGCTCTGAAGGCTCTCTGGCTGGGCAGCGCCCTGTAGACCTTCTGGCTGGGCAGCGCCCTGTAGACCCTCTGGCTGGGCAGCGCCCTGTAGACCCTCTGGCTGGGTAGCGCCCTGTAGACCCTCTGGCTGGGCTGCGCCCTGTAGACCCTCTGGCTGGGCAGCGCCCTGTAGACCCTCTGGCTGGGCAGCGCCCTGTAGACCCTCTGGCTGGGCCGCGCCCTGTAGACCCTCTGGCTGGGCCGCGCCCTGTAGACCCTCTGGCTGGGCCGCGCCCTGTAGACCCTCTGGCTGGGCCGCGCCCTGTAGACCCTCTGGCTGGGCAGCGCCCTGTAGACCCTCTGGCTGGGCAGCGCCCTGTAGACCCTCTGGCTGGGCAGCGCCCTGTAGACCCTCTGGCTGGGCAGCGCCCTGTAGACCCTCTGGCTGGGCAGCACTCTGTAGACCCTCTGGCTGGGCAGCACTCTGTAGACCCTCTGGCTCTGGACCCTCGGATCCCCTTCCTGGGGCTGGACCCTCGGAACCCCCTCCTGGGGCTGGACCCTCTGAAGAACCCCCTCCTGGGGCTGGACACTCTGAAGAACCCCCTCCTGGGGCTGGACGCGCTGAACCCTTCACTGGGGCTGGACGCTCTGAAGAACCCCCTCTTGGGGCTGGACGCTCTGAAGAACCCCTCACTGGGGCTGGACGCTCTGAAGAACCCCTCACTGGGGCTGGACACTCTGAAGAACCCCTTCTTGGGGCAAGATACTCTGAAGAACCCCTTCTTGGGGCTGGACACTCTGAAGAACCCCCTCCTGGGGCGACAGGCTTGGAAACTCTAGGTGGAAGAGCAGTTTTGTGACAGATGGTATTTAAAGATTGGAGATACACTCTGCCCTCATTTCTTGGTTTTCGAATGGGACAGGTTAAAATAAAATGTCCTTGACCCCCACAATACAGGCAAAGTTTATAGTCTCTTCGATACTGGCGTTCTGTTTCAGAGAGGCTAGGTCGAGGGAAACTTTGGAACTTGCCTCTTGTCTGAGGAGGAGAGGTGCCCCTATCATGCCTAGTCCATGGGTCAGAAGAAAACTCCTTTTCTGGAGCTATTTTACTGGGGTCCACCAGTCTCCCCAGGAATTCAGGAAGAACGCATAGAATAAGGGACACTAAAGTCTGTAGCTGGTCTAACTGCTCCTTTAAAACCCCCAGTTGTAACAAATCTAAAGAAGGTGATGTCACGGGAGCTGAGGGGTTAACGAGCTGTGAGAAAACTCCCTCAGGCAGACTGCAATTATCTCCCCTGCTGTTTGTTTTTGGCCAGTTCATACTGTACTGTCAGAATTCGTTTGGATCTCCCAGTGTGAAAACATATTAGCAGGGACTGAGGTTCACGGAATAATAACTAGTTTATTAAAGCAACGTACAACTGTAAACAATAAATATAAAGCAGGAATAACTAGAGAACACAAAGGGAAAACTGAGGGGACATGGGATGCCAGGAAACTGAGTACATGAGAATGATGTAGACTGTGGTAGAGTATGCACGTACCAGGGTTGCAGGATTGCACTGTAACTGGAACACAGGATGACACTGATGATTTGTAAACTTGTGAACGGTGACTAAAGGTGCTGATGAGTTAAGGAACTTGTGAATGATGATTTAAGACACTGGTGATTTGCAGACTTGTAAATGGTGACTGAAGATGCTGATGAGTTAAGGAACTTGTAAATGATGATTGAAGACACTGGTGGTTTACAGAGTAGTAAATGGTGACTGGAGACGCTGATGATTCCAGGAACTTGAGAATGATAACTAAAGACACTGGTGGTTTACAGAGTAGTAAATGGTGACTGGAGACGCTGATGATTCCAGGAACTTGAGAATGATAACTAAAGACACTGGTGGTTTGCAGAGTAGTAAATGGTGACTGAAGACGCTGATGATTCCAGGAACTTGAGAATAATAATTAAAGACACTGGTGATTTGCAAAGTAGTAAACGGTGACTGAGGACGCTGATGATTCCAGGAACTTGAGAATAATAATTAAAGACACTGGTGGTTTGCAGAGTAGTAAACGGTGACTGGAGACACTGATGATTCTAGGAACTTGAAAATAACAATTAAAGACACTGATGGTTTGCAGAGTAGTAAACGGTGACTGAAGACGCTGATGATTCCAGGAACTTGAGAATAACAATTAAAGACACTGATGGTTTGCAGAGTAGCAAACGGTGACTGGAGACACTGATGATTCTAGGAACTTGAAAATAACAATTAAAGACACTGATGGTTTGCAGAGTAGTACACGGTGACTGAAGACGCTGATGATTCCAGGAACTTGAAAATAACAATTAAAGACTCTGATGCAGACACTGACTCCCAGCACGCTGATGACCGAGACACAATAAAGTCCAGAAGCTGCTTGAGAGCGCTGGAAGCTGTGCAGCAGTTAATGCTGGAAGCACCGGAGACACTGGGGTAGACTGCGGAGAAACTCGCCGGGAACAAGAGCACTGGCAGTTCTTTGGTCGATTTAGCAGCAGAGATCAGCATGACCAGGACCAGGAGCTGTAACAATCTTGACTTGATGAACTGGCACCAGGGAGCCTGTGTGGCTGGCCTAAGTAGTGAGTACAGGTGCTGCTCACAGCTGTGGTAGCAGCTACTAATCAAGATGCAGATACAGAGCAGAACTCTGAACACCAGAGCAGAGAGCGCCACCCCAGGCATGGAGTAGAAACTACATGGGATTGTGACACTTACCTTATGTTCACACGAGGGTCGGTCCTCTTCAACATGTAGAATCCAAGGTGTACCTGTTGAAAAAATCCTACTCACCAAATCCAGTGTAGAGGGCTCCTCGGGTAATCCATTTGTAATCCACGTACTTGTAAAAATAAAAAAACGGGACACCCGACCACGAACTGAAAGGGGCCCCATGTTTTCACATGGGACCCCTTTCCCCGAATGCCAGAAACCCCCTCTGACTGATGTCTAAGTGGGTTTCTTCAGCCAATCAGGGAGCGCCACGTTGTGGCACCCTCCTGATCGGCTGTGTGCTCCTGTACTGTCTGACAGGCGGCACACGGCAGTGTTACAATGTAGCGCCTATGCGCTCCATTGTAACCAATGGTGGGAACTTTGTGGTCAGCGGTGAGGTCACTTTCAGTCAACCGCTGACCACAAAGTTCCCACCATTGGTTACAATGGAGCGCATAGGCGCTACATTGTAACACTGCCGTGTGCCGCCTGTCAGACAGTACAGGAGCACACAGCCGATCAGGAGGGTGCCACAACGTGGCGCTCCCTGATTGGCTGAAGAAACCCACTTAGACATCAGTCAGAGGGGGTTTCTGGCATTCGGGGAAAGGGGTCCCATGTGAAAACATGGGGCCCCTTTCAGTTCGTGGTCGGGTGTCCCGTTTTTTTATTTTTACAAGTACGTGGATTACAAATGGATTATCCGAGGAGCCCTCTACACTGGATTTGGTGAGTAGAATTTTTTCAACAGGTACACCATGGATTCTACATGGAGAAGAGGACCGACCCTCGTGTGAACATAAGGTAAGTATGTGTATATGATGGTGTGTATGACTATGTATGCATTAAAGTTATGCTTTCAAGGTGTGTGTGTGTAATGTCTTTATTGGGGTATTTTTTTAGTAGTAGTACTACAGGTACCAGCGGGCCCGGTTTACCGCCGCATGCTGGTACTTGTGGTTCTCCAAGTACCAGCTTGCGGGGGAGGCTTGCTGGGACTTGTAGTACTGCTACTAAAAACAATATTCATAACTTTCAACAAAGGCTATCAGCCTCCCATCCGCAGCCCATTGGATGGGGGGGACAGCCTCGGGCTTCACCCCTGGCCCTTGGGTGGCTGGGGGGGGGACCCCTTGATTGAAGGGGTCCCCACTCCCCCAGGGTACCCCGGCCAGGGGTGACTAGTTGGGTATTTAATGCCACGGCCGCAGGGCGCTGTATAAAAGTGACCCCCGGCTGTGGCATTATCTGTCCAGCTAGTGGAGCCCGGTGCTGGTTTAAAAAATACGGGGGACCCCTACGCTTTTTGTCCCCCGTATTTTTGGAACCAGGACCAGGCGCAGAGCCCGGTGCTGGTTGCTTAAATATGGGGGAACCCCTGTCAATTTTTTACCCATATTTTTGCAACCAGGACCGGCTCAAAGAGCCCGAGGCTGGTTTGGCTTAGGAGGGGGGACCCCACGCAATATTTTTTTTAAGTTTAAATATTTTATTTATTTTTTTTTTTTACAAGGTGCACAATGAAGCCCTGCACGGATCTCTCAGATCCGGCCGAGATTCATTGTATTAAAGTCGGCAGTGTTTTACAAGTCACTCACGTAAAACACTGCTTAAAAAAACGAATGACATCGACATCGGAAAATCCGAAAATGCAGAATACGGCAGCTTAGTAAATTAGTCGTAATCAATTCAAAAAGTTGCATATTTACACTTTCGATGTCATTCGTGATTGAACTTTGACCTCAAACGGGAAAATACGATTCTTAGTAAATTTACCCCTATGGGGGAAATTTACTAAGCTCCCGATTTTGACCGAGATGCCGTTTTTTCATCAAAGTGTCATCTCGGTAATTTACTAAGCACTAATCACGGCAGTGATGAGGGCATTCGTAATTTTTTGCAAGTTCAGGTAAAAAATTACGAATGAATACACCATCGGTCAAAACGCGGCTGTTTAAGTATGAATCTCGGTCATTTACTAAGAAGTGCAAAGCAAAAAACAAACAAACACTGCCGTGAAAAATTACAACTCGTAAAAAAGTGCTAAAAAAAAACAGACCTACTTTTTTTTTCCGTGATTGGATAGGCATGCAGGGATCCATGAGATCCGTGCATGTATATCAGTGGGAAGGGGTGGGAAAGTTGTTATTTTATTAAAAAAAATTGCGTGGGGTCCCCCCTCCTAAGCATAACCAGCCTCGGGCTCTTTGAGCCGATCCTGGTTGCAGAAATATGGGGGAAAAAATGACAGGGGTTCCCCCATATTTAAGCAACCAGCATCGGGCTCTGCGCCTGGTCCTGGTCCCAAAAATACGGGGGACAAAAAGAGTAGGGGTCCCCCGTATTTTTAAAACCAGCACCGGGCTCCACTAGCTGGACAGATAATGCCACAGCCGGGGGTCACTTTTATATAGTGCCCTGCGGCCGTGGCATCAAAAATCCAACTAGTCACCCCTGGCCGGGGTACCCTGGGGGAGTGGGGACCCCTTCAATCAAGGGGTCCCCCCCCCCAGCCACCCAAGGGCCAGGGGTGAAGCCCGAGGCTGTCCCCCCCCATCCAATGGGCTGCGGATGGGGAGGCTGATAGCCTTTGTTGTAAAAGAAAAGATATTGTTTTTAGTAGCAGTACTACAAGTCCCAGCAAGCCTCCCCCGCATGCTGGTACTTGGAGAACCACAAGTACCAGCATGCGACAGAAAAACGGGCCCGCTGGTACCTGTAGTACTACTACTAAAAAAATACCCAAAAAAAGACAAGACACACACACCGTGAAAGTATAATTTTATTACATACATACACACATACATACATACATACTTACCTTAAGTTCCCACGCAGGTCGGTCCTCTTCTCCAGTAGAATCCAAGGGGTACCTGTTGAAGAAATTATACTCACGAGATCCAGGGGTCCAGACTCCTCGGGAAATCCAGGGGTAATCCACGTACTTGCATAAAATAAGAAAACGGAAAGCCGAGCCACGAACTGAAAGGGGCCCCATGTTTTCACATGGGACTCCTTTCCACGAATGCCAGAAACCCACTCTGACTGATGTCTAAGTGGGTTTCTTCAGCCAATCAGGGAGTGCCACGTTGTAGCACTCTCCTGATCGGCTGTGTGCTCCTGTACTGAGTGACAGGCAGCACACGGCAGTGTTACAATGTAGCGCCTATGCGCTACATTGTAACCAATGCTGGGAACTTTCTGCTCAGCGGTGACGTCACTTTAGGTCAACCGCAGGGCAGAAAGTTCCCATCATTGGTTACAATGTAGCGCATAGGCGCTACATTGTAACACTGCCGTGTGCTGCCTGTCACTCAGTACAGGAGCACACAGCCGATCAGGAGAGTGCTACAACGTGGCACTCCCTGATTGGCTGAAGAAACCCACTTAGACATCAGTCAGAGTGGGTTTCTGGCATTCGTGGAAAGGAGTCCCATGTGAAAACATGGGGCCCCTTTCAGTTCGTGGCTCGGCTTTCCGTTTTCTTATTTTATGCAAGTACGTGGATTACCCCTGGATTTCCCGAGGAGTCTGGACCCCTGGATCTCGTGAGTATAATTTCTTCAACAGGTACCCCTTGGATTCTACTGGAGAAGAGGACCGACCTGCGTGGGAACTTAAGGTAAGTATGTATGTATGTGTGTATGTATGTAATAAAATTATACTTTCACGGTGTGTGTGTCTTGTCTTTTTTTGGGTATTTTTTTAGTAGTAGTACTACAGGTACCAGCGGGCCCGTTTTTCCGTCGCATGCTGGTACTTGTGGTTCTCCAAGTACCAGCATGCGGGGGAGGCTTGCTGGGACTTGTAGTACTGCTACTAAAAACAATATCTTTTCTTTTACAACAAAGGCTATCAGCCTCCCCATCCGCAGCCCATTGGATGGGGGGGGACAGCCTCGGGCTTCACCCCTGGCCCTTGGGTGGCTGGGGGGGGGGGACCCCTTGATTGAAGGGGTCCCCACTCCCCCAGGGTACCCCGGCCAGGGGTGACTAGTTGGATTTTTGATGCCACGGCCGCAGGGCACTATATCAAAGTGACCCCCGGCTGTGGCATTATCTGTCCAGCTAGTGGAGCCCGGTGCTGGTTTTAAAAATACGGGGGACCCCTACTCTTTTTGTCCCCCGTATTTTTGGGACCAGGACCAGGCGCAGAGCCCGATGCTGGTTGCTTAAATATGGGGGAACCCCTGTCATTTTTTTCCCCATATTTTTGCAACCAGGATCGGCTCAAAGAGCCCGAGGCTGGTTATGCTTAGGAGGGGGGACCCCACGCATTTTTTTTAATGATTTTACAGTGTTTAATTTAATTAAAAAAAAAAAAAAAACCCAGCACGGATCACACAGATCCGGCCGAGATTCATTGTAAAAAAAGTCGGCAGTGTTTTGCTAATCACTGCCGTAAAAATAGGTAAAAAACCACGAATGACATCGACATCGGAACAAAAGAAAAACCCGAATACGACAGCTTAGTAAATCCATCGTAATCAATTCAAAAAGTTGCAATTTTACACTGTCGATGTCATTCGTGATTGAACTTGGACATGATTCTGGAAAATACGAATCTTAGTAAATGTACCCCTATGAGTTTAAAGGTAGAGAGTATGTGAAAAAAATGTGCATACATAAATAATAGACAAACATGATATAAAAAGTGACTGTGTGGTTAAATGGTGATGCCCTGAGACAGCCCAGCCAGAACAGGCATGGGGGACCCTACGTCCAAATGCCAACCCCAAATTTATTGAGAATGCCTCAAATCTAGATTGGCACCTCCCCCCACCACCCTCTATGTTTTTAAGCAGGGAAACCAGCATGGACTGCACAGTGACACAGGCATAATTCTAAGTAAGTCCTATTTATTTATATATAGTGTCACTAAATTTGGGGTTGGCATTTGGACGTAGGGTTCCCCATGCCTGCTCTGGCCGGGCTGTCTCAGGTCCAGTGGCGTAACTACTGCCCCCGCAGTCCTCGCGGTGGCTTGGGGGCGAGGGGCTGCGGGGGCGCCACTGACTTAGAACAGATTGACATGCGGACGAGCGTCCGCATGTCAATCTGCGGTCTCCTCTCCCTCCCTGCTGTGTTGGAGGGACACGAAACGCACATCACGCGTCTCTCCTGTGTCCCTCCCTGGCTCTCCCCCGGCCGGTCTAAGGAAGTGCCGTTCGTGAGCTCTGATTGGCTCACGAACCGGCACTTCCTTTATTAGACCAGCCAGGGGAGGGACACAGGAGAGACGCGCGATGCGCTCCGTGTCCCTCCAACACATGGGGGGGGGGGCCCGGGGGAGCAGGCACTTGGGGCATATACCTGGCACTGTGGGGGGCAGATCTGGCACTTGGGGCATATACCTGGCACTGTGGGGGGCAGATCTGGCACTTGGGGCATATACCTGGCACTGTGGGGGGCAGATCTGGCACTGGGGGCATATACCTGGCACTGTGGGGGGAAGATCTGGCACTGTGGGGGCAGATCTGGCACTGGGGGCATATACCTGACACTGTGGGGGCAGATCTGGCACTGGGGGCATATACCTGGCACTGTGGGGGCAGATCTGGCACTGGGGGCATATACCTGGCACTGTGGGGGCAGATCTGGCACTGTGGGGGGAAGATCTGGCACTGTGGGGATATACCTGGCACTGTGGGGGCAGATCTGGCACTGGGGGCATATACCTGGCACTGTGGGGGCAGATCTGGCACTGGGGGCATATACCTGGCACTGTGGGGGCAGATCTGGCACTGGGGGCATATACCTGGCACTGTGGGGGGAAGATCTGGCACTGTGGGGGCAGATCTAGCACTGGGGGCATATACCTGGCACTGTGGGGGCAGATCTGGCACTGGGGGCATATACCTGGCACTGTGGGGGGAAGATCTGGCACTGTGGGGGCAGATCTGGCACTGGGGGCATATACCTGGCACTGTGGGGGCAGATCTGGCACTGGGGGCATATACCTGGCACTATGGGGGCAGATCTGGCACTGGGGGCATATACCTGGCACTGTGGGGGGCAGATCTGGCACTGGAGGCATATACCTGGCACTGTGGGGGGAAGATCTGGCACTGGGGGCATATACTGGCACTGTGGGGGGAAGATCTGGCACTGGGGGCATATACCTGGCACTGTGGGGGGAAGATCTGGCACTGGGGGCATATACCTGGCACTGTGGGGGGAAGATCTGGCACTGTGGGGGCAGATCTGGCACTGGGGGCATATACCTGGCACTGTGGGGGCAGATCTGGCACTGGGGGCATATACCTGGCACTGTGGGGGCAGATCTGGCACTAGGGGCATATACCTGGCACTGTGGGGGAATATCTGGCACTGGGGGCATATGTGGCACTGGGAGCATGGCCCTAGCAACAAGCACTACCCCCTAGCAACGAGCATGACACCCAGTGCATGAAACCCCTGGCAACGAGCATGACACCCTGAGCATGAAAACCCCTGGCACCGTGCATGGAACCAAGAGCATGAAACCCCTGGCAACGAGCAGGTAATTTAAAAGTAATTAGAAGCCTTACTGTAGAACTTAATGTGTAATGAGCATTACGGTGTGTGGCATAATGTATCACGGACATTGCGGTGTGTGTCATAATGTATCAGGCATTACGGTGTGTTGTATACTATATCACGGGCATTGTGGTATGTGGTATAATGTCTCAGGATCATTGTGGTGTGTGTCATACTGTGTCACAGACATTGTATGTGCTATAATGTATCAGGGGCATTGCAGTGTGTAGCATAATGTATAACGGGCATTGCGATTCCTGTCATAATGTGTCACAGGCATTACGGTGTGTGGCATAATGTGTCGGGGGCATTATGGTGTGTGCATATTGTGTCATGTGCATTATTGTGCGTGGAATAATGTCTAAGGGCCATTGCAGTATGTGGAATAATGTATACTGGGCATTACTATAAGGAGGAAAAATGACAAATAATGTAAGGGGCATGAATCAGGATTATTTTTCTTTCCTGTGGTGGCCAACGTCTGGGCGTGCAGGTTGCAAAACTGGGGTATAAGGCAGTCTTTTCCTGCAATGCCACGCCCTCCACGCAAAGCCACGCCCATTTCGACAAAGCCACACACCCTTTTTGCCGTTTTCTACCTTTGCTAGTGCCAATTACGGGGGTATGGGGGGGCGCCGAAGGATTTTTTGGCTTGGGGGAGAAAAATTTCTAGTTACGCCACTGCTCAGGTCATCACCATTTAAATACACCATCACTTCTTATATCATGTTTGTCTATTATTTATGTATGCACATTTTTTTTCACATACTCTCTACCTTTAAACTCATAGGGGTAAATTTACTAAGATTCGTATTTTCCCGTTTCAGGTCAAAGTTCAATCACGAATGACATCGAAAGTGTAAAACTGCAACTTTTTGAATTGATTACGACTAATTTACTAAGCTGTCGTATTCGGGTTTTTCTTTTGTTCCGATGTCGATGTCATTCGTGGTTTTTTTTCTATTTTTACGGCAGTGATTAGCAAAACACTGCCGACTTTTTTACAATGAATCTCGGCCGGATCTGTGTGATCCGTGCTGGGGTTCATTTTTTTTGTTTTTTTTTAAATTAAACACTGTCAAATATTTAAAAAAAATTGCGTGGGGTCCCCCCTCCTAAGCATAACCAGCCTCGGGCTCTTTGAGCCGATCCTGGTTGCCGAAATATGGGAAAAAAAATGACAGGGGTTCCCCCATATTTAAGCAACCAGCATCGGGCTCTGCGCCTGGTCCTGGTTCCAAAAATACGGGGGACAAAAAGAGTAGGGGTCCCCCATATTTTTAAAACCAGCACCGGGCTCCACTAGCTGGACAGATAATGCCACAGCCGGGGGTCACTTTTATATAGTGCCCTGCGGCCGTGGCATCAAAAATCCAACTAGTCACCCCTGGCCGGGGTACCCTGGGGGAGTGGGGACCCCTTCAATCAAGGGGTCCCCCCCCCAGCCACCCAAGGGCCAGGGGTGAAGCCCGAGGCTGTCCCCCCCCCCATCCAATGGGCTGCGGATGGGGAGGCTGATAGCCTTTTGTGATAATGAAAAGATATTGTTTTTAGTAGCAGTACTACAAGGCCCAGCAAGCCTCCCCCGCATGCTGGTACTTGGAGAACCACAAGTACCAGCATGCGGCGGAAAAACGGGCCCGCTGGTACCTGTAGTACTACTACTAAAAAAATACCCAAAAAAAGACAAGACACACACACCGTGAAAGTATAATTTTATTACATACATACACACATACATACATACATACTTACCTTATGTTCCCACGCAGGTCGGTCCTCTTCTCCAGTAGAATCCAAGGGGTACCTGTTGAAGAAATTATACTCACGAGATCCAGGGGTCCAGGGTCCTCGGGGAATCCAGGTGTAATCCACGTACTTGAAAAAAATAACAAAACGGACACCCGAGCCACGCACTAAAAGGGGACCCATGTTTGCACATGGATCCCCTTTTCCCGACTGCCAGAAACCCACTCTGACTGATGTCTAAGTGGGTTTCTTCAGCCAATCAGGGAGTGCCACGTTGTAGCACTCTCCTGATCGGCTGTGTGCTCCTGTACTGAGTGACAGGCGGCACACGGCAGTGTTACAATGTAGCGCCTATGCGCTCCATTGTAACCAATGCTGGGAACTTTCTGCCCTGCGGTTGACCTAAAGTGACGTCACCGCTGAGCAGAAAGTTCCCAGCATTGGTTACAATGGAGCGCATAGGCGCTACATTGTAACACTGCCGTGTGCCGCCTGTCACTCAGTACAGGAGCACACAGCCGATCAGGAGAGTGCTACAACGTGGCACTCCCTGATTGGCTGAAGAAACCCACTTAGACATCAGTCAGAGTGGGTTTCTGGCAGTCGGGAAAAGGGGATCCATGTGCAAACATGGGTCCCCTTTTAGTGCGTGGCTCGGGTGTCCGTTTTGTTATTTTTTTCAAGTACGTGGATTACACCTGGATTCCCCGAGGACCCTGGACCCCTGGATCTCGTGAGTATAATTTCTTCAACAGGTACCCCTTGGATTCTACTGGAGAAGAGGACCGACCTGCGTGGGAACATAAGGTAAGTATGTATGTATGTGTGTATGTATGTAATAAAATTATACTTTCACGGTGTGTGTGTCTTGTCTTTTTTTGGGTATTTTTTTAGTAGTAGTACTACAGGTACCAGCGGGCCCGTTTTTCCGTCGCATGCTGGTACTTGTGGTTCTCCAAGTACCAGCATGCGGGGGAGGCTTGCTGGGCCTTGTAGTACTGCTACTAAAAACAATATCTTTTCATTATCACAAAAGGCTATCAGCCTCCCCATCCGCAGCCCATTGGATGGGGGGGGGACAGCCTCGGGCTTCACCCCTGGCCCTTGGGTGGCTGGGGGGGGGGGACCCCTTGATTGAAGGGGTCCCCACTCCCCCAGGGTACCCCGGCCAGGGGTGACTAGTTGGATTTTTGATGCCACGGCCGCAGGGCACTATATCAAAGTGACCCCTGGCTGTGGCATTATCTGTCCAGCTAGTGGAGCCCGGTGCTGGTTTTAAAAATACGGGGGACCCCTACTCTTTTTGTCCCCCGTATTTTTGGAACCAGGACCAGGCGCAGAGCCCGATGCTGGTTGCTTAAATATGGGGGAACCCCTGTCAATTTTTTCCCCATATTTCTGCAACCAGGATCGGCTCAAAGAGCCCGAGGCTGGTTATGCTTAGGAGGGGGGACCCCACGCAATTTTTTTTAATAAAATAACAACTTTCCCACCCCTTCCCACTGATATACATGCACGGATCTCATGGATCCCTGCATGCCTATCCAATCACGGAAAAAAAAAGCAGGTCTGTTTTTTTTTAGCACTTTTTTACGAGTTGTAATTTTTCACGGCAGTGTTTGTTTTTTTTTTGCTTTGCACTTCTTAGTAAATTACCGAGATTCATACTTAAACAGCCGCGTTTTGACCGATGGTGTATTCATTCGTAATTTTTTTCTTGGACTTGCAAAAAATTACGAATGCCCTCATCACTGCCGTGATTATTGCTTAGTAAATTACCGAGATGACACTTTGATGAAAAAACGGCATCTCGGTCAAAATCGGGAGCTTAGTAAATTTACCCCATAGTAGGGACCTTCACGTACCTACACTTTATATCACTTTACTATCACTATTTTTTAGTGTGATGCCCTGGGGGGGTCCTTTGCTGGATCATGTTTGGGGGGTTCCCTGCGTTCTGGATGTTGGCCCCATAGTGTTAGGAACCTGCTCGACAAGAGGTGACCTGGGGGTATATTTACAAAGATTCGTGTTTTTGCCGTTTTTTGAAGGGTGTTTGAACTCGAATGGTATCTGGTGCATTTTACTGCAACTTTTTGAATCCTGATACGATCATTCACTAAGCTGCCGACTTTTCCCAATTCGTATTTTCCGATGTTGATGTGATTCGTAATGTTAGGCAGTGTTTTACGGGAGTGATGAGTAAAACACTGCCTGACAAAACACAAGGAATCCCGGCCGGATCTGTGAGATCCGTGCAGGGCTTCATTGTGTACCTTAAAAAGGTGTTTTAAGTAGTATAAAATCAGAAAAAAATTGCGTGGGGTCCCCCCTCCTAAGCACAACCAGCCTCGGCTCTTTGAGCCGGTCCTGGTTGACAAAATATGGAGAAAAAAATGACAGGGGTTCCCCCATATTTCATCAACCAGCACCGGGCTCTGCGCCTGGTCCTGGTTCCAAAAATACGGGGACAAAAAGCGTAGGGGTCCCCCGTATTTTTGAAACCAGCACCGGGCTCCACTAGCCAGGAACATAATGCCACAGCCGGGGGACACTTTTATACTGGTCCCTGTGGCCCTGGCATTACATACCCAACTAGTCACCCCTGGCCGGGGTACCCTGGAGGAGTGGGAACCCCTTTAATCAAGGGGTCCACCCCTCCAGCCACCCAAGGGCCAGGGGTGAAGCCCGAGGCTGTCCCCCCATCAAAGGGCGGCTGATGGGGGGCTGATAGCCATGTGTAAAAAATGTGAATATTGTTTTTAGTAGCAGTACTACAAGTCCCAGCAAGCCTCCCCCGCAAGCTGGTACTTGGAGAACCACAAGTACCAGCATGCGGTTGAAAACCTGGCCCGCTGGTACCTGTAGTACTACTACAAAAAAAATACCCCCCCAAAAAAACAGGACACACACACCGTGAAAGTATAAGTTTATTACATACATGCACACCTCCATACATACATACTTACCTATGTTCCCACGAGACTCGGTCCTCTTCTCCATGTAGAATCCTTGGGGGACCTGTGAAAAAAATTATACTCACATAATCCAGTGTAGATTGTGTCCAAAGTATAATCCACGTACTTGGCAAAACAAAAAAACGGAAACCCGACCACGCACTGAAAGGGGTCCCATGTTTACACATGGGACCCCGTTCCCCGACTGCCAGGACCCCCCCTGACTCCTGTCAAATAGGGTCCCTTCAGCCAATCAGGGAGTGTCATGTCGTGGCACTCTCCTGATTGGCTGTGTGCTCCTGTAGTGTCTGTGAGGCAGCACACGGCACAGATACAATGTAGCGCCTATGCGCTCCATTGTAGCCAATGGTGGGAACTTTGCGGTCAGCGGTGAGGTTACTTTCGGTCAACCGCTGACCGCAAAGTTCCCACCATTGGCTACAATGGAGCGCATAGGCGCTACATTGTATCTGTGCCGTGTGCTGCCTCACAGATTGCTGTCACTCACACAATGGTGGAGCTGCTAATTCACAGATTTGTGTGCTCATTGGACTACACACATGCAGTCTATGCAACTGAAGGTCTGAGCAGTTTTGTGGTGCTCCCATCCCACACAGTGCCCACAACCATCCTATTCGGTCACCACAACAATCCCACCTTGTTACAACATCCTTCTAACTCCATACATCCATCTCATTTAGTATACACATTTAGCTCCCTCAACATCTTGGTTAATTGCTAGAACTATAATACCCCATCTACGGTCTATGCATCTACACTTACTTCCCCTATACACCCCCATGCTGCTCTGTCTTCCCCAATCCCTACTGCTGTGTTCTCCCATCTATGCTAGTCTGAACTAACTTATCTGTACCATCTGCCTTTCCCCACCTGTGCCTAGTCTGTACACCATTTCCATCTCTCTGTGCTGCTCAGTGTTTCCCTCTTCAACGTCACTCTGTCTCCTCCAGTACATGGCACACTGTCTTCTCTCCCATCTGAACCAGTTTTCTACCCATTCATGCAGGTGTTTTCAACCCATCTGCACCATTTCCCCCATCTGCACCGCTCTGTCTCCCTTCCCATACTTGCTGCTTAATCTACCCCATATCCACACCACTCTTACCTTCAGGATGTCAGCTACATGAATAGGGTAAGTTTTGTGGGTAACTATTGGGGGGAAGGGGGGTTGCCCTATCCAACCTACCCAAGGATTAGGCCTAGCTGCCACCCCTCAAGGGAAGGTAAAAATACTTATCCCTTCCGATGTTGGGACTGTATTCCCCTCATACATGCTGCTCTGCCTTCCTCATCTGCGCTGTTTCTTTCCATCTGTACTGCTCTTACCCCTCCCACATCTGTGCTGCTCTTTCCCCCTCATCCACACGGCACTGTCCACCCATCCAGCTCTGTCTCCCCACCATCTGTGCCACTGTCTTTTCCCCATCTGTTGCACACTGTCTTACCTCCCCCCATCTGTGGGGGTAATTCATAGTTGATCGTAGATGTGCTAAATTTAGCACATCTACGATCATTTACTCTGACATGTGGGGGGGGGGGGACGCACAGGGATAGTCCACTCCGCATGTCAGGCCCTACCCCCCCTCCACAGGTATAAAAGCATTGCACGGCGGCAATGCTTTTGTACCTGAAAAGTACCTCCCTGGCAGCGCAGCTCCTGCGCCCTTAGCGGGGGGATAAACGCCGCAGACCGCCCTGCCCCTCCCCCCCCCCCCCAATTATCCGGAAACGCCTCAGTTGTGCTGACCATGCCCCGCCAATGGCGTTCTAATGCCGTTGGCATGCCCCCCTCCTTCCCCGCAACCGCCTCTGCCTGTCAATCAGGCAGGGCGATCGCAGCCAGTGAGATGCTGATAGCATCTCTCTGGTCTCCCGGGGTACGAATGCGCAGTGCGGCCATTGCACGTGCGCACCCCACAAACTAATTCAGACTGCGATCGCTGTCGCTGCAGTCTGAATTATCCCGTGTTTCTTTGTCCCCCCATCAGTGCTGCTTACTGTTCCCTCTATCCACACACATCTGTTCCCCCATCCACACCGCTCTGTCTCCTCCCTCTAACCAACAACACTCTTACCTCATCCGAGCAGCTTTGTCTTCCGCTCAGACCTTCAGTTGCATAGACTGCATGTGTGTATTCCAATGAGCACACAAATCTGTGAATTAGCAGCTCCACCATTGTGTGAGTGACAGCAATCTCACTCTGTGAGAGTGCTGAATCTGTACTTACCCACAGGCTGTGATGGCATACCGTATCTGTATTGCGCAAGGAACACGTCCATTAAGGCGTCAGCCTTAACGATCGGAATTTAATCGCTTTTTGGAGTTTGAATGGAAGAGTCAAAACAGGTTTCTGAAATGCCAGATCATGTGTAAGCCTTCATGGGACATGTGAAACCGTAAGGTTTTTTTGTCTATGGAATTTCATAGCTTTTTTTCAATTTATTTCTTAAATTCAGAAATGTAAAAATTTCACTGTAAGAATAAACATTTGATTTTTTAAATGTTTAATGAAAATGTTCGTATAACGTCACTGTTCTGTGCAAAATGCAAAAATAATTTTATTTACCAAACAGAATTGATATACTTTTAACTTTGGTCAAAATACTTTGCTGCCTTTGCGGATGATGCAGGGAGGGGGTAGGCTGCAGCAGCCTGTGACTGAGGCTGGAGGCATGTGTGAAATGCATTGCGTGTACACGTGAGGTGCCGTGTGTGTACGTGTGTATGTCAGGTGCCGTGCTTATATATATATATATATATATATATATATGTGTGTGTGTGTCAGGTGCTGCGTGTATATATATGTGTGTGTGTCAGGTGCTGCGTGTATATATATGTGTGTGTGTGTGTGTGTCAGGTGCTGCGTGTATATATATATATATATATATATATATATGTGTGTGTGTATGTCAGGTGCTGCGTGTATATGTGTGTGTGTGTCAGGTGCTGCGTGTATATATATATGTGTGTGTGTGTGTGTGTCAGGTGCTGCGTGTATATATATATATGTGTGTGTGTGTGTGTGTGTGTCAGGTGCTGCGTGTATATATGTGTGTGTGTGTGTGTGTGTGTGTCAGGTGCTGCGTGTATATATGTGTGTGTGTGTCAGGTGCTGCGTGTATATATGTGTGTGTGTGTGTGTGTGTCAGGTGCTGCGCGTGTACGTACACGTGTGTGTGTGTGTGTGTCAGGTGTCGCGCGTGTACGTACATGTGTGTGTGTGTGTCAGGTGTCGAGCGTGTACGTACACGTGTGTGTGTGTCAGGTGTCGCGCGTGTACGTACACTTGTGTGTGTGTGTCAGGTGTCGCGCGTGTATGTACACATGTGTGTGTGTGTGTCAGGTGTCGCATGCGTACGTACACGTGTGTGTCTGGTGTCGCGTATGTACGTACACATGTGTGTCATGTGTCGTGCGTGCACGTACACGTGTGTGTCAGGTGTCGCGCTTACATGTGTGTGGCAGGTGTCGCACGTACACGTGTGTGTCAGGTGTCGCGCGTGCACGTACACGTGTGTGTCAGGTGTCGCACATACACGTGTGTGTCAGGAGTCGCGCGTGCACGTACACGTGTGTTTCAGGTGTCGCGCGTGCACGTACACGTGTGTGTCAGGTGTCACGCGTGCATGTACACGTGTGTGTCAGGTGTCGCAGGTACACGTGTGTGTCAGGTGTCGCGCGTGTACGTACACGTGTGTGTCAGGTGCTGCATGTGTATATTAGTGTGTCTGATGTTGTGCATGTGTGTATATGTGAGCCAGGTGCTGCCTTTGTGTGTCAGGTGTTGCACGTATATATGAGTGTCAGGTGCTGCGTGTGTTAAATGCCGCTCCCCCCCCCAACACACACATACCGAGCTCTCTAGATCTGCTCTCACTCCTGAGGATCGCTGTCTTCCACAGATGCTGGCAGGTTGTCTTTACCCTGCCTGTCACCGGCTTGTATGACTGCAGATCAGTGGTTCTCCTCACACCCCTATATAATTTTTTTTATATATATATATATATATATATAGATAGCGGTTAGGTTCGGCACTCAAGTGGGTATATGGCGTAATACTTGCTGCGGTGTCCTCTGTGATCTGTGGCAAGATCCAAGTAGATAGGTGAAGAAGTCAGCGGCACTCAGCAGACGGAATGATAAATAGAAAGTGTCTTTATTAGCGTCCTACGCCGTTTCGGGGACTAACCCCCGTCTTCAGTGTATGATCTGTCCCTGAAGACGGGGGTTAGTCCCCGAAACGGCGTAGGACGCTAATAAAGACACTTTCTATTTATCATTCCGTCTGCTGAGTGCCGCTGACTTCTTCACCTATATATATATATATAGTGGAAAGCAACACTCAGGGCACATGGGACTGTACTGAAGGGGGCAACAAGCAAGGCGCAGGGGACTGGACGGGGGCGGCACGCAGGCACAGGACTGTACGGGGGATCGACACTCAGGGCACAGGGGACGACACATAGGGCGCAGGGGACTATGCAGTGTGGAAATCCACATGGCGCATTTGACTATACAGGGGGGCAACACACAGGGCGCAGAAGACTGTATAGGGGGCGACACACAGGGTGCAGGGGACTGTTAGGGAGGGGTGACATGCAAGGTGCAGGACGCTGGGGACTGTACGGGGTGGTGACACGCAGGTGCAGGGGACAGTACCGGGTGTAAGCGACACGCTGGGTGCAGGGGACTGCACAGTGAGGGCAACATGCAGGACGTAGGGTACTGTAAGTGAGGCAACATGCAGGACGTAGGGTACTGTAAGTGGGGTAACATGCAGGACGTAGGTTACTGTAAGTGGGGCAACATGCAGGACGTAGGGTACTGTAAGTGAGGCAACATGCAGGACGTAGGGTACTGTAAGTGGGGCAACATGCAGGGCCAGGGGACTGTACAGGGGGGGGAGCGGCAACAGACAGGGTGCAGGGGACTGTACGGGTGGGGGGGGGGGGGGGGCAATATACACGAGAATGTATAGAGGTAGAGCGACATGCAGGATGCAGGGGACTGTACAGGGGTGTGTGTGACTTGAAGGGCGCAGGGGACAGTACCAGTTAAAGCAACACGCAGGGGACTGTACTGAAGGGGGGGCCACATGCAGGGCGCAGGGGATTGTACACGCAGGGTGCAGGGGACTATACGGGGGAGGTGACACGCAGAGCACAGGGAACTGCACTGAAAGGGGAACTGTACGGGGGAGCGGCATGCAGGGCGCAGGGGACTGTACAGGGGGGGGTGACATGCAGGTGCAGGGGACAGTACAGGAGGAAAGGAACATGCAGTGTGCATGGGACTGTACTGAAGGGGGCGACACAGAGCGCAAGGGACTGTATTGAAGGGGTTGATACGCAGGGTGCTGACTGTACAGGGGTGGGCAACATGAAGGGCGCAGGGGACTGTACGGTGGGGGTGACACACATAGGGCGCAGGGGACTGTACCAGGGGAAAGGGACACGCAGGGCACAGGACTGGGTGAAAGCGACATGCAGGGGACTGTACGGGGGCGACAGGCTGGGTACAGAGTACTGTATGGGTGTGGGGACAACATGCAGGGTAGTGTATGGGGGTAGAGTGACATTCAGGACACAGAGGACTGTACATGTAAGGGGGGGGGGTGGCACACAGGGAACAGTGCCGGGGAAAACAACGCGCAGGGCACAGGACATGGAGAAAGCAACACGCAGGGTGCAGAGGACTGTACTGAAAAGGGGTCCACGCTGGCTGCAGGGAACTGTGTAGGGGGAGACGACACACATGGAGCAGGGGACTGTATGGGGAGCGACACCTAGGGTGCAAGGAACTGTATGGGGGAAACACAGGACGCAGGGGTAGCCAACACGCAGAGGGCTGTATGGCGGGGCAACACACAGGGACTGTACGAAGGAGCGTAACGCAGGGCGCAGGGGACTTTATGTGGGTAGCGACACGCAAAGAGCAGGGGATTGTACAGAGGGCGACACACAGGGAGCAGGGGACTTAATGGGGGCGACATGCAGGGGACTGTACGGGGGTGACATGCAGGGCGCAGGGGACAGTACTGGAGGAAAGCGACATGCATGGCGCAGAGGTCAGTACCGGGGGAAAGGGACACGCAGGGCGAAGAGGGCGACATGTAGGACACAGGGGACTGTACTGAAGGGGGCGAAACACAGAGCACAGGGGACCGTACAGGAGGACGCAGGGGACTGTGTGGGGGGGGTGGGGGTGACACGCAGGTTGCTGGGGACTGTACTGGGGGGGTGACACGCAGGGGATTGTACGGGACAACACGCAGGGCATAGGGGACTGTATGGGGAGGCTACACCCAGGGCACTTTATGGGTGGGGGAGATGCACAGGAGACTACCAGGGTGAGCGACATGCAGGAGACTGTTTGGGGGGCCATACACATGGGGGAGGGGGCGATACACACGGTGCAGGGGACTGTACAGGGGGGCGACTTGTAACAATCTGGGCAGCACTCACCTGGTGAGAAGGAGCAGAAACAGGCATGGAGGAGTACACCGATGGTCATTCCCTCTTTAGAGTGATCCCAGGCGCGCCCTGTCACCGGCTCTGCTGTAAGCGTTCTTCGACGACTCCTGTCAGCATGCACTGCTTGTATGACTGCACATCAGTGGTTCTCCTCACACCCCTATATAATTTTTTTTAAATATTTATATATAGTTAGTGGAAAGCAACACTCAGGGCACAGGGGACTGTACTGAAGGGGGCAACAAGCAAGGGGCAGGGGACTGGACGGGGGCGGCACAGGACTGTACGGGGGATCGACACTCAGGGCACAGGGGACTATACAGTGGGGAAATGCACAGGGCGCATGGGACTATACAGGGGGGCAATACACAGGGCGCAGAAGACTGTATAGGGGGCGACACACAGGGTGCAGGGGACTGTTAGGGAGGGGTGACACGCAAGGTGCAGGACGCTGGGGACTGTACGGGGTGGTGACACGCAAGTGCAGGGGACAGTACCGGGTGTAAGCGACACTCTGGGTGCAGGGGACTGCACAGTGAGGGCAACATGCAGGGCGTAGAGTTCTGTCACACTGCAGTGCCAGGCGGTGGGGACTCTGTGCCTGGCAGAGCGCCCTGCACACACAGCGTGGGAAGGACACAGCGGGAGGAGGGGGGAGGGGGGGGCGGACACACAGTGGGAGGAGGGAGGAGTGGCCGGACACACAGTGGTGGGGGGGGGGGTGGCCGGACACACAACAGGAGAGGAGGGGAGGGGGGGAGGGTGGCCGGACACACAACGGGAGAGGAGGGGAGGTGGACACACAGCAGGGGGGGTGGGACACACAACGGGAGGGAAGGGGAGGGTGGCCGGACACACGGCAGGGAGGGGAGGGGGGTGGCCGGACACAGCGGGAGGAGGTGGGGTGGCTGGACACAGCGGGAGTAGGAGGGGGGTGGCCGAACACACAGCGGGAGGAGTGGCCGGACACACAGCGCGGGGGGGGGGCAAGATGGCGGGCGGCGTCCACAGCAGGAGACATAGACAGTACTGCGGGAGCTCCCAGTCAGGCCGTGAGGAGAGGAACGGAGCCCGGCGGTCAGCGGCTGTCCGAGACGCCTCCTACTCCCAGACGCACCCCGTCAGGAGCGAGATGAGGGAGGAGGGATGGGGGGGGTATCAGGACACACAGCGGCAGGGGTGTGTGGCCGGACACACAATGGTAGAGGAGGGGAGGGTGGCTGGACACACAGCAGGGAGGGGGGGTGGCCGGACACAGCGGGAGGAGGGGGGGTGGAAGGACACACAGCAGGGAGGGGGGGTGGCCGGACACACAGCAGGGAGGAGGGGGGGTGGCCGGACACGCAGCAGGGAGGAGGGGGGGTGGCCGGACACACAGCAGGGAGGAGGGGGGGTGGCCGGACACACAGCAGGGGAGGGGGGGTGGCCGGACACACAGCAGGGAGGGCTGGGTGGCCGGACACACAGCAGGGGAGGGGGGGTGGCCGGACACACAGCAGGGAGGAGGGGGGGGGTGGCCGGACACAAAGCAGGGGAGGGGGGGTGGCCGGACACACAGCAGGGGAGGGGAGGGTGGCCGGACACACAGCAGGGAGGGGGGGGGGGGTGGCCGGACACACAGCAGGGAGGGGGGGTCCGGACACACAGCAGGGAGTAGGGGGGGTGGCCAGACACACAGCAGGGAGGAGGGGGGGTGGCCGGACATACAGCAGGGAGGAGGGGGGGGTGGCCGGACACACAGCAGGGGAGGGGGGGGTGGCCGGACACACAGCAGGGAGGGGGGGTGGCTGGACACACAGCAGGGAGGGGAGGGTGACCGGACACACGGCAGGGAGGGGAGGGGGTGGCCGGACACAGCGGGAGGAGGGGGGGTGGCCAAACAAACAGCAGGGGAGGGTGGCCGGACACACAGCAGGGAGGGGGGGGGTGGCCGGACACACAGCAGGGAGGAGGGGGGGTGGCCGGACACAGCGGGAGGAGGGGGGGTGGCCGGACACACAGCAGGGAGGAGGGGGGGTGGCCGGACACACAGCAGGGGACGGGAGGGTGGCCGGACACACAGCAGGGAGGGGGGGGGGTGGCCGGACACACAGCAGGGAGAGGGGGGTGGCCGGACACACAGCAGGAGGGGGGTGGCCGGACACACAGCAGGGAGGGGGGGGTGGTGGCCGGACACACAGCAGGGAGGAGGGGGGGTGGCCAGACACACAGCAGGGAGGGGGGGGTGGCTGGACACACAGCAGGGGGTGGTGGCCGGACACACAGCAGGTAGGGGGGGTGGCTGGACACACAGCAGGGGGGGGGGTGGCCGGACACACAGCAGGGAGGGGGGGGGGCGGACACACAGCAGGGAGGAGGGGGGGGTGGCCGGACACACAGCAGGGGGGGGTGGCCGGACACACAGCAGGGAGGGGGGGTGGCCTTACACACAGCAGGGAGGAGGGGTGGTGGCTGGACACACAGCAGGGAGGAGGAGGAGGAGGGGGGGGGGGCGGACACAGCAGGAGGAGGTAACCACAGCCGGTCAGGTATACTTTGTAAGCACCCTGCCGTGCCCGGACTTTCACTGCCGAGCTCAGTGACACTCCGGGTTTCAGGATGTGAGTCTGGGTATCTGCCTGCGGTTGTCCGCTGCAGTAGGAGCACAGGTGTGGCGGTCAGCGGGAGCAGGGGCTGCGGCGGAGATAGCAGCAGCCGTGGTGATTGGGCTCCAGTCTCCACGCTGCAGCGGCTGTCCAGACAGGCTGCGGTCAGGACCTGACCGCAGCCTGTCTGGACTGCCGCTGCAGCGTGGACCGGCAATCCCAGCACACCGGAGTCCAGGAGAGTGAGACTGGGGGTGTTGCAGGGGTGAAGGGCCACTCAGGGGAGGAAAATTGGGATGCTGGAACCTTTATCTCCTCTTGCCGACTCTCCGGTAAGGGGACCCGGCTTCCTCGGTGGCACGGCTCCGGCGATCTCCTCCCGCTGCGCTGCAGTAAGGGGACCCGGCTTCCTCCGTCGCTCGGCACCGGCGATCTCCTCCCGCTGACGATCCAGTAAGCTTCCTCCGTTGTCGCAGCTCGTAGACGCTCCCACTTCAGGCTCCTTCTCGTCCTCCCGCCGCCTGCAGCTCTCCTCGTCATGCACGAGACTGCTTCCCGCTCTCTCCTCGTGCCCAACTGCCATTGCATAGCGCGTGAGGCTACTAGAGCCTTACACTATTATGCCACTGTGGCCGGAGAGACTAGCCAGCCACACGTGTAATGGCGTCTGCGGCACTGAAGGGGTTAACCCTCGTGCCCGGCGCCATGTTACGGACTGTTTAAAAGTTTGTTTAATGATGTGTTTTACTTTTAACATGTCATATGTAGTGCTCTGTGCACCATTGCAGGAATGCATGTTTAACTGTATCTATTTTATATTCAAGACAGGCTCTGTGTATATTTAAAGGGAAACACGTGTTTAAATGAAATGTATTTAAAGGAAAAATGCAGTTACTATAGATGTCTGAATAAGCATCTCTTATCCTCTGGAAATAGGAAGTGGCATGCTAATGGTCCTGTCCTAGCAGCGAGGTGTGAAGGACAATACCTTTTGATGTGTAAGTTCCTTAGAGAGAGATGCTAATCACTGGGTCTATGGGCTTGGAATCTGTTTTATGTAGGGGATGTAATTGATATACGATCCCTGAATGGCAGATACAGGAAGGAAGACTGTTTGTTTGTATTGTAGCCATTCCTGTTGAAACCCCAAACACTGGGATTGCCTGGAGATGTGAATGACAAGACACATTTGTATTTTGAAGCTATGTGATAAATTTATCAATAGTGAATGTTAATCTGATACCAAACGTTGTCTGTGTCACAGGAAGGAGGATATTGTTTTATTGCACTTATATCCTTGTAAAATGTAATTTATTGGTATTTTGTAAAATAACCTGATTGGTTGGAGAAGACAGGGAGGGCTTACCCCCCTGTGGTACTGTGTGGAAAACTGACATAAAAAGGAGACCTGCATGCCTCCAGAGTAGAAATTGTAACATCTTATTCTGCTGAAAACATCTGATTGTATGCTGTTGCCCCTAGCAATAGGGAGGAGCCTTTTTAAAGGTTATTGAGCAATAAACATCATTGCCTCAAGAAGACTGCTTCATCTTGTGACCAACAGGGTTAGGCCAAACCTAGCCCCATCCTCCGGCTGTCCAGGGAAGCACCTAGCGTCTCCAAGTTCCGCCCTCCGCCAGCTACCGGTAGAGGCCTAGCAAGTGGCTAGTGGGGATTCGTCAGCACCACACAGCTGTGGTAAGGCAGTGCATCGGCACATACAGAGCAGAACCGTGGTTCCAAACGCCACGGCAGGTTAGGAGTTTGGTGGTGGCAGCGAGAACCCGCCCACAGCGCAGTGGGTGGAGTCAGTAACAGGCGGTTACTGACGGTAAGCGGGAATCCCCTATGTGGTCAGGCCTCGTGCGGCTTGACTTTCCAGTCTGTGCGCAGTCAACGGGACGCGAAAGCGGCGAGTGCTTTCGTACGGTACCGTCCTGTCACAGCCACCAATGACAGAGACAGATGTACAGCGTCATCCATCTTCCTACACCCAACTTAGTGAAGCTACTCTCTGTACACCCCCTGCTGGCGGCCACTGCGCAGCCGCAACAAATTGAAAAGCCCTATCTTTATAATGTGGCATATTTTACTTAATTTAAAAAAAAAACTATAACTTTCTGAAAAACCACAACCCCAAAAGGCACTACACTGGGACAAGATCTATCTAATAAAACAAACCCCAAGTCTTAATTCGTCCTCTATCCTGAGTTATGCCTTCCCAAAAAAATTCTCATTCACTATATGGGAAAACGGTATCAAAAAGCCAACCAGGAAGTCACAGAAAAAAACTGACAGTTGAAACTTTAGGTTACTTCCAATTCCTTACTTTTTATTATTTTGCCCTGAAATTTGGCATGCAGCACAGGGTGACGATTCTACACGCCCATGCCAAATTTCAGCTCAGTACGTCCAGTCACTTTTGAGGTGTAGCCCCTCAAACACCATGCCCCCATCTCAGAAGTTCCCTATGTGAGAATTCCGTTTGTTCAATTCAGCCTTAATATAAGGGCACGACTGTGCCCTTATAATATAGATATATATATATATATATATATATATATATATATATATACGGTCTAGTCACATTATTATGACCACCTCCTACATTTGACATCAGCAATGAGTAACTCATGAAGTACGTCACTTGTTGTGCACTGGTTTGGTGGGTATATAAGGTTTGCAATAGGCTGTCTGCACACATAACACTAGTTACTGTCATGGGTAAAAGGGGCGATTTATATGAGTTGCAAAAAGGGATGATTATCGGCTTTCAAGCCAAGGGTGGCAGTATTTCTGACACAGTGCAGTTTGTGAACTGTTCGCGTGTTGCTGTGGTAAAGGTGTACCGTGACTCAATGCCGTAACTAGACATTTTAGCGCTGTGTGCAAGAAACGGCATCGGCGCCCTCCCCCCTTAACGTAAACCGGCGGCAGTAGTCTCCAGTATTCAAATTACGCCGCACAGTAGCGCCACGACACCAGGTAGAGCCCCTTTTTACACATTACGGCAGACAGCGTCCCCTTTTTAAACGTTACGGCAGACAGCGTGCCCTTTTTACACATTACGGCAGACAGCGTCCCCCTTTTTACACAGTACGGCAGACAGCTTCCCCTTTTTACACGTTACGGCAGACAGCGTCCACCTTTTACACGTTACGGCAGGATAGGTCCCCCTTTTACACATTATGGCAGGCAGAGTCCCCCTTACTTACATATATATATGTATAATATATATGTATGTGTATATATATATATGTATTTATAATATACATACATACATACTGGACTTAGAAACAGCGATAAGGATGCCACTGTCAGGACCTGGAGGGACTCACCAAGGCGAGAGTATCTGTCTGCAGAATAGCGTTGGGGCTGAAGGTGGCTGCTGCAGTCTGTCACACACACTACCCTGTGCCCGGCAGTAGCACACACATAACTGCGGGCTCCTCTGTGACGGCGGCGGCAGGTGGAAAGAGACAGGGTGGGAAGGGCTGGCGCAGCGTCACCAGCGGGTACACTAAGTAAGTGACAGGGTAAGCGGGTGGGAGGAGGCCTTGGATTACTAAACCGGCGGGCAGGGGAGATATGCGTGCAAGTACTGTATGTAGCCTGCCTGTTCCCCGCTGCTCTCTCACCGGCTCCTGTCCTGTGTCTCCTCCTCCCGCTCATCTCCACCCCATCCCCGCTGGTCTCCTCACTTGTGCCTGCTCCAGGCGCTGCTGTCCGCCGTCGCCAGCATCATGAGGGAGGGGTAAGCACACTGGGGAGAGGCGCTGCGGCTGCCTCCTGTAATGTATTCAACAGACAGCGCCGCAGCTGTCACACACACACAGTACGAAGGCGGCCAGTCGGGGGTGGATGCGGACGGTGTGCGCCCACAGGGCAAATGCGCTGTGGGCAAAGCACCGTTTGCCGCCCCACACCTAGTTACGGCACTGCCGCGACTGGACAAATAGCACCATTGCGAATAACCAACGTGGAAACTGTGGAGCACCACTTGCCATTGATGTGAGAGGTGAACATCGTATACAAAGGTGCGTGAGGGCTGACTGATACGCTACTGTGGATCAGCTCATCGTCAAAATGAACCTGGCGGCTAACAGACGTGTGTCTAAAATGACAGTGCAGCCCGTCTAGCAGCAGTTACTCTGTCTATTAGTTGGTGGTAATAAAAATGTAACTCAATCGTGTACATATATGTATATATACAGTGTATATATATATATATATATATATATACAGTATATATGCTAGCTATTCTACCTGTTCTTCGCACAGGAGTTTCTGATTTTCACGGTTAGGAATATAAATGAGTGTTAAAAATTTGGTAAATCTACCGAGATGTAAATTTGAGACGTCTTACTGTAAGTAAATATTAATCCATGGTTCCTGGCATTACCCTAGGAGCACCAGTGCTTCAAGTATGGCGGTACGGGGCAGTACGTCGTACCGGTAAGAAATTCCCAGCCTGTACACCGTACCGCCCGGCCGCCACTTTGCAGACACCGGCTGTTGGAGAGAGGAGAGCGCAGCATGCGCCTCTCCTCTCCTGCCCCTCTCCTGCCTGCCAGAGTCCCCGGAGCCTGGCAGCGGTGGTTCGTGAGCCTATCAGAGCTCACGGACTGGAAGCCAATCAGGAGCCGCCACTGCCTGACCGTCGCCTGATCTAATATACAGGATGCCGCCGCAGAAGGACACGGAGACCGGACTGAGGGCAGGAGGAGTGCGTGCTGCTCTCTTCTCTCCCCAGCAGCAGGCCAGCAGCAGAAAACAGTGCCAGCCCCAGGCAGCAGCAACAACGGTGAGTTGCACTGCTGGGGCATATCTGGCATTCTGGGGGCATATCTAGAACTCTGGGGGCGTGTGTATTTGGCAAAGTGGGGGCATATCTGGCACTCTGAGGTCATATGTGTATCTGACACTGTGGGGGCATATCTGGCACTGTGGAGGCATGTCTGGCACTGTGGGGGCATATCTGACACTGTGGGGGCATGTGTATCTGGCAAAGTGGGGGCATAATTGGCACTGCGGGGGCATATCTGGCACTGAAGGGGCAAATGTGTATCTGGCACTGTGGGGGCATGTATATCTGGCACTCTGGGCATATCTGGCACTCTGTGGGCATATCTGCCACTCTGGGGCAATGTGTATCTGGCAAAGTGGGGACATATCTGGCTCTGTGGGGAGATATCTGGCACTGAAGGGGCATATCTGTCACTGTGGGGGCATCTGTGTATCTGTCACTGTGGGGGCATATCTAGCACTGTGGGGGCATGTGTATCTGGCAAAATGGGGGCATATCTGGACTGTTTGGGCATATCTGGCACTGTGGGGGCATATGTGTATCTGGCACTGTGGAGGCATATCTGACACTGTGGGGGCATATCTTGCACTGTGGGGGCATATCTGGCATATGTGTATCTGGCACTGTGGGACCATGTGTATCTAGCACTGTGGGGGCGAATGTGTATCTGGCGCAGTGGGGTCATATCTGGCACACTGGTGCAATGTGTACCTGGAACTCTGGGGCAATGTGTATCTGACACTCTGGGGCAATGTGTATCTGACACTCTTGGGCAATGTGTATCTGGCACTCTTGGGCAATGTGTATCTGGCACTCTGGGGCAATGTGTATCTGACACTCTGGGGCAATGTGTATTTGGCACTACTGGGGGCATATATGGCACTACTGGGGGCATTTGTGCATCTGGTACTGTGGGGCATTTGTGTATCTGGCACTGTAGGAGCATATCTGGCACGGTGGGGGTGTATCTGGCACTGTGGGGGTATATGTGTATCTGACACTATTGGGGTCATATGTGTATCTGGCCCCCCTATATGTGTATCACGCCCATTTTTGGGGCGCACGCACACAGTATCTATAAGACATTTTTTCTGCTTGCACCACTGAGGAGCACCCATAGCAGATACGGTAAAAAGTTACAGGACCATTTATGTAGTATATTAAATTCTACCCACTGGAGGGCAATCCAAATTTTGCTCCGATTGTCCATTCGGGCGTTATCGTTCACGCAACGCAAGCCACGTATCGGTAATGATGTCATTATGTCAACCCCCTGTTCATCCCCTTAGGGGATGTCTATTAAAATTCTAATTACATGATTTTCCTATTTCCCACCTGCAGAATACTTATGTGAATTTCATCTTCCTAACATATCAGGAAGTAAGAGAATTAATGATGAGTGAGTACAGTGAGTAAGTGAGTGAGGGCTTTCGCATTTACATATATATAGATATTTAATTTATTTTCTTTTGGAGCAGTCATTCACTTGGTTGATAGGCAATGCCGTTTCTTGCGGCGGACGAGCCGTGCAACTGCATGGGGTGTCCGTCGCGGCACTTTGTCCCTTCACTGCTCCCCCTCCTCTTCCTGAGTCCTCCGGTTGGGGGGCGGAGTTTCTTAACCGCATCATTCCACAAAACTACGCCCCCCGAACAGAGAACTAGGCAGGAGGGGGAGCCGAGCAAAGCCCGCGTGTTGGTCCAGGCAGAGCTAGATTAAGGGAGGGGACTGTCGGGAATATGGCGCCGTCCGTCCTGTTGCTGGTGGGATACTGCCAGAAGGTGTGACAAGGTTGTAGTTCAGTCTCTGCCATTGGTGTGCAGAGGGATACTGGGTCTCCCTGAGGTGAGTCCAATCGGCGCTGTGTTTGGAAAGTGATAAGGGGACATGTACTAAGCAGTGATAAAAGTGGAGAAGTAAGCCAGTGGAGAAGTTGCCCATGGCAACCAATTAGCATTGACGTAACATTTATAATTTGCATACTATAACATTATACAGAGCAGCTGTTTGGATACCATGGGCAACTTCTCCACTGGCTCACTTCTCCTCTCTTATCACTGCTTCATACATTTATTTACCCCCTGATTTCTTAGATCCAATACTGAGAAGTCTGGGCATGGTTGGAATGGGCAACTTCTCCACTGACTCTTTTCTCCAGGTAGTTACTGGTAGGGATCGCTGGCTGCTCAGACTGGCCAAGGAGACCGGAGGGGCCATATATTATGTCAGTGTGAGGATCAGTCCCCGGTGTTGTGTAGATACACATCAGCACTGCATGCCAGGATTTGTAGTCCCACAGAAGCAGGGAGCCTCACCTGTGATATAGATCATGCAGGGGGCATGATGTGGTGCAACGGGAATGTTTTGTTTTTTTCCTGTGGTGGCCGAGGTGCAGGGTCAAAAACTGGGGTGTAAGGTAGAGATGAGCGGGTTCGGTTTCTCTGAATCCGAACCCGCACGAACTTCATGTTTTTTTTCACGGGTCCGAGCGACTCGGATCTTCCCGCCTTGCTCGGTTAACCCGAGCGCGCCCGAACGTCATCATGACGCTGTCGGATTCTCGCGAGACTCGGATTCTATATAAGGAGCCGCGCGTCGCCGCCATTTTCACACGTGCATTGAGATTGATAGGGAGAGGACGTGGCTGGCGTCCTCTCCATTTAGATTAGAAGAGAGAGAGAGAGAGATTGACCTGATTTACTGGAGCTTAGGAGTACTGTAGAAGTGTAGAGAGTGCAGAGTTTACTAGTGACTGACCACAGTGACCACCAGACAGTGCAGTTTTATTTAATATATCCGTTCTCTGCCTGAAAAAAACGATACACACAGTGACTCAGTCACATACCATATCTGTGTGCACTGCTCAGCCCAGTGTGCTGCATCATCTATGTATATATATCTGACTGTGCTCAGCTCACACAGCTTATAATTGTGGGGGAGACTGGGGAGCACTGCAGTGCCAGTTAATAGTTATAGGTTATAGCAGGAGCCAGGAGTACATATTATATTAAAATTAAACAGTGCACACTTTTGCTGCAGGAGTGCCACTGCCAGTGTGACTGACCAGTGACCTGACCACACTGACCACCAGTATAGTTAGTAGTATACTATATTGTGTGATTGCCTGAAAAAGTTAAACACTCGTCGTGTGACTTCACTTGTGTGGTGTTTTTTTTTTTATTCTATAAAAAACTCATTCTGCTGACAGACAGTGTCCAGCAGGTCCGTCATTATATAATATATACCTGTCCGGCTGCAGTAGTGATATATATATATTTTTTATATCATTATTTATCATCCAGTCGCAGCAGACACAGTACGGTAGTTCACGGCTGTAGCTACCTCTGTGTCGGCACTCGGCAGTCCGTCCATAATTGTATACCACCTACCCGAGGTTTTTTTTCTTTCTTCTTTATACATACATACTACTACATCTCTTTATCAACCAGTCTATATTAGCAGCAGACACAGTACGGTAGTTCACGGCTGTAGCTACCTCTGTGTCGGCACTCGGCAGTCCGTCCATAATTGTATACCACCTACCCGTGGTTTTTTTTTCTTTCTTCTTTATACATACATACTACTACATCTCTTTATCAACCAGTCTATATTAGCAGCAGACACAGTACAGTACGGTAGTTCACGGCTGTAGCTACCTCTGTGTCGGCACTCGGCAGTCCGTCCATAATTGTATACCACCTACCCGTGGTTTTTTTTTCTTTCTTCTTTATACATACATACTACTACATCTCTTTATCAACCAGTCTATATTAGCAGCAGACACAGTACAGTACGGTAGTTCACGGCTGTAGCTACCTCTGTGTCGGCACTCGGCAGTCCGTCCATAATTGTATACCACCTACCTGTGGTTTTTTTTTCTTTCTTCTTTATACATACATACTACTACATCTCTTTATCAACCAGTCTATATTAGCAGCAGACACAGTACAGTACGGTAGTTCACGGCTGTAGCTACCTCTGTGTCGGCACTCGGCAGTCCGTCCATAATTGTATACCACCTACCCGTGGTTTTTTTTTCTTTCTTCTTTATACATACATACTACTACATCTCTTTATCAACCAGTCTATATTAGCAGCAGACACAGTACGGTAGTTCACGGCTGTAGCTACCTCTGTGTCGGCACTCGGCAGTCCGTCCATAATTGTATACCACCTACCCGTGGTTTTTTTTTCTTTCTTCTTTATACATACATACTACTACATCTCTTTATCAACCAGTCTATATTAGCAGCAGACACAGTACAGTACGGTAGTCCACGGCTGTAGCTACCTCTGTGTCGGCACTCGGCAGTCCGTCCATAATTGTATACCACCTACCCGAGGTTTTTTTTTCTTTCTTCTTTATACATACATACTACTACATCTCTTTATCAACCAGTCTATATTAGCAGCAGACACAGTACAGTACGGTAGTTCACGGCTGTAGCTACCTCTGTGTCGGCACTCGGCATTCCGTCCATAATTGTATACCACCTACCCGTGGTTTTTTTTTCTTTCTTCTTTATACATACATACTACTACATCTCTTTATCAACCAGTCTATATTAGCAGCAGACACAGTACAGTACGGTAGTTCACGGCTGTAGCTACCTCTGTGTTGGCACTCGGCAGTCCGTCCATAATTGTATACCACCTACCCGTGGTTTTTTTTTCTTTCTTCTTTATACATACATACTACTACATCTCTTTATCAACCAGTCTATATTAGCAGCAGACACAGTACAGTACGGTAGTTCACGGCTGTAGCTACCTCTGTGTCGGCACTCGGCAGTCCGTCCATAATTGTATACTAGTATCCATCCATCTCCATTGTTTACCTGAGGTGCCTTTTAGTTGTGCCTATTAAAATATGGAGAACAAAAATGTTGAGGTTCCAAAATTAGGGAAAGATCAAGATCCACTTCCACCTCGTGCTGAAGCTGCTGCCACTAGTCATGGCCGAGACGATGAAATGCCAGCAACGTCGTCTGCCAAGGTCGATGCCCAATGTCATAGTACAGAGCATGTCAAATCCAAAACACCAAATATCAGTAAAAAAAGGACTCCAAAACCTAAAATAAAATTGTCGGAGGAGAAGCGTAAACTTGCCAATATGCCATTTACCACACGGAGTGGCAAGGAACGGCTGAGGCCCTGGCCTATGTTCATGGCTAGTGGTTCAGCTTCACATGAGGATGGAGGCACTCAGCCTCTCGCTAGAAAAATGAAAAGACTCAAGCTGGCAAAAGCAGTAGCACCGCAAAGAACTGTGCGTTCTTCGAAATCCCAAATCCACAAGGAGAGTCCAATTGTGTCGGTTGCGATGCCTGACCTTCCCAACACTGGACGTGAAGAGCATGCGCCTTCCACCATTTGCACGCCCCCTGCAAGTGCTGGAAGGAGCACCCGCAGTCCAGTTCCTGATAGTCAGATTGAAGATGTCAGTGTTGAAGTACACCAGGATGAGGAGGATATGGGTGTTGCTGGCGCTGGGGAGGAAATTGACCAGGAGGATTCTGATGGTGAGGTGGTTTGTTTAAGTCAGGCACCCGGGGAGACACTAGTGATGAGCGGATTCGGTTTTACTCGGTTTTACTCGGTTTTACTCGGTTCTCAAAACGGCATCTTATTGGCTCACGGATGTCACGTGTTTTGGATAGCCAATAAGATGCCGTTTTGAGAACCGAGTAAAACCGAGTAAAACCGAGTAAAACCGAACCTCGCTCATCACTAGGAGACACCTGTTGTCCGTGGGAGGAATATGGCCGTTGACATGCCTGGTGAAAATACCAAAAAAATCAGCTCTTCGGTGTGGAGGTATTTCAACAGAAATGCGGACAACAGGTGTCAAGCCGTGTGTTCCCTTTGTCAAGCTGTAATAAGTAGGGGTAAGGACGTTAACCACCTCGGAACATCCTCCCTTATACGTCACCTGCAGCGCATTCATAATAAGTCAGTGACAAGTTCAAAAACTTTGGGTGACAGCGGAAGCAGTCCACTGACCAGTAAATCCCTTCCTCTTGTAACCAAGCTCACGCAAACCACCCCACCAACTCCCTCAGTGTCAATTTCCTCCTTCCCCAGGAATGCCAATAGTCCTGCAGGCCATGTCACTGGCAATTCTGACGATTCCTCTCCTGCCTGGGATTCCTCCGAAGCATCCTTGCGTGTAACGCCTACTGCTGCTGGCGCTGCTGTTGTTGCTGCTGGGAGTCGATGGTCATCCCAGAGGGGAAGTCGTAAGACCACTTTTACTACTTCCACCAAGCAATTGACTGTCCAACAGTCCTTTGCGAGGAAGATGAAATATCACAGCAGTCATCCTACTGCAAAGCGGATAACTGAGGCCTTGGCATCCTGGGTGGTGAGAACCGTGGTTCCGGTATCCATCATTACTGCAGAGCCAACTAGAGACTTGTTGGAGGTACTGTGTCCCCGGTACCAAATACCATCTAGGTTCCATTTCTCTAGGCAGGCGATACCGAAAATGTACACAGACCTCAGAAAAAGAGTCACCAGTGTCCTAAAAAATGCAGCTGTACCCAATGTCCACTTAACCACGGACATGTGGACAAGTGGAGCAGGGCAGGGTCAGGACTATATGACTGTGACAGCCCACTGGGTAGATGTATGGACTCCCGCCGCAAGAACAGCAGCGGCGGCACCAGTAGCAGCATCTCGCAAACGCCAACTCTTTCCTAGGCAGGCTACGCTTTGTATCACCGGTTTCCAGAATACGCACACAGCTGAAAACCTCTTACGGCAACTGAGGAAGATTATCGCGGAATGGCTTACCCCAATTGGACTCTCCTGTGGATTTGTGGCATCGGACAACGCCAGCAATATTGTGTGTGCATTAAATATGGGCAAATTCCAGCACGTCCCATGTTTTGCACATACCTTGAATTTGGTGGTGCAGAATTATTTAAAAAACGTCAGGGGCGTGCAAGAGATGCTGTCGGTGGCCAGAAGAATTGCGGGACACTTTCGGCGTACAGGCACCACGTACAGAAGACTGGAGCACCACCAAAAACTACTGAACCTGCCCTGCCATCATCTGAAGCAAGAAGTGGTAACGAGGTGGAATTCAACCCTCTATATGCTTCAGAGGTTGGAGGAGCAGCAAAAGGCCATTCAAGCCTATACAATTGAGCACGATATAGGAGGTGGAATGCACCTGTCTCAAGCGCAGTGGAGAATGATTTCAACGTTGTGCAAGGTTCTGCTGCCCTTTGAACTTGCCACACGTGAAGTCAGTTCAGACACTGCCAGCCTGAGTCAGGTCATTCCCCTCATCAGGCTTTTGCAGAAGAAGCTGGAGACATTGAAGGAGGAGCTAACACGGAGCGATTCCGCTAGGCATGTGGGACTTGTGGATGGAGCCCTTAATTCGCTTAACAAGGATTCACGGGTGGTCAATCTGTTGAAATCAGAGCACTACATTTTGGCCACCGTGCTCGATCCTAGATTTAAAGCCTACCTTGGATCTCTCTTTCCGGCAGACACAAGTCTGCTGGGGTTGAAAGACCTGCTGGTGAGAAAATTGTCAAGTCAAGCGGAACGCGACCTGTCAACATCTCCTCCTTCACATTCTCCCGCAACTGGGGGTGCGAGGAAAAGGCTCAGAATTCCGAGCCCACCCGCTGGCGGTGATGCAGGGCAGTCTGGAGCGACTGCTGATGCTGACATCTGGTCCGGACTGAAGGACCTGACAACGATTACGGACATGTCGTCTACTGTCACTGCATATGATTCTCTCACCATTGAAAGAATGGTGGAGGATTATATGAGTGACCGCATCCAAGTAGGCACGTCACACAGTCCATACTTATACTGGCAGGAAAAAGAGGCAATTTGGAGGCCATTGCACAAACTGGCTTTATTCTACCTAAGTTGCCCTCCCACAAGTGTGTACTCCGAAAGAGTGTTTAGTGCCGCCGCTCACCTTGTCAGCAATCGGCGTACGAGGTTACATCCAGAAAATGTGGAGAAGATGATGTTCATTAAAATGAATTATAATCAATTCCTCCGCGGAGACATTGACCAGCAGCAATTGCCTCCACAAAGTACACAGGGAGCTGAGATGGTGGATTCCAGTGGGGACGAATTGATAATCTGTGAGGAGGGGGATGTACACGGTGATATATCGGAGGATGATGATGAGGTGGACATCTTGCCTCTGTAGAGCCAGTTTGTGCAAGGAGAGATTAATTGCTTCTTTTTTGGGGGGGGTCCAAACCAACCCGTCATATCAGTCACAGTCGTGTGGCAGACCCTGTCACTGAAATGATGGGTTGGTTAAAGTGTGCATGTCCTGTTTTGTTTATACAACATAAGGGTGGGTGGGAGGGCCCAAGGACAATTCCATCTTGCACCTCTTTTTTCTTTTATTTTTCTTTGCGTCATGTGCTGTTTGGGGAGGGTTTTTTGGAAGGGACATCCTGCGTGACACTGCAGTGCCACTCCTAAATGGGCCCGGTGTTTGTGTCGGCCACTAGGGTCGCTTATCTTACTCACACAGTCAGCTACCTCATTGCGCCTCTTTTTTTCTTTGCGTCATGTGCTGTTTGGGGAGTGTTTTTTGGAAGGGCCATCCTGCGTGACACTGCAGTGCCACTCCTAGATGGGCCCGGTGTTTGTGTCGGCCACTAGGGTCGCTAATCTTACTCACACAGCTACCTCATTGCGCCTCTTTTTTTCTTTGCGTCATGTGCTGTTTGGGGAGTGTTTTTTGGAAGGGCCATCCTGCGTGACACTGCAGTGCCACTCCTAGATGGGCCCGGTGTTTGTGTCGGCCACTAGGGTCGCTAATCTTACTCACACAGCTACCTCATTGCGCCTCTTTTTTTCTTTGCGTCATGTGCTGTTTGGGGAGTGTTTTTTGGAAGGGCCATCCTGCGTGACACTGCAGTGCCACTCCTAGATGGGCCCGGTGTTTGTGTCGGCCACTAGGGTCGCTAATCTTACTCACACAGCTACCTCATTGCGCCTCTTTTTTTCTTTGCGTCATGTGCTGTTTGGGGAGTGTTTTTTGGAAGGGCCATCCTGCGTGACACTGCAGTGCCACTCCTAGATGGGCCCGGTGTTTGTGTTGGCCACTAGGGTCGCTAATCTTACTCACACAGCTACCTCATTGCGCCTCTTTTTTTCTTTGCGTCATGTGCTGTTTGGGGAGGGTTTTTTGGAAGGGACATCCTGCGTGACACTGCAGTGCCACTCCTAGATGGGCCCGGTGTTTGTGTCGGCCACTAGGGTCGCTAATCTTACTCACACAGCTACCTCATTGCGCCTCTTATTTTCTTTGCGTCATGTGCTGTTTGGGGAGGGTTTTTTGGAAGGGACATCCTGCGTGACACTGCAGTGCCACTCCTAAATGGGCCCGGTGTTTGTGTCGGCCACTAGGGTCGCTAATCTTACTCACACAGCTACCTCATTGCGCCTCTTATTTTCTTTGCGTCATGTGCTGTTTGGGGAGGGTTTTTTGGATGGGACATCCTGCGTGACACTGCAGTGACACTCCTAAATGGGCCCGGTGTTTGTGTCGGCCACTAGGGTCGCTAATCTTACTCACACAGCTACCTCATTGCGCCTCTTTTTTTCTTTGCGTCATGTGCTGTTTGGGGAGGGTTTTTTGGAAGGGACATCCTGCGTGACACTGCAGTGCCACTCCTAGATGGGCCCGGTGTTTGTGTCGGCCACTAGGGTCGCTAATCTTACTCACACAGCTACCTCATTGCGCCTCTTATTTTCTTTGCGTCATGTGCTGTTTGGGGAGGGTTTTTTGGAAGGGACATCCTGCGTGACACTGCAGTGACACTCCTAAATGGGCCCGGTGTTTGCGTCGGCCACTAGGGTCGCTTATCTTACTCACACAGTCAGCTACCTCATTGCGCCTCTTTTTTTCTTTGCGTCATGTGCTGTTTGGGGAGGGTTTTTTGGAAGGGCCATCCTGCGTGACACTGCAGTGCCACTCCTAGATGGGCCCGGTGTTTGTGTCGGCCACTAGGGTCGCTTATCTTACTCACACAGTCAGCTACCTCATTGCGCCTCTTTTTTTCTTTGCGTCATGTGCTGTTTGGGGAGGGTTTTTTGGAAGGGACATCCTGCGTGACACTGCAGTGCCAATCCTAGATGGGCCAGGTGTTTGTGTCGGCCACTAGGGTCGCTTAGCTTAGTCATCCAGCGACCTCGGTGCAAATTTTAGGACTAAAAATAATATTGTGAGGTGTGAGGTATTCAGAATAGACTGAAAATGAGTGGAAATTATGGTTTTTGAGGTTAATAATAATATGGGATCAAAATGACCCCCAAATTCTATGATTTAAGCTGTTTTTTAGGGTTTTTTGAAAAAAACACCCGAATCCAAAACACACCCGAATCCGACAAAAAAAATTCGGTGAGGTTTTGCCAAAACGCGGTCGAACCCAAAACACGGCCGCGGAACCGAACCCAAAACCAAAACACAAAACCCGAAAAATTTCAGGCGCTCATCTCTAGTGTAAGGTCATCTTACACCCCAGAACTTACTCTGCAGCTGCGATGATCAGGGCCGGAGCTGACATCAGAAACCCTCCCTCCAAACGCCTGGTCCCTCCTGCGTTTTTCCAGACACTCCTTAAAAATGGTCAGTTGCCACCCACAAAGGCCCTCTTCCTGTCAATCTCCTTGCGCTCGCCGGTGCATTCCGATTTTTCGCACCATCCCGTCACTGACCTGCGCTCCCCGTTGCTGTGGTCCGTCGCGCTGCGCATGGCGGTGCATACACATGCGCAGTACAGACCTGATCGTAGCCTGTGAGAAAACGCACAGAATTACCCCCATGTGCACTGCAGGAGGTCAGATATAACATGTGCAGAGAGAGTTAGATTTGGTGGGTTATTTTGTTTCTGTGCAGGGTAAATACTGGCTGCTTTATTTTTACACTGCAATTTAGATTTCAGTTTGAACACACCACACCCAAATCTAACTCTCTCTGCACATGTTATATCTGCCCCCCCCTTCCTGCAGTGCATGTGGTTTTGCTCATTTGCTACCAAATTTGTTGCTGCGATCAGATCTGAATTAGGCCCTTTATTTCAATGGTAGAAACAGACAGTTTGGATAAATATGGATTTGCATGATATTTGTGATGAGCACATGTAAATTTTTCGGGTTTTGTGTTTTGGTTTTGGATTCGGTTCCAAGGCCGTGTTTTGGATTCGGACGCGTTTTGGCAAAACCTCCCTGAACATTTTTTGTCGGATTCGGGTGTGTTTTGGATTCAGGTGTTTTTTTTTACAAAAAAAACCCCTCAAAAACAGCTTAAATCATAGAATTTGGGGGTCATTTTGATCCCATAGTATTATTAACCTCAATAACCATAATTTCCACTCATTTTCAGTCTATTCTGAAGACCTCACACCTCACAATATTATTTTTAGTCCTAAAATTTGCACAGAGGTCGCTGGATGACTAAGCTAAGTGACCCAAGTGGCCGACACAAACACCTGGCCCATCTAGGAGTGGCACTGCAGTGTCAGACAGGATGGCAGATTTAAAAAATAGTCCCCAAACAGCACATGATGCAAAGAAAAAAAGAGGTGCACCAAGGTCGCTGGATGGCTAAGCTAAGCGACACAAGTGGCCGACACAAACACCTGGCCCATCTAGGAGTGGCACTGCAGTGTCAGACAGGATGGCAGATTTAAAAAATAGTCCCAAAACAGCACATGATGCAAAGAAAAAAAGAGGTGCACCAAGGTCGCTGGATGGCTAAGCTAAGCGACACAAGTGGCCGACACAAACACCTGGCTCATCTAGGAGTGGCACTGCAGTGTCAGACAGGATGGCAGATTTAAAAAATAGTCCCCAAACAGCACAAGATGCAAAGAAAAAAAGAGGTGCACCAAGGTCGCTGTATGGCTAAGCTAAGCGACACAAGTGGCCGACACAAACACCTGGCCCATCTAGGAGTGGCACTGCAGTGTCAGACAGGATGGCACTTCAAAAAAATAGTCCCCAAACAGCACATGATGCAAAGAAAAATGAAAGAAAAAAGAGGTGCAATATGGAATTGTCCTTGGGCCCTCCCACCCACCCTTATGTTGTATAAACAGGACATGCACACTTTAACGAACCCATCATTTCAGTGACAGGGTCTGCCACACGACTGTGACTGAAATAACTGGTTGGTTTGGGCCCCCACCAAAAAAGAAGCAATCAATCTCTCCTTGCACAAACTGGCTCTATATACTGGTGGTCAGCAAACTGTGCAAAACTGAAATGCACCACAGGTATGGATGGATAGTATACTTGACGACACAGAGGTAGGTAGAGCAGTGGCCTACTGTACCGTACTGCTATATATTATATACTGGTGGACAGCAAACTGTGCAAAACTGAAATGCACCCAGAGGCGGAACTACCGCCAGTGCAACCAGTGCGTTGCACTGGGGCCCGCCACTGTCCAGGGGCCCAAAGCATGTAATGAGTCAAACTGACTCATTACATGCCGCTGTGTGCTGCGGGCAACTGCCGCCCGCAGCACACAGGAGAGGAGCGCAGCTGCCACAGGGGGAAGGAGGAGGGAGCCGCAGCAGCGCTGTGAGGCGCTACTGCTGCTGTCCCTCTGCTTCACAATAGGCTGTCTTCCAACGCTGTGAAGTTCATTCCTTCCTTCCTTTGTAAAAAGGGGCGCGCTGTCTGCCTTAATGTGTAAAAAGGGGCGCGCTGTCTGCCTTAATGTGTAAAAAGGGTCTCTACCTGGTGTAGTGGTGCTACTGTGCGGCGTTATTTGAATAATGGAGACTACTGTGCACCGTTATATGAATTGGTATTATTTTGTGGCCACACCCCTTTCCCATGAAGCCACGCCCCTATGTATTTTTGCGCGCACCTACGGTACGCACTGCCCCTGTGTTGCATGCAGGGGTGGGGTGTGGCTCCTATGCCGTTTCTTGCACACAGTGCTAAAATGTCTAGTTACGGCACTGTTGCTAGGTATCCATTTCTCTGGCCCTGAGCAGGTCCCCCTCACCAGATCCTCTCCAGGGGTGAGGGGGTGGACTTGGATGGGATGAGGGGGGGGGGGGGGGCAAAGCATTTTGTCGCACCTGGGCCCACCGCTCGCTAGTTCCGCCACTGAATGCACCACAGGTATGGATGGATACTAGTATACTTGACGACACAGAGGTAGGTAGAGCAGTGGCCTACTGTACCGTACTGCTATATATTATATACTGGTGGACAGCAAACTGTGCAATACTGAAATGCACCACAGGTATGGATGGATACTAGTATACTTGACGACACAGAGGTAGGTAGAGCAGTGGCCTACTGTACCGTACTGCTACATTGTATATATTGGTGGTCAGCAAACTATGCAAAACTGAAATGCACCACAGGTATGGATGGATAGTATACTTGACGACACAGAGGTAGGTAGAACAGTGGCCTTCTGTACCATACTGCTATATAGTATATACTGGTGGTCAGCAAACTGTGCAAAACTGAAATGCACCACAGGTATGGATGGATAGTATACTTGACGACACAGAGGTAGGTAGAGCAGTGGCCTACTGTACCGTACTGCTATATATTATATACTGGTGGACAGCAAACTGTGCAAAACTGAAATGCACCCAGAGGCGGAACTACCGCCAGTACAACCAGTGCGTTGCACTGGGGCCCGCCACTGTCCAGGGGCCCAAAGCATGTAATGAGTCAAACTGACTCATTACATGCCGCTGTGTGCTGCGGGCAACTGCCGCCCGCAGCACACAGGAGAGGAGCGCAGCTGCCACAGGGGGAAGGAGGAGGGAGCCGCAGCAGCGCTGTGAGGCGCTACTGCTGCTGTCCCTCTGCTTCACCATAGGCTGTCTTCCAACGCTGTGAAGTTCCTTCCTTCCTTCCTTTGTAAAAAGGGGCGCGCTGTCTGCCTTAATGTGTAAAAAGGGGCGCGCTGTCTGCCTGAATGTGTAAAAAGGGTCTCTACCTGGTGTAGTGGTGCTACTGTGCGGCGTTATTTGAATAATGGAGACTACTGTGCACCGTTATATGAATTGGTATTATTTTGTGGCCACACCCCTTCCCCATGAAGCCACGCCCCTATGTATTTTGGCGCGCACCTATGGTACGCACTGCCCCTGTGTTGCATGCAGGGGTGTGGCTCCTATGCCGTTTCTTGCACACAGTGCTAAAATGTCTAGTTACGGCAGTGTTGCTAGGTATCCATTTCTCTGGCCCTGAGCAGGTCCCCCTCACCAGATCCTCTCCAGGGGTGAGGGGGTGGACTTGGATGGGATGAGGGGGGGGGGGGGGGGCAAAGCATTTTGTCGCACCTGGGCCCACCGCTCGCTAGTTCCGCCACTGAATGCACCACAGGTATGGATGGATACTAGTATACTTGACGACACAGAGGTAGGTAGAGCAGTGGCCTACTGTACCGTACTGCTATATATTATATACTGGTGGACAGCAAACTGTGCAATACTGAAATGCACCACAGGTATGGATGGATACTAGTATACTTGACGACACAGAGGTAGGTAGAGCAGTGGCCTACTGTACCGTACTGCTATATAGTATATATTGGTGGTCAGCAAACTATGCAAAACTGAAATGCACCACAGGTATGGATGGATAGTATACTTGACGACACAGAGGTAGGTAGAACAGTGGCCTTCTGTACCATACTGCTATATAGTATATACTGGTGGTCAGCAAACTGTGCAAAACTGAAATGCACCACAGGTATGGATGGATAGTATACTTGACGACACAGAGGTAGGTAGAGCAGTGGACTACTGTACCGTACTGCTATATATATAGTTATACTGGTGGTCAGCAAAATTCTGCACTGTCCTCCTACTATATACTACAATGCAGCACAGATATGGAGCGTTTTTCAGGCAGAGAACGTATAATACTGGTGGTCACTGGTCAGCAAAACTCTGCACTGTCCTCCTACTATATAATACTGCTGGTCCCCAGTCCCCACAATAAAGCAATTAGCACACTGAGCACAGATATTTGCAGCACACTGAGCACAGTCAGATATGGAGCGTTTTTCAGGCAGAGAACGTAGATATTTGCACTTGCAGCACACTGAGCACAGATATTTGCAGCACACTGAGTACAGATATTTGCAGCACACTGAGCACAGATATTTGCAGCACAATTTGCAGCCCACTGAACATAGAAACTGAGAGGACGCCAGCCACGTCCTCTCACGATCATCTCCAATGCACGAGTGAAAAATGGCGGCGACGCGCGGCTCCTTATATAGAATACGAATCTCGCGAGAATCCGACCGCGGGATGATGACGTTCGGGCGCGCTCGGGTTAACCGAGCAAGGCGGGAGGATCCGAGTCTGCCTCGGACTCGTGTAAAATGGGTGAAGTTCGGGGGGGTTCGGATCCCGAGGATCCGAACCCGCTCATCACTACATGATATACAATCAAATATTTTACTGTAGAAGCTCTCACCCTTCTCCCTGCTATCTGCCGAAACTGTAACCCTAACTTCCTTTGGGTGAGACTTCAGGAAAATAGTTTTGCCAGCTGGCTTTTCATCCATCCACAGCCAGGCACCTACAACAGGAACGTGTCGGCACCTTCTCCTTTACACTGCCTGATAACTCCATAACACTCTGTGGCTCACAGTGCCAGAGCTGTTGTAGTGACCTGTGCCTGTACTGTATGTTCTGTACACAATGCTTAGAAATTTATCTGCATCAGTGTGTCCCTGGAAAGCGTTGTGAAATATTGGCAAGAACACAGACAGGATTGCAATTGATGTCACACTACCTTAACATTAATAAAATTCCTCTTCATATTTTTTATGTTTTTTACTTTGAAACACACAAGCATGATACCTAACCATAGTATAATCAATCATCTACATTGTATAACATCAATATAAAGGATTGGGAGGATATTGTCGCAACTGGCTAGGGATACTTCATATTTGCAGCTACCCCTCATATATTAATAAATAGACCCTTATAAATATTAATACATCTTTTTTTTTAAACCTGCTTTAACCACCCTCTAAGGCTCTAACACACGTACTGTATACCTCAGCCACCTCACTCTCTCACATATTTATATAGCTCTGCCTTACCCCTGTCAGTAAGAGTTTCCAAGTGTGCTGGCTGGTTTGGCGATCCTGTAGATATAGGGGGAAATCCAATTAGCCCCGGTAATTTACCGGGGCTAATTGTCCCGCCGGGGGCTATCTAATTAGCCCCGATAAGCCCACGCGTGCCGCGGCTTACCGAGGATTTTGTTTTACCTGCCTCCGGCAGGCGAAGCAGAGTCCCCGGAAACAGCCCCGCTTTCGTCCGAAAACGGGGTTGTTTCACACGAAAACACACAGGTTTCACTGAACCTGTGTGTTTTTTCGGGAGAAAGGGTTTTGTATTTTTACAGGCGATCCATCTGGATTGCCTGTAAAAAAAAATCGGTGAAACATCGGAAAAAAGTCAGAAAAAACGATGTTTTAAAGGGGATAATTGGATATCCCCCATAATGTTGCCTTCTCTCTGACTTCAGCTCAGGGCTGTTTCTAGACAATTTGGCTCCCAGTGGGAGATTTAAAAATACGTGGTGGGTAATACTTATTGCCGGGAGGCGGGTAATGCTCATTGCCAGGGGTAATGCTCATTGTCAGGAGGTGGGTAATGCTTGAAAGGGCTACACTGAGCTCCATGTCAAGAGCTATTGTTAATAGCAATAGCTGGGCAGTACGGATGGTGTAATGGTTAGCTTTACTGCCTCACAGCACTGAGATCATGGGTTTGATTCCCACCATGGCTCTAACTGTGTGGAGTTTGTATATTCTCCCCGTACTTGCGTGGGTTTTCTCCGGGCACTCTGGTTTCCTCCCACAATCCAAAAATATACTGGTAGGTTAATTGGCTCACAACAATATTAACCCTAGTGTGAATGTGTATGCGTGTACATGTGATAGGGAATATAGATTGTAAGCTCCACTGGGGCAGAGACTGATGTGAATGGGCAAATATTCTCTGTAAAGCGCTGCGGAATATGTGTGCGCTATATAAATAACTAGTGATGAGCGGGTTCGGATCCTCGGGATCCGACCCGCCCGAACTTCACCTTTTTTTTACACGGGTCCGAGCGACTCGGATCCTCCCGCCTTGCTCGGTTAACCCGAGCGCGCCCGAACGTCATCATCCCGCTGTCGGATTCTCGCGAGATTCGGATTCTATATAAGGAGCCGCGTGTCGCCGCCATTTTCACACGTGCATTGAGATTGATAGGGAGAGGACGTGGCTGGCGTCCTCTCCGTTATATTAGAAAAGAACAGAGTAAACTGAGTGACTTAGTTATGTGGGGAGGATTGGGGACGGGGAGCAGCTGTTAGGGAGTACAGTGCAGGGTTTACCACCAGTGAGTTAGTTTAATCCTTTTTTTCTCTGCCTTAAAAAAAACGCTCCACCATATCTGTGCTCAGTGTGCTGCACTGCTGCATGATATATCTGTGCTGAGTGCACTGCTCACACTGCCTAATTGTGGGGACTGGGGAGCAGTTATAGCAGGAGTACAGTGCACAGTTTTGCTGACAGTGACCACCAGTCCAGTATACGTTTGTCTGCCTGAAAAACACTCCTGTGGTGGCTTTTTTTTTTCCTTCATACTAGTTTAGCAGTCTGCTGACAGTGTCCACCAGGTCCGTTATATACAGTATATTATATATTTAAGCAGTACGGTAGGCCACGGCTGTACCTACCTCTGTGTCGTCAGTGCACTCGTCCTCCATAAGTAATATAATACTATACTATCCATCCATCCATCTACATTATTGTATACCTACCTGTGGTGGTTTTTTTTCCCTTCATACTAGTTTAGCAGTCTGCTGACAGTGTCCACCAGGTCCGTTATATACAGTATATTATATATATAAGCAGTACGGTAGGCCACGGCTGTACCTACCTCTGTGTCGTCAGTGCACTCGTCCTCCATAAGTAATATAATACTATACTTACTATCCATCCATCTACATTGTATTGTATACCTACCTGTGGTGTTTTTTTTTTTCTTCATACTAGTTTAGCAGTCTGCTGACAGTGTCCACCAGGTCCGTTATATACAGTATATTATATATATAAGCAGTACGGTAGGCCACGGCTGTACCTACCTCTGTGTCGTCAGTGCACTCGTCTTCCATAAGTAATATAATACTATACTTACTATCCATCCATCTACATTGTATTGTATACCTACCTGTGGTGTTTTTTTTTTCTTCATACTAGTTTAGCAGTCTGCTGACAGTGTCCACCAGGTCCGTTATATACAGTATATTATATATATAAGCAGTACGGTAGGCCACGGCTGTACCTACCTCTGTGTCGTCAGTGCACTCGTCCTCCATAAGTAATATAATACTATACTATCCATCCATCTACATTGTATACCTGTGGTGGCTTTTAGTTGTGCGCATTAAAATATGGAGAACAAAAATGTGGAGGTTAAAAAAATAGGGAAAGATCAAGATCCACTTCCACCTCGTGCTGAAGCTGCTGCCACTAGTCATGGCCGAGATGATGAAATGCCATCAACGTCGTCTGCCAAGGCCGATGCCCAATGTCATAGTACAGAGCATGTAAAATCCAAAACACAAAAGATCAGTAAAAAAATGACCCAAAAATCAAAATTAAAAGCGTCTGAGGAGAAGCGTAAACTTGCCAATATGCCATTTACGACACGGAGTGGCAAGGAACGGCTGAGGCCCTGGCCTATGTTCATGGCTAGTGGTTCAGCTTCACATGAGGATGGAAGCACTCATCCTCTCGCTAGAAAAAAGAAAAGACTTGCGGCAAAAGCACAGCAAAGAACTGTGCATTCTTCGAAATCACAAATCCCAAAGGAGAGTCCAATTGTGTCGGTTGCGATGCCTGACCTTCCCAACACTGGACGGGAAGAGCTTGCGCCTCTATTTTTCTTTGCGTCATGTGCTGTTTGGGGAGTATTTTTTGGAAGGGCCATCCTGCGTGACACTGCAGTGCCACTCCTAGATGGTCCAGGTGTTTGTGTCGGCCACTAGGGTCGCTTAGCTTAGTCGTCACACAGCTACCTCATTGCGCCTCTTTTTTTCTTTGCGTCATGTGCTGTTTGGGGAGTATTTTTTGGAAGGGCCATCCTGCGTGACACTGCAGTGCCACTCCTAGATGGGCCAGGTGTTTGTGTCGGCCACTTGGGTCGCTTAGCTTAGTCACACAACGACTTTGGTGCAGCTCTTTTTTTCTTTGCATCATGTGCTGTTTGGGGACTATTTTTTTAAGTGCCATCCTGTCTGACACTGCAGTGCCACTCCTAGATGGGCCAGGTGTTTGTGTCGGCCACTAGGGTCGCTTAGCTTAGTCGTCACACAGCTACCTCATTGCGCCTCTTTTTTTCTTTGCGTCATGTGCTGTTTGGGGAGTATTTTTTGGAAGGGCCATCCTGCGTGACACTGCAGTGCCACTCCTAGATGGGCCAGGTGTTTGTGTCGGCCACTTGGGTCGCTTAGCTTAGTCACACAACGACTTTGGTGCAGCTCTTTTTTTCTTTGCATCATGTGCTGTTTGGGGACTATTTTTTTAAGTGCCATCCTGTCTGACACTGCAGTGCCACTCCTAGATGGGCCAGGTGTTTGTGTCGGCCACTAGGGTCGCTTAGCTTAGTCGTCACACAGCTACCTCATTGCGCCTCTTTTTTTCTTTGCGTCATGTGCTGTTTGGGGAGTATTTTTTGGAAGGGCCATCCTGCGTGACACTGCAGTGCCACTCCTAGATGGGCCCGGTGTTTGTGTCGGCCACTTGGGTCGCTTAGCTTAGTCACACAACGACTTTGGTGCAGCTCTTTTTTTCTTTGCATCATGTGCTGTTTGGGGACTATTTTTTTAAGTGCCATCCTGCCTGACACTGCAGTGCCACTCCTAGATGGGCCAGGTGTTTGTGTCGGCCACTTGTGTCGCTTAGCTTAGCCACCCAGCGACCTCGGTGCAAATTTTAGGACTAAAAATAATATTGTGAGGTGTTCAGAATAGACTGAAAATGAGTGGAAATTATGGTTATTGAGGTTAATAATACTATGGGATCAAAATGACCCCCAAATTCTATGATTTAAGCTGTTTTTTAGGGTTTTTTGAAAAAAACACCCGAATCCAAAACACACCCGAATATGACAAAAAAAATTCGGTGAGGTTTTGCCAAAACGCGTTCGTACCCAAAACACGGCCACGGAACTGAACCCAAAACCAAAACACAAACCCGAAAAATTTCAGGTGCACATCACTATAAATAACTGGTAATAAATAAATAAATTAAAGGGCACACATCACAAATCATGAAGTAGGCATGCAGGTGGGTGACCTGCTCTCCCAGGAGATTCCGCCAGCTCCCCAGCCTTCCCTCTCCCCCTCCTCCCCGCCATCGTACTCCGCTCGGGGGGGGCGGAGCTTTGTGAAATGACGCATTGGGGTATATTTACTAAAACGAGAGTTCTATTTAAGATGGGATGTTGCCCATAGCAACCAATCAGATTCCAGGTATTATCTTCTAGAAGGTGCTAGATAAATGAGAAGTAAAATCTGATTGGTTGCTATGGGCAACATCCCATCTTAAATAGAGCTCCCATCTTAGTAAATTTACCCCATTGTGTCATGACGTCACAATGCAAATGCGTCATTCTGCAAAGCGCCGACCCCGGCAGAGTACTATGACGGGGAGGAAGTGTAGCAGCAGGATAGATACACAAGTGCCTCCGGCAGGCGCCCCGTAGCCAGTGGCACGGCTTGTCTGCCGGTAAAAACGGCACTGCTTAAGCTAACTGTGATGCTTCCTTGTGTTCCTATGTATTTGCAGCGGACATTTTTTTGAGGACATTTCTACATAAATATCCTCATTCGCAGCTGTAGAAACGGGCCCCCTCTCTGTCTGGGCCCAGGACTGCATTCCTGGCAATCCCCCCTGATTGTGTAACTGTAAAATCTAAGTACAAATAGCATTTTATGCTGTTTAACTGTGTGCCTTAAATGAGGTACTCCTAATGTAATTGTAAATACAATTGTAAGTGATGGGAGGGACAGTAAAAGAAAAAAAATAACAACAGTTCACATACTGTATTAAGCATCATAATGTATGATACAACTATTTATTTGCGTTTCAGTGGATTTACCAGCACAAACATCTGTGCAGGATACAGGCCCTTGACTGACCTTTCAGGGCCCTTTCACCTCCTGCAGTCCAGTGCAAACTACTGTACATTGCATTAAGCACTTGTCTGGCGTGGTCGCATCTTTTTCAACCACACCATGCTGTGCATTATCCGACCTGGTCACAAACAATGAAACCAGCCAGAAAGGCAGAGTGGGACGTTCCGACCCCTCGGTATCCCTGCACTCTCCCCCAGTGTCTGCTGTGCTGACAATCACTGCTTATCGCACCGCACAGCAGGACCCTACACTCAGCGGCTGCACAGAGGAGCAGCCACCCAGGAAATGTAAATTAACCCCCCTCAGCAAACCCCAACCCCTCCACCCCCCAGTGTGTACCTGGCAGCAGTGGCATAACTATCCTTGGTGCAGGGGATGCAGCTATTATGGGGCACGGGCTGTCTTCAGGGCCTGCCACTCTCCTTGCACCCAGTAGGGGGTCATCTGGGTGTGCATCAGACCATCTATTAGCCAGATCGCCAATCCATCATAACTACCTAGTCATTATTTCCTGCCCTACATTGCGCCTCATAAACCGCCAGGACCAGTATAACCTACAGTAGAAATACATCCCAGCAGCTCAGCCACCCCAGCCTTCTGACCAATGGAAATCCGGCTCTTGTACGCGCGCTATGTCACGGAAGAAGAGGGGAAGAGCCTTGGTGGAAGCTTTTTGCGGATCCACACCAAAGGAAGGCTCCAAAAAGTTGGTGTGACTGCTGACCTCTGCCTCTACCTGGCGGAGGAGAGCAGGCCTCAGCATTTAGATATCAGGTGAGTATCTTTTTCATATGGCTTTTTCAATGCATTTTTTTTTCCATGCTCTTCCTCTCCCCACCTGTATCTTGACTCCCAGCCAGCATACTCCAATTCCTCTCTCCCTTGGTCACAGCCTTACCCCCACTCACAGCCTTCCACTCCCCTGCTATCCTCCTTTCCTGCACACAGACTGTCACTCAACACCCGCTACCCACGAGTCACATCCCATCACCCCATTCCCTCTGTGCCCCAGTCACAGACCATCACCCCACACCCGCAACCCCCTCTCACAGCTTGTCATCTCACACCCTCTGCCCCCCCTGCTCACAGCCAATCACCCCAAACCATCCCACCAGTCACAGGCCGTCACCCCACAACCTCTGTCTCCCAGTGATAGGCCATCACCCCACAACTGTGAATCTGAATTTTTCATTGTATTATGTGTATCTGACCTTTCAAATGTGTTTTTACTGTATGTGTATTTGTCTTTTTTAGTGTCTTTTTATGTGGATCTGTTTTTTTCAATGTATTTTTATGTAAATCTAGCCTTCTGCTATGTATTTTTGGGTGTAGTACGGTATGCCGGCGGCCGGGCTCCCGGCGACCAGCATACCGGCGCTGGGAGCCCGGCCACCGGCATACCGGCAGCGTGGCGAGCACAAATGAGCCCCTTGCTGGCTCACTGCGCTCGTCACGCTGCGCTCGCCACGCTGCGGACACGGTGGCGCGCTAAGCGCCCCACGCTATTTTATTTTCCCTCCAAGGGGGTCGTGGACCCCCACGACTGAGAAAAAGTGTCGGTATGTCGGCTGTTGGTATTCCGGCGCCCGGTATACTGTGCGCCGGGATCCCGACAGTTGGCATACTGAAGACCACCCATATATTTAGTGGACCTGGCTTTATATATGCATATTTATGTGAATCTGGCATTATCAATATATACTTTTATGTGGATCTAGCTTTTTTAATACATTTTTTTCATGTGGATCTGGATTTTTTTATGAATTTTATGTGGATCTGGCTTTTTCAATATACAATATTTGGATCTGACATTTTCACTGTACTTTTATGTAGATCTGGCTTTTACATAGAATTGATGTAGCTTTCCCTGTATGCTGTATTTACTATGGATTCTGGTTTTCTGTGGGTGTGTGAAAGTGGGGGCAAGAGGACAGGAGCTGGTAGCAGCAGGCTGTTTATACAATAAGCAAAAAAGAGGGCGAGCTGAGAGTAAACATAAAGATAAAGGGGGTCATTCCGAGTTGATTGCTCGCTAGCTACCTTTTGCAGCTGTGCAAATGCATAGTCGCCGCCCATTGGGGAGTGTATTTTAGCTTTGCAAGTGTAAGAACGCCTGTGCAGCAGAGTACTACAAAAATAGTTTGTGTAGTTTCTGAGTAGCTCAGAACTTACTCAGCCGCTGCGATCACTTCAGCCTGTCCGTTCCCGGAATTGACGTTGGACACGCCTGCTTTTTTCCAACCACTCCCTGAAAACGGTTAGTTGACACCCATAAACGCCTTCTTCCTGTCAATCTTCTTACGATCGGCTGTGCGAATGGATTCTTCGTTAAATCCATCGCCCAGTAACGATCCGGTTTGTACCCGTACGGCGCGCCTGTGCATTGCGGTGCATACACATGCGCAGTAGTGACCTGATCGCTGCACTGCGAAAAATGGCAGCGTGCGATCAGGTCGGAATGACCCCCAAAGTAAGGAAGGAACAGGAGATAAAGGATGGAGATCACATGAGACAAGGGAGAGCAGGTGGGAATAATGGTGTTTGGTTGAGGTATATTTACTAAAGTGTGGGTTTATAGAAGTCGAGATGTTGCCTTTCTACAAGACAGTAGCTAGAATCTGATTGGTTGCTATGAGCAACATCTCCACTTCTATAAACCTGCACTTTAGAAAGGTGGTCTTCAGTTTGCCGGCTGTCGGGGTAGTGTCCACCCTGCGGGGTCTGAGCCTCTATCTCCGCTGACAAGACACTGAGCTCCTGAGAAGATCGAACGTTCCCCGCCACAGGGGATCGCTCACCCCAACAGCATGCCGCCACCCCCTTACGGAGCCAGAAGATCAGTGTCGAGTTAGTCACCGGCCCCCCTAGCAAGCAAGGGGACGGTGTGAAGATGGCGGCAACAGGGTATGGAGCACAGTACTAACTGCGCTCCGGGGCTCAGCGGTACATAGTGCGGCGCTGTGAGGGGCGCCCTGAGCCAGTGCCTACACCCTACCCTGACCGCCAAGCCTGTCAGGGTCCAGGGATCGCTGCCAGCACAATTCCTCAGGCCAGTATAATCTTCAGAAGAGCGGGAAGACAGCGCCATGAAGGGAGCAGAGCTTCTCCTCAGAGCGGACCCAGCAGCATTCAGCGCCATTTTCCTGCCTGCAGAAGCGCTGTCATTGAGAGCTGTCCCTCCAATTTAACTCCAGCTATCTCTTATGGTACCAGGGGGTTGTAGAAGGGGGGAGGGGGGGCTGTTTAAAGACTGTGTAACCTATTAAGGTGCACAGTCAGCGTTGGTTGGGGGGGGTCTCCCTATACCTTAAAAGCGTTGTGTCTGGGTTGGCTCCAATCTCTGTGTCTCTCTTGCCATTTTTGTGGTGAAATTCTGTCTGTCCTCCCCTGTTTGTGTGTGGAGTGTCTGTGGTCTCCATTAAGCTATGTCCAGGGACTCTGTGTCATATGCTGCAGAGGATATTGTCCTCTCAGGATGATCCCATTCCATGTAATCAGGATTGCACGGTCTTAGTGCAGATACCAGCAAGGGAGCCTGAATGGCTATCCTCTATTAAAACTATGATTTCTCAGATTTCTACTAGGGTTGCACAAAATTAATCTGCAACTCAGGTTTTACCTCAAGACCCCTTACTGCATGTTCCAACAAACGTGGTCTTGCCCAGATTATGCCAGATGACACGGATACCAATTCTGACACGGCAGACGGTGACGGGGATGTGCTGTGGGAGGCGGCATCTCTTGCAAAAGGGGTGCAGTTGATGATAGAGGCTAATAGAGATGTGTTGAATATTGCTGATACAACACCTGAGCAGGTTGAGGAGGCTTACTTCACTGACAATAAGAAAGCCTCGCTAACCTTCCCTGCGTCAAAAGAATTAAATGCTACATTTCAAAAAGCATGGGAAAACCCGGAGAAACAATTTCAGACCCCTGGAAGGGCTTTGGTTGCTTTCCCCTTCCCTGAGGAGTATAGGAAAAAATGGGAAAACCCACCCATAGTTGAGGCGTCTGTATCCAGATTCTCTAAAAAGGTGGTTTTACCTGTTCCAGGATCTACCACCTTAAAAGAGCCGGCTGATCGCAAAATTGACACTACGCTCAAATCCATATACACGGCTTCAGGGGCGATACTACATCCTACTATTGCCTGTGCATGGATTTCCAAAGCTATAGTAAAGTGGTCAGGCACGTTACTTGAGGATTTGGATACAATGGATAACAGTGATTTTTAATTGTTTTTACGTAACATTCAGGATTTCTGCAGGATTTATGGTGGAATCCATGAAAGACCTGGGTTCCATGGCTGCAGGGATATCTTCCATGTCTGTCTTAGCTCGTAGGGGACTTTGGCTGCGCCAGTGGTCTGCCGATGCGGAATCCAGGAGAGGTGTGGAGACCCTACCCTACACAGGTCAGGCTCTCTTTGGGGAAGCGTTGGATGCGTGGATTTCCACGGCTACAGCGGGTAAGTCTCATTTTCTTCCCTCAGCTGCACCTGCTACGAATAAAACCTTTTCTTCAGCTGCATCTCAGTCCTTTCGGACTGCCAAAGCAAGAAAAGCCAAGCTGTCCAACACCTTCTTCAGAGGAGGTCGGACAAAATCCAAGAAACCTGCTGCGACGGGTTCCCAGGAACAGAAACCTACTTCAGGTACGCCAAAGTCCTCAGTATGACGGTGAACCATGCGGCCTGGAGGTGGGGCTGAGACTCAGGCATTTCAGTCATGTCTGGGTGTCGTCCGGCCTGGATCCTTGGGTGCAAGGTCCTTCCAACTGGATCTCCTGGACAAGTGGTTGGGATCTCATCTACACATGCACCAGAGATTAGGTCTGTCGCCAAAGGCTAGAATTTCACTCCTCTGGTGGCTACAATTGCCTCCCCTTCTGGAGGGCCGCAGGTTCGGGATTCAGGACTGGATCCTTCTAACCACGAATGCAAGTCTCTGTGGCTGGGGCGTAGTCACTCAAGGGGAAACCTTCCAAGGAAGGTGGTCAAGTCTGGAAGCCTGCCTGCCGATAAACATTCTGGAACTAAGAGCCGTCTACAACGGTCTTCTCCAAGCGGCCCATCTTCTAAAAAATCGGGCCATTCAAGTGCAGTCGGACAATGTAACGACAGTGGCTTACATAAACCGACAGAGCGGAACGAAGAGCAGAGCTGCAATGTCAGAGGTAACAAGAATCATCCTCTGGGCAGAAAAACACGCGTTGGCACTGTCAGCAATCTTCATTCCGGGAGTAGAAAACTGGGAAGCGGACTTCCTCAGCAGACACGATCTCCATCCAGGGGAGTGGGGTCTCCATCCGGAGGGGTTCAAGGAGATAACGGATCTTTGGGGTGTACCTCAAATAGACATGATGGCCCCTCGTCTCAACAAGAAGCTTCGGCGATATCGTTCCAGGTCGAGGTACCCGCAAGCAGTGACGTTGGACGCCCTAGTGACTCCGTGGGTATTCCAGTCGGTGTACGTGTTTTCACCACTCCCACTCATTCCAAGAGTGCTAAAGCTCATAAGGAGAACAAGGGTTCAAGCGATCCTCATTGCTCCAGACTGGCCAAGAAGTTCTTGGTAAGCGGATCTTGTGGATCTACTGCTAGAAGAGCTGAGGCCTCTTCCTCTTCGGGAGGACCTGCTGCAGCAGGGGCCGTTCGCCTATCAAAACTAACCACGGTTACGTTTGACGGCATGGAGGTTGAACGCCAGATACTAGCTCGGTGTTAGGATCTCCTGCTCTGTGCTGCCACGTCGCCATGGCAACCGGGAGGCAAGTGTTAGCGAAGTAACCTGAGCGCAGCTGATACTCCGGTCCGGGTTTTTACTGTGTAGTGGTTACAGGCTCTGTGCACGGCAGGGAATCCGGCGCTGGTTTTGTGCTCACAGTCTGTGAGGTCTGAGTGGGGCGTGGACAGCACCTGCTATATAAACCATCCTCTCAGGCTAGGCAAATGCTGCTGAATCTTTGTTTGTTAGTCAGTTCCAGAGAGTGAGCTAGTACTGTGTGACTTTGTATTTACTTGTTGCTTACTGCGAATAGGCCTTGGGATTCGGTACTTCATTCTGCCAATCCGGACCTAGCAGTAAGACTGGAGTCAGTTGTTTGACCTGCTGGGGTTCTTTTGCTATTCTGTGAACCCAGCAGGTTTGCGGCCGTACTCTCAGACCTGCTTGCTTAATCCTCCCTCACTGTGCAGGGCGTCCAGGTGTCAGTTTAGTGGCAGTAAGCTGAACCTGTGCCCTGCAAGTGGGGGTTAGGATTGTGGATACTCTCCTTGTGTCTATATTTCTATCTCTGACCAAGGAGTTTATCCCCACACCCGTTGGTAACCCTTTGGGGTTTTCTCTGTTGCTCTTAGCAACATCATTTCAGGTGCTCCACATGTTAAATCACTACACATCGCTTCATTGTCCGCTCTATTCCATCTGAGCATTCCTGACACTAGGGAGACACCCAATTCCTGAGCCTTTGGGCTTCTCCGTTCACTTTGTGTTTATTAGTTATTCCATCACCTCCTGTGTATGTTATGTTATACTGTCTGTGAGTTTGTTTGTTTGCTTCGCTTCCCTCTCTGTTCATACACCGGTATACTCCTGTTAGCACTGGTGTGCGTAACATATTCAGCAGCCCTACTCCTGTTGAAATTTTGTGGGAATATGGAGCATACCCCTCAAAATACTTTGCAACAGGTGGTCGATCAGGTGCAGGTCCTGACTCGACAATTTAATGAGATGTCCATTAAAATGAACACCCCGCAGGCCGCTAGCGGAGCTCCCGCAGCAGCAGCGGCAAGTTCAGGGGTTAAGGAGCCGAAAGTAAATCTCCCAGATCGTTTTTCTGGAGATCGCTCGCAGTTCTTTTGTTTCAAGGAGAGCTGTAAGCTATATTTCAGGCTTAGGCCCCAGTCTTCTGGGTCGGAGATTCAGCGGGTGGGCATGGTGATTTCCTTGCTACAAGGAGACCCACAGGTCTGGGCATATGGGTTACAGCCTGACTGTCCGTCGCTTAAAAGTGTTGATGCTTTTTTTACGGCACTGGGCATTTTGTATGATGACCCTGACAAGATGGCTTCAGCCGAGGCTCAGATTACGGTTCTTAAGCAAGGGCGACGGCCAGCTGAGGTTTATAGTACGGAGTTTCGGAGGTTGGCTCATGATACCCAGTGGAATGACCCAGCCCTGAGAAACCAGTACCGAAGGGGCCTTTCTGACCAGATAAAGGACCAACTGGTACAATATCCCTCGCCTGATAGCTTAGATCAGCTCATGCAGTTATCCATCCGGGTGGATAGATGGCTGAGAGAGCGTAGTCTTGAAAGGGAGACCGCAGTTTCCTTTTTTCCCAAGGGAACCTCAGACTCTGAGGAATATTCCGAGGAGCCTATGCAGATTGGGGCTACCCGCCTCTCCTCGCGTGAGAAGACGCGGAGGAGACAGCAGGGTTTGTGTTTGTACTGTGGGAATAAAGGTCATGTTGTAGTATCATGCCCAGAAAAACCGGAAAACTTCAGGGCCTGAGGGTGATGGGAAATATCCTGTCAGGCCAGAAGTCAGAATTTCCTAAAAAGACTTTTCTCATTCCGGTGACTTTGGAGATCCTCGGTCAAACTGTCAAGACTGAGGCCTTTGTTGACAGTGGGGCCGAAGGGGTTTTCATGGACCGTCAATTCGCCCTGGAACACTCTGTTCCCTCAGTACCTTTGGCATCAGAGATTGAGATCTGTGGATTAAACGGGGAACCATTGTCCAAGGGTAAAATTACCTCCTGCACCAGCCAAATTCCTTTGTTTATTGGAGCCACACACTCTGAAAAATTGTCTTTTTATGTGACTGTCTGTTCTTTTGCCCCATTGGTTTTGGGGTTACCCTGGTTAAGGGCCCATAACCCTCAATTTTGACTGGGTCTCTGGGGAGATTCTTAGTTGGGGTAGTGATTGTTTCAGGAGTTGCTTGAGCCTTCCAGTCAGGCTCTCGCAGCTAAGTTTGCCAGGATTGCCAGGATGTTATGCAGATTTTGCGGATGTGTTCTCCAAAAAAGTTGCGGAGGTACTACCTCCCCACCGCCCCTATGACTGTGCCATTGATTTGTTGCCGGATGCTAAGCTTCCCAAGAGCAGGTTGTACTCCCTGTCACGTCCTGAGACTCAGGCTATGGCAGAGTACATTCAGGAGAACTTGGCTAAGGGATTTATCAGACCCTCACAGTCCCCAGTTGGGTCGGGGTTCTTTTTCGTGGGTAAAAAGGACGGTTCGTTGCGACCCTACATCGACTTCAGGGAATTGAACCGTATCACGATTAAAAACTCGTACCCACTGCCTCTCATTTCGGTTTTGTTTGACCAGCTTCGTACTGCCACCATTTTTTCTAAGATTGACCTACGCGGTGCTTACAATCTAATCCGAATAAGAGAGGGGGATGAATGGAAGACTGCCTTTAATACCAACTCAGGGCATTATGAATATTTGGTGATGCCTTTTGGGCTCTCTAATGCCCCGGCAGTCTTCCAGGAATTCATGAACGATGTGCTCAGGGAATATTTGGATAGATTCTTAGTTGTTTATCTAGATGACATCCTAATCTTCTCTCATTCCCTGGAGGAACATCGGAAGCATGTACGCTTAGTCCTCCAGAAACTCAGAGACCACCAGCTTGGGGCGAAGCTGGAGAAGTGCGAGTTTGAAGTCCAGCAAATCGCATTTCTAGGGTATATTATCTCCTCAGAAGGTTTCCAAATGGAGGGTTCTAAGGTACAGGCAGTCCTGGATTGGGTGCAGCCCACTAGTTTGAAGGCGCTTCAGCGTTTTCTGGGCTTTGCGAATTTTTATAGACGGTTTATCGCTGGATTTTCGTCTATAGTGGCCCCCTTGGTGGCACTCACTAAGAAAGGGGCGGATGTTGCTCACTGGTCTTGTGAGGCCAAAGCGGCCTTTGCCCGTCTCAAAAGGGCATTTGTCTCGGCCAAGGTGCTGCGACACCCAGATCCAGAGCGTCCTTTTGTGGTAGAAGTGGATGCCTCTGAGATAGGTATTGGGGCAGTGCTCTCTCAGATGGGGGTGTCTGATAATCGCCTTCATCCCTGTGCTTACTTTTCCCGTAAATTTTCGTCTGCCGAGATGAATTATGATGTGGGTAACCAGGAATTGTTGGCTATAAAGGATGCACTCGGGGAGTGGAGACACTGGCTTGAGGGGGCTAAGTTTGTGGTCTCAATTCTCACCGACCATAAGAATCTGGCATATTTAGAGTCAGGGAAGCGGCTCAATGCCAGGCAGGCACGATGGGCTTTGTTTTTTGCTCGCTTTAATTTTTTGATAACATATCGCCCTGGGTCAAAAAACATCAAGGCTGATGCGCTCTCGCTGAGTTTTGCTCCAGTTCAAGAGACCACCGAGGAGCCATTGCACATTGTGTCCCCATCATGTATTAAAGTGGGCATTACCCAGGACCTCTTGTCATTAGTCCTTAGAGCACAGGAGCAGGCTCCTCCAGACCTTCCGGTAGGTCTCTTGTTTGTGCCTCCTAGGTTAAGACAGCGAGTGTTCCTGGAATTCCATGCCAAGAGGTCGGCAGGGCATCCGGGTATTGCCAGAACTCGGGAGTTGCTGTCTAGGGCGGTGTGGTGGCCCTCGGTGGCTAGGGATGTGGATCAGTGGGTTCGGGCATGTGACGTTTGTGCCCAAAATAAAACTCCTAGAGGGGTTCCAGTCGGCCCATTACATCCACTCTCTATTCCGTCTAAGCCATGGACCCACATTTCCATGGATTTTGTGGTGGACTTGCCCAAATCCTCGGGGATGACAGCCATTTGGGTTGTCGTTGACAGGTTTTCGAAGATGGCGCATTTCGTTCCACTGGTTGGGTTGCCATCGGCCAGACGCCTGTCTGAGTTATTAATGCAGCATGTTGTGCGCCTCCACGGGTTGCCACTTGATGTGGTCTCTGACCGTGGATCCCAGTTTGTGGCCAAATTCTGGAGGGCATTTTGTTCTGATCTCCAGATTTCTGTGAGCTTGTCGTCAGGCTACCATCCACAGTCTAATGGGCAGACTCAAAGGGTGAACCAGTCCTTGGAGCAGTTCCTCAGGTGTTATGTCTCCAAGTGTCATACTGACTGGGTTGCTCATCTGTCCATGGCGGAGTTTGCCTATAACAACGCGGCTCACTCTGCTACAGGGATCTCTCCCTTCCTTTGTGTGTATGGGCATCATCCTAAGGCCAATTCTTTTGACCCCCTGGATTCCACGTCTGGTGGTTCCTCTGTTGTTTCGGTCCTTAGGGGTATTTGGAGGAAAGTGAAGAAAGCCCTTGTGTCTGTGTCATTAGTGACCAAAAGGGTTTTTGATAAGCGGAGAAGACCCTGCAGCTTCAAATTAGGAGACTTCGTCTGGTTGTCCACCAAGAATTTGAAGTTGAGACAGCCATCTCATAAGTTTGGCCCCCGGTTCATCGGCCCTTATAAGATCACCAGGGTTATCAATCCGGTGGCATTTCAGTTAGATCTGCCCCGTTCATTGGGTATCAATAAAACATTTCATTGTTCCCTTTTAAAACTGGCGGTTAATAATCCTTCTTCCAGTGGAAGACCTTCTCCTCTTCTGATACGGGGTCAGAGGGAGTTTGTGGTTGAAAGGGTTCTTGACTCCAAGACGGTTCGGGGTCGGCTGTCATTTTTGGAAGGGGTATGGCCCGGAGGAGCGGTCGTGGGTGCGCAGTTGTGATCTTCATGCCCCCAGACTGATACGCTCTTTCTTCTCGCAGTTCCCCGATAAACCCGGTGGTAGGGGTTCTTTGACCCCTCGTCAGAGGGGGGGTACTGTTAGGATCTCCTGCTCTGTGCTGCCACGTCGCCATGGCAACCGGGAGGCAAGTGTTAGCGAAGTAACCTGAGCGCAGCTGATACTCCGGTCCGGGTTTTTACTGTGTAGTGGTTACAGGCTCTGTGCACGGCAGGAAATCCGGCGCTGGTTTTGTGCTCACAGTCTGTGAGGTCTGAGTGGGGCGTGGACAGCACCTGCTATATAAACCATCCTCTCAGGCAAGGCAAATGCTGCTGAATCTTTGTTTGTTAGTCAGTTCCAGAGAGTGAGCTAGTACTGTGTGACTTTGTATTTACTTGTTGCTTACTGCGAATAGGCCTTGGGATTCGGTACTTCATTCTGCCAATCCGGACCTAGCAGTAAGACTGGAGTCAGTTGTTTGACCTGCTGGGGTTCTTTTGCTATTCTGTGAACCCAGCAGGTTTGCGGCTGTACTCTCAGACCTGCTTGCTTAATCCTCCCTCACTGTGCAGGGCGTCCAGGTGTCAGTTTAGTGGCAGTAAGCTGAACCTGTGCCCTGCAAGTGGGGGTTAGGATTGTGGATACTCTCCTTGTGTCTATATTTCTATCTCTGACCAAGGAGTTTATTCCCACACCCGTTGGTAACCCTTTGGGGTTTTCTCTGTTGCTCTTAGCAACATCATTTCAGGTGCTCCACATGTTAAATCACTACACATCGCTTCATTGTCCGCTCTATTCCATCTGAGCATTCCTGACACTAGGGAGACACCCAATTCCTGAGCCTTTGGGCTTCTCCGTTCACTTTGTGTTTATTAGTTATTCCATCACCTCCTGTGTATGTTATGTTATACTGTCTGTGAGTTTGTTTGCTTCGCTTACCTCTCTGTTCATACACCGGTATACTCCTGTTAGCACTGGTGTGCGTAACACTCGGAAGGGCATTCCGAACAAATTAATTTCTACCCTGATACAGGCTAGGAAAGGAGTAACGTCTAAACATTACCATCGCATTTGGAAAAAGTATGTATCTTGGTGTGAATTCAAGAATTTCCTACGGTGGAGTTTCAACTGGGACGTTTTCTCCTCTTCCTGCAAGCAGGTGTGGATATGAAGTTAGGATCCGTAAAGGTCCAGATTTCGGCCCTATCCATTTGATCCAGAAACAGTTGGCTGCCCTCCCTGAGGTTCAGACTTTTTTGGAGGGAGTTCTGCACATCCAACCTCCCTTTGTGCCGCCTACGGCGCCCTGGGATCTTTACGTGGTGTTGCAGTTCCTCCATTCGAACTGGTTTGAGCCTCTACAGGAGGTTGAGGTCAAGTTTCTCATGTGGAAGGCTGTCACTTTGTTGGCCTTGGCTTCTGCTAGACGTGTGTCAGAGTTGGGGGCCTTGTCATGTAAAAGCCCATACTTGATCTTCCATGAAGATAGAGCTATGCTCCGGACACATCCGCAGTTCCTTCCGAAGGTTGTGTCTGCATTTCATATCAACCAACCTATTGTGGTGCCAGTTGCTACTGACTCCTAAGTTTCATCAAAGTCCTTGGATGTAGTAAGGACTCTGAAAATCTATGTGAAGAGGACTGCTCATCACAGAAAATTGGACTCTCTGTTTGTCCTGTATGATCCCAAGAAACTTGGGTGTCCTGCTTCTAAGCAGACAATCTCTCGCTGGATCAGGTTCACTATCCAGCATGCGTATTCAACGGCAGGATTGCCGTGTCCTACGTCTGTTAAGGCCCACTCTACTTGTAAGGTGAGTTCTTCCTGGGTGGCTGCACGGGGTGTCTCAGCTTTACAGCTTTGCTGAGCGGCTACTTGGTCTGGGTCGAACACGTTTGCAAAGTTCTCAAGTTCGATACTTTGACCAAACTTCAGGTCCTCAGAGGCAAATCAGTTCTGCAGGAGCCTCCGCGCTCTCCCTCCCATTCTGGGAGCTTTGTTACATCCTCATGGTACTAATGTGGACCCCAGTATCCTCTAGGATGTAAGAGAAAATAGGATTTTAATTACCTACCGGTAAATCCTTTTCCCGTAATCCGTAGAGGATGCTGGGCGCCCGCCCAGCACTTCGTGATCCTGCAGTGGTTACTTAGTTCAGTACTACTTAGTTCTTAGTTAAGTACTGTTTTGTTACTTGGTAAGTAAGACTGTTCAGCCGTTGCTGATGTTTCAAGCTCGTTAGCTTGGTTCGCCTGGTGTGTTAGCTGGTGTGAATCTCGCCACTATCTGTGTTATCCTTCTCTCAAAGATGTCCGTCTCCTCGGGCACAGTTTCTAGACTGAGTCTGGTAGGAGGGGCATAGAGGGAGGAGCCAGCCCACACTCTCAATCTCTTACAGTGCCAATGGCTCCTAGTGGACCTGTCTATACTCCACGGTACTAATGTGGACCCCAGCATCTTCTACGGACTACGAGAAAAGGATTTACTAGTAGGTAATTAAAATCCTATTATAACCTTCTGGAGATCAGTGGCGACAAGAGTGAGGGAAGGGGTACTAACCCAGGCCTGAGTCCACAATCCCCCCTCCCCTTTCCTTCTTATCTGTCAGCCAGCTGCAGCTGCCTCTCTTCCCAGCCCAGCACATGTTGCTATGTGCTGGACGGCAGTGGGTTCGGGAAGGCTGCTGCCACTAAGTACAGCAGTATCCTCTGTCTGCAGGGGGGGGTTAGGAATCGCACTGATCACATCTCTGGCTAAGGGGTTCACGGCACCTCCCTGTGCAGGTCAGCATTGCATACCTCCCAACATGACCCTCTCCAGGAGGGACAGAATGCTCTGTTCCTGGACTTCTCTCTTAATTTATGATTGCCATTACCTGTGCTGAAACACTTTTCTTATCCATTAACCTGTTTAAAACAGGTGCCGGCAATCATAAATGAAGAGAAAAAGCAGAGCGTTTTGTCCTTCCTGGTGAGCGTCATGTTGGGAGGTACAGTATGGCACTGTTCCGTGGCACATAAACATAAACAGTACCTATTTCAGTTCTTTTTTTAATTGAGTGATTATGGAACACCCCCACCACCACTGCTGCTTTACTGGGGCCTGGAAAATCTATCTACAACCCTGCTGGAGACATTGCCTTCAAAACTGAACACAGTATTCTAGATGAAGCCATACCAATTACCTATTCAGTGGCATTATTACTGCTACTAATTCCTCTCTCCAGTGGTGGAACTAGCGAGCAGTGGGCCCAGGTGCGACAAAATGCTTTGGGCCCCATCCCATCCAAGTCCACCCCCTCATCCCTGGAGAGGATCTGGTGAGGGGGACCTGCTCCGGGCCAGAGAAATGGATACCTAGCAACAGTGCCGTAACTAGACATTTTAGCGCTGTGTGCAATAAACGGCATCGGAGCCCCCCCCCCCTCTATGTAAAACAGGGGCGTGGCCACAAAATAATACCAATTCATATCACGGTGCACAGTAGTCTCCATTATTCAAATTACGCCACAGAGTAGCACCACTACACCAGGTAGAGCCCCTTTTACACATTACGGCGGACAGATTCCCCTTTGTACACATTATGGCAGACAGCGTCCCCTTTTTACACATTACGGCAGACAGCGGCCCCCTTTTTACACATTACAGCAGACAGCGTCCCCTTTTTACACATTACAGCAGACAGCGTCCCCTTTTTACACATTACGGCAGACAACGCCCCCTTTTTACACATTACGGCAGACAGCGTCCCCTTTTTACACATTACGTCAGATAGCGTCCCCTTTTTACACATTATGGCAGACAGCGTCCCACTTTTTACACATTACGGCAGCCAGTCCCCCTTTTTACACATTGTGGCAGACAGACAATATATAGATAGACAGACAGACAGAAAAGATTATACTTACTGTCTCCACTGGCAGTCAGGCTCCTTGGTGCAGCTTGATGGCGGATGATGATCCCGGGCAGGGGAGGTGGAGGAGGGAGCCGCAGCAGCGCAGTGTAATTGGTGGAGGCGCTGCTGCTGCTGTCCCTCTCCTTCACCATAGGCTGTCCTCCACCGCTGTAAATGCTGGGATGCACTTCCCAGCATTCACAGCGGCGGAGGGCAGCCTTTGGTGAAGGAGAGGGACAACAGCAGCAGCGCCTCCACCAATTACACTGCGCTGCTGCGGCTCCCTCCTCTTATCCCACAATCAAGATCATATCTATTCAACATCTTAAAAACCAGTCGCACGCTTTTGAGTTTATTTAATAGTCTGCAATGAGGGACACTGTCAATAACCTTACTCAAGTTTAGATAAGCTATATATACAGCCCCCCTTGATCTATTACTTTACTCATTCAGTCAAAAAAGTCAATACGATTTGTTTGACATGATCTCCCCCCAGCAAATTCATGCTGTTTGGGATCCTGTAAATTGCTGTATGTGAGATATTCTGCAACTGGCAAACTAGCGTGGGATAACTGTAGATGCCCTCAGGGAATCTGCACTAGAAAACGATAGGAACATAGGTAAGTACAAAGAAAAGACTGGGAAAACTATTTTGGCAATGGCGGTAACGGGAACTGTGCAACATTACCCTTTAACTAAGCAAGCAGAGGTTACTATTGGTCCGCGACAACCAAACACTCTTTTCTCCTGGCTGCAGCGGCCCCTACTAACTTACTGGGAAGAGATTTGCTTTGTAAAATGGGATGTGTGATTTATTGTACCCCTGATGGTGTATTTTTTTGACACTCCAGGAAACTTTGTTCAGGAAGTACAGAACATGTTGGACACTCCCCAAAGACTAATGTTGCATTCTCCCATTCTAGATTCATATACATCTCAGGTAGAGGAAATGATCTCGCAAATACCGGGTTCCCTTTGCACCAAAGATGGACAGGACGCTGGATTAATGGCGAATGTACCACCCATAGTAATCCAATTAAAAGACGGTAGGACAGCTCCAAGAATACCACAGTACCCCCTGAAGCCAGAAGTGGAATTAGGGGTGTATCCTGTAATTGAAAGGCTGCTCCAACATGGAATACTAATCAGAACTTCCAGCACAAACTATAGTCCTATCTTTCCAATAAAGAAAAGTGTGGGGGGGGGGGGGGGCTTCAGGCTAGTGCAGAATTTAAGAGGGGCAAACAAAGTAGTTGAGAGCCAATTCCCCGTAGTGCCTAATCCAGCTGTCTTCCAAATGCAAATTGCTCCTCATTCTACCCACTTTACTGTAATTGACATCTGTTCCGCTTTCTTTTCTGTCCCACTTCACCCTGACAGCCAGTATCTGTTTGCCTTCTCCTATAGAGGTGTACAGTATACCTGGACCTGCCTTCGAAAAACAAAGAAATTAATCGAAATGCAAAATTTGTGCTCCCCACAGGAAAAGGCGGTTTGGAAGGCGAAGGGATATGGTCAAGAGTCATACGGGACTCTTGGGAGATGGACCAGGTAAGCCAGTGGCTCCCAAAACATATCTCCCCAGCCTAGATGAAGCAGCACATGGTCTGACTCACCTGGGCAAGGAAGGAATGTGGAGACTAGTGAGAGCCTACTGGAGTGCACCAGGATTCTCTTCTCAGGTGATCAGGAAAGCCATGCCATGTCTTACTTGCCTGAGGAAGATCATTGGTAAGGAAGTACCAACAGAGCCATCCCATATCCCACCTACAGACGGTCCTTTTCAGGTAATACAAATTGTCTTTATACAGCTACCACCCTGTAGAAATTTGAATTATGTGTTAGTTTGTATTGATATGTTTTCCAATTAGGTAGTGGCATTCCCAGCTGCCTCTAACCCCGCTGTCTTCACTGCCAAGAAAATATTGCAAGAATTTGTATGTAGATATGATATCCCTAGGACTATTGAAAATGATACAGTGGGGCAAAAAAGTATTTGGACAGCCACCGATTGGGCAAGATGAGAGAGGTCTGTAATTTCCATCATAGGTACACTTCAAAAATACAAGGTTTTATCCCAGAACTGCGCTTACAGGTTATAATGACAGCCCGTGTACCCACAAAGAAGCCTTCACCACGACTTTACCTATACACCATGAAAATACCAAGGTGAGAACTCATGGCGCTACCGTAACCACAAACACATTCAGAAAAGAGTGGTCTATTATTCACAGAGACCAAGATAAAATCCACTTACACAGATAAAACTGGATTCTAGAACAATAAAAGAAATAAACACAATAGTGTAATATGAAATGATAAAAATCCAAAGCGTACTTTTATTGGTTCCACTCACATAGATGAGGTTTTATCTGTGCATATCATCCTCATAAGAGGTATATCCAGAAATCATCAGCAGGGTAGTAGTTGAAATTAATCTGTGCACATCATCCTCATGAGAGGAATATCCAGAAATCACCAGCGAGATACTGAAGACTTAAAAAGACCAATATAGTGCAACACAGCCTTAAAAGGAACAAAATTTAATAAAAAATACACTCACAATTTAAAAAACATAAAGGGCATATATCACCAAACAAGTGGTGTGTCAAATGGTATCTCGTCGCATTGCAAGAAAGCCAGTAACCCAGAAGAAGCTCGGGAAAGAAGTGAAATGGAGGAGATATCACTAGAGAATCTATTCCAGGAGAACTGAGAGGCGATAACAGCGGACATTCCCCCCCTGAGCATATTAAGTGGTCACACTGGACTTTTGGTTGAGAGATGGAAGGTCGTCGGCAATCAGGGTTTTTCCTTTTCCATTTTTCCTTTTTTGCCTTTATTTTTCTCAGGACTGATTATTTTTGCAAAGGTTCGGAAAGAATTGAGTGGGGGCCTGGGACAGGCTTTTCAGGAAATGGCGATGACTTGACAGAATCCCAGGCAAAGTCTGATACTTTGCTCAAAGCGGGAGTGAGTAAGAGGTCTGGAGAGTACGGAGTTCGGAGACAATGTGAGGTGTCATTGTCTGGGGAATACTGTATTTGTAAGTATTATGACCCTATAATTGAAGATGAGTGCATCCAAAGATGTCAGTCTAGCAATAAGGCAGAATTTGACAGACATCCCTTGAGTGATTAACACTCACTAGTGGGTAAGGTCTTAAACTAAACAGAATGTTGGCTGTGCTCACAGGTACCTCAAGGACAAAATAATGTAGGCTTAGTGCCATACCCATTAACGTTAGATGAGGTACTTGAGTTACATGGGGGAAAACCGGTGGACAGGAAATATACCTAGATCCCCTAGCCTAAGACTCCACCAGTACCATGTAGATAAAACCCTGATATGTTTAGATTTCACCAATTCCCAGAAACCAGGAAATTGGGAGATAATATGGAACAATCAGACTATGACCTACTCACATGTAGCATAGGAAAGCTGCTCCTGTGTCTCTGTGGTGTCATCATTATTATTGGTTTGGTGATATAATGTGTTCGGGTGATAAACCAGAGAAAAAGTAGGCGTGAGAGACCGGAAGATGTTAGCACAAATTTCTATAACCCTGAAGTGGAAGCGGTGATCAGATAAGGGATACCATGTAAATGCCAATATTTGTATGCACTCTTTTCTTCCCCCTCTCTGTGCCATTGATCGTCATTTCAACAATACCTGGATTTGGACTTCCAAAACATCCTTTATAGGTTGGATGCACACTCACGTTTTACCCATGGGCCTTACATACCCGCTGAGTGTATATATAGGTTGTTTTACCCTCTTTTCTGTAATTTCCAGTTAAATATATACATAGCCGATGCAGGAACATTATCCACACATAATGGCATACACATACATCTCCCCAAATGTATCATCGGGTAAATGTGCTTCCCCATTAATTATGAGGGTAGCTAGAAAAGCCATTTTGAAAAAAGCTATGTTTGAACATTTACAGACCTTTAATACGGGATGAGAAGGACTAAATGAATACTTCGCAGACCTTGAAGCTTTTTGTAGAACTAGGACTTATTATGGCATGATGATACATTCCCCTCAAACACACACACATACATACACGCTTTACCTATCCCACTAGGTCGTATAATAATAGATATATTCCCATCTACAATCTTTTTTCTTCTTCTTCTAAAATACTTACTCAAATGTTGTGAAATATGAATTATGAAATTTATGTGATAGTTTTAGTTACTGTCAAAGGGTGGTCTGTCCAAGTCATATTGCATATTTCGATATTTAGAATACACTATGGCATTTACTAATGGATGCGTCTACGATGCATGCATCAAATACGCATGCTATAAGTAATACGGTAGAAGACGTAATTGTTTTAGTAAATATTATACTGTAACACAATAGTAAATATTTCTTACTTGCAGAAAATATACACTCAAATGTGTTACAGCCAGAAATACAAATTCTTATAGTGTCCTAAAACATATCAGATTGCTCTGTCCAAACAGGTTGTTTCCATGGAAGATAGACCTTTGACTGATTGAATGTGTAAATACCGTTGTTTGCCCCAATTGTTAACATGAACAATTGGAACTTGGTGATGATCCCTTTGATCCCGTGCTATCATTGTCTCTGAGCTGCATTATAACCAGATACCATACAATTGCTAAAGATATGCAGATTCCTGATTGTGTGCCCTAATTCTGCATTCTTAAACACACCCCTGCACATACCAGAATTTTTGAATGCATCTTAAGTGATCTTCAATATAAACCAGACATTGATATTTGAATTAATAGTGATATGTTTTATGTATTATGTATTCTGGCTTTATGGTTTACACAGTACTGACCTGTCCCCTACACAATGAGTTACACAGTCTTTACACAGCTAGTCAAGTGTGTGTGTGTGTGTGTGTGTGTGTGTGTGTGTGTGTGTGTGTGTGTATATATATATATATATCCATAGATGTGAATGTTTATCCCTTGTTCTCAATAAAGGATTTGCTTTTTAAAGAAGTCTGGTGAGTGCTCCCCTTCTCTATGGATATATTGGAATAATAACCAGTTGGTTGTTTTTCATCTGGAATGCACCCCAGCATGAAATTTGCAAACATGAGTGTGGATCACATGGACTGTTTATATATATATATATAAAGGTATTGTTTCATTAGGTCTCCATCCATACGTATAGTACAGAGATGGGGCTGCATAAGGACACCGTGTGTGGGATCAAATTATTCAGGGTCACATAAGTAATAATCTGGTGTTTGTGAGGATATTGTTATTTCTTTTTGTTAACCGGTAAATTTTACCGTCAGAAGATGGGTTGTGCGATGGGGAGCAATGTCTCCCCTTCGTTCACCAATGTTTTCATGTTTCAGGAGGAGGAGGAAGCATTTTTTAGCAACAGGTCCACTGCACAGTACATCTTACTCTTTACGAGATACATAGATGACCTATTTATCTTGTGGACAGGCGGTGTGGAACTGTTTACAACATTGATGTCCAAGGTTGATACAAGACCGTCAACCATCAAGTATACCTTCCAAACCAGCACTACCATGTTGAATTACCTAGATGTCCAAGTAATCATAAAGGAAGGGAAGCTCCACACAGGCCTTTACCGCAAGCCCACGGACAGGAATACACTCCTTAGGGCTAACAGCCATCACCCCAGGGCTCTTAAGCAGGGGTTACTTCGATCACAAATGATCAGGATTTCATGTATTATCAGTGACCGCAGCATGCTTGAGAGTGAGCTGGATGGGATGATCCTCAAGTTTCTTGAAAGAGGTTATGATCATCGCTTACTTTTGAAACACAAAACAGATGTCATGCAGATCGCCAGGGATTCCCTTCTCATCCCTAAAACAAGGCTGCAGAAGCCAGTCATTCCCTTTGTTACCAAATACAACACGGCCAGTCCAGTAGTACAAACGGTGTCCAGAGTATTGTGGCCGATAGTGTCGACTGATCAAGCTCTGCCAACCTTTAAGGACAAAAGACCTATGCTGTGCTTTTCCTGGGGTAAAAATATTAAAGATCTAGTTGCCCATATGGATATAATGGGTTTTCAAGCTGATGTCAACAAACAGTCATCACTTATATCCCCTTTCCTTGGCAGGACTCCGGGTTGTTACAAATGTATTAAATGTACCACCTGTGAAAATATGATCACAGGTTCCACCTTCAAGCACCCGCACAAGGATAAAACCTACCGGATTATACACATCGTGACCTGTACTTTAACGCATATCATTTAACTCATAAGCTGTCCCTGTGGGCTGCATTATGTAGGCAAATCCATCAGAACTCTGAGGGAAAGAATGGCACTACACAGGTCAGCCATCAAACAGGCATTGTCGGGCAAGCAATCGGAACAACTGGTGGCGAGACACTTCGCTGGAGCTGGACATACCATCAAGGACTTGCAACACCTAATTGTAGATCATGTCCCCAAGAGCATTAGTGGAGGAGATAGAGATCATAGACTCCTCCAAGTTGAAGCCAAATGGATTTTTGAACTTAACACCATCTGTCCGCATGGCCTGAATGAAAAAATGAGCTGGAGTGTCTTTGACTAGAAAGACGAACTTTCACCAAATTCCCCCTATTCAATTTTGTGCCTATCATTTAGGATTAATTTTACCTGTCCCATTGTTGTATATATTGTACGTGAGGGATGTAAGAAGCTACATACGGTTACCTTTCTTGTCAGTTTCCTCATTACTGCATATTCATGTTTTAGCACCCACATTACACAGATACTACAGATAACTTACCCTTATTCTCTTTTACACAGATATACACTGTACACTTTGTAAGCATTTACACAACGGTCCTTATTTGTGGACTGGGATTGATTATATCTTTTTTAGGTTAGCTTCACCTGTGTCTAAGCATGGTATGGTAAGCCTGAACCCTTCGTTTTCATGGTTAATATTGTTCATTATTTTTTACCACACAAGTTATGCAGTATTTAGGTCACTGACACCTAGAACATTCACATCAATGAGCGTTCTTGCAACGCAGTGGTATAAATTATAAAGAGGCTTCTACCCCTTTTTACCTTTTACTTCTTATGTCTGTAAACCCCTGGGGATCCAATATGCTATATAGGAGACGCTTCTTACACCCCTCCTGCAAGTAAATGTCACGTACAGCACTTTAATGCTAAAATGTGCTGTGACAGTATTGTTCCTCCTTAACGGTGGCTGGGTACTGTAATACACAAAGTGAGCACACTATTATTTTTTCACATAGTGCTGTAGTCCAGCCGGGCAACGCCAGAGTAACCATGACAACCCGCTACGCCATTCAGAGTGAGCCAGAAGAGAAGCCGGGACCCACACAGCCGGACCAGCGTGATGCACGTGGCGGGATTCTATCGCATATAAGGTATGTTTGTTGTTTGATACACTGTTATTAACCTTGACAAAGGGGCCAGGTAGCCCCGAAACGTTGTAGAGTTTCTCGTGAAATACATTTTTGATACTTACAGTCTCCGAGTGCAGGTGCGTTGCTATACTACTCTGCTATTTCAAAAGTTTTTTCAGAGGGCCCCGAAGCAGTGCTGTATGTGAGGGAGGAGTGCCAGTCCGCAAGCATCAACATATATATATATATATATATACACACACTGTATAAAAAAATACATAAATATATATATATATATATATATATATATATATAGGTATTGTTTCATTAGATATCCATCTATACGTGTAGTACAGAGATGGGACTGCATAAGTACACCATGTGTGGGGATCAAATTGTTCAGGGTCACATAAGTAATAATCTGGTGTTTGCGAGGATATTGTTACATATTGCGGCAACAAGTTATTAGCGATACCGGATTCATGTATATTCCTGTATGATACTGTGGTCAGTTTGAACTGGTCTTTAGGTGGGAGGTAAACAACTGTAATCACATCCCAAGATTAGGCATCGCCCAGTGTTCGAACTGACTAACGACCCAAGGTATACTGAATATGTCTCGTCCATGGACAAATAGAAGATCTTACATTCCCCATTGTACTGTGTTTGGAACATTGCATAAAAGGACACGCACCAGGCCCAGGTTGGAGTCGCCCTTTCTCAGAGGTTAGACGACTGAGACCTGGATCCAGTGGCGCCAGCGTATGTATTTTATCTATTACCTGTAAGCCCTTATTAGTGTATTATACTGTACTTGCATTTCCCTGCATATTTGTGTTTATTGTTTGATAAATAGTTACTGCATTCTGTATCTGTTTTTTCCCTTTTCACATTATTAAATGTTTGCAGGTTGGAGCGCAGTAAACTTGTAACGTGTTCATTTAAGGTAAACTTCTGCACTTCTCATCAGAGTTGTGTCTGGTTACATTAACGAGTGCACTAGTTTGTAAATAGTAATAACCTTTACACCCCGCTAACCGGGACGCCGGCTCAGTACTCACCACTGTTCATTCTTCTGGCTCTGTTAGGGGTGGCGTCGTGCTGCGGGAATGTACGCTTGCCGTGGTGGGGCTTGCGAATAGTTCCCTCAGGAGCTCAGTGTCCTGTCAGCGGGTAACGGAACCATTAACCTTTCAAGAGGTTGGCCTGTGTCCCCGTCCCCCCCCCCCCCCCCCTAAGTTCCACGAAGAAGGCAGGCTTGGTGCTAACCAGCTCTGCCTGAAAATAACAAACTTAGAAAATAAATGCAGAAAACGCTTCACGAGCTTCCTTCAGCATGACCGGCTCCTCCGGGCACATTTTCTAAACTGAGTCTGGTAGGAGGGGCATAGAGGGAGGAGCCAGCCCACACTATCAAATTCTTAAAGTGCCCATGGCTTCTAGTAGTCCCGTCTATACCCCATTGTACTAAATGGACCCCAGTATCCTCTAGGATGTAAGAGAAATATTATTGCACATTACATTTATAGTTACATGCACTGGCGTATCTACTGCCCTCGCAGCCACTGTGGAGGCTTGGTGGCACCAGGCTTGGGGGGCGCCGCTGCTGTTTAAGCAGATTCCCATGCGAACTAGCTGTCCGCATGTAAATCTGCTAAATGTCTCTCCTAAAATGGCGCCCACCTTGTAGGAAACAGCCTAATGTGCTTAGCGCTCCAGGCACTTCTGGGTAACGCTGTAGCGCTGTGTTCCCTGTCAGACGCTAGAGGTCAAATATGACCTTCTAGCATCTGACAGGGAACGCAGTGCTACAGCGTTACCCAGAAGTGCTGGGAGCGCTAAGCACTGGTGCCAACAAGCATTACACCCCTGGCAATGAGCATGACACCCAGAGCATGAAACCCCTGGCAATGAGCAGGTCATTTAAAAGTAATTAGAAGCCTTATTGTGGGGCATAATGTGTAATGGGCATTGTGGTTTGTGGCATAATGTATCACAGGCATTGCGGTGTGTGGTATAATGTATCACGGGCATTGCGGTGTGTGGCATAATGTGTCACAGGCAATACGGTGCGTGGCATAATGTGTAATGGGCATTACGGTGTGTGTCAAAATGTGTCAGGGGTATTGCAGTGTGTGGCATAATATGTAAGAGGCATTGCGGTGTGTGGCATAATGTGTAAGGGACATTATTATAAGAAGAAAAAATGACAAATAAGGTAAGGGGCATGAATCATGATTATTTTTTTCCTGTGGTGGCCAATGGCTGGGAGTGCAGGTTTGCAAACTGGTGCATAATGTAGTGTTTCTTTCTGCAATGCCACACCCCTTGCAGTGATACCACGCCCCTTACAGTGAGGCCACACATCCTAGCACGCGTAAATTCTTTCCTTTTAATATGACAATGTGGTGCCCAGAAACTTTTTTGGCATGGGAGAGCAAAATTTATAGTTACGCCATTGGTTACATGTATTCCTGTTCTAACATACACCATGTTACCTGCATAGTCCTGGCATGTAAATGCTTCTACTCAGGTTAATGTTATTGTGAAAATGCATGTTGGTAAAACATACGGTACAAGAAAACAGTCTAAACATATGGAGGAGATTAATATTTTAATTGCACACTTTTTACATTATGAAAATATGTCATACATAGTGTAAAAATAAATCTGAAGATCAACTTCTCACCATGAACAATAAATCAAAATGATAGTACAAATAAGATGTGTCAGACCTATGGTGAGCGATACACATGAAATCCTTGTGTCTGTAAGACAGAGGAATATATAAAGAAGTACAATTGCATGACTGGTGACATAGGAGACGTCATGCATAAACGCAAATGTCTGAAACAGTTTTTAACACTCTCTGGCAAATAAAATAATGAAAAACAGCATATTTACACTGACAAGACATATATGACCATATGTTTAAAGTTGTGCTGAACGAAAATCACCATGTGGCCTATAGCTGTTACAGAATGATCACAGGTTATTTGTAGCAAACCAAAATGAAAGACATAATGAATTCCTATAGAACAGCTATGGTTGCAATATGACTTAGTTCAGACAAACAGCCATTCAATATGTCTTCAGCTACAACTACAATATACTGTAGGACTTACTTAATAACATGGTGAAAAGTTCACAAAAGAACTCATAGCAACAGACATTTGCTTTCATTTTTTTAAAACTTGCCTAGAAAACTGAAAGGTATAAGCTGATTGGTTGCTATTGGTTCTAGAACATGTGTGACGTTACACCCAGTTACTAAATAAGCCCCCCGTGTGTGCTTTACAGATAACAAGGCCTTTTTTGCCTTATGGCTTAGTTCTTTATGGTCGTTTTTTTCAACATTATGATTATACCTTTATAATTGTAATAGCAGCATAATGCCTAAAGAACACCCAACTTCACAGGGTTCTTCTGCATTCTGCAAAAATAAAACAGTCAACAACATATTAAAGAACAGTGATTTAAAAAAGTACAAAAAACAAAATAAACAAAAATATGTATATCTTAACATAAGGGAAATGAATATACATACATCTTTCAAAATGGCAAACAAAAATTACCACATACTTTATCTCCAGTACTTCTGTGTCTCTCTATCTGGCTTTAAAGAGCAACAATTTCTAAATCATATGCTGAAATCCAGCAATCCATAGAAGACAAGTGCAGTGAGGTCTGTGGTATAGAAAGTCTGTAATTGGCCCTATCTTATCAGAAATAGAATGAGCAGTGATTCCTTAAAAGGCAGGTTTTGCCTTAAAGAAAATGACTGCAGCACAAATCGGTGGAAATTGTCAATGTTAACAAATTGTGGCTTATTGCATTAGGTTTTTAACAATCTGATAAACTTGTACATTTCTATATCAATATTCTGTAAGAGGTTTTACTGCATGCTTTTTTAAACAAGTGTCGATACATCTATTTTAATATACAGTATCATCGTACTTGCTCAGCACCCTCTCTGTTTAGAAAGAAAATAATAGCAATTTTCTAACTGAAAACTAAAATAAACATTAATCTGCAAATGTAATTTATATGAAATGAACCTCACAACACCTGTTTTTACATTGTTTAGAACAATATATGGACATTTTTTATAGCTACAGTATGTTGCAAGGATAGATCTACAGTATGTAGTTTTTTCACATAAATTACCAACTTAATAAATGTCAGTTAGAACTACAGTATAAAATATACTAAAACTTGAATCAATTCGGTTTTGTCTGATCTGGAGAAACTACTAAAAACCCACCCTGGCATTTGCCTATGACCCTTGCTCTGTCCATCTACACCCATTTGAATCTTTTGCATCTGGACACAGTCATCTTGGCCTACTAATCCATGCAGTACTGCGCACTTAAATTATACATTATACATATGTTACCTTATACTGCACAGGACTATGGTATATTTTCTACACTGCATTGTTGTAATTAATCTGGTACATTATCATGCAAAGCATAGACAATCAGTATTTACGGGGCCAAGACTTTAGCCAAGCCTCTGTGGAGACTGGCCAAACCTGCTCTGGTAACTAGCCACACCCATAAGAATGGGCCCCTAAAACTGCAGTCCCCCGGTGGGCCCTTCATGTGCTAGTCCGACACTGGCAGTACTTGCACATGGGTTCACTACGGCTGGCCGGCGGTCGGGCTCCCGGCGACCAGCATCCCGGCGCCGGGAGCCCGACCGCCGGCTTACCGACAGCTTGGCGAGCGCAAATGAGCCCCTTGCGGGCTCGCTGCGCTCGCCACGCTACGGGCACGGTGGCGCGCTACGCGCGCCACACTATTTTATTCTCCCTCTATGGGGGTCGTGGACCCCCACGAGGGAAAATAATTGTCGGTATTCCGGCTGTCGGGTTCCCGGCGCCGGTATACTGAGCGCCGGGAGCCCGACCGCCGGCAAACAGAAGACCACCCCTTGCACATAACCAGGCATATGACGCTATACATGACGCACTGCAGTTTTGATCTGCTTTCATTGTCTACACAGATAAAAGTGTATTACTGGTTGGTCCAGATATGTAACTTCCAATAATATTACTAAACAATCGTTGGTTTCCATATTCCACTTTGTTTTTTAAATATAAAAATGTCCTAAAGAAATCCTATTATCACCCGCAAATAAATAAAAAATTGTATATATTTGAATCTTTTTGGGAATAATTTGAATGACATTTATTAGGATGGTGCTCCATGAATGTCTGTGAAGTACCCTCAAGCTTTCTAGAACCACAAGTTGGCCACCTTACTACAAGTACTGTATGAACTGTATCCCTAACAGCTCTTGCTGTTTATTACACATATTAAAGAGCCAATCAACACACTACGTGACAGAATATCACAGGATGTTATTAAGATAAAGGATAGCATTAGCAAAGTCCACTGTATTTGTGACGGCATTGCATCTGATTTCGCCTTTGCCCTTCATTAAAGCCTGAACTATGTAAATAAATGTAGAGAAATATTTATGCTAAACCTGCAAAACATTGATAAAACAAAGCTTACTCAGCACAACCCATTTATAAAATGTTTTGTCAAGTACCCACAAGATAACTTAAGTTATAGAAAAAGACATTCAAATTGTGAAACTGACTAGAGAATATAAGATTTGTATACATCTGATTTAATATATAATGTCTTTCAAGACTACAACAGACATCATAGTATCTTGCTATTATACCTATCCATATTTTAAAATGCAAATTCTGGACAATGTAGCCCCTCCCATGATCGAGCACTACCACATCTGTCAGCTCACGCCCACTGTCCTGAGAAGACACACTCACTTTTTAACAGGCTACGGCTGGGAGGTGTTCTGTACAAACAGTTACTGAAACTAGCTGCCATCTTTGTTCTCAATACTACAATAAATAAGTGAAGAAAGGAGATATTAATGTATGTGTGTGAAATGGTTACTATAATGACAGCACAGTAAGTAAATATATCATGTACAGTAAAGGAGGGGAATTATTGTGTCATTCAATGTAAGCAATAAAAATACAAAAACTATCTGTTAGTATCGTATAGTTTCTGTCTTTACAGTTGTGCTGGGATTAGGTGTAATCTTTCATTGCTTTTTCATTGCTTTGTTTAAGAATCACTTTTTCAACTGTTATACTTTTTGGTAAATCTCAGAAAATCACATAAAAATAGTATTTGACTATCAACAAATAATCTCCTTGTGCTAATGAGATACAGTAAACTTCATGCTCTCACTTTACCTAAAAAACCTTGTCACTTGAGGCAGAACCACTATGTTTATTCTGATTTGGGCAGGACAAAGAAATAAATCATATACTTAAAAGCATACCAGTATAAAACAATCCTCCTTCAGATTCTTCACCCAATCCCTCAGTTTAAGTAAAGAGAATGGAAGAGACTGAATATAAAATAATGAGAAAGAATTAATCGCCTGTTTCTGGCTTCTTGTATCCTGTGTTAAAAAGTTAAACATAAATGATTTAAAGGAAACACATGCCACGTCTGCATGTCATCATGCAAAGCTAAATACTGTGCTTCTCATTTTGATCTCAGCATGACAATAGTAGTTCACAGACACAAGAGTAAAATATATTCCGTTCATAAAATACTGACTACCCAAATCTATCATCTATAAGTCTATATTTGGTGAGCATCTGAAATTGTGAACACAAGTTTGTTGTTTTTTCCATTTAGGTAGAATAAAGCTAAAAATAAACATTTGTTTTCTGTAACAATAGTAGTTAGACAGAGCTGAATAATATATTACATCTACAAGTAAGTAAGCAGCTATACTCTTAATCACCTTAGTACTGTATATCTGGAATATGTAAAAGAAAAGGGAGTTACACATTTAATGCCGTACCTGCTGTATCCACAAACATCGAATAGCTCCAATAGGTGTAATGTGAAGCATGTAAAGTCTCTATGTACCAAGGTACACCAATAGCAAAAAATAAGGCATGATAATTGATTATCAGCATGTTAGGCAGGGGCACATAGCAAAACCCTTTGGCAACCATAACAAATTCAACTTGATAATACACATTTCTTAAATGTATTACAAAAAATCTAAATAAAAATAACATTAAACATGAATGCAATATTTCAATACAGAACACGTTCCTGTTATACAAGGTCATACTTTTTAACGTCGTAGGCATCAAACTCCTGTCAGACAGCTATGCATGGAGGACTTCCAAGACTTAGTTTATGAGACATAGCATAAAGAAGGGTTGGTCTGTACAAGAGGGTTCCATTTTCCATGAAACTTGTCCATTGGTATATTTCTTTTACACCCTAAGCCAAAGCCTTTGGCACGACTCAACTCCAAACTTTGTTGCAACTTTGGGACATACTCAATAACCATAAATATGCCCATCTTCTACTGCCTGGGGGCCTTTTGTAGCGTGGAATGAAAAGATGCTGTAGGACCTTCATGCCTCAGTAGTAGAATGATTTCCCAAGTAGGAGATTAATCAGATGATGGATCTCCAAATTTGAACAACATTGCTCTTTTATCTTAGCCTTATCTCCTCCTTGCTACAAGCCATGGTGTCACTCCCTTAGAATGAATGAAAGTTATATATTAAGAGGTTTGGGTGAGAACAATCGTCTAGCATGTGACGTTCAACCACACAGCAAACTCTGGGACACAATTCATGCATGCCATTAGTCTGTACAAAAATGTATGAGGACACAAGTCACTGGTGCTATTTGGCATAGCAGTTCAAATATGAATAGACTTTAAAAAGATTTATCTGCCAGAATGTGGACATTATGTTTCCGGGGAACTGGTCCGAGGTTCATCAAGCCACATGTAAGGTTGATTAGATAAGCAATTGTAACTGGACAGGCATCTCCACAGTTCTGAAGTTTTCAACAGCAGTGTTGATTACTGCCAAATAGCTTGTGCAAGTGAACACAATATAGACTTATGGGCATGTAGAAGAAAGTATATGTAAACATATGCAGTCATTTTTCTGTGTTTTTTTTTCTATAAATACAAAGTTTTAATTATGTACAACTTCATGCTCGCATGGTTAGACTTGTCACTGCAAAAGGAAACAAAAAAAGCAGTGAGTGGACTCGCAATGCGAATAAATGCAACAGTACTGCCCTTATATTAATATGTTATGCAGTTCAATGACCCAGCTTGTACATGCATTAATATGATATGGTACATTCCAATAAGATTTATTATTTAGACTGTTTATAGTTTTATTTCAAACATCTGCAGATATATATATCGCTAAAGTAGGTAGGAGCTTGTACTGTTTAGAAGGCTATATAATAATAATAATAATTATTATTATTATTAATATTATTATATATTGTACTCACCAAGTATTTTTGTATATGGAATTGGGCAAGACAGTGGGGGTAATTCAGACTGGATCACTGCAGCGGCAGCGATCGCAGTCTGAATTTCTATGCGGAGTGCGCTCGCACAACCCGGGAGCCCATTGAGATGCTAAAAGCATCTCAGGGCTACGATCGCCTCTTCCTCATTGACAGGCAGAGGCGGTCGCGGGGCAGAGGGGGGTGCCAATGGCATTAGAACGCTGTTGGCGGGGCGCGGTCTGGACAACACAGGCGTGTCCGGACCATTGCGACCCGGGAAGCGGCGAGTAGCTCCCTGCCAGCACGCAGGAGCTGCGCAGGTAGGGAGCTACTCGCCAGGTGCAAAAGCATTGCTGCCGTGCGGGGTGGGTGGGCAGAGCCAGACATGCGGGCCGGACTAGCCCTGTGCTGGGTGTCCCCCCGCATGTCTGAGAAACTGATCGTAGATGTGCTAAATTTAGCACATCTATGATCAGATCTGAATCACCCACAATGCCAAGAGAAGTACACTTTCTAGTGTGATATACTTAAAATTAAAAACACCTACAAGAGTGTAATACAATATGGGGGAGCTTTATCAGTGCTTGGAGAGAGATAAAAAGGAGAGGGATAAAGTACCAACCAATCAGCTCCTGTCATTTTTTCAAACACAGCCTGTAAAATGAAAGCTAGATGCTAATTGGCTAGTACTTCTCTCTACACAATCTCTCTCCAAGCTTTGATAAATCTCCTGTACAGTGTATCTCTTATCCTCCATGCTGGCCCATGTTTCTTCCTTCATTGCACCACAGAAAGATGGAGCCAGACAGCTAAAGACAGGCCAGGGTACATTGGAGATAAGGTCCATGCAGCACTCCACTACGTTATTCTTGGCACTAGCTTGTGTAGTCTCCAATGATAGTACCTTCTGACTTACAATGAGTACAGTATAAAATATTTTTATGCTGCTTGAATCTCCCATTTTGAAGATATCCAGATGAGCCTAATTATATTTCTACTTGTTCTTTTGGGATCTGTGTGCCTCCTGTATTCTGGGGGTAAATATATGAAGCAATGATAAGAGAGAAGTGAACCAGTGGAGAAGTTGCCCATGGCAACCAACCATCATTGAAGTAACATTTATAATTTGAATACTATAACATTTTACAGAGCTGATTGGTTGCCATGGGCAACTTCTCCACTGGCTCACTTCTCCTCTCTTATCACTGCTTCATACATTTACCCCCTGATTTCTTAGATCCAATACACCTGAGAAGTCTGGGCACAAGGTGACGTCAATATGACTTACAAAAACTCTACATTTTATACTGCTTTATATAGCTGAGCGAGGGCAACACTTGGAAAGTATGTCGTGGGCACACGTGTGAATCAGGCCCATAGTGTGCTTTGTAAATGACCTCTTCTGAGAAACGAAACACTGTACAATTAGCTTACTTGTCTTAATTGTAAGTGTGTCCCTATTTAGTTTTCTTTATTTAAATGTTATAAATGTTATGCAAAAGTATGGATTTAATGAGAGAAATAAAGTCAAATGATTGGAAGGACTGTAGTTGTGAGATCACTTCTTAACTCACAATGATTTGGGGTAATACATTTACTAGAGAATGCATTCAATCTAAACAATTCTGGGCTTGCTCACTCTAGTATGTATTATCAGACCTGAGCCCCTCTATGGTGCAACCCTTGAGGTGATATAACTCAGTTTACCATACGTACAAAATGTCTAATGTGCTATTTATTAAAAGAAAACCAAATACTCAGTAAAACTTTAAAGATGCCAAAATTGCAAGTTCACAAATTAAAAATAGTATTTGTACTGTATTACATACTGTAAGTCATACCACAATGAAGATACTATCTGACCAGGTACGAAGTTATTCCTTTAAGGGGAATTACTTAACTTGAGGGAGGTTGGGCGAGGGTCATTATATAAGAAAAATAGGTGATTAACGAAAGAAAATAAACTGTTTTTGTTTTAACAGACTGTAATTACATTTTGATATTAAATATGTACACTTTTTTTTCTCGGGAGTACTGTATTTACCTCTTTTCCTATGGCTATACTATATAAGCTGCCATTATATATTGTCCTCTAAGACACAATTTGCATGCAGACTACCGTACCACCCCATTACAACAAAATGCACAAAAATTATAATTACAAGCTTCATGCATTACATTTTTCATATCAAATAAAATAAAGGTTGATTTAAACCAAAAACCTTTGTTTGTTTGTTTTTATTTTATTTTTTATTTATTGTATCTGTTAGTTAGTTCTCACCTTTTGCCAACAACCAGGCATGGGAAGTCCATCTGGTCCCTGTCATAAGCATATGATAAACATCAACATTATACATATATACAATTTATAAAATGCTAATTAATTTCATGAATTTGACTTCTTTTCTAATGAATCTTCTTTAGATGTCGTAAGGAAATGATCTCCATGTAAAAGATTTCATTCAATTTCCTAACAGTGAATTCAGTAATTTTGAATAACTTCACCATAAAGTAAAAACACTTGCTATTGTTATATTGCCTTACCACCAACAATGATGCTAATAGATGAACAATTATTGTTATTATTGTTTCTGCTGTCTTCTGGTAAAAAGAAAGCACATACTAAGGGGGAGATTGATCAAATATTGGAGAGAGATAGAGAAGAGAGCTAAAGTACAAAACAATCAGCTCCTAACTGCCATGTAAATGGCAGTTAGGAGCTGATGGTTGGTACTTTATCGCTCTCCATTTTATTTCTCTCCAATCTTAGATAAATCTCCCCTTCAATGTCTTCTAACATTTCTATTTGTCACAGCCCCTAAATCCACCTGTCTCATTCACTACATTTCAGCCATAAAGCTGCAGAAAAACTGACAGAAGACATTTGTGGATTATCTAATTATCGAATTACGTAATTCATCAAAGTATTTACTTTTCAATGATCAAGCATTTTAGCTTAACAATATGATTATGCTAGCTTGCGCACATAGGGGGTCATTCCGAGTTGATCGCTAGCTGCCGATGTTCGCTGCATAGCGATCATTTAAAAAAAACTGCAAAACTCTGAATGCGTATGGGGCGCAATGCGCACGCGTGGCGTACGGGTACAAAGAGCATTGTTGTTTTGCACTGTTTCTAGCGACGATTCCATTCGCACAGCCGATCGCTAGGAGATTGACAGGAAGTGGGAGCTTATGGGTGTCAACTGACCGTTTTCTGGGAGTGTTTGGAAAAACACAGGCGTGTCCAGGCGTTTGCAGGGCGGGTATCTGACGTCAATTCCGGGACCTTCGTCGCTGCAATCATCGCACAGAATAAGTAACAATAGGGCTGGTCTTGTTTTGCACAAAATTTTTTGTACCGCTCGGCTGCACAGGCATTCGCACTCTTGCAAAAAGAAAATACACTCCCACGTGGGTGGCGACTGTGTGTTTGCACGGCTGCTAAAAGTAGCTAGCAAGCAATCAACTCCGAATGACCCCCAAAGTGGGATAACCTTAAGTGGAATATCCTTATAATATGCCTTACTGAGGATTTTCGGACTCAAATTCAAATTATACCTTTAAAAATTGCCGCAGTGTGCGCTTAGATAATCTCGTTTCAGTGAAACAATAGTGTCTAATTTAAAAAGCTTTAATACTTTGAGTCTAAAATAAAACTCATTGGGGGGCGATTCAAATTAACGCACCCCTATCTCCTGTCTAAAGTGATGGGAGATAGAGGGGCGATATTTTAATTGCCCCCGTTTTCGCCCCTATCACGCCCAGTACAATCGGGTTTAGGCGCGCAAAGCACCTAAATCTGACTAAACTAATGGGCGTGATCATGAAAAGACCCATTTCTTTACACGCATTTCAGGGGGTAGCGAGTTGAAATTAACTTGATGCGCCCGTCTGCAGCAACATTAGAATAGCTGCGGGAGGGCGCGATTGCGGGAGGAAGCAGGGGGAACATTTGAATCCGGCCCATTGTATTTCGCTCTGTCGTCATTGAGTGCAGAGAGAAATACAGCTGCCTGAAGGCTGCCTCTAGGCTAATATACTGATTTACATATGAAGAAAGGCTTCATAATCACTTGTATTGTCTCAGCTCTATCATATTCTAATAATAATGTAACAATTTTAGATCAATACAAAATGATAATTCAGGTTATTTAATAAACAGTCATGGTTAATGCCAGATTGAGACTAGAAAGCTGCTCTGACAGTCAAGCATACAGTACCAACCCACATTTCTCCACTGACCTATGAAGACACAAGGAGCTCCATCATTCATTGGGCGTTTCTCAGCCAGTGCCAGCAGGTGTCATATAGAAGATCTACATTCAGTAGGTCTACAGTCATTAGGTTGACCCCATATGGTCTACAGGCACAAGGTCGACATGGACAAAAGGTCGACATAACCTAAAGGTCAACAGGTACAAAAGGTCAACTTGACAATGGATGACACTTTCTTTTTCATTTTGGGGTTAGTGTGAATAGTTTGTTCATCTGGGACCACCCTCTGTAGAAATGCACCCCCTTGCAGGCTCGCTATGATTGTCACATTTGGGCACAGTGTCTCGCTCCTCTCCACTTCACTCACCACAAGGTTACTAAAGGTTATAATTTGTGACATGGATAGTCGAGGAAGGAAAAAGTCCAAAATAAACCCCAAAAAAGTCGATCATTTGAACCTGTTGACCTTTTGAACCTGTCAACCTTTTAAACCTGTTGACCTTTCATATGTCATCCTTTTGTTCATGTCCTTATGAACCTGTCGACCTTTTGAACCTACTGACCTTTTGAACCTATTGACTTCAGATGTCATCCTTTTGTTCATGTTGACCTTTTGTCCATGTTGATCTTGTGCCTGTTGACCATATGGGGTTGACCTAATGAATGACTGTTGATCTAATGAATGTTGAATTACTGTCTGGATCCCAGTGCCACCACACAAATGTACAGTATAGTGCCGGTGACTGTTTCATTGAATGCAGGTCTGGGAGGGTGACTGAGGCTGAGCTTTCAGCCACTGATTTTCTGAGGGACACCAGTCCGTCTAGCAAATGGAAGAGCTGCCAGATTACCAGTCATAGGCATTCTCTACATTAGGCAATTGATTATTATTATTATTATTATTATTATTATTACAGGTTGAGTATCCCTTATCCAAAATGCTTGGGACCAGAGGTATTTTGGATATGGGATTTTTCCGTATTTTGGAATACTTGCATACCATAATGAGATATCATGACGATGGGACCTAAATCTAAGCACAGAATGCATTTATGTTATATATACACCTTATACACACAGCCTGAAGGTCATTTTAGACAATATTTTTTTATAACTTTGTGCATTAAACAAAGTGTGTGTACATTCACACAATTCATTTATGTTTCATATACACCTTATATACACAACCTGAAGGTCATTAAATACAATATTTTTAATAACTTTGTGTATTAAACAAAGTTTGTGTACATTGAGCCATCAGAAAACAAAGGCTTCACTATCTCAGTCTCACTCAAAAAAGTCAGTATTTCGGAATATTTGGATATGGGATACTCAACCTGTATTATTATTATGTTTCTGATTAGCATGTTTATTGCACATCACAATTTATAAAAAGATTAAAACAAAACAAAACATGTTATGTACTTTCACAAAGAATGCCCCAAACAGGTATATGTTTGGGGCAGTCTTTGTGAAACTACAGAACATGTTTTGTTTTATTTTTTTTATAAATTGTGATGTGCAATAAACATGCTAATCAGAAAAATAATAATAATAATAATACACTCATTGTTAGACTGCTGCTCTTGAGCTTGCCCGGCTGATCCTAGTTTTTATATATCAGAAAGTGACTCCATTTGTGTGGTTGGATGTTTTGCTAAGCATTGTTTACCTTCATGTATATCACCATTGTGCACTTATTACATAGCTTGCAACTGCTGACTCCATGCACACCCAAAGCATATACAGTATGCACACATATATATTATGCAATGAAGCTAAGCAATATCTTGTTTGGAACAAACCTGACTAATTGTATGAACTGAGGACTAGAACTGAAAACCCATTTTTACCTGGAGTTTGCACTATGATATTATATATATATATATATATATATATATATATATATATATATAAAATATTCATATTTTCTCAGTCAGTACATTTGGCAAATAACCCAGCAATGTACTGGGAAATAGCTAACCAACATTTGATCTGGCCGTTTTTAATCACTAGGACTTTACAGTATCATATAACTTCCACACAGAAGGACACACCATAGCATGTCCTTATGTTTTGGTATGCATTAGCTGTGGAAAAGATATCACTTTGAAGTATGCATTCTCCAGATATAAATGACATATACATAGTAAACACAAATAAAACAGATGTTTCTGCAGTATGCATGCTTCATTTTTCCCCAGTAACACAACATAAAAATTGTCTGTAGTTATTTATGCAACATAAACAGCAATTGTCTTCAGCCCCTAACTTTTATTCTACAAAGTAACTTTGACTATGTCATTGTTTCTGTATTTAGTGATGAAATTGTTTCTTTGTTTTTTTTCTGTTTAAACTTTCTAAACCTAAAATAACTATGTTTGCCACATTGGTACAAGGAAAGGGATTACTAGTATAATTTTAGTATGGGCAGGATTTTAGAATCATGCTGAGTTGAGGAGAGGAAGATGTGAAGAAAACTAAAGGGAAGGTCAAGTAAGTTTCACAGGGTGTCTAAGCCATTTTAAAGGGTGTATAGAGGAAGGATTGGGCTGCAGGCTATTATGTTACTATATAGAATACCTACTTGCTTCTAGAGGTTTGCCTAACCACAGACAGTCACAAGCTGCCATGGTAAGCTCTTTTATCGCAGTTATCCATTTTACTGCAGGGTTATGTGTTTCTGTGTAGGTATATGTTTGATTGCTTGTAAAACATTCTGAGGAAAAATACAGTAGAAGGACAGACAGTGTATGCACTTAGATGGGTTAGAAGTGGGATAGGACATCCTGTATTAATCATTTTATAGGATGAACATGATTCATGCAATAGCATGCACATTCCACCCAATGCAAATGTTCCCAATGTGGTGTTTGCATTGGTAAGACAAGGACTTTCATGCAGGGAAGGATAGGAAACAGAAATACTGTACCAATTGGCAAGGGGCATCCAGCCCATCCAGGCCTGGCTGGCCCGGTTCCCCTTTTTCCCCCTTTAATCCACGGAAACCCTGTTTGTAAAGATTAACTTGCAATGTTACTAAAAATGATAAACCTGTGAAGTTAACTCGCCTGTAGAAAACCAAAACAAAAGGAAGAAAAAAATAGGAGAAGAGCAAACATTCAGGTTACCCCATGGGCATTTATACAAAGCAGTGCTTCGCTGGCTCACTAAAGCAACGCTAGGATTGTAGATATTTAAAGTGTACCTGCCACCAGCCTACTGGGGCCTGAACCAATAGTCACCTGCATGCACCATATCAGTTCACTCAGAGCCAGTGACACCACTGAGGCACTTAAGGCCAATAATCCTTACGCACTTCCTATGGCGTCACTCAGGCTCAGAATGAAGACAGATAAGTGGGTTTTAAATATTTGCTCTTTCCTTTCCGTTAGATTTCCGGCACGGTAGCTGGCTTTCTGAGACATACCAATGGGCAAGGTGCATCTAATCCAGGGGCACCCTGTTCTCCTTTCTCCCCTTTTGGCCCTTTTTTGCCTTTCTTTCCCTTTTCCCCCTGTGAACACAATGGTTTGTAAAACACAAAAGCAAATGTATCAAATGCATCAGCAAATGAGAGATCTGAAGGAACATTTCCCCAAGTGTTGTGACCGATATACTGTTTTTATGTAGCTTTATATAATTTCATAATGTTGGTAATAATGAAAAAAAAAAAAAAAGATGGCTTTGCTGGTTTGTGTTTACAAAAATATTCCATATTAAAATAATGTTTGCAGGACTGATATGTTCAATGTCATATGTTCTAATGACCTATTTGTGTTTGGGAATTTACGTTAGAGGAAGCCGCTAGTGCGAGTAAACATCAACCATGGGAGAGTTGTGTTTCTTTTCCCCAGCATGAATTCCTATAGTGGATTGTGTGATCAATTATATCTGAACAAGAAATGGCATTGCTTAGGTCCAATGTTTTCTACCATCCCAGAACAAGTGGTTTATAATTAGAGATGAGCGGGTTCGGGTTTTACTCGGATTTACTCGGTTCTCAAAACGGCATCTTATTGGCTATCCAAAACACGAGACATCTGTGAGCCAATAAGATGCCGTTTTGAGAACCGAGTAAATCTGAGTAAAACCGAACCCGTCCATCTCTATTTATAATAGACATTATTAACTAATATATCAGGGAACCAGCAAATATAAATTCAGAGTACCCTACCAACAGGTTTTGCACCTCTGGCTGAGATAATGACTGTTCCTTAAAAATGTAAAATAACAAAGGTAAGCCTATGATAGCGTAAGTAAATGTCCTTCAAACCCATCAATAAGCTGTGGAAATTGCTATTAATCTACTTATATTTAATAAATAGGAAGGGAAGAGGAAGCCACAAAATTAGTAGAACAATGAATAGCAGTCAAGGAAAGACTGGGATTATTCTGAGACCACTGTGTAGTTTAGGCACAGAATGGTGTGCAGAGAACAGGGGTGAAGGCTCACAGTTATCTACTAAATAAACCTGTTAGATTGGAAAAGGGAAAGTTTAAGGGGAAAAAAGTAAATTAGGTAAAAGTTACTGCAAAGTACATAGGTTGAAGGAGAAGGGAATGCACCTCTGGAAAGGAAGACATAAAACAAGACAAATAAACATTCAGTGGTGAATGAGGTGATTTAGAATAAAATAATGCAAGATTAAAGCAGTGAAATGAAAAAAAACAAAAAAAAAACAGTTTTCCATAAAATAACCACTGTAACAGTTAGTATTGTTAGGTATTTATCACACTATGAGATGTTATTATTTACCATATTTTTTCCTGTGTGCCAAACCCTGCCCTGTAAGATTACTGGGATAGGATTCATGCTGCCTCACATGAGACATTTCCATATTACAGTTAAACTATAATAACAGAACCATACTGTAATCCCACACACAAATGATGACATATAGCATTCTGCTCACCTGCAAGGAGAGACTTTATAAGCTAACTGTGAGTGATGTATGAAGTGGTAACACCTATGTGTGGCACAACCTCAATCTTGTCTAAATCAGGAATGCCTCTAAGGGGGAGATGTATCAAACTTTATACTGTATCAACCAATCAATCAGCATCTATCATTTTATGGACAGTGCTACATAAATGGTACCTAGAAGGTGATTGGGTGCTTTCGGCAATCTTCTCCATTTTATCTTTTTAGAAGCTTATTCCATAGAATGAACAATGTAAAAACATGGAAATACACTTTGAAAACAGGTGCATGTTCAACTCAGCATCAGGCCCTTGATAGAGAGCTCTTATTATTCAGCTGGTTACTGTTACCTAGCCAAACATGGCTGCCAGACAGGGGATGAGAGTGTGCGGACCAACATGAATACCTAAGTTCTGTGGTCACATACCTACAGGTTTCACAAAACCTATGGGAGGGAGCAGCCAGGTCAGCACAGCAGGGAGCATGTGGGGTTTGTGGTATGGCATAAGTGGGCGGTGTGGGGGCAATGCAGCAGGATTGGATCATCGTGGGGCCACCTCTTGCTATATAATGCCAACATTATTGACATTCTATAATGGGGAATGTGGCTACTATAATGCATATCAGAGCGAATCGTGTCATCAGCCACCCGTGAAATCCCATGCAGACTTGAATACTCTTCCAGGTGGGTGGGAGTACTATACAAGATTCGGTAGCCTCCAGCCATTAAAGGAGAGTAGGAAATTATACTTTACAGACTGTGTGTTTGAAAAATGGGCACCAAGAGCTGATTGGTTGGTATTTTATCTATTTATCATTCAAAGCAAGGGGTGCTTGTGATCTGAGGTATCTATGTGGTTCTTGAGCTTCCTGTTATCCATCATTGACTTAAAGCATGCTTTTGCTAATAAATACAAGTTGCTCTCTTTGAGGATTATTGATAACAGTAATTGCCCGCCTGGCAATAAATAGAAATGACTAAGTGATGGTGCATACTTGGCTAACTGGAAAGGTCCAAGTGCAATGTTAATAGTGCTGCTATCCCTAGCTTTGGCACACAGGAAAGTCATTGGATTATGGAACCCTATGATAAGGTTCAGAATACTCAGTGACACGCTTGCAATGTTATCAGTCACATTACACTTCAGTCACCTTTTCTCCCCTTTCTCCTGGGTCACCTTTTTCTCCTCGAGGACCTGGAAATCCCTGAAACAATATACAAAATGACCTTGTCTGGCTGGATGCATTGGATGCATTAGAGGGAGCTTAGAATCAGAAATATATAGTTACATATGTGTACCACAGAGGACATTTTAGTGGTGACAGTTCTATGTAATTTATTCCCAGCTGAAGCAAAAGTCTCACTTGCCATCAATCAGGATTTTTGTTCTTACAAAGTCATAATCTTTCTTGGCTATTCTTGTATCATATTTGAAGGTCATTTTTGATTACCAGCAATCTGGTGCAATTATCTTCATTCAACTATGGTCAGTGAGCCTAATTCATATTTGTACGCAAACCCAATGGTTTACATAAAAATACTGTACGATGTTTGGGTCGAACAGGTCTTGCAATATTGCTTGCCACCCCCTGTAAGCCACAGCGTGTTTCTGGGGCGGAGCAGGGCCGGCACTCAGCACTGTTATTGAAAACGGGGGAGTGTTTTCCCTGTTTTGAAGGCGTGACAGGTCCAGGGTCGATGTTGTTGTAAGCTTCAGCTTGCACAGGTTGACCGGTGCCTGAAACCATCACAAATTGTGACTGATGGTTGCAATGGTGATCCCAGGCTGAGTCCTCAGACGCAGCACTCGGATCTTGCAAATGCAAACAGTAAGCGTCTATCTGTTACAAACGCCTTCTGTTGCATTTTAATTTTAATGACATGGAATTGCACAGCAACTACCTTGTCTTTGTGCAGTTTCTTCCAGTCATGAAGTAGGTACAGTGGGCCTGCTTCAGATGTGGTTGGATTTGCTATAACTGCTGCCTCCTTGGAAGCGATGGAGGTGATGCACCAGGGGGCGTCTATTACAAGCAGATACCTCCTGCTGCAGTAGTGATCCGAGCTGCATCCTAGGATGCAGTATCGGTTCACTGGACTCAGCATTGGGCTTTGTGGCACCTATGGGTATGCGCAAGCTGCCCATCACAGAGGCCAGGAGAGCTCCGTCCTACGACGGAGATCCCTGGCCTCTTCCCTCCCCCATATGGCGGCAACACGCCTCTGTGTCGCCGCCACCACCCCATCCCACCCCCGAGACAGCAGCAGATTGTTGATCACCGAGTCTGCTTCCTCCCTGCGTCCTGTGTCACAGAACTTGGGTTCTGCACATGCGCAAAGTACCGATCACTAGTACATTGCAACGATGGGCGCAGCTTCAACGCAGTAGCGGATCTTGCCACGGGCAAGCAGGACTTTTGCCCGGGGCGCCGCCTTCCAGAGGGCGCCGGCGCCATCCAGAGGGCGCCGCACCAGGGCAACATCCGCTGCTGCTGTGTGCCCCCCGCTGCCCGCTGTGTCCCGCTGCGAAGGGAAACTAGATGCTACGCATCTAGTTTCCCTTCGTGGAGAGGACCTTTACTGTGCGGTGCGCGATGACGTCATCGCGCACCGCATATCATATCAGCGGCGCTACTACTGTACAGGGGGCGTAACTGACCACGCCCCCTGTACGGAGCCACGCCCCCTATTGCCGCACGGGGCACAAAAAGCCCCTCAACCGGCCCTGCTTCAACCACATCTGAATCAGGCCCATTGTGCAGTATGAAGACTTGTCCCATGCACATATACAACAAAATTGACCATTTTCTCGCTCTGATGGCCAGAGTTCCTAAACTAAATATAGCAGCCACTAATTTTTTCCTACTACAGTATGTCAAAATAGGGACCAACGTTATTTTGTTATATACTGCAAACCTGTAAATGAATTGCAGATGTTTGGAAACAATAAACTAAAGCATGGAGAAGTAAAATAAGCAACATAAAATGTGAAAATGAAATGTCTCAAGGTGTGTACATAAAGCATGCAAACACCCATGCTTCATTTATACAGTGTTAGATGTCACGACTTACATCTAGGCCAGGCTCCCCGTCTTTACCCTGCGAGAAAGATCACACAGTGCTCATGAATTCAGATTCATTTTAATACTGCAGTATTGTTCAATGTATCAATTTAAATATAAAAACATTTCCATTAAGCTACCTAGTCACCTACACACAGTGGGCGAGTACACAGATATCTGAATGTACAATGTATAAACAAACACGTTACTGTGCATGCTCACTGTGGGCCAGGATCAGAGATGTATACAATGCTGAGGTTTACATAGTTCAGCAATTATCGGCCGAATACACATACGCCGCAGTCGCACTGTGTAAACGCCAAGGTACGTTTGCGATGTCACTCACAATGAGGATTGACAGAAAGAAACTGTGGGGGCGGTTACAGGGAGTGGGGGCAAAAAAAGTGGACATGTCGCGACTATTTTTGGTGCGTGATTCTGCCTTTGTCTAAAATTTCATACGAAGAAAATAGGGCACCAGCGTTTCAGTTCTCTGACTCGGGCCCTGTGCTCCTGAGAACATTTCTGTGACAACGTAAAACTGCAGGGTGACTGGCAGCTGTCAGCACAAGGTGGGGAGTATGACTGGGGCGGTACACATGTCAAACCGTAATGCAGGTAACATAAGGCAAGCTCAGGGAGGACAGAAACCTCCCATTTACTGACAGTGGGCAAAATGTTGTGATTTTTTTCATATCATTAAGAACTGTTTAGAGGTCAGTGAAAATCAGACATCTTCCTGACACAGCTTTAGTGCAGTTTGGGGCATATTTATTAACTATCGGGTTTTAGACCCAATAAAAACAGATGTTTTAAGGGGACATCCTGCAAATATTTATTGATAAATACTGTAGTCCCCTTTAAAGGGTTAACTCTTTAAAGCATAGCTGATTGACCCAAGATTGTGTGTGTTACCAACTATGAATTACAAGTAGAATTTTACGTTGTATGTACTGTACTACTGAAATGGAGTCATAATGTCGACAATTACAGCGGGGGAAGGTTAGGGGTTAGAGGTTAGCGGTAACCATAGCTGGAAGTTTCAATGGGCGGTCTAGAGGGAGCTGGGGGGGGGGGGGCTGGAGGGGGGGTTGGGAACTTAGGTCAAAGATGTAACAGTGTAGGTGGTGGTAACAGGTGACAGCAGAAAGGGGTCAGGGCAGCCAGAGTGGCGGAGGGAAGAATTGGGGGCAGAGACTGCGGTCATCTGGCATACAGATGTGTACTCATACATCTTTGCTGAAGTTGTGTCAAACAGCCCCTCATAGCACGTCATGTCCCAGGAGACTGTGCTAGCACGAGGCACCCTTTTTGCATATTTTTTCTATATAAATGCACCTCAGTCGCAATGCAATCAGCTAGGATACATCAGGAGACTGCACTGCAACACTTATATATCTGTGCAGCTGAGTCTCTGAATCTGCATTACGATGCAGTGTCCATCACACACACGTATACAAGTGTCACATATAAATATAATCAGCACCGTTTCCTAGTGCATCAGTGATGCATCGCATTGTGACTAACACACATTTTCAGCAAAAAAAGACGGCCAACGAAAACGGAGCTGCACGGGACCTGTCTACTCACTTGATCCAGGCATCTCCCACTGCATGGTGTATTGAGGCTAGATGTATGAGGACACATCTATATGTCATGTCCAATAAACTAGCTGAAAATTAATAAGCCTCATAATAAAATAAACCTGAGCATGCATACGAACATCTGATAAATGTTATTTAAACTTAAGTGTTTCATATATTGCTATATAGCTGTATTGTAGCCTGATGTCTATCTGTTTATTAGTCCTTTCATTTAGTGCAATGTTGAGCTATCTTGGTTATCTATAGTGGAACAGTGAACCCTCAACATTTAATGTATAACATTTTTGACTTACAGGTAAACCATAAGGTCCTCTAGGCCCTGGATCACCAACAGCTCCTTTTTCACCCTGCAAGACAAACATTCATAATATATAAGGTACAGTCACTTAAAATTCATGTTTGATTTTAGCGACTCACATTTGTAATGGGATATGGGACTCTGACTGGCAAATGGGCCCCAAACTGAAAATTATTTTCAATGGGTCATGGTCACACCTTCACAGCATGGCCATCCCTCCCAGTACAGGGCTCTGATAGGGCACCTAGCAGTGACAGACAGACAGACAGACAGACAGATAGAGTAAAGAAATAAATACATCTTCTAAAAATACGTACTCTGTCCCCTTTTGGACCTGCAGGACCATTAGGACCAAGTGGACCATCCGTGCCCTGAGAAGAAAAACAAAACAGATCATTAAATCTTGTCTGCCAGAAAAGTTTCATTGGTGGATCTTTTCCCTCCCTGTTCAGCAGCGATGCAGAAAATACAAAGTTGTATTGACAAAGAAATAATTTGTTAGAAAGAATCATGCAGAGGTGACATGTCAAATGGCAATCGTCATGTTAAATACACAATCCAGAATACATCAAACAAGAGCACAAAACAAAAACAGGAACAAAAACATGAAAACTGACAGAACATAAACTAATTATTTTGTTCCAAGGTAATCAGTTTCCTGCCACTTGTGTTATCTGCACTAACAGCAAACAAACCAGAACTTGCTGCTGTAACGGGTGCAGTGATTGGAACTTGGCATCCCCAGACAGTGAAGAGAAAGATACATGCCTGTACTGGAAGAGTTCATGCTGAAGATTCGAAGTAACAAAAGGATAGTAGAGACTGAGGCCATTCCAAAAGGATCTTTTCTAATCTGCATAGAGACTGAAGGATTTGTCATGTAACTGAATGCAAAGAACCTGTTTAGGAATATTTCTTTTTCTATACAGAATATACAGGTTTACAAGTGCGTTTACCTGGTAAATATGTGTGCATAGATACATACACATACAGTATATATGTTTGTCTAAGTGAATCTAAGCTGTTCACTTTTTCATCAATTTAGATTATGTCACTGAGCCATAAAGTGACAATAAAAATATGAAGGTTTAGTGAAATGTTCTCTACTTCACCCTTATTGTGAATGCAGAGTCAGAGTTTGCCTGACGTGCGGGATGCCGGATAAACTCTGACATTTTTTTAAAGATGCAGTCATTCGCAAGGCCTAACCATACCTTGTAAATGATTGTCCCTCTAAAAAAAACGTCTGAGTTCAGCCGGCATCCCAACATCAGGTGAACTCGGACTCCATTACATCCTGCCCTCACTTTGCATTTAAAAAACTAAATTTTTGTACCCACATGGACAGTGGGTAACTAATCCTCCTCTACTCCTTTATAAATGCAGATGAGGATTGCAGCAAAAGGCCCAGCCTCACACTGTCATAAGAATATAGATGTGTCAATATACATCACTGCTGAAATCGTATCAAACTGCCTCTCTCAGCACGTCAGGTGCTGTAAGACTCTGCTAGCATCAGGCATCTTTTTTTGCAGAAAATACATCTTAGTCACAACGTGCCACTGAGTGTGACTGAGTCTCTGACTCAGCATACAAAGTAATACAATGTACAGTAGCAACCACAGCTTGTTTTCTGTTGTGCTTCGTATATACAGACTCAATCACACACAATATACAAGTGTGGGTATCAAATGAATCCGCACAGTCTCCTGGTGCATCCTAGTTGAATTGCGTTGTGACTAAAACACAATTTTAGCAAGAAAAGATGCCCGACAACGGCAGCGTTGAATAGGACCTGGCAGCTCACTCCCGGCAGTGGTGTCGAGAGAGGGGGGTACAAATTACCCGGGCCCAGGTTTGATGGAAGGGCCCTGTGAGGGCCCTGTGGTGGCCCCGGGCCCCCACCCCCTTACCTGGCAGCAGCAGCTGCAGCTCTTCTCCTTAGCCCAGCACATGCTGCTGTGTGCTGGGCAGTAGTGTGGCCATGGAGGCGTTTAAAATAACATTTTTTTCAGTATTTTTTTCTAAGGGTGCATGGCCACGCCTCCTATGATTAGGCTACACCCCCTGAAAAGTACCTGGGCCCAGCCAGGCTCTCTACTGCCTGACTCCTGGCAGGCATCTTGTGCTGCGTGATGTACTGAGGCTAGATGTACAGGTATGAGGTCACATATGTACAATTAAAGTGCTATAAGAATGACCCATAGGTAATTTACTTCCAATAGTCACTATGTATATTGAGTTGTGTATCATAAAACATCCTGCCCTATTAGTTTCTCCATTTAGTATAGTTGTGTGATGTCTGTCTTTTGTCAACTTTAGTGTAATATAGTGCTGAGCAGGGGACAGACATACAAGACACTCACCCTGGGTCCTGGCTTTCCGTCTAAGCCAGATGCTCCCTTTATGATTAGGTGGAAGTACAGACGATGGGTATAACATAGGTGACAAGAACGTGACATTAGTGGGTGATGAACATATAGAATAAGAACAACACACAATACAGGTGACCAGACAGACTGAGAAATTGCCGGATGGTTTCCCACTGCTGGTAAGTCCGTACAGCTCAGCAGGAAATGAATCCGTTCTTTGATGCGGTAGAGGTTAGATATAAGACATACAAAAATACCGCATCCATGTTTATGTTATAGTAAGCTTACAAGTAATGGGTGGACATTTCATACAAAGTAAACTACCTCCATGCCGTTTCTCGACACCTCATCTCAAGTGGTCTCTCATCTGTTCAATCACTAAGGTGACCCTACTTCCTGCTGCTATTATGCAGCTTTGGGATGCAAACACAATGGTCCCATAGCAATAATGACTGGAGCATGGAGTTTAAACACTGGAAACTTATATGGGTGTAAAGAAAGAACAGGGGACAGGAGACGGGACTGACCTAATGATCTGCTGTGGCCATCTGCAAATGGAGCCTTTGTGTTTTCCTCAGGGACCCCACAATTCATGTAAGAAGGTGGGGTGGGAATATGTACTTATTATTGTGCTCATTTTTTTTTCTTATATGACTCGTGGCATGTAACATTTGCTCAGTGCTATTGTGCCCCCTGGTGGACATTTTGGAAATTACAACAATGGATATATTTCTTCCTTAATAAAGAAGATCTATAAGAATGGACTCAAAGCCAGTATTCAGTACAATATTGTTATATCCAAAAAGAGCCATCATAATATAAAACAGACACTTTGTGGCTCGTGCAGTTGAAGGCATTTGCACCTCCAAAAGAAGGAAGAGGCACACATATGAAAACATGTACATGGATATTCACCAGGTCAACTTCAGGAGTAATAATCATAGTTGCCTACCCTCCTTCATTCTGTAGGAGACTCCCTGAAATAGCAGCAATCTCCCTGACTCCCTGAATAGTCCAGCAATCTCCCTGATTACACCTTACCCCCACTATGTAGCTATTACATTCTTGGGGGGGGGAAGAAATCAGAGATAAATACATTCAAATGGCCTCATCAGCGCTATTTCCCTGCATTGGTTATAAGGCACAATGGGGAAGATGTATTAACTTGGAGAAGGCATAAGGAAGTGATAAACCAGTGATATGTGCAAGGTGGTAAACACACCAGCCAATCAGCTCCAATATGTAAATTAACAGTTAGGATCTAATTGGCTGGTGCCTTTATCACCTCGCACATATCACTGGTTTATCATTTCCTTATGCCTTCTCCAGGTTAATACATCTGCCCCAATGATCCCTATGGCTACATGCATTCATGCATTTTAAATAAGGTTTCTTGTGGCCACTTACAGTATATGGAACCTCTTGTAAAACACAATACACAAACAAATCCTGAAAAATATCAGCGTCTTTTCTTCAACAAATAGATATTACTAAGTTTGGGGCTCATTTACATTTGGATGTAAGAAACTTTTAGTTGTTACTTTCACAATCTTCCTGAAATGCTTTTTCAAAAGTAGGCAAGTATGGTAATAATATGTGTGTATGCTTCCTGAGCCGGATTAAGGAAGGACAAAAGGGGCAGCCATCCCGGGGCCCCCACACATTAAGGCCCCCACATACTGCGTTTTGAACAGGAAGAGGCTCCATTCGACAGCTCAGCTGTTTAGTAACAGCGGCTGCTGAGGAGCTCCTACGTGCAGAGTCAGTGTCATTTAGAGACTGTGAGATGCCATCTGCTGAGGTGCGCTGACTGTGTGCGTGTGGTGCTGTGCTGCTCTCCGTGAGTGTGTGTGTGTGTGGGGGGGGGGGGGAAGGGGGGGAGTGCCTTTGCCAGCAATGGTAGTGGTGGAGGGGGCCCCTACAACCTCTGTTGCCCTGGGCCTCCATCAGCCTTAATCCGACCCTGCTTCCTGGAGATGTTAGTACTTATTTTTTAATAATAATAATAATAATAATAATAATAAAGTGATGAAGTGTCTTATACACAAGAGACAGTTTTATTTATGAATGTGAAAGTTGCATTTCCTCATATAAAATATAAAAGAAACTCATCAAAATATAAGTTCATTTAAATGAAATTCAATTCAAAACAAAGATCTGTTGTTTTCTTCTGTAAAAATCAAATGGGAAGTCTCTATCCTGACACAGTCCAAATGGTTATATCTATTCAGTAATGCAAATTATCATCCTCATCATCATCACCACTGTGTACCTTTGCATCAGCCCCCTGGCACCCACAAGAGATGCACTCCTGACAGATGTATACAATATATGCCTGTGTCTAAGTCTACAGTACCTCAGTAGCAATATCATGCATTTGCCCTTACTGTGCGCATGCTACGTTCACCTGCACTTTCCCTCCCCTGTTCTGCGAGCTGTGACAAATTCTGCATACGGACATGTTTGTATGTATTTTTGTGCCCATTACAGTAATGGGTATATTATTCAAATAAAACACGTTTGTAATGACTTCATCCCCTTTATGGGGATGTAGTTATTAGGTCGATATTTACCACGCCAGCTTCATACTGTTGTCAGCTATGTTGACATTGTCAAAATATTGAAAGGCAACATGTCAACATTCTCAGAATGTTGACATTAGGGTTAGGCTGCGGACGGGAGAGTTAGGGTTGGATACTAGGGAGAGGGCTAGGGATAAGAGTTAGGGAATACTTACCAGTAGGATGGAGGATAGGAGGTCTGACCAGGAAGTCATGGCCTCATGACAGTCAGGACCCGGAAGCCATGCAGGAGCCCCTGTAGATGCCAGGAGCAGGTAAGTTTTTGCTGGGCCACCAGGGATGATATGTTGACATTCTAACATGTTGACTTTTCAACATTGTCTACATGATGAATATCAATATGATCGACATTACGATGATGACATGATGAATGCCAATATTATGAATGTCACTTTATGCTTTATTTATCATTCCAATAGAGTGATCCTATATCAGTCCTCCGATATTCTTGCTGCCCCTTCCAGAAGGAGGTAGCCAGCTTAGCATGGCAGTGGGGTGTAGCGGAGGGGGTGATGCTGGGTAGGGTTGGAGCGGGGACGTGTCGGCAAATGGTGCATTACAGGCATTGTGAGGCAGGGGGCGGGGGCGATTTTCGGTAGCCTCCCGGCTATATCGGGAGAGTAGGCAAGTATACTTATAGTGCTCTGCAGATAATTATCCCTTCCCACCTCTCTAATTGATCATTCGCTTTACCTCAGTTAAGGGTAATCAAGTAACAATTTAGCGTAAGGAAATCTTTCTAAAGACATTTTTTAAATGCTGTGCATATTGTGCCTGTTCTTCCAATTCTATTACTAAACAATGATAGTAAAGGCCCATACACACTAGCCGATTTTGAGCTCAAAGAAGTTCACTTTTGGTGTTTTGAGCTACTTTGAGCTCAAACTCGTCCAGTGTGTATGGGCGGGCGATGAGTGGTGAGTGCAGATGTGCGCTCCCGCATCATCGATGGCGACCGCAGTCCGTCGGCCTGTTTGAACAGCCGAGTGAACCATTTCCGCAGTCTCCTACTGTGGAAAGTGGTTCATCCCCCGTGAACATCGCTGGGCACAGGAAAAATCGCTTAGTGTGTATGCACTGAGCTATTTTCCTGCCAGCGATGTTCACATCATCGCTGTGCATACACGCTGGGCAAAAACGGCCAGTGTGTATGTACCTAAACTTGAACCTTATTTCACCAACACATTACTATACAAACACTGCTGATTTAACTTCTATACAATGCAGAGAACCTTAAATATTGCACATAGCTGATGTAGCTGGAAACTTATACAGTGTGTATACATAAATTAGTTAAACTAAATACTGCCAATATTATAGCAATAATGTAGATACATAGTTATACAACATTGGTTCATAAAACATTTCAGTCATGCATCAGTGAGAAGAAGCTAACGGTACTGTATATGCACACTGTTATTTGCTCACAGCATATCAGAAATCCACATTTACATAACACACATGTAACTCAGACATGATTACTATGCTAGAACGTCATTAATATGGACAAGTACACAGATAACAGACATGTTATGGCAGCACTGTACAGGGAATGGATACACACACTATGTGAGTGGGAGGCACAATATACACAGTATAGTGCTTTTATTCCACTCCTGCATTTTGCCATATAAATGTATATATAATGATGATACTGTACACCATTCACTGGAATCATTAAAATAAAAAGAATATGAAGCATATGGATTGAGGTGAAATTGAATAGATGTTTTACTTACTGGAAGACCCAGTGGTCCTCTGTCCCCCTTTTGACCTGGCTCACCCCTCAATCCTTTAAGACCATTTAACCCTGGTTCACCCTAAATGTAAAAGTAGATGCCAATTTTGTTTGTTGGCTGTTCAAGCCGATACAGAGGAGGTTCAGTTACTGCTGTAAATTCCAATTTGTATTAAACAGTACCAATAAGTACACAAAACATGGCTTTTCAAGAGAAAGGCTACTGAACCTGATGGTTTGTAGCTTAGAGGACTAGCATTCCAAATGTGCAGCAAAACCAGATGCCCTTAATTTAGGAAGAAATTACAGAATCTATTGGCCATCATGTGCCAGTGTCAAACACTGTAAAAATAAATTTTCATATGTTGCTTTTTTATTTATTTATTAATTAATTAATACATTTGTTATTAAAAGTAGCTCTGTTCAGATATAATTGAATATAATGCAGTGAATACCCATATTCAGTATGCAGATAGTATATTCACTTAGAATGTTTCATGCCTATATACGATTAATGTTTAATCTTGTCAGCCAAAGGAATGTACACCTGGTTGAAGCATAAAAACTAGAGTTTTGTTTACTTTGGTCAGTTTATACAGAAACACACTGGAATGTACAGTTTGACTGTAACAAACCTTTAAGCTCACTTTCTAAAAAAATTTTTAAAAAATACTCTGCGTCAATGGAGATCACATCTGTGCTTGTATACTACAGTTTTATATATTGGTTTCTTATATCCAGCTCTACCTCCTACACCTAGAACAATATTGGGAATAGCCCATTTTCCACCCCAAATTTTTTTCAATGTAGGTTTAGATTTTTCATTAATCAAAGTTGTATGAATTGTAAATAAATATATATTAATCTACAGTGTGTTTGTCCAAAAAGTATGGTACATAAGGACACCAATTCCATTAACTAACAATATGTCTAAGTGTACAATATTTCTCTAGACATTAATTGCACATTACATTTTGTATGCAAAGTGCAAACACATAATAATAATAATAATAATAATAATAATAATAAATAATATTTTTTTGTAGCAAATGACTGATCAAGTGACACTATGTAAAATACTTCTTTAACATTTGAATTAACAAATAAAATTAATCCATTATAGACATACGCTTCATTGAATTCATATTGTCAAAGCTTTTTAACTTAATGTATTATTTTGCTTAGCTTACAGTATTTGAGCTTAAAGATTTATAGACAGTACATAAAACACATATTAGACATTACATACACATTACATAAAAACATGCAATAATAAAAGTACATTTTACACAAATTCATGCTGTTCGCATTCCTTACAAATAAAACTAAATTATATGCACTTACCTTTGAACCTGAAAGTCCATGTGGTCCCTAAAATAAAATATGCAAATATGTCATTTTCTATCAAAATACAGAGAAATCATTTATAGATCATTGATTTTTCGCAATTTTCATAAAACTATTATTTACCAGATGTGCACAACGTAGAGTATTTTGGTTAGAAAATGAAAGTGAGTTCAATCTAATGTAAAATTCTATAAATACTCTTCAGTAAATTCCAAAGAATATACACATTAAAATGCATGCATAACATTCAGGGGATATATATGCCTGCCTATATATACTGTGTGAATATATTATATATATATATATATATATATATATATATATATATTTGCCTGTATATGGGTATTGATATATTTACTACCAGCCAATGTAGTGATGCCAATAAATGTAACATAAACTGGACAGCCATTTACAGAATGTCTTATAGAGTCTTTTAATTGGAACTCTGGATAATAACATAGTTATATGAGGTATTGTTAATGTAAGTGTTCTGTCTATTACATAGTTGGTAAAACTATAGTTAACAAATACAGTATAAAGGGAGTTATGCAATAGGTTCTGTTACTGGAACCAGTGTGATTTTGGCGAGTTCACTGCTAAATATAAAGCAGCAATACTGTAAGTTACAGTAGGATGGTTTTGTCTTAGAACTGATTGCTGCTCTAACTGTAGGGCAAACATATGAACATCACACTGGTTCCATAATCTCAGAACCTATTATATAACCTTCTAAATTTTCAATGATTTAAAAAAAATAAAAAAAGATTAAATATATTATGTGTCATCTTCTTACCATTGGGCCTGGAGGTCCATGGGGTCCTGGTGGACCGGGAGGACCTATGATCTGTGAAAAGAATCCAAATGTTAATGAGCATTATTCAGGTTTAAAACATGCACTAAAATCATTCAAAAACAAATTCAGTGTACATAATTATGATTGCTTCTGCAATTAGTAAGGAAAACCATTGTACAATGCATGAAAAGACATAGCTGCATCAAAAATAATATATAAAACATGGAAGGAAGTTTCATGCTAGGAAAAAGTCTGTGTGGAAGGTGAAACGTGGCAGTCAGTATATACAGTAGTACATGTATACTATGGATTTTCCGGCACCTGTGGTTCCAGCATTGTGCCGGATTATACATTTTGCCAGACTAACTTTAAATAGGGGATGCAGTCAATTTACCTCCAATCAAAATCCCGACGGTCGAAATACCGACACCAATTGACCGACGGTCAAAATCCGGACAAAGTCAAAATCCCGACATGGACAAAATACAGACATTTAACATACAGACAAGGTCAAAATACCAACATGTAAAATGCTGACAGGTGAAAATACCGACATGAGTTTTTCATGATTTTTTTCATTGAAACCGACTTGTTCATACTTTACCATCCTAGTGGACCTGGAGGGGGAATATAATAGTGTGCTGAGCGCATCGAGGCACCGTGCCCGAAGCATGGTGAGCGCAGCGAGCCATGCGAGGGGACGCGGTACACTTATATGGTGTCCATGTCGACCTATGTTGACATACACACACACAAAAACAACGAAAAACGCATGTCGGTATTTTGACCTGTCTGTATTTTACATGTCGGTATTTTGACCTTGTCTGTATTTTAAATGTCGGTATTTTGTCCATGTCGGGATTTTGACCTTGTCGGGATTTTGACCTTGTCGGTCAATTGGTGACGGGAATTCGACCGTCGGGATTTTGATTGGAGGTATTTCATACCGATCCCTTAAATAGCTTTAAATACATATTGGACCTTCTAATTATGCATTATTATTATTATTATTGAACTGTTCCTGGAAGCCATAACAGCACCACTGTCACTTGCACTGTTCCCTGAAGCCATAACACTGACACTTCCTCGCAGTGCCAATGCATAGAAAATGTGTCTGGATTAAAAATGGTGCTGGACCATCAGTTGCTGGGAAATCGGCAGTGTACCTGTATCTGCATTGGGAGCTACTGGTTTAGGATTTAGGAGCTGAGTGTAAATCACATACAATGCTAATGTTCATATGCACAGTGCATGTGGTGAGCATTGTGTTTACACACACAGGTGCAGTTGCAACTGAGATGCACAACGTGTTGGAAATATGCTGAGCATTCCTGGGCAGTATCTAGAAGTAAGCTGCAGTTGTCTAACATCTAATTGATAAAGAGTCATTTGTTATTGTGCAGTAAATTCAGATGGTCCATTGTCGAAATTGATGTCTCCAGTATATTATAGAATATTGTTCTTATATGGGGATAATAGGATTTGAATTACCTACCGGTAAATCCTTTTCTCGTCGTCCGTAGAGGATACTGGGGTCCACATTAGTACTATGGGGTATAGACAGGTCCACTAGGAGCCATGGGTACTTTAAGAAATCAATAGTGTGGGCTGGCTCCTCCCTCTATGCCCCTCCGAAAAGACTCAGTCTAGAAACTGTGCCCGAGGAGACGGACATACTTTGAGAGAAGGATTTAACTGAACAGTGGTGAGATTCGAACCAGCACACACAAACAAGAGGAAGCCATGCTAACCAAACTTAAACAAGAACAGCAACGGCTGAACCCACAATAATACTTAACCAAGTAACAATGCAGAAAAACGAAGCACCGGGCGGGCGCCCAGTATCCTCTAAAGACTACGAGAAAAGGATTTACCGGTAGGTAACTAAAATCCTATTTTCTCTTACGTCCTAGAGGATACTGGGGTCCACATTAGTACCATGGGGATGTACCAAAGTTCCCAAACCGGGTGGGAGAGTGCTGAGGTTCCTGCAGAACTGATTGACCAAACTGAAGGTCCTCAGAGGCCAAAGTATCGAAGTTGTAGAACTTAGCAAACATGTTCGATCCTGACCAAGTAGCTGCTCGGCCGAGCTGTAGAGCTGAGACACTCCAGGCAGCCACCCAGGAAGAACCCACTGACCTAGTGGAGTGGGCCTGTACTTTTAGGAACCAGCAATCCTGCAGATGAATAAGCCTGCTGGATAGTAAAACTAATCCAGCGAGCAATATGCAGCTTTGAAGCAGGACATCGAATTTTCTTGGGATCAGAGAGAACAAACAGCGAGTCAGATTTTCTGTGACGAGCTGTCCTCTTCACGTAGATCCTCAAAGCCCTCACAATATCCAGGGACATTGAGGTAGCAGAGGTGTCAGTAAGCACTGGAACCACAATAGGTTGGTTGATATGAAACGCAGACACCACCTTAGGAAGAAATTGCTGACGAGTTCTGAGTTCAGCTCTATCCTCATGAAAAAACAAATAGGGGCTTTTGTGAGACAACGCCCCCAGTTCGGACACACACCTTGTGGAAGCCAAGGCCAACAATGTAACAGTCTTCCACGTAAGAAACTTAACGTCAACCTCCTGTAAAAGGTTCAAACCAGTCCGATTGCAGAAACTGCAACACCACGTTAAGATCCCAAGGTGCCGTGGGAGGCACAAAGGGCGGTTGAATGTGCAGAACACCCTTCAAGAATGTCTGAACCTCAGGGAGGGAAGCCAATTGTTTCTGGAAGAAAATGGACAAGGCCGAAATCTGGACTTTCAAGGAGCCCAAACGTAGGCCCTCATCCACACTGTAGAAAAAGGAGAAAACGTTCCAGTTGAAATTCCACTGCAGGAAATTTCCTGTTTTCACACCACGAGACATATTTTTTCCAAATTCAGTGTTAATGTTTAGACATTACCCCTTTCCTTGCTTGGATCAGGGTTGGAATAACCATGTTCGGAATGCCTTTCGGGGCTAAAATCTGACGTTCAACTTCCATGCCGTCAAACGTAGCCACAGTAAGTCTTGACAGACGAATGGCCCCTGTTGCAGAAGATCCTCTAGCAGAGGTAGAGGCCACGGGTCCTCCAGGAGCAACTCCAGTAGATCCGCGTACCAGGCCCTTCTCAGACAATCTGGAGAAATGAGAAGTTCTTGGACCTTTTCCCTTTTTATTCTCTTGAGAATTCTTCGGATTAGAGGAAGAGGTGGAAACACGTAAACCATCTGGTAAACCCATGGAGTCACCAGAGCGTCCACCACCACTGCTTGTGGGTCCCTCGACCTGGAACAATAGCGCTTTAGCTTCTTGTTGAGACAAGAGGCCATTATGTCTATCTGTGGAATTCCCCACAGACTTGTTAAGGACTCGAACAGCTGCGGGTGAAGGCCCCACTCTCCTGGATGGAGGTCGTGTCTGCTGAGGAAGTCCGCTTCCCAGTTGTCTACTCCCAGAATGAAGATGGCCGACAGCGCCACCGTGCGTCTTTCTGTCCAGAGTAGAATTATTTTACCTCTGACACTGCAGCTCTGCTCTTCGTTCCGCCCTGTTGGTTTATGTACGTTATGGCCGTCACATTGTCCGACTGAACCTGAATGGCTTGATCTTGAAGAAGATGCAATGCCTGTAGAAGGGTGTAGTATATGGCCCTTAGTTCCAGAATGTTGATCGGGAGAATGGCTTCCTGACTTGACCATTTTACTTGGAACTGTTCCCCCTGAGTGACTGCTCCCCAACCTCTAAAGCTTGCATCCGTGGTTAGCAGAATCCAATTTTGAATACCGAACCGTCGACCCTCGGTCAGGTGAGAAGTCTGGAGCCACCAGAGAAGAGAAATCCTGGCTTTTGGCGACAGACATATCCTCTAGTGCATGTGAAGATGTCATCCAGACCATTTGTCCAACAGATCCAGCTGGAATGGCCTGGCATGAAACATTCCATACTGCAGAGCCTCGTAAGAGGCTACCATTTTCCCCAGAAGGCGAATGCACAGATGCACCGATATCCGGATTGGTTTTAGGACATCCCACACCACTGACTGTATTACCAATGTGTCACGATTCTGTAACTTTGTCTGTCCCCGGAGGGGGCACTAGTGGGTCAGTGTAGGTGTGATAGAGGAAACGGAGAGACTGAAGGAAAGTCCTGCGCATGAGCGCTTGATATTTATTATCACACAGGGATAACACAGCAACTGAACAACTGATATAACGGATGACAGGAATAATGAATGATAACTTAGTCCGATTAAATGAATGTTGCAAAAGTCACTGGTAACACATGAACAATGTAGATGAACTTGAAACTTGATATAAATGATAAGGCAATACTGAAATCAGATGCAGCAAACAAAACTCTGGTATATAACGAATAGCAATCAAAGCACACAGTCTCTGTAGAAGCATACGTCTTTAAGCCAAGCAAGGCCCTAGCAGGAGACAGTCCTAACACAGCAAGATGTTAAGTGCTAAAGGCAATGCACAGAGTGGAATGCTGGTAATTAGGTGCACAGGCTGAGAACTGAAAAACACCTGAGGAGAGTCTCTTACTGCAAATTGGTGTGCGGACTGTACTGGAGTTTGTAGCAAACTGGAACAATGAAGACTGGAGACTGGAACACAGGAACTTGCACACTGAATGTGACTCGCAGGAGAGCTGGAGTGGTTGCTGGTACTTGTAGTTTCACAGGAACACTGGAACAGGGAAACAACTTGGAGATGCCAGAAATAGGAGATTGCTGGAAACAAAGGATTGAAGACTGCAACCTGGAACTGGAACGGAACTGGAATGGCTGGGACCTGTAGTTCCACAGGTCCAATACACAGGGGTATCTCTGCAAACAGAGGACTGCAAACAGGAGACGCCTGTTCACAGAATGTAACGTGTTGTCCAAGGCGATGAGACTGAGCCAGGAACTAGAGTTTATACCCCTTGGTCTGTGATGATTGGATGTTGCATCTCTGTGAGAACACACCCCGCTGGATTGGGTGTTCAGAACAGCTGTGAGTTAGCTGAAGCACTGTGTACTCCAGGCTGCAGTAGACTGAAAACTGTAGTTCCACAGTAGTGATGCGACGGAGAATGCAGATTCCTGACACAATGCCTTTTCCAACGGAAGGAACACCTTTTGTTCCTCTGTATCCAGGATCATTCGTAGGAATGGAAGCCTCCATGTAGGTTCCAGGTGGGATTTTGACAGGTTCAGAATCCACCCGTGATCCTAGAGAAGCCTGGTTGAGAAGGCAATGCTGTCCAACAACCTCTCCCTGGAAGGCGCTTTTATCAGCAGGTCATCCAGGTATGGTATGATGTTCACTCCCTGTTTGCGGAGGAGAAACATCATCTCTGCCATCACCTTGGTGAAAACTCTCGGTGCCGTGGAGAGGCCAAATGGCAGGGCCTGAAACTGAAAGTGACAGTCCTGCAGTGCAAACAGATATGCCTCATGAGGCGGCCAAATCAGAATGTGTAGGTACGCATCCTTGATGTCGAGAGACAACATGAATTCCCCCTCCTCCAGACCTGAGATCACCGCTCGCAGAGACTCCATCTTGAACTTAAACACCCATAAGTATGGGTTCAGTGACTTGAGGTTTAAAATGGGCCTTACCGAACCGTCCGGTTTCAGTACCACAAACAGGTTGGAATAAAAACCTTTGTTTTGCAGGTGTAGAGGAACTGGAACAATGACCTGAGTCAGTACCAGTTTTTGAATTGCTGCTTGTAAGGTCGAACTGGCGTCTGGAGAAGCTGGTAAGCCGGATTTGAAGAATCTGGGAGATGGGAGTTCCTGAAACTCCAGTCTGTATCCCTGTGCTATATAGCCACAATCACTTGCATGCTGACACTGTCATGGCAGTGGTGCGTGCGTTGAGCACACCAATTTCTTTTATGGCTTCCACCATAAAGTTAGCAGAGTCCTGATAGCCTCAATGAGGGCCCAAATTCCCTGTGACAGGATAGCATATCCCCCTCTCGCATCCACTTCACCCTCCTCTGGATCTGATGTATCAGGATCAGTATCATCCTGCATGATTTTGGCCAGAATACGCTTTTGTGGGCAAATGGCGAGGTCTTGAGACGCAGGCATGTGAGCTGAATCTTTATTTATCAGGTCATCCATAGACTGCCGTAAGAATTGTGTCTCCTTCTCATTATGAGACAGTTTAGTGGAAATATTACAAATCATCCCTTTTATGGAAGCTAACCATGGGGGTTCAGCCCCACTGCACTGGGAGTGAGCACTATCCTGGGAACAGGGTAGTGAGTCCCCAGGGGATGAAAGACATTCCGCTGTACAAGAAACACAGTGCCTGGACATGATTGTGCAGGGACACCCACACACAGACACCAGGTGAAAACACAGTATATGTAGGCAGGGTCGTCAGAGAGACACAGGAGTCAGAGCAAGCCACACAGCGCCCCTTTAGCAAAAGTTAAACTTAGCTGGGTCGCAAGAACTAACACCTCAGTAGTGCTTATAATCTTAACACTGCTCGCCCCCTTTACTAACACCCCCTGGTACCGCAGAGTAGACTTGGAGTCCTTGCGGAGGAGCTGCGCTTCACTGTGAATGCTGCCTGTATGAGCTGCAGAGGGAAAATGTCGCTGGGGAGCTGTAGGACCCGCTCTGAGTGAAGCCCCGCCCCCTCTAATGGCACGCGGCTTCCCGCTTTTATTATACTGGCCTGTGGTAATATAATGTCCAACCAAGGGTTAAAACCCCTGTTAGATAGTTGTGGCCAGTGTGGGTATCAATGGTGGCTCAGCGCACCCCTCACAGCGGGACACACTGCGGTGTGTGCCTTCTGAGCCCCCTGGAGCGCAGCCTGTACTCAGAGCTGTGCTCCAGCCCTTGTGCCGCCATTCCCGCCAGCAACCCACTAACTGGGATGCCGGCGCTGTACTCACCACTCTTCTGTCTTCAGGCACTGTTAGGGGGTGGCGGCGTGCTGCGGGAGGGTACGCTGTGCCGTGGTGTGGCTTGTGAATGGCTCCCTCAGGAGCTCAGTGTCCTGTCAGCAGAGAAACTGGACCATTAACTGTAAGGAAGTTGGGCCGTTTTCCCCCCTAAGTCCCACGAAGCAGTCAGACTGCTGCCAAAACAGACCTGACTGAAAAAAAAAAAACATTTAAAATAAAGGTGGAAAACTCTTCAGGAGCTCTCCAAAGCGTGACTGGCTCCTCCGGGCACATTTTCTAAACTGAATCTGGTAGGAGGGGCATAGAGGGAGGAGCCACTATTGGTTTCTTAAAATGCCCATGGCTCCTAGTGGACCCGTCTGTACCCCATGGTACTAATGTGGACCCCAGTGTCCTCTAAGACTAAAGAGAAACATTATTATACATTCCCTGGGTAATTATAATAGTAGCAAGATACCCCATCAAGCAAGGCTTCTATTATTTTCTCACCTTTTAATTCATAATCTCAGGATAACATATTGTTTATTCAGCCAGGTTTGTATTTCTGAGTATCTCCCCAACACACAATACATCTCTTTTCTTATTTCAAAATATCACCCAACCCGACCCCTGCACTCTGCACAAGATTTGTGTATCTATTCCCCACTTACAGTATTACTCGCTCCCATTCATGATTGCAGGACTTTCTTCAAGCTGCACCTACTCTGTGGAATGCCCTACCACACACAATTACACTCTCCTCTAGTCTCCAGCGATCAGAATACCAACATCTGCATCTCAATTCGCACTATTCCTGCACCTACTAGGTAAGTATGCTAACCCTCCCCGTTCCCCCCCAACACTCCCTCCCTGCAGCCTGACCCTAACCCCCCCCCCCCCCCCCCCCCACCTAACCTAACCCTCTCCAGTGGCACCTAACCCTAATCTTCCCTCCTCACATCCTAACCATAACCCTTTCCCACTTGGGGGTATATGCAATTCCGGGCGAATTGCGGCTTTTTTTTTGCCCTTTTTAAATTCGACACAATTCGACCGTCGAATTCCGGCCGGCGGGTGCCAGAATTCGACATATTCAATAAAAAACGGATTCGACAGTCCCGCTGTCGAAAAACGGACCAATTGACGGATAAGTGCGTCCTGGATTCGACTTTTCCGACGGCGCAAAAATGGTTAAAAAACAGAAAAAAATTGCGTGTGGTCCCCCCTCCTAAGCATAACCAGCCTCGGGCTCTTTGAGCCGGTCCTGGTTGTAAAAATACGGGGAAAAATGGACAGGGGATCCCTCGTATTTTTAGAACCAGCACCGGGCTCTGCGCCCGGTCCTGGTGCAAAAAATACGGGGGACAAAAAGCGTAGGGGTCCCCCGTATTTTTTTAACCAGCAGCGGGCTCCACTAGCTGAAGAGATAATGCCACAGCCGGGGGACACTTTTATACCGGTCCCTGCGGCCGTGGCATTACCCCCCCAACTAGTCACCCCTGGCTGGGGTACCCTGGAGGAGTGGGGACCCCTTAAATGAAGGGGTCCCCCCCTCCAGCCACCCAAGGTCTAGGGGTGAAGCCCGAGGCTGTCCCCCCCATCCATGGGCTGCGGATGGGGTGCTGATAGCCTTGTGTAAAATCAAAGAATATTGTTTTTTGCAGAAGAACTACAAGTCCCAGCAAGCCTCCCCCACAAGCTGGTACTTGGAGAACCACAAGTACCAGCATGCGGGGGTAAAACGGGCCTGCTGGTACCTGTTGTTCTTCTGCAAAAAAATACCAAAATAAAAACAGGACACGCACACCTTGAAAGTAAAACTTTATTACATACATGCCGACACACACATACTTACCTATGTTGACACGCCGACTCTGGCCACGTCTCCAAGTAGAATCCGGGGTACCTGAAAATAAAATTATACTCACCTAAATCCAGTGTGTCCTGTTCTTTTTTTTGTAATCCACGTACTTAGCAAAAAAACAAACCGCATACCCGATCCACGAACTGAAAGGGGTCCCATGTTTACACATGGGACCCCTTTCCCTGAATGCTGAGACCCCCCGTGACTCCTGTCACAGAGGGTCCCTTCAGGCAATCAGGGAGCGCCACGTCGTGGCACTCTCCTGATTGCCTATGCGCGTCTGAGCTGTCAGACAGCGCATCGCACAGCCTCTCCATTATCTTCAATGGTGGGAACTTTGCGGTCAGCGGTGAGGTTACTCGCGGTCAGCCGCTGACCGCGGGTGACCTCACCGCTCACCGCAAAGTTCCCACCAATGAAGATAATGGAGAGGCTGTGCGATGCGCTGTCTGACAGCTCAGACGCGCATAGCCAATCAGGAGAGTGCCACGACGTGGCGCTCCCTGATTGCCTGAAGGGACCCTCTGTGACAGGAGTCACTGGGGGTCTCAGCATTCGGGGAAAGGGGTCCCATGTGTAAACATGGGACCCCTTTCAGTGCGTGGTCCCTGTAAATGCGGTTTGTTTTTTTTGCTAAGTACGTGGATTACAAAAAAAAGAACAGGACACACTGGATTTAGGTGAGTATAATTTTATTTTCAGGTACCCCGGATTCTACTTGGAGACGTGGCCAGAGTCGGCGTGTCAACATAGGTAAGTATGTGTGTGTCGGCATGTATGTAATAAAGTTTTACTTTCAAGGTGTGCGTGTCCTGTTTTTATTTGGGTATTTTTTATGCAGAAGAACTACAGTTACCAGCGGGCCCATTTTACCCCTGCATGCTGGTACTTGTGGTTCTCTAAGTACCAGCTTGCGGGGGAGGCTTGCTGGGACTTGTAGTTCTTCTGCAAAAAACAATATTCTTTGATTTTACACAAGGCTATCAGACCCCATCTGCAGCCCATGGATGAGGGGGACAGCCTCGGACTTCACCCCTGGCCCTTGGGTGGCTGGAGGGGGGGACCCCTTCATTTAAGGGGTCCCCACTCCTCCAGGGTACCCCGGCCAGGGGTGACTAGTTGGGGGGGGGTAATGCCACGGCCGCAGGGACCGGTATAAAAGTGTCCCCCGGCTGTGGCATTATCTCTCCAGCTAGTGGAGCCCGGTGCTGGTTAAAAAAATACGGGGGACCCCTACGCTTTTTGTCCCCCGTATTTTTTGCACCAGGACCGGACGCAGAGCCCGGTGCTGGTTCTAAAAATACGGGGGATCCCCTGTCCATTTCCCCCCCGTATTTTTACAACTAGGACCGGCTCAAAGAGCCCGAGGCTGGTTATGCTTAGGAGGGGGGACTCCACACTTTTTTTTCTAAATTTTAACCCATTCCCACTGAAAACCATGCTCTCTCAATTTTAGTCAGTTAAAAAAAAAATATTATTTTAAAAAATATATAAATAATAGTTGTAAATCCTAATAGACAAACCAAGTACCTAATCCCTTCTAATATAACTAGATATGCTAATAGCAATAAAAAAACACTAAAAAACTATGGCCCTCATTCCGAGTTGATCGCTCGGTATTTTTCATCGCATCGCAGTGAAATTCCGCTTAGTACGCATGCGCAATATTCGCACTGCGACTGCGCCAAGTAATTTTACAATGGAGATAGTATTTTTACTCACGGCTTTTTCATCGCTCCGGCGATCGTAATGTGATTGACAGGAAATGGGTGTTACTGGGCGGAAACAGGCCGTTTTATGGGCGTGCGGGAAAAAACGCTACCGTTTCCGGAAAAAACGCAGGAGTGGCCGGGGAAACGGGGGAGTGTCTGGGCGAACGCTGGGTGTGTTTGTGACGTCAAAACAGGAACGACAAGCACTGAACTGATCGCACAGGCAGAGTAAGTCTGAAGCTACTCTGAAACTGCTAAGTAGTTAGTAATCGCAATATTGCGAATACATCGGTCGCAATTTTAAGAAGCTAAGATTCACTCCCAGTAGGCGGCGGCTTAGCGTGTGTAACTCTGCTAAAATCGCCTTGCGAGCGATCAACTCGGAATGAGGGCCTATGTTTTACATTTTTTTTATTAGATTCCGCCAGCAAAGTGAGGCGGAATGAAATTGACGAAATTACTGTCGAAAAGCACTGTTGTCGAATCGACATTCTTCAATTGAATATACTTTTGTCGAAAAGCCGCATTTTTACCATTGCAGACATGTCGAATTTGACAACTGTCGAATTTGAAAAAGTCGAATTTGAAAAGTCCGTTTTTTTGTCGAAAAGTACTATACTGCATTGTCGAATATTTTTTGTGTGTCGAAAATGCCCCATTTTTCGACATTTGCGCCAATTCGACCGCAATTGCATATACCCCTTAGTGCCTAACCCAAGCCCCCCTTCTTAGAGCCTAAGGGCCATATGCAATTGCGGTCGAATTGCCGCAAATGTCGAAAAACAGGGCATTTTCGACACAAAAAAATGATTTGACAATGCAATACAGTACTTTTCGACAAAAAAACGGCAGTTTCAGACTCGACTTTTTGCAATTCGACAGTTGTCAAATTCGACATGTCTGCAATGATAAAAATGCGGCTTTTTGACAAAAGTATATTCAATTGAAGAATGTCGATTCGACAACAGTGCTTTTCGACAGTCATTTCTTCAATTTCAGTCCGCCTCATTTTGCTGGCGGGATCTAATAATTAAAAAAAAAAACATGGGGAGTTTTTGTGTTTTTTTTTTATTGCTAATAGCATATCTATTTATATTAGAAGGGATTATCTACTTGGTTTGTCTATTAGGAGCCACAAGTATTATTTTATATATTTTCTTAAAGAATATATTTTTTTTTTACTGACTAAAATAATATGGAGAGATCAGAGCATGTTTTTCAGTGGGAAGGGGTGGGAATGGGTTAAAATCCTGAAAAAAAATGCGTGGGGTCCCCCCTCCTAAGCATAACCAGCCTCGGGCTCTTTGAGCCGGTCCTGGTTGTAAAAATACGTGGGGGAAATTGACAGAGGATCCCCCGTATTTTAACAACCAGCACCGGGCTCTGCATCCAGTCCTGGTGCAAAAAATACGGGGGACAAAAGACGTAGGGGTCCCCCATATTTTTCACACCAGCACCGGGCTCCACTAGCTGGAGAGATAATGCCACAGCCGGGGGGACACTTTTATACCGGTCCCTGCGGCCGTGGCATTAAATCCCCAACTAGTCACCCCTGGCCGGGGTACCCTGGAGGAGTGGGGACCCCTTAAATGAAGGGGTCCCCCCCTCCAGCCACCCAAGGGCCAGGGGTGAAGCCCGAGGCTGTCCTCCCCATCAAAGGATGGCGTACTGTTTTTATTTGGGTATTTTTTTTGCATTAGAACTACAGTTACCAGCGGGCCCGTTCCCCCCCCCCCCGCATACTGGTACTTGTGGTTCTCCCGGCCGGGAGGGTGTCTGACTGCTGGAATTCGACCGCAATTGCATATACCCCTAACCCTCCCCACCTGCAGCCTAACCCTCCCCCCACATCCTAAACCAAACCTTTAACGTCCCCCAGCAGCCTAACCCTAACCCTCCCTGGCATACTTTCTATCGGGATGCCAGCGGCCAGGTTTCTGGCGATGGCATTGTGATCTATGTTGGGATCCCAATGTCGGTCTTGTGGCAAGTGTCGGGATTCCAACTGCCGACTTCTTCATTGGCGGTATGCTGACCGGATCCCATCCTTGTGTATCAATGCCTATTCTCTCTGTAGACTGTAGGCTAGAGAGCTGGGCATATCGCTATGTCTGTCTGTTATTACCCCGTTGTTCTATCATTGTTTCCAACTGTAAAGCACAATGGAATATGCTGCACTATAAAAGAAACTGTTAATAAAGAAATAAATTTAATAGGTTAAAGTGTGTGGATTTTGAACCTGTTTCAGATTTGAGGAAATTATATCACTGTATACTTTTCATAGTTTAGAAAGTTACAGCAGTCTTCCCACCTCATAACTAGTGTGGTTCATAACTTTCCACTTGATACATTGAGGTTAATCCAATTAGGTGCGAGTTGGGTCCTGCAAACTGTTCTCTAGTCTTGACAAACTTGCACTGCATATTCCTTTAGCAATCCAATTCCAAACTCAAGGAAATTCATGTTGTTTCGTATGCACCATCCCGAGCAGGTGAAAATGTAGGAAAAATCTTTACTTAACCACACCAGCAAGAGCCTTATCTGACTCCGTCGCACAGGATGTGACCAGTCAGATACGCAGTGTTTGCAAGTGCAGGGAAGATAAACTTCTCCCAGTGTTTGCCATGCTGCTGATCATTGCTGATCAGTCAGCACAGCAGGGCTCTGCACCCAGTGGCTGCACACAATAGCAGCAGCTGGGGAAGTGTAAAGGGGATACGGTCGTTAGGTCAACACAGCTTAGGTCGACAGTCATTAGGTCGACCACTGAAGGTCGACATGCATTAGGTTGACATGGTCAATAGGTCGACATGATCATTAGGTCAACATGTACTAGGTCGACAGGTCCAAATGTCGACATGAGTTTTTCACATTTTGGGGATTTTTTCATACTTAACAATCCACGTGTACTACGATTGGGATGGTAACCTTGCCCGAAGCATGGCGAGGGAAGTGAGCCATGCGAGGGGACACAGTGCACTAATTGGGGTTCCCAGTCACTTTACGAAGAAAACTACGCCAAAATAAGTTTTTAAAAACCATGTCGACCTTTTGACCTGTCGACCTAGTGCATGTCGACCTAACGACCATGTCGACCTATTGTCCCTGTCGACATAATGCATGTCGATCTTCCATGGTCGACCTAATGACTGTCGACCTAAGTTGTGTCTACCCAACGACCCATACCCGTGTAAAGTAACTCCCCAAGCACCCTCTGTGAACCTGGTGGCTGTCCCGACTGTTAAAATGTTTCTTATGTTCCCGATATTTTGATGGTGCCGACCGATGTTCCAATGTTTGGGGGGAAGGGATATGTTTTTTTTTTACAAAAATCAAACAAAAAAAAAACCTTTTCTTTTTCTAAAATCATTTTAGATAAAGTTAAATACATGTTCTTCACCTAATTCACTTCTTTTAAAAAACCTACAATTCCTGAGTGGTTTTTGGAAAAAAAATTGTCTGTTAAGTGGTTAAAGCAAAAAATGTCAGGATACATTGCAGAACCTCTGGTGTGCACCCCTCCCTATGAATAATCATGTGAGGCATTTAAATAGTGTACTGTAATTTGGCCAATAAAGGTATGTCAGTTTTCGGGTAAATTTCAGTAATCTCAGTAATGGGTTAAATAAGGACAGATACACTGAGGTGTACTGATGGGAGAGGGGGTTTTGAACTTGTATATAAGTGTTTATGCCTACTTTTTACAAAACAGTATTAAAACATGGAAAATCACTACACAGACATTTTTCTGTACCCCAAAATGCGAGAAACTTTAATGTGACACGTTTTAAAAACCTCCAGTACTTTCCCTATGGCCTCTAACAGCCTTCTATATGGTCCTGCTATCTCAGTTGTCACTTTTTGGGTGTCCAGGATGGTTTCTTCACTTTTTCATGCACTTTTGCCAGGTTTGCAGAAAAATCGCACAACCTCACCAAGGGTACCGCAAATTGGCATTTCTAACTGGATCTCACATTCCTCTGGTGCACGCACTGCCGTAATGTATGCAAGTTTGATTAAACAAACTTGCTTTGGTAATTTCGTACCAAATTGGATTGACCTTTTTTATAATCAGAAAGACATTGGGGTAAATTTACTAAGATGGGATTTCTAGTTAAGATGGGATGTTGCCCATAGCAACCAATCAGATTCTACTTCTCATTTATCTAGACCCTTCTAGAAGATAATACCTGGAATCTGATTGGTTGCTATGGGCAACTTCCCATCTTAAATAGAACTCCCATCTTAGTAAATTTACCCCATTGTGTTTCAGCTTGATACAGATTTAGCAAGTCATTTTCTCTCCACGCAGAAGGGTCTATTCACTATCCCTTAATTTCTACAAAAGTAGGTGAAAATTACAGTAACATTGTATTGTAGTTCCTGTTTTAAAAAAAACCAAATAACCAATATATTATAAATGTATTTTAATAAAAAAAATTGAAGAAAGATAAAACCCCCGGAATAGAATATTCATCCTTGATAGAGCAGATGGAAAATGAAATTATACTTGTGCTTATTTGCAAATACTTATTTGTTAATAAAATTATAAGTTTACTTTGGTAAAACAGTAATATATATTTGGTGACATTTTTCTCATCATATGAGGCAAATTATTGATAACTGATATGTTCTACTCACAGAGGCTCCATGTGGCCCAGTTGCACCGTGGTCTCCTTTTTCTCCCTTCAGTCCATTTGCACCCTAGAAAATAATGATAATTTTTTGAAAATTACAGTTTAAAAAATATTTTGAGAGTGAAAGTTAAATGACCATTATAACCCATGACTGAATATTCCAGATATGAACCATGAATTTAAACTACATTGTTCAGTGGTATCCTAATATTCCTCTGCTTCTCTTTTATAAAGTAATACATTACTTCCTGTCAGCAGACGGTGAAGCTCCTCCTATGTTTTTAAGACAGTGGGGTAAATTTACTAAGATGGGAGATTTTTAGAACTGGTGATGTTGTTAAAGCAGCCAATCAGATTATACAGTACTTAACATTTATCTAGCTGCTTCTAGAAGATAATAGATATAATCTGATTGGTTGCTATGGAGAACATCACCAGTTCTAAAAAATCTCCCACCTTAGTAAATTTACTCCAGTGTCTTAATGGGATCTGATACAGGTCTAAAACTTCAGTGATCTAAGCTACTTTGATTTTATAAGTCCCGTCCAGGTGTACGAATACACCAATCCACACAGGGTTCCTGCACTTACAGAGAAGCATCTCCATCCTATCATGCCACCTGCAGCAAAGTAGTAAAAGAGAGTCTGACTCTCCCCTTTAGAATGTAAAGGCCCGTACACACTTGTCGATATATTGGCCGTTCTCTTGAACGGCCGATATATTGCGGGACCGTCGGCCAGTGTGTACAGCCGATACGTCTGTGAACTCCGTCGTTCACAGATGTATCGCGTCGGCCGCGCAGCACAGCCGACGGCCAATATATCTACCGATATATTGGCGCGTCGCTGTGTGTGTACGGGGCGGTCGGCCGACCGCCCGTACACATGATGCGGCGACCGGCGGTGATTGACAGCTGAACTGGGCGGGCGTGTGTACACTCCCGCCCAGTTCATGACGTCAGTCCCCGATGGATCGGGCAGTGTGTATGCACAGCACACTGCCCGATCCGTCCATAGATATATCTGCAGATCAATTGATCTGCAGATATATCTATTAGTGTGTACCCACCTTAAGATCTCACGAGCAGGATCCTCTTCCCTAATGTGCTTTCCCTCTCCTAGACTATTTTCTACTCCATTCTCATAGACCTTGGTTTCTGCCACCCTGATGATTATTTTAGTGTCCTGTCCTCTGATGCAGCGTTGTTAATATACCATGTATTTATCCAACATTTTCTTGTACTGTAAGTCATTGTTTTACAGGCTTGCTCATTTATTTATGTACTTTATCAGGTGCTGCGGAACCCTTGTGGTGCAATATAAATAAAAGATAATAATAATAATAATAATAATAATAATAAAGTATGTACTTGATATATGCTAATGTAATCTGCACAGGAAATTAAATGGTCATACACACTGGCTCCTTGTAGGATTATTCTCAGTTATTATATTATTCAATTATTCACCTTGCAGGTGCTCTCAAGTATAGCAGCAATTCAATGTTTAGCACAAAGAAGAAAGTGTTCCGAACAGAGGGACTCTGAGCTAAAAATAATATTCTTGAAACAAACATTTTGCGGGATCCTATATGAAGTAAGGTTTTTCTTCATCTGTGGGTATATAGGCTGCAAGTTTTAGCTTATTGTGCAAATATTTATCCAAACATTTTACCTATAAATAATATTGTTAAATATAAATTATATTATTAGTTATTTAACATAGCATATTCCTCAAAAGCAAAATATATACAAACACATAAAGTAGTGACAAATGATTTATTTGTAATAATTTTTATAATTTTTATAATTTTAATTGATTGTTAAAACTTAAATAAGGTCCTGTGGATTACATATGATTTACCGGTGGACGGGATGCTGTCTGTCAATATCCCGACAGCGGCATCCTATCCGCCAGAATGTCGGCAGTGGGGCAAGCGCTAAGAGTCCCCTTGCGGGCCCGCTACGCTTGCCATAGGATCTATTCCCACTTCATGGGTGTCGTGGACACCCACGAGTGGGAATAGCCCTGGTGCGCCATGATTCCGGCTGTCGGGATTTCAGCGTCAGTATCCTGAACGCTGGGGTCCCGGCAGCCAGAATTTTAACTGCAACCCAGTCCTGTATGGTTCTAAATAGATGTATGCATTCATATTCTATTTATTTATGTAATATTGCAAAACGTACTATTGAGCAATTTGTATTCTTAACCCATATAAAGGAATCGTCTTTTATTGCTGCACTGACTACTCTGATCTAGATTACCTCTGACGGAATTCTATTTTTGTACGGATTTAAAAATATAAAACAAATGTCTCACATATTGGAACACCTGTTAGTGCATATATCTCCTTACTACATATTAGAGCATCTTCTGTAGTGTTCTCAGTAATTAATCCCTTTTAGATTGGCTGCATACAGGTTGCTCATTCGGGGCCTGATTCTGAGTCAAATGCAGGACCAAATACAGTCGCATTCTGAATGCGAATGAACTGCACATGGAATACTAATGTGACCATGCATACATCCTAATGCTTCCACATTAATCCACCCTACTGTTTCCATACACAAACGCAGCTGTCATCGCCAGTGGTGGAACTTGTGAGTGCTGAGCCCAGATGCAAAAATATTATTTGGGCCCCCCTCCTCCACCCCAACCCAAGTTCAGAATATTCCACACGGCACTGGGTAACAGGGAGAGCAGATGGTGACACCATAAGGCAGGGGGAAGCAGAGGGTGATCAGGAGGCATTGGGTGACAGGTGTACAAGCACAATGTCCTGTGCAGTGAGGAAAACAAGGGGCATGTGCCTTGGTGGGGGCAGGAACAAAGCGGCCTCTGCGCTGTCTGTGACTGAGGCTCCCGCCCCTTGTCCTTTCCTCAGTTTGGCACTCAGTCAGGCAGACTCTGGCAGTGCCAGTTACATCGGTTGTGAGCTGGCTGTAGTTCACAGACAGCAGTGAATCAGAAAAAAAATGTACAGCTGTCTGATAATTAGCGTCAGTAAGTGGCTGTGATCATCAGCGCTGATAGGTGGCAGGACTCCTCTATCAGTCCAGAACACACAAGGTCAGCCCTTCTTCCCTAAGGTAAGAGTCATGTCCTTCAGGTATTGGGGCCCGCCCTGCTCTTTGCACTGGGTCATTTATCTGACAATGGTCTACAGGGGAGGAGGAGCGGGGGGGGGGGGGGCGGAGGGTATAACTCATTGCTGGTCTAGCCCCTGGTAGTTCTGCCCCTAGTCATCACTATCATTGGCACCCACCCACGCACACTGGAACATGACCACGAGATTATTCTGTTCCCTGCGTATGCCCAGTTGTTGCCCAGTTGACCCCCAGAAATATCCATTTCACAGACAGAGAGAAACGTCTGAGAGACGCACATAGGTACACGTTTGCTGATCTCCTATGGGGTTAGAAGATTATTACACAAAATAATCTAACTTTGTTTTATTGAGCATGTTTACTGTCTACAAACATCCTGACACATTGATATATCCTCACCTAAATTGTTTCCCCATCATTTCTCTGTCGGATTAGCAAGTGTATTTGTTTATTTAACAGCAATTCATCTCATTGCATTCTATTACATTGTGCAATACATCTACTAACCCCACTGGACAACAGTGATAATAAATCCCTCTCCCAACAGACCTTGTAATCTAATGCCCCTATGATTTCCCCACAGACACAGACTAGGGCCAGTTTAGTAAAGTGACCACTTCACGGTATGACTTTTGGACTGTGGGGGAAAGTCAGAGATCTAGAGAAAAGACTTGTGATGTACATAGCACCCTGGGCAGAATAAAACCCAAGTCCCAATTTGTGTGAGGCAGCAATAACAATCACTGTGGCAAATATGACCTACTGTATCCAATAGAATGACATATAATACCAATCATAATCAGGCACATACATTGATGTGTGCTTCTAGCCTTTGATATCTGAATATGTTTTAAAGGATTTGGTACGGAATCTAGACAATCGGAATGCCGGCAGCGAGATTCCGACAGTGAAACTCCTGGCACTTTTTAGTATTCTACGGCTTACTCTAACCCACCCATCCCAGAATGTAACAGTAACCGCCACTCCCCCTCACAGCCTAATCCTAACCCTCCCCCCGCAACCTAACCCTAAACCAAACCCCCACTCCGCAAAGCCCAACCCTATTCCACCCTCACGCAGCCTAACCCCCTAAACACCCCCAACAGCATAACCCTAACCATCCTCTCCTACAGCCTAACCCTAACTCCCCCCCTTTACACTGCCTATCCCTCATACTGTTGGCATTTATACCTGTCAGGATCTCGCTGCCGATTCTGACTGCTGTGATACTGACCGCATCCTGTTTTACAATTAATATCATATGAATAACGACTATAGTAGCTGCACTGATCATAGTGGAATGCAGCAGCGGATCCTACCTTTTTTAGGTAGGGAGGCTGCAGCTATGCCAGATTAGGACAGTCCGACTCCTGGTCCCGAGTCCCAATGCCTGCACGATAGAGCTAAAAGGCGCTAGGACCCGGTGCATGCGCACAAGCGGTAGCTTGAGTGCGCATGCGCAAACCCCAGCTTCTATGGACTGCATCAGCTGCATTCCATAAAAGCCAGCTAGGAAGGGAGTGGCTTCCTAGAGGAAGCCAGCTCTTTACCAATCGCAGCCTAGTTTGGCAGTTCCGGAGGAAGGAAACACCTCCTGTCCTGCGGGTGACTGACAGGTAGGACTTCCAATAGAAAGTCACCGCCAGTCACACTGTAGCCAGTGCAGTCTCATAGACTGAATTCTGCTCACTGAGCTGAGGTGGCAGATTTTACCTGGGGGGCTGCAGTCTGGCTGCCCATACTGTAGTTAGAATTTGGCATTGGTCAAATGTGTCTAATAGCATGCAATTGTGGAAAGTACTTACTAATGTCCATTTTGGTACTTACCGGTAATCCAGGTAGACCAATTCCTCCTTTTTCTCCAGGCATGCCGGCTTCTCCGTGACCTCCTTTAGAACCTTTAGGCCCCTATTAGACACAAATAAATCTTTAATAACACAAAACATATAAAAAAAATTAAGCCATTAATAATTCCCAATAAAACAACGATAACGTCTGTGAATATTAATGATGAGAAAAATGTGATTTGGTGTAAAAGCCAGAATATTGGTCAGCCCTTATCAGTCTGTGCTTTTTAAAATTCCTTATACAACTAAACTAAAAATGTTCTGCTATAGATTTCATGTTTAATGATCAAGAAGTCAAACTCTTCATTTCATATACAACATTCCAAAAGTTATGATGGGGTTCACTGCCGCAATGCATTATGTAAGCCAATCTTTGTATAAGCCGGCCACGAACATACCACAGCATGCCTCCCAAATGTCCCAATTTGCCTGTGTGGTTCCAATTCATGTTCCTTGACAGGGTAGGTGTTTTTTGACCTGTCAGGGCAGGGTTTGGCCAAATGGGGGCATGGTTTGGGAAGATCAGAAGAAGGACATTTTTGTATGTCTAAACATAGGAGGATATGTCACAGGGAATGATTGAGTAAAGTAGAACATTTGTAATATGTTTAATATAATCTTATTAAGACTAACTATAAACATGTAAGGTATTACTTTATCTTGACAGCAGATAGGAATAATAGGGAAAGCTAAATATACACCACAGAAACGTGCTAACATTTGCCAACATTAGATACTAAGCAATGTGTGGAACATCTGTATGTTGCTTGGGTTTCAGTATGAAATCCCGACTGTCAGGATCCCGGAAGTCGAAATACCGACCTCGAGCGCAGCGTGTCCCCTCACGGGCTTGCTGCATTCACCATGCTTCGGGCTCATTGGCTAGCTTTACTTGCCACACTATTATATTCTTTCTTGGATGGTGGCGTGGACCACCACCCGAGTGGGAATACCAGGCGGTGGTCGGGATTTTGACCGCCGGCATTTTCCCTGCTGTCGGGATTCCGGCGTCGGTATTTCAACCACCGAGATCCACTCATTCAGGAAATTAATTGCGTCCTGTTGCTTGCTATCATTAATATTTCTTTATGGTAATGGTGTCTGAATCACAAGTTCATTTTAGTTACAATACTATGGAAATTAAAGTGGCCAACAGCGGCATGTCAGTAAGTTATTTCTTACTGAAAAATTGTTTTAATGTTTGCTTATACTTGTAATTAGATCATCAACTCCAGAATTTAGGGAAAATTAACAAGCTACATTTTCTTTTTTATCAAGCAAACAGCTTCTACAGTGTTTAATGTAAAGTGAACATGAGTGATTAATGTTGTTCTGACTGCGGTTTGTCACTGAGAGCCCATCATTTGCTCCAGTCATAAATTGTGATAGCAATTAATGTTTAATGTGTAACATCATTTACCATTATAAATGAGCTTTGAGCACTGCACTGCTGCAATGTGTAAATCAGACAGGCAGTTAAGATTCCTCCATCGCATAGTACTGTTACCTAGGAAGTGCATTGCTATCGCAACCCTTTTATATTGCAAGAAGAGACTACTGATAAAAAGAAGTAAATGTAGTATGACCTAAGCTGACTACAAAACCTGATAACTTTATTCATATAAATCAATTTTAGAACAATAACTTCTAAATAGTTATTATTACTTTAATTATTGTGGATCCTATGCCGAGTCGAATGCAAATGACACAAGAAGAGTATAAATTGTGTTAGAAACAGAAGTGCCATCTGCATAGTATGCATAGTCGTGTACATCTTAAGATCCGTGTGACCCTGCGTAGTACAGTACATAAAATGTCTATTTTTGGCAATTAATGCAAATTACATAAGCTACAGTATGCATTTTATGTAAATCACCCTAACAGCATAAGATACACTATAGTGTTTATATCTTAGTTCTGTAGTGAACTATAGTGAGGAATTCACATGGTTTGACCCAGACCGTGGGAAAACCCCACCATGATCGAGGAAGTGCATTGCCACTTTAAGTCATTTTCAGCATTTACTAATTTGGTGTCAATCTGGATTTTTTGTCAGTATTTCTCCTTGGCACACTACAGGGCCAGAATGACGTAGATACCAGGGCATGCTGGAGCTTGTAGTATTACAAGCATCAACATGCCTAAACCATTAAAGGTGGCCTGTGCATGGTGGTACCTGTAGTTCACCAGGGAAATTTTTAATTTTTATCTATTTTTGGAAATTATTTAAGAAATAGCCCTATTGCTATTAAGACTGGGATAGTTATTCCCAAGAGAGGGGTCCACATTCAAGGGGAAGCTGGCTGCAGCTGATACACCTCCTAAAAGGCATATCTGTGGCTTCTCTGGATACAATGTAAGGTCAACTCTGAATACAACGTAAAAAGTGTGTGACTACATGATAACTGTACCTTAGTTACTGTATGTCAGCCCAGCCCCTGTGCCCCGTATCTCTAAGTGCAGGCTGAGATGTACTCCATTATACACTTTTTGGAAGCAAAACTTGAAAAGTGCATTTATGACCAACTCTACATGAGTTCCTGTATCCTATGAGTTGAACATTTGCCACAGAGACTGTTTTACACTGTTTATACTGTGTAATTTCCAGTGATGTAATTACCACATCGGCCAAGAAGGCCTATACTTAAGGCAGTTGTGTGTTTTTTATTTATTATTTTGCTGACCTATCTCAGCCACGCGAATGATGTAAATTATAGAGTAAATGATGGACCAAAAGGTTTAAAAATGTTGAGTGTAATTTAGTTTTTTTTTAAGTCATTATGCTGCTTAAAACCTACTTATATTCTTGGACGTTACAGTGCACTGTAAATGTATTTGGGACCATAAAACTTGACCAAAATGTAATACCAAGGGGGCTGGTGATTCATCTAGACCCCGCCCATATGGAGGAGTAGCAGCCAGCGGGATCACAGGTAGGTAGCTGCCAACTGCTGAGTGCAGCTCTACATGACTCGCTGCCCAGCACCACATTCCTCCCCAGATACTGCTAAACTAATGTAAGATGGGGGAGGGTGTTAGGGGAGCAGCATCTGAGAAGGGGAAAACACTTCCATTGTTTCTGCATAACACAACACATTGCAGAATTAAAGGTATAAGGAATAGAACAGTAACAAAGGTTTAGTAGTCTGGGCCTCCAGAGACAGATCGGAACTTGATTGTGTTACATATATGAATGCCTTTGTATTAATGCATGTAAGCTGAAAGCTGAGGCTATGTTCAGTCTTTTTACTACTGTGTTTAAAACTTTAAAAATGCAAAATGAAAGCAGTAGGCATTTACCAATAATGTCTCATAACAAACAAGACTTTTCTTTCATGCAGTCTGCAAAAGCCAGAAACCATTATAATCATTCAATGGCTACAGTCATCTGATGCAATATAAAAGCACTGACACTTTTTTTTAGATAATTACATAATTGAAATAATGATTACAATTACTACATCTCATTTTGTATTGTTGGATAGTTCTTATTGTCAAAAAAGTTATTGTAACAAAATATTTTTTATTACAATACTTTTAATAATATTAAGTACCTTAATTTTAGTTATTGTATCTAATAATCCTTATTAGCCACTTTTCCATACCAATGTTAACAATTAGGCTTCTCTTTCACAGTCATTGTATTCTCAGTAATAATAGCACCATTGATTTTTTATTTATTTTTTTGCAACAATTATCACCGTATTTGCTTTTGAACTGCCTTTCGTGTTTCTGGATACAGTTTTTCTTGTGTATTGATTTGGGTATATTGAAGGGCAGACTGTTCTGTACTGTTCTTAGTATAGGGCTGTTATTATATCAAGGAGACATTTGAATTACACATTCTTTGGCTGGCTGATTTCAAGGCTGCATTTCAACTGGTTTTAATCAGCCACAGAACCTATTTAATTCATGTGTGTCCCTGGATACTAAAGAAACACTAGCTTACTGCATGCACAAAATAATTTCCCTTAGACAGAATTTTGCCATGGTGTAGAAAATGGGGTCAGTACGTGATACAATCATCCCACAAATGGAGAAAATGTTCCAACTGGAATGGTGTCAAGAAAATGCACTTTTATCTAGCTATTTTCCATATTTTTTTATCTATAATGAATAATTACAGTACATAAATTGATACAATTAAAAGGGAATTTATCATTGATAGCTATATAGATTTGGTTACCATTAAACTATAGTCAACAGGCTCTGTTGTCTGTATCATTTTGTGTTTTAGAGAAGTCCCCATTTGAAATGTTTGCTTAAAATAACAGCTACCAAAAGTGTCACAATTAATTGTATGATATGTTTAAGTACATTGTAGCAATGTGGCTGTTGCTAACCAATCATAATGGCCTTTGCCACACCCTGACCATTGAAATTGAATAAAGAGGTGAAGGAGGGATTTACCTGGGGATTGTTTAAGAAATACAGGATATTTTTTCCCCAGTGTCTGTCCAACCCCACACTGTTTTCTTCACAGGACAAAGCAGGTCTTGGATGCCCAGGCATGCTAGAGGTAGTAGTTCAACCCCATGCTGAACAGGCTAGTAATGTTGGTGGACATTACTGCAGGAGGACTTTATGTTGCAGTTTCCCTCTTGTAGTGTTGGAAGTGGGAAATGGCTCTACTGGGTGGTCTCAGAATTCTGCTGCTACAAGCCAAGGATGGAGGCACCCTTCTCTACTTTGACTTTCTTGCCATGCTCCCTCAAACACGTCAAGAGCTCCCCTGCCCTGGCGCATTCTCCTGTCTAATGCTGCTCTTCTTCAGCCTGCGTGTGCTATGTAGGTGCGCTGTGTTCATGCAGACAGCTTATTGGTGTTCATTTTGATTTCCGTTGCCCCAGATTTTATGTCCTGCTGCAGCCAACCCTGTCAGTGAGTGACAGGCCAGATCGTTAGGGGATTATGAAAGTCTTGTGTAAATATCAGATTTACTGGCATAGCGAGTTTATATATGGTACAATATATTTATTTATTAAGTTTTATTCAACATATAGCGCAGTAAATTCCATTGCGTTTTACAACTGGAATATATGTTTATAAATTATATCCTGGAGCAAATAGAAATAGCCTAAACCTAACAGGTACTTGTACTGATGCAATTCCCCATGGTAAAATTTGGAAACCGCCCTTTACAAATCCTGCATTGCCCCTGCAGTGGGCTGGGATGTCTTTTATTTGACCACTGCTATACAATGTATATGACAATGAAAATAATGGGATGTGAACTTGGATTATGAACAGTGTATTTGATCAATGCTGGTACTGTATAGTATGTTTTCTATGCATAATAATGGTAGTGAGTAACTAACCTTCTAACCTGTAAGTCTGGGAGATAGGACACCCTATACTAGAATAATAATGTCATACAATGCACTGCACAAAACTGGATATTATATCAATGATATATTCCCTTTATGTACAAGACTACATTTACTATCACATGATAAGCTACAGTAGCTATTGTTATTTTTTATAGCTAAACTTAAGCCACCACTGCACTTAAAGCTCTCCATCAGGAGTTATGCCAAGCTTCCCATCTGATAGAAATACAGTAAGATGCAGATAAGGTAATTATGCATTACCAATACAATTAAACAGTTATCAAAGTATTTCAGTGTAAATGAATGAAGCAATGACAACAGAAAATCTGACGTGACTACTCCATCAGTAATGCTGGAAAAGGACACTAATGTGCAGAAATGAGTGTAACTGTGTGAGAGCATAGCAGCCAATATTCATAGACCTTTGCAGCCAATGATGTTTTAGTTTTCACAGTCCTAATGAGTGGCATTCTGGAATTCAAACTAACAATGTTAAAAATCAATGTATTTTATCCAAAATGGATTGGTCACCTTCATTTCTGGAAAATTAATTTTTGCGCATTAATGTCCTTTTCAGTGTGCATCAATACTACCCCCACCCCAATATAATGATATTGGTAGTATGATTGATAAATGAGTAAACACTTTACCTGCTCCCCATCAACTCCTGGAGGACCAACAGGGCCTCCCTCTCCCTGTAGAAACAATGTACATTTCCGTGAGCTTGGCGACTTGTCAGGACACCATTAACATTTTGTGGGATGATTTCCGAGCAGTTTCCGCTGCAAACATGAGACTAAGCTAGTGTACAACCACAGAACCACATTTAGGAAATGTGGATTAGTAACTAAATAGATCACAGGGGTGTACAGAGAATCATTGTGACATTTCCCCTTATAAACCACCTATCTTTGTTCCTGCAACTCTACACTGGCTATGATCTCAGTTTTACAGCTATGGGAAAATGATCCCATTTTAATCAGTTATATCTTTGATATTTATTATATTGGAATCAAAACTGATACAGGCTATAGGATTGTTGAAGTATAATTGGTATGAATGATTTAACAACGCCACCCTGCCTAAAAGTTACACTAAGGGGGAGATTCAATATAGTGCAAGGCTCTAGAATGCATAGCTGCGTCACATTTCAGGTAATTACCATAAGGAAAAAGTTGCTTATTTCAGCTTGCACCTCTTTGGTGTACAAGTAAAAACGAGCAAGGTTTCCTACCTTGATAACCTGGGATATATTAGCGAACAGACAACAGGATACAAAAATAATAAAAAGGACATAGGGCAAAAACATAAATATTAGGGTTGAGCATACAGCCTGCAAATGAGTAGTAATGACATTGGCATCACTCCTGTTAATAAAGTAGCATAATTTAGATATTTTTATCACTGTAAAAAAGTCTATATGTGATTAGTATTTGTTTAATGGTAATACACAAACATGACCTCCAGAGGGCAGTAAAAGCATCATAAGCATCACCATGCAAGCTAACTATAGTTCAAGCAGCATTCTTTGGTGTACACTGTACAGTAGCTACTTAAAAGAACAACTCTTCTTTCAGTCTACTTCATTGTAAAATCTCACAGACCCTATTAATATGTAATAGTGTGGCATACTAGATGATGCCTTTTCATAGTAGTAATATCTTGATCATTAAGGATAAATCTGAATTTCTGACATTTACATAAGGTGTATACGCCTGTGCTTGTGTCCACAAACAACATAGACAAACACCTTTGGTCCAGGCATGCCAGGTGATCCAGGTGGTCCAGGAGGTCCCTGTTAAGACACAAAATCAGTTTTCTTATAAAGATCAAATTCAAGTCTGAAGAAACAGCTGACAGAATTAGTGACAAAGTAACAATGACATTCGCTGCATGAAACACACACAGGGCCTGATTACAGTGAGATGTAAATCCGTTTGTGCCACATAAAAAAAAGTGTGACTTGTGTTAAACTTGAGTTGAGCCTTTGCTACACCCGTGTCCCACTGTGCCGGATGTGCACGTCAGTTGTGTACAAAAGGGGCGTGGATATTTAAGCCAGCCATACTTTTTAGATTTGGCTTACACTTACTGTATCATTAAGATATGCCCTACAGGAGGTGAAACATTGCACATCCCATATACCATGTGGACGATGATGATGTCAGTGGCACATTTATGCTGGATGCATATATAAAATGGATTACAAAGATTTTAATATAGACACCCATAGAAAGGTAAATGGCTGGACATATTTTTGTACAGAATGGTCTGGAATTCACATTTACTGTAAATCAGGCCCAGAGTTTTAACGATGACTGGGGTACTGCAAGACAATATTAATCAGGGATTATACCCTAAACACAGGAAAACATATTAGTTTATGGTTTGTTTCTTTCTTTCAGCTTGTTGACAGATTTTCAGTATTTGGTACCTTTCTCTGCCCAGCTACTGTTTATGATCAGAGAACATTTTTAAGAAGCAGCTGATAATTAGTATGTTGTTTGGGAAGAACAAAATAAGTGGTTTGAAGCCAGGTCTAGGTGACTATCCCTTGCAAAAATGTAGAAGGATACTGACATAAATAAGCAAATTAATATACCCCAGCTTTCTGCTGATATTGTTGCCAACGTGCCCAACCATTCCCGGGTATCCTGTCCCATATATATGTTACTCATGGCTGAACTACTTTGCACTCACTACTACTTCATCATCTCATGTTTTAGGGCGACTTAAGGGCAGCTGGCCCACTAGCTTGTTCTATTATAACAGACAAGAATCACTCTAGTCAGCAAGGCGCTAACATTCTCACCTCATTAACTTGCCTATTTATCTAGCCCTTTTTATAAAATGATGCAGAAACAACAGTTTTCGCATCATGTTATGTACAGTATTCCCGCAGCCTCCATCCGGCCCTGGAAAATTTGCGCTATATGTCCTACAGTATAGATGTGAACTCAGGACACACATGTATAGTCCACCAGATTGGCAGGAACAGCTGTTTTTTGGAGCAGCTGTCCCCAAACCGGAACAATTCTGAATTGGTTATATATACATTTTTTTATTCAGCAAATTAAACCACTACTTAGAGTCATTGTATATCAAAAAATGTGATATAAAGGTAGAGCTACTAATATACATACACCAACAGTGGTGCCGAGAGAGGGAGCAGAGGGTACAAATTACCCAGGCCCTGGCCTGATGGAGGAGCCCCTCCCCCTTACCGGGCAGCAGCGGCTGCAGCAGCTATTATCCTCAGCCCTGCTGTGTGCTGGGCTGCATTGTGGCCATGAAGGTGCTTAAAATACCCTTTTTTCTGTATTTTTTTCTTAGGGCGCATGACCACGCCTCCTGTGATTAGGCCACGTCCCCTGAAAAGTACCTGGGCCCAGCCAGACTCTCTACTGCCCTGTACACCAATGTAGTCTGACCTGCAATAAATACTGCTGTTCATAGTGATAGTGATTTTTTAAATTCATATTTGTAGGCAAAAACATGTCATCCAACGTATTGTGACACATTTAGGGTTATTAGCTTGGTAGAGGGCTTAGTGGTGCTTTAAACAGCATCACACAGCTTTTCAGGTATTAAACAAATGGATCTTTATTGGCAACATAAATGAAACACAATATAACAAACTACTGTACCTACTGTACCCCCTATGCAGGGCACAAACTCACTGCTTGACCCCTTACAATACTGAACAGCTAATCTGCATCACAAAGCCACAAATACAGTCTCAGTCCTGTCTCTCACGGGTAAGGCACCTACTGGCCTTCTCAAAGTCCTCCCTGCCTCTTGCAAGTTTAGACACAGCCTCCTAGCCTTCTCACACTCAAGGACTAGTGGCCTGTCTTCTTCTCAGCAACATAAACACAATCACAGAGATTTGTAGTCTTCCCTGCCTCCTGCAGGTTTAGACACTGGCTTCACGGCCCCCACTGGCTTCCTGGCACACTGGGCTCTTTGACTGCTACTGCAGCCTGACTGGCTTTCACAACCGCACCCGGGCTGGATACACACAGTCCCACCTGGACTGGTTTCATTTGGCATCCATTAGGTGTAGTCACATCTGCCCTTTCTTCCCTGTGTGGGTGGTTCCCTCCAACCCCACATAGAATCCATGGCACACTACTGCCATCTATGCTCATATAACCACAGTATAGAACACTGAAGGGTACAACTGCTATACTTATATATGCAAGCTTTCTGACCTATTATTTATTTTTATTTTTCATTATTTATTACTTTATGAATGGAAGAGAGCTTTTAATTTCAACACACCAGTTTCAGGGATGTGTCTCAGCCTGCGACTGCAATCCCGACAGCTTACTTCAGATGGCCATGCTGCACTACCATAGGGTGACTTAGAAGCTCGATTACTGACCGATGTGCATCTGATGATTGCATCTTCGTACACAAGTGGCAGATCAGAGACGCCGCCAGTGAGCATCTCTGTACAAATCCCAGTGGCTGCGACATTTGCAGCTGCTGTGTACACAGGCCCTGTGTTTGCTAGTGACAGACTTACGTGAGCACCAGGTACAACAAAAACAAGATGGAAATTAGAGGCGGAATATAATCATAGAGGAAATTCTGCGCAGAACACTTAATACAAAGGGGCCTATCCATCATAACTAGATGGCACCGTTACACATGCGGAAACCCTAGTTTTCTCATATTATAGGTAACGAGCCTTCATCATTAGGGGTCCGATAGGGCCACCTGATATCCAGCAAACTCAGAAACGTAAAGTTTTCGGAGTTTGCCTTTGAGAACAAACACCATCTTCAGATTGCGCTTGTTCTTGGAGCCTCACTCCTTCTGATGGGAAGGAGTTCTGGGGATGTGAAGAGGGATCTGCCTCCTACAGAAGTGTACAGAAGCGATCTGTACACTGCTACAGAGGTAGCAGTGTTACAGATCGCAAGGACAGCTGCTTTTCAGAGCAGCTGTTCCCGCACCGCCGCAAGTTGGATACTTAATCATCGGGCTCCATACAGCCCACAATAATGACTAGACTCCAAATAGAGAAACAGAATTTACTAAGGAAAAGTGTTTAATTCTGCGTGTTATTGCATCAAAACGTATAGAAAATACCTCTAATTGCAGCTTTTCAGTATAAATGTCCAGAAAAATAATAGCCTCATAGTTGCTGCTAATTCAAAAATATGTACTGTAAGAACCAAAGTGGTTCTAGCAATATTATTTTCTTATAAAAACGCCTTAAATGGGAAGCAGACTCACAGCTGAATCACATATCTTTCAATATCGGCAGAGAGGCTTGTTCGCAATGGAGTGAAAAATGCATCCTGAGATTTGATGTGAGCTGATCACATGACGCATATATAAAATCTGAAAAGCCATTTTCATACAGATGTGTGAAACTGAGTATCAAGAATCTACTTGTTGCATAGCGGAGCTACTGTATGATGATGTATTGTGGTCCATCGTGATGAATATTGCAATTCTGTAGGGCGTTTCCAACTGTGCTTTGAACAAAAAAAGTTACAGGCGTACTGTGCCACATCTGCAAACGGTGTGTCAATTTTATTTATTTTTTTAATTACACTTGAAACATAATGTTTGTCAACAACATTTGTCTAGGTTATAAAAAGCACTCTGGAAACTTCTCTGAAAAAGGTGAACCTCTGCAATTGTAGTCTTGTGTATCATTTACACTAAGGTGACATGCAGACTCATTTATTTGGATGGTGAGAAAAATACAGATGTAACCAATATCAACTAATAAAACAATTACTTTCATTTATAAAGCTTGAGCTTTACTAATGAAAGCTAATATCTGATTGGCAGGGGTGTAGCCAGAACTTTGTGGGCCCCATAGCAACATTTTGAAGGGGCCCCCGTCCCAATGCTTCTAGAGAGACATCTCTCTGCAGCAGTTGTTAATTTTATGCCCTATAATGGTGCCTTAGTTCATTTTCTGAACCATAGTCAAGCCTTAATTAATGTTATGCCCAGTAGTAGTGCCCTAGTTATCTAACTTTCCACATTTCAGAGCTGCCAGTACACATTATACCGCACAGTACCCCCAATTCACATTATGATATATAGTTCTCCCCGTTCATATTGTGCCTCATTACAGTGCCCCAGTTCATATTATATAACATTAAAATGCCCTCCAGTTCATTATATACCACACTAAAATGAGCAGGCCAAGGGGCATACCTAGATATATTGCAGGCACCAAGGCAAGGAAATAGTTTGAAAGGACCCCTACGTACCACCCAATGGTGAAATATGTATATAACACATGTAACTTTGACAGGGAAGGTGGGCCCCTCTCAGCTCTGGGCCCCATAGCAGCTGCACTGTCTGCACCTATGGTAGCTACACCTTGCTGATTGGGTACAAAAGTTATAATGTACTTCTGCTATTTGCACCATCCTAATAAAATTTTAATATCACACATTTTGCTTCTTTTAATGTGGAAAGTTAGAATGGTAAGAGATACATTTCTTCTTCATTGCCAGCTCATACACACATATCACAATTAACACATAGGCATGCAAGGAAAACACATCACAGGGCCATGTGGGAACGGAACATCACTCCATGCAGGTAGAATTACCGTAACTGTAATGGCAGTGATCCTCTGGTGACAAGCCACAGTGACAAGAAATAACATTGTACTGATTAATACATCATACTGTAATTGCTACATTGCTGAGATTATTTCTAAAACAAATGTTTGATAATTAAGCAATAAAGAAATTGGTGAGCATGATAGATGGATACAGGAAATGTCCCGGTCTACATTTGTGACTTTAAAAAAAAAGTAGAGTTTAATTCAAGCCCTTGTTGCCAAGTGAAGCAGAATAAGCCTGCCTCTGTCACATCTGAAACAGTTTTTACAGCTCAAACTAACTAGCATTTAAAGGCAGCTATAAATGATGTGTGTCCTTAGCAGATGATGTCAGGGAATAGTCAGGAGAATATCGCTACACTATAGCCACTTATTAGTATTCAAATAGAGACTGAATGCTTTAAAGACTTCCAGTGAGTTGGAATGATTTATGAACTTCCCTAGAATACATATTTGATAAAGACACATACAGTATGAAGTAAAAGTTCTTCTCAACAGAATAGTGATCGCAAAGCGGTATGAAATATTTCCCAATAGGTGTATATTTTCATGGAACATCCTGCCTCTTACCTGCAATGCTTCCTGAATATTCCCATTGTAATCTATGATTTCTGTAGCTCCTTGGTCTCCCTTTTGTCCAGGTGGTCCCTGAAAAATAACATGAAATCAACTCTAATACACTCTATAAACAAAATCTTGAAACATGCAATAAAGCTGGGTATACACCCGACTGACACATTAGCGGACCCACTGTCGCGCGGACCGAGTGGCCGATTCTGGTCATTATACACACTTACCAATCATCCGCTCAACGTGTCAGGTCAGGACACCCAGCTGGGCAGGCATTTGAATTTGCCCGTCCAGCTGTGACGACAGCCCCCCGCAGCAAGTGTACGGATGGTCAGATGTACTAATATATCTGAAGATATATCGCCCATTAGGCGATATGTCTATGAATGTCATTCACAGACACATTGGGGGTACACACCCGCTGACGGGCTTGTAATATATCTGCAGTTTGCTCAAACGGCTGATATATTGCCTAGTCTATACCTAGCTCAATGGCCCCCATACATCTAAGAGGCCCAATTCTCTGACCATTCCGGAAATGCCGATCCACTGACCAGATCTGCCCATTAGCAGCCATCGATGAGGGCATGAGGAAATTAAACATGTTAAAACTGCTCGATTCCCAGATTCCAACCAAAAACAGTCGGGATCAGGATTTTAATATTTACCCAAGTGCCACCAACTCTGCTGTTATATATTAGATAGATAGATAGATAGATAGATAGATAGATAGATAGATAGATAGATAGATACAGACAGACAGACACAGTATAGACAGATAGACAGACAGACAGAGAGATAGATACAGTATAGAGTGATAGATAGATAGAAAGATAAATAGATAGATAGATAGATAGATAGATAGATAGATAGATAGATACAGTATATACAGACAGATATATACAGTAGATAGATACAGTAGATAGATAGATAGATAGATAGATAGATAGATAGATAGATAGATAGATAGATAGATAGATAGATAGATAGATAAAGTAAAAGATGAAAAGTAAAATGTAAGTGAAACTTACTCTGGGACCGCTGGGGCCAGTCTCACCTCTGTTTCCAGAATCCCCCTAAATTGACAAAATGTCATACTGAGGGGCAATAATTTAAAAACAACATACTTCTTGTTACAGGTTTTGTTGGTACAAACATCACATAATAACAGTCCTAAAAAATATATTCAGTACTCTGCATAAGTACAATGTAAGAACATTCAATGCGACATAAGTACAAATAAATAAATGAAAGGAATGCAATCATGTCCTAAAAGTTATCTTTAGATTTATACAATTAGACTTGTAATACACCCCATGAGTGACATAACTACACTGTTATGGATTAAGCAGCTGTCTGTTCTGTGTGAGTGTATTGTATTGTAGCTTTGATGTTGTAATCCGCAGAACAGCTGATAGAGACAGCGACGATGTCCTGACTTGATGTGTCTCTACATATGCAGTGTGAAGTTTTATTCTAACATAGTGACCAGTTGTTTATGCTCAGCAAACCCATTTCATAGTACATTGTGGGGAGACTGATTAAAGTAAATACAACAGCAAACAAGAGACCAGTGGCAGCGCCTACCTTTTTTTGGGCAGGAGACTGCCACTGCCCATGATAGAGAGGGAGAGGAGAGCCAGCCCCTGGACAGCTGGGTTCTGGCGTCTGCACAAAGGATCTGGCAGATGCTAGAACCTGCGCACAAGCATCTGCTTGAGTGTGCATGTGCAAACCCACGGCTTCTGTGGACTGCATCAGCTACAGGAAACCAGCTCTCTGCAGCCCGGTCTGGCAGTCCTGTAGGGAGGGAATACCTATCCTGCCTGTCCTGTGGGTGACTGGCAGGTAGGACTTCCAATAGGAAGTCACTGTCAGTCACAGTGAAGCCACTAAGCGCCAGGTGCAGTCATACAGACTGCAACTGGCTCAGCTGAGCTCACTGAAGTGGCAGATTTGACTGGGGGCTACAGTCCTGCATCCTTGGGTAAAATCCGCCAGTGCAAGTGACATTAATGCGCTGTTGGCTATTTCATTTGTGAATTGCTCTTGATCATATCTGCCTACTGTCCCATAATGTCATGGTAACTCTTGGATTTCAGGAAGTCTTCACGGACTATAAGCAGGGTAGGCCACACTCTCAGATTCCTCTTCACTTTCTTTTAAAATTGCCTAGGTGGGACCATAGCCGTGTCCCATGCTGAGCTTTGACAAGAATCATGTTATTGCATAGCAGAACTATCATGAGGTAGATAATGTTGTCATGTTCACCTTGTAATTTGATTTAAAAAATTGCTTGTTTTTTTACTCTTTGTGTGGTCTGTAAATTATTTTATTTACTAAAAGCTAAACATCAAAGTGCATTAATCAAATTTGACCGGTCTAAAGCTATAATTCTAATTTTTAGTCATGGGACAAATTGCGTGGGTCTGTCAATCCGCAGGGCACAGCTAAGCTTTTTCATAAAAAATAAGATGTGCGTCACATAGGCAAGACACAGTTCAAACAAGCTGTTGCAGCTACCATGCCTGTCACGATGGGTGAATATAAATAAAAAAACAAATACCTATTATATACAAGCCCAATGACTGAGCCTTGGGTCCAGTCCCCTGGGCAGCTGATACACCAATCAGGCCCTCACACCTAGAGATAATTGACCCAATGCGGATTAGCACTGGGTCCCTACTGGTTCCCCTGATCATACTGTTAAAATAAAGTGCAAATACTTGTGGCAAAGCATATGCCAGCATGCACCCATTCCTATGGCAAAGGCATATTCAGTAACTGTGATGGTTTAGATGGAACAGGCTGATTTCAGGGGATTGTACCACTATGCCCCCCTCACCATGGACAAATAATCCTTGGTGAGCACTTGAAGGGCTAGACATTCCCCTGGTACACGGCCAAGCCCATTGTCATGTGGGCAAACCATTAATGTTATGCCGCCACATCACCCAGTTTGAGGAGGCAAGTATATGTATATGTGTTTATGGAGATGTCCACTACATAAGGACATTCCACTGAAATAACAGACTATAAAAATGAATGGGCTATAGACATCAATGAATGTGCAATCCACTGTTGTTCTTGTTATGATTTGTTGTAGTAACTGTCCGCCAATGTGGAGTTTTGTGACACTACAAATAAACGATAAAGATAAGATACAATAGTGGGTAATACAATGTTTAGCTATACATTTACAAAATCATGCATTATCTCTGTCTTCATTTTATTTGGAATAATCATGGTGGATCTAGTAAATGGAATTGTTTCATTCAGGTATATCTGCTGCTACTGTATGCTGAAGTTCAGACCCATCCAGCCTGGTGACAAGGAAGCGCTAGGGGCACAGTTGTACCGGGCCCGAGGTGATAGGGGCCCCAAGAGAGACCCACAGATGATAAACTTAGATCTAGCCATCTCCTGGGCTGCTGCAGTGAGCCGCAGAGCATAGACATATGGGTTCTGTCCGGGGAATCACTGTAGCTATATTGCACAGGAGGTGGCCGCAGCAATGAAGTGTTTCTGTTTATTGGATATACAGATATTACCAAAGAGAACCTTTTCTGGATATACTGTAGCAATCAGGCGCAAATGCACAACAATATTAAAATCTATTGAAAAGGGTTACACCTTTACATGTAATTAAAAAAATGCAGCTCCTAGTAGATACTCTGCGTGTATCAATCCAGGTAAATAAAACAACATACAAGAGAGCGCAATGAATATTAATAAGATATAAATTTAATTGTTCATATACAAAATAAAGAATTATTTTTCCTAATATTAAAAAGAGCTCATTGCATAAAAAATAACTCTAATTGAGTAACTGGTGCAGTCCCGCTGTTGCTCCTAAGCATAAGCTGGATTGTATTTGATGTAGTTCCAGCTGTTCAGTTTGTAATGCAAATACAACAAATGGGATAAGTATTGTGGCTGGTCAGTTTATATTGCAAGCACAGCAAGTTGGATAAATGTAGGTTATTTGGATCAAGTGCGCTATATATAGGAGAGCCGCGCTATGCTACCACCTCCCACATTGGCTATATGCTCACTGTACGTTGGATATGAATCCCCGTTGGCAAGGGAAACCGCCGGATCTTTAAGCTGTGTATGTCCAGCGGGGGACTAAACTCTCTGGAGAGAGTGTCCTCAATCAGGAGCAGGAGTTTGTGGCTCAGGTAGGGAGGGAGGGCGCAGCTCTGCAGGTGAAAAGAGAGTGGTTGTATGTCTACTTGTCAGTGATAATTCCCGCTGTGCAGAAGCAATGTGCAGCTTTCGGAGCGCAGTGTACTGTAGTCACCAGGGGATCTTGACGCGTTTCTCCACTATCCCAGGCAGGTGGTTTCATCAGTTACTCAAGTTGAGTTCTTTTTTATGCAATGAGCTCTTTTTAATATTGTGAAACATAATTCTTTATTTTGTATATGAACAATTACATTTGAATCTTATTAATATTTATTGCGCTCTCTTGTATGTTGTCTTTGTTTATTGCGGTGCAGCGTGCATGATGTCATGATGTTATACAGCACCGCAATGCTGAAAGAGAGCAGAGGAGCTGTGGCAGGCAGCAGAAGGAAAGTACTGGGGGCTGCAGGGAATGAGTAGACACTGTGGGTACTGGAAAATAGCACTGGGGTTGAAGGGACATTATGGGGGCTGAAGGGACACTGTGGGGGTTGAAGAGACAATGTATGGCAGCAGCAGCCAGACCCCATTACAGAGCTCCGCATCATCACTGGCTACATCATTGGCTACTGGGGACCATCAAGATTCAATGGCGTATAACAACAGGCTTCTTATTTCACTGTGATGTGAAAATGTTTATTTAAACACAATCACTAAATGATGATAATATGAATAACTAAAGACTGAAACACTATGTTATTCTCTTCAAGCCACTAGATGGAGCCATCACAAAAGAATGAAACGTTAGTTACAGTAAGCTAAAGACACACATGCAACTAGAATTTATAACACAGCACCTAACACAAATTGTAAATGAACAAAACCAATCTATTATATATATCACAAGAAGAATGCTTTATATAAAAGAACTAGCCACTGACCTTTGACCCCTTTGGGCCTCTAGATCCAGATTCACCTGCTTCCCCCTGGGACAACAAAATTTCAGAAAAGAAAGCAAAGATTTGATTATAGAAAGCAGAAAAAGAGATAAGCCAAGCAAGCTGCAGATTTTAGGATGCCTTTTAGTGAAACATGCAAGAAACAATGAAAGATAACTTGGAAAACATATGTCTACAGGTGTTTAGGAAATATCAATATTGTGCCCTTGTGGACGTTGTCTGGAATGACATGCTGGGAGTTATTCCCCAAAAGTTTGCAAGATCAGATTTCTTAATGCATAGATAAAGAGTTAATACCATGAAACAGCCATTGTAATACTATACAGTGCCGTGCAAGTTAATGCTGTGCTGACTCTTCAAACTTGGTCAAAAGATACTAGTTCAGGGACAATCCAGAGGTTCATGGTGCCCCTGCCTTTAGCAGATGTACAGCAAAGCTGGGTACACACCACAGCGACATGTACCCCAACTGCCCATCACACTGACAGAGCGGGCGATTCAGGTAAGAATATACATTTACTGATCGGCCACATGATATGTCAGTCCAGATGTCACAGCTGGGGAGGCATTTGAATTTGCCCACCCAGCTGGGATGCCAGTCTCTGCAGCAAGTGTATAGGGCGGTCCCGTCTGTACACACAGCCAGATGTGCCGATATATCTGCAGATAAAGTATATCAGCCATCAGCTGTGCTACAGGGCCGATGTGATAAGTCTGTGAACAGCGTACACACCCGCTGATACATAAACGATATATCACCCGATCGCTCAAAAAGACAATATATCACCAAGTGCGTACCCAGCTTACCACATTTTGTGGACATTGATTACCTTCTTTCTTCATCTTTGCTTAGTGTCACACACTGTGACCTTTTATACAGTGTTTTTGTAATGAAAAACTTTGAACATGACCTACCCATTCAAAAATTAGTTCTAAAAATCACATTTTCTCAAACAACTATCAAAAATGAAAAACAAAACAAAAAACATTTGCTTCGGAAATACAGCTCCATGAGTAAAAACAGTATAAGGTAATAAACAAAAAATAGGACAATGAGGGGTCTGTCACATCACAGGTGTTTATTTTTTAGTTATATCTAAATGAACAGCAGTAAAGGTGTCACAAGTTAGCATTACTTAATTAGTAAGGTAATTTATTGTCTCATGTAACACATCATGTTCACAACTCATGAAACATCATGGAGATCATGATTGCGCATGCGTATTCATAAGAAAGGTGCTACAATAGCTGGCAAAAAGACAATATTTAGACAACACTTATCTGAATGACATTATCATGGGGGCACATGGGAGAAAATACAATAGTGTAACCTGTACAGTCTACCAGTGACGTGTGGTGAGGTCAATGGCTGGGAAGGCACTGGCCAGTGTGGGTGGGGCAATGATGCGATGAGCGAAGAAAGGGAGACAGAAAGAGAGGGTGCGGCTGGGGGATCGCGTTAGAGACAGAATAATGAGATGGAGAGGAATACAGGCAGAGAGGTGACTGGGGGAGATAATAGAGGGTGTCAAAAACAGTACAACGGCAAAGCAGTCACAAATGGAGAGGGGCAGAGACAGGGGCAGGTGGAGAGACTAAATGGGGCTGGGGCTGTGGGGGTAATAGAGTCAGAGACAGGACAATAAGAGTGCAGTCACTCATCTAGAGGAACAGGGGCAGAGAGAGGATTGGAGGCAGAGCCAGCAATAGAAATCTTGGGGCCCAATACGTGGATATCTCTGCCCCCCCCCCCCCCCCCCCCTCGGCCCTGCACACACATCCAACACCCACTGCTGATGTCACTTCCCCTTAGGAGAGAAGGAAGTGAGGGGAGAGAGAGAGAGAGACAAAGAGGGTGTCAGGGAGAGAGCGTGGGTATCAGGGAGAAAGAGAGGAGCAAGAGTGAGAAAGTGTGCCAGGGTGAGAGAGAGAAGCAAGAAAGAAATGGAGAGAGAGACAGGGGTGGGTCAGGAATAGAGCGAAAGAGAGAAAAGGTGTCAGAGAGAGAGAGAGAGAGGGGGGAGGAGCGAGAGAGAGAAGCGAGCGGGAGTGAAAGTGTCCGGGAGGGAGAAAGAGAGTGAGAGAGTGTCAGGGAAAGACAGAGGGAGAGAGACAGTATCAATGAGAAACAGTGTCTGGGAGAGAGAGAGGGGGAGAGAGTGTCAGAGAGAGGGGAGAGAGACAGTGGCAGAGAGAGTGTCGGGGAGAGAGAGAGATAGTGTGCGAGAGGGAGAGACAGTGTCAGGGAGAGAGAGAGGAAGACAGTGTAAGAAAGAGAGACACAGTGTCAGGGAGAGAGAGGATGTGAGATATACAGTAGTGTCGGGGAAGAGAGAGGGAGAGACAGTCTCAGGCAGAGAGAGAGATAGTGTGCAAGAGGGAGAGACAGTGTTAGGGAGAGAGAGGGAGTGAGATATAGTGTCGGGGAGAGAGTGTCAGGAAGAGAGAGAGAAAGTGTCAGAGTGTGAGAGACAGTGGGCCTTATTCAGAGATGGCCGCAGATCAATGCATATGCAGTCAGATCTGCGTCCATCTCCGCACATGCTAAGGGCCACCCAGCATTTGTTAGGCCGCCTCCCGATATGTCCGCAATAAGATTGCGGACGCATTGGAACTAAGGTTCACCCCTGGCTGCGCCGTCAGGCAGTCTGCCACCATTTTTGTTGTTTTTGGAACGGCTGTGACGTCACGCAGCCGCCCCGAAAGCGATCCGGCCCACCCCCCAAAGCCGCAATGACGATGCCAGATAGCTGCCGATGTCAGTAACACTGCGGCCGCATCCATCGGGGATGCGACCGCAATGTGTCTGCCCGTGCAGTTTGCCTCCATCAGCAAACTGCGCTGCGGGCTGCATCAACAGCGAGGTTTGAATGACCCCCAGTGTCTGGGGGAGAGAGAGAGTCACTGTCAGGAAGAGAGAGTGAGTGTCAGGGAGAGAGAGAGGGGAGCAAGAGGAGGGAGTGTTAGGGAGAGGGGGGGTTAGGGAGAGGGGGGTTAGGGAGAGGAGGGAGTGTTAGGGAGAGGGGGGGTTAGGGAGAGGAGGAGTGTTAGGGAGAGGAAGGGTTAGGGAGAGGGGGGGTTAGGGAGAGGAGGGGTTAGGGAGAGGAGGGAGTGTTAGGGAGAGGGGGGGTTAAGGAGAGGTGGGGTTAGGGAGAGGGAGTGAGCAGGAGTGACAATAACACTACCTGACAACACAGCACAGGTCTGTTCTGGGGGCGGACACTTCTCAACATTAGGCCCCGCCCCCTAAACACCCGCGGATCACGGCACTGCTTAGCTGCATGGAGCTGGTCCTGATAAGGAGAGGGAGGGGGGGGGGGCTACAGCAGTCAGGTCCTGCTCACCTGATCCATGAACCTGCAGCCAAGTGGGGGCCACCAGCAGCACTCCTGTCTACTCAAGGCAGCTGATCCCTGACAGAACCCAGACGTATACTGCAGCAAAGGATGTGGTGTTACAGGCAGCGTAATGGTGTGTAAGGAGCTGGACCAGCGGGAGCCATCAGTCGAGTCCCAGTGTCCCACCGATGGAGTGATGTATGGGACGGATGCCCAGTGACTGGTCGGGGAGGAATCCAATGAGTACTGAAAACCAGGCCTCCTTTTCAGGCATCCAATCAGGGAGGGTAAGAGAGCAGTGTGCCACGCCCGCTCTGGATCCGTCCCTGCATCTGCTCCTATCACAGCCCTGCCCCTGTCACTGAGGCAGAGTTAGAGATGCCTCATCTCCTTGTTTTTTTCAATGGGCTTTTCTTGACAGCGCCCGTGGCCCCACCCCCTGCTTAATACAGTTTGTAAAGGTCAGTGGGAGGCAGCGCTCTCGCTGCCTCCCATCCTGTTATGACTAGGATTTTTTACAGCAAAAATGATTACAATAATACAAAGAAGTTAGTTATAACACATAATCTGTTTTATAAATATCTTCTTTGTATTATTGTAATTATCAGATTGGAATATGACAGGGGAGGCACTAGGCACTGCCTCCCCTGACTGCACGTCCCTGCAGTCTACAATGCAAGGGACTGTACAGTCAAGATCCCAGCAGTCAAAATACTGACAACGGGATCCCAACACTACTCGAAATTTTGTCACTGACATCCTGAATAGGGTCACCTGCCCAGCGCAGGAATCCCAACCGCCGAGATCATGACCAAGCAACTGCCGGGACTCTGGACAGGTAAGCCGCGGGAGAAGGTTAGGTTTAGGCTGCAGGGGGATGATTAGGGTTAGGCTGTGGCACAGGGGGATAGGCTTCGGTTGCGGGAAGTGGGGTTAGGTTTAGGGGGCCATGTGGGGAAGGTAAGTATACTTACCTTCCCTGTCGGGATTCTGCTCGTTGGGATACCACAGTCAGTATTCTGACCGCTGGTATCCCGACCACCGACATTCCATACCGAACCCCAAAGCAAGGCTGAAAATTTACTACATGATAATATAATATATCTTAACATATGCTACAAATATGCATAAGAAAGCAAAATCTTAGGAAGCCAGAAACCATTTGGATTTAATTTAAAGCAGACATTTATGTTGGGAGTTAAGAAATAATCATCTCCCAGTATGAGACAATGATGCAAGAAATAATTATTGAAAAGTATTTTTCCTCTCTTCTGCCGTATCAGGCAAGTCATTTCATACATCATTCAGTGTTCATCTATGTTGGTTGTGCAATTGTATGTGAATATAGTGTATGTATGTAGTCTACACTCTTTATGGATATGGTAATAGAACATGACTCCCTCCTGTTATCATTCAATTTAGAAGATGGTAGATAGTAAAACTAGCAATTATTTACTACTATGGAGCAAAGAGCAGATGTGTTGAAATGTGTAACCACGCTGTATGTTGACGCTCTCAGCAATTATAATAAGTTATCACAAAGTATATGCCACTCATCTATCCATGTGCCCAATAAATAAAATAATAACTGAAGGTTACGGCAATGTTCATTTAGTACTTTCACTGAATAAACGCTTATCTAATTTAAGATGGACATATACAAGAATGTAGGATTGTCCACTGAAACTATTCGGACTTACCTTTGGACCTAGTGCTCCTTGGAGACCTCTCTCCCCTCTCCCTGGAGGTCCCAGTTCACCACGTTCCCCCTACGGATTCAAAAGCATTATAATCATTATATTTCCAGTTGAAATCATTTTTCCAAATGCTATTTCATTTTTAAAAAAAACAACTTCTCTAAAAAGTGAATGCAATACCAATTGGTGACATGTCAAAATAACAACAAACACAACAAAATAACAAAGCAACATTAACAACAAATGATGTTCGATCACAACACAGCTGTGAAATAATTGATCATATAAAATAATGATAGCTGTAAAATGTACTGTTACATTGATTGATACTTCATGCTTCATCTGTGACATTTAAATTGACTCACATCTTGAGCATAGTAAATAAACAATTAAATGTACTGTGTTGTATGCAGATTTTTTAAAAAAAAGCTATTTTGTATACTTTTAAGTACAGCATACTATATTGTGTATTATTTTATAGGCTGCATAGAAACCTGAAGAATAAGATGTGTGGTAGAGTTGATCTTTGATGAATCTTATCTGGAGGAAGTCACTTCCAGGTGCACAGGGCCTGCACCACAACGTCTGAAACCATCCACTGAGCGCTAGACGAACACAGGGCCTAATTCAGACCTGATCGTTGCTGTGCGTTTTCGCACAGCAGCCGATCAGGTCTGAACTGCGCATGCGCCGGCACCGCAGTGCGCCGGCGCATGCCAGACAGCCGTTGGCCGTCTCAGCCCCGCGATCGCCTCTGCCTGATTGACAGGCAGAGGCGTTCGCTGGACGGGAGGCGGCGAGCCGTTTCAGGGGCGCGGTCCGAGCAACGGCGGCTGCGTGATGTCACACGCAGCCGCTGCGACCCGGACAGCTGAGCTGTTATTAGTATGATGGTCTGAATTTGTTAAAATAAACTACAGTCAACCTTTAAATAAGGTAAATTTGTGCTGCAGCTGTGGTATACTCTGCACATAAGATAATATTCAAATTCTTGCGCAGCCAAGTAAATTATGGAGCCCTCAACATTATATATGGCCAAAAGGTGCCTTGTACCGGGTTCAGCGTCTCCAGTAGTCCCATAGCGTTAAATGACAGTGCCACTGGACCACGCACCCTTTACCCATGGCCACGCCCTCTTTCCTTTTTTTGTACCGATTTCTGGCTCTGAGGGTATGATATATTTGTTATACTTTTTACATACATATGTATGTGGTGGTTTGCTTTACATGTCAGAGCTGGGGTGTGATATGTGACAGTGTACTGTGTAAAATGTAACTTAATACTGCACTATTACATTGCCCCTCAACTACATACTATCTATGCCATGGCTTATACCAGTTCTGAATTCTACAAAGAATAATGCCAGGCCCCTATGCTACTGTATGATGGATGGATGGATACATAGCTAGTACGATACACTTGCTGCTAAAAAGACATTACAGTGCCTTATACCCCGCAGACTGCAATGGCAAATCAATTTCATTTTCCACTTTAATGTGGTGGTGTTGGTGGGTGTGAGCTTTTGTTTGTTCAATATGCTGACATAACCCCCCTCGGATTGCCATCAGTGAATGTTGTAGCTCCCAGGGCTCTGATTACGGTGAGGGGCCAATTACTAAAATAATTTATGCAGAAGTGTAATGTCGTTTTTAAAAGCAGATACAACATTTCAATTAACTTACTGCATCACCATGACAACAAATACGTCACAGCAAGAAGAAGAATTCACAATAAACTACACCAATCCAACCCACCATTTGATCCTGTGATAAGACAGTCTAATTTAACTGGTAAATCCACTGAAAATTATTGTGCATACAGTAATTAAAATCTATCTTTTGCTAAGAGCAATAAAAATGTAACAGTTTATTTATATGGTCAAGTCACTGCTATCAATTACAAATAAATATCTCAGGGGTCAATTCAATTATCTGTGATGTGTGATATTAATATGTGACTGCACACATCACGGATGATTACAGGAAAGCAATCGCGCATTTTGGGCGATGTGTGTCTGCAATGTATTACCATTGCGGGCATTATCCTGCCATCATAAGCATCACTCACAATTTAGTTCCCCCCTTAGTGTTTATAGAGTGTTGTAGACAGGGTTGGACTGGCCCACAGGTGCACAGGGGGGAAACCCCGGTGGTCCCCACTGCCTGAGGACCCACCTCCTTACATTAGTGGGTCCTTCATTCCCCAGTCCAACAATGGCTGTAGATATGAAATTATTTGAGATAAAGCTATATGTCACTTATTTGATGCACACATTCCTTTATTCTGAAGTGCAAGATCTCATGTATAATCTCATTTGATATTTTGGAAGATCTACGGTATTTATGACCTTTTTACATTAGGAAAGCTGCGATTTCAGTGGAAGGTACAGTATTACTTTTCTTTCAGCCTTTGGGACTGAAGAAACACCCTCCCAGTAAAGCAGGAGTCATCGTGACCTACCTCATAATTCTCCAAGCAATAATACCTAAAGAGATAATAACGTAATGGCCTAGATCATGGAAACAGTGGGCAAGAATGGGAGCCAAATTATTGTGCTAGATAGAAACACATCACTTTATAAAAAAAATTAAAACAAATAACTATTTTAAGATTAACAATGACTTTCATAAAATGTTGATGATTATGCCAAATGATGCCACTGATTCATAATACAACCTACATGAAAATGAGTTTCATTTACAATTCTCCACTGATTGCATTTCGGATGGGACATAGGTGGTCATTCCGAGTTGATCGCTCGCTAGCAGTTTTTAGCAGCCGTGCAAATGCTATGCCGCCTTTCACTGGGAGTGTATTTTAGCTTAGCAGAAGTGTGAACGAAAGGATCGCAGAGCGGCGGCATAATTTTTCCTGTGCAGTTTTAGAGTAGCTTAATACCTACTCAGCGCTTGCGATGACTGCAGACTGTTCAGTTCCTGTTTTGACGTCACAAACACGCCCTGCGTTCGCCCAGCCACGCCTGCGTTTTTCCTGGCATGCCTGCGTTTTTTCGAACACTCCCTGAAAACGGTCAGTTGACACCCAGAAACGCCCACTTCATGTCAATCACTCGACTGAAAAGCTTCGCTAGACCTTGTGTGAAACTACATCGTTCGTTGTAATTTTACTTCGCGCGTGTGCATTGCGCCGCATACGCATGCGCAGAAGTGCCTTTTTTTGCCTGATCGCTGCACAGCGAACGAAAGCAGCTAGCGATCAACTCGGAATGACCACCATAATGATTTATTTTGCTGTGTCTTTAAAAGTATTTAGAGAATTAAGTAAACACTAAATTTAATGGACACATAAACAGCAACAAAAAACAACTAACGAATCAATGTTTTAAAAAAGATAAACAGGAATAAACAAGTGGACAAGTAGATTCCATTAAGTTTTGGCTCATATCAGATCTGAAATAATAATGATCTACATGTTGGTGAGCAAACTTACTTTCTCATAATAATCACACATAACCTCTTGACTGGGACCAAACAGACTATTTCATACATTTTATCTAGTTGTTTATAAAAAATCCATTATTATCCATAAAGCACTAGCATGGACAGCTTAACATTATACTTATTAAATTACTTATTTATTTGCTTCTAATTTTTTTATATTCCTGGATGTAAAGCTGATCAACATTATATAGCTAGGTTTTCTCTTAAGATATGCTGTTTTAGGGACAGTGTGGCAGGATACCGGCTTTTATATTATCTGCAAATTTCAGGCATAAGCAGTTACACAGGTCCCTATGGCCAAGGGCTCAGAGTTCCAGTCTGACAAAACTATAATAAATACTTTAGCTCTCACCTTGGTTCCTGGTAAACCTGGTAAGCCAGGTTCTCCTTGAGGGCCGAGAAATCCTGGCTCCCCCTTAAGAAATAAAAATATTATGAGGTTGTCAGTTGTTTGGGAGTCTGGGATACTATAAGACATTAATAAGATATCAACAGGATAACTAGACATATATTACCTGGTTTTAAAAACAGTGGCAAGCGTTTGTAGAGACGGTTTAATAGGTAGAGTGGAGCAATGTCATGACACAGAAAACAATGAGTATGAAAGATGCTTTTGGGAGAGAATGAATAAATCGGGAATAAAATAAACTCAGTACATGTGTAGAGAGCACTCCTCAGGGGAAGTATGAGGCGCCACCTAATAGGGATCAGTTCTGAGAACTGTGCCACAGGTAAGTAAAATGTAGGATTCTGTAACCCATACCAAAAAAACCAGAGGTTACAACGTTACAAAACGAGTGTATTTTAATAAGCAATTTATTTTTCTATTTTGCAAAGTCACCTGTGAAATAGTTTACATAAATGCCCCCAAATAAAGCCATCCATTTTACAGTATTAGCTTTTCCAAGGCTGTAATAATAAACAGAGAGCACATGTGCAGCAATTCTGGGCAAGGAATCTGATGCTTGCTTCTTCTGTTTCATTTGTACTGGATCATTAGAGCTGATTGCTTATTAGTTGTTACAGGTTTATACACATCAGTGGCAAACGCAGGATTTGCATTGGGGGGTTTCCAGAACTGGGCGGAGCCAATCACGGGGGTGGGGACTGAGGTGACCCAGTATATGCTGGGTCCGTAAAACTAGTGTGTCTGTGTGTGTGTGTATATATATATATATATATACACATATATCTACACATATATATATATATATATATATACACATACACACACACATACATATACACATATACATAGCATATTAAACATGCATACATATATATATATATATATATATATATATATATATATGTACACACACATACAGTACACATATATATACACATGTGTATATATATATCATATGTGTGTGTGTTTATATGTATGTATGTATGTATATACATGTGTATATATGTATGCACATGGATATATATGTACTATAATTAAAATAAAGTAAACTTTTATTGCACTTACAAGTGCCACCAGGAAGACAGCAGGCTGCAGAGGACGCTAGACAGTCATTAATAATACTCATGCAGCAAAAAAATAATAATTTTTTTTATTTTTTATTTTTTAGTGGAGGGGGGTTTCTGGGTACTCGGAAACCCCCCCTGGGTGCGCCACTGCACATTTGCACTTACAGTACTTAGACAACTGCCCATCTTCAAGCTGCATAGGGACACAACTGACTTTATAACAGCAATATAATAGTGAAATAGCTCCAATGCCCAACATGCATCTTTAATCTACAGATAAAAATGATCTGTATTTCCAGCCACATGCCAATGCACAAGCAGTACTACACAAGGTTGTGTTTTTCAGTGAGATAGCACAAGAAAGCAGGGAAGACACATAATTATTTACAGGTTTTTTTTTTTAGAATTGTTAGTTCAAATATTTAATCAATGATTATGAAAGTTACATTTGTATTAATACAATATTGCAGTGCAATTCTTTTTATTGAGCAGAAAGTTCTGTTTTGGCATCCTCCAACTTCCATTTTCATTTATTTTTTTTATTATTATTATTATTATTATTATTATTAATAACCTTGATTTATTTATTCAGCGTCAACAAATTATTTACAGCAGCCCCTGCCCCAATGGAGCTAACAGTCTAAGTATAGCCATTTCCCAGAAGAACCTGGAGAAAGCCTGTGTAAACATAGGAATAACATACAAACCACGCACATATAGTGCTACGATAACCTCCCAGAAATAGATTGCTAACACAGGCATTGCGCAATTGTATTTTCTGCCATTCTCAATTCACACAGATCACATTCTAATCAGATATAGTATTTATCAACACATAATAATGATCGCATTGTTACAATCGTCAATTTGTGGCTAGGTAGGGCTAAACCTAATTCACATTGGAATTGCAGAATTCAGTATGATTTACCAGTGGACGGGATGCCGGCTGTCAATATCCCAACAGCGGAGTCCCCTTGTGGGTTTGCTGTGCTCGACACAGGATCTATTCCCACTCTATGGGTGTCATGGACACCCCCGAGTGGGAATAGTCCTGTTGTGCCGGGATTCCGGCTGGCGGCACTGTCAGCTTTCGGGATTCCGGCATTAGTATCCTGACTGCCGTGATCCCAACAGCCGGCAAATTAAATGCATTCCGAATTGCAGCTTCTAAACCTACAGTAACTCTCCATAGAGACTGTTTATGCTAAGTGCAGCAGTGAAGAGCATATGTCCATATGGGTGGTCTTCAGTTTGCCGGCTGTCGGGGTCCCAGCGCACAGTATACCAGCGCCGGAACCCCAACAGCCGGCATACCAACACCGTTTCTCCCTCTTGGGGGTCCAAGACCCCCCTGGAGGGAGAATAGATAGCATGGCGCGCATAGCGCGCCACCGTGCCCGCAGCTTGGCGAGTACAGCGAGCCCGCAAGGGGCTCATTTGCGCTCACCACACTGCCGGTATGCCGGCGGTCGGGATTCCGGCGCCGGTATGCTGTGCGCCGGGACCCCGACAGCCGGCATACCATACTACACCCGTCCATATTGCCAAATGCTATCCTACATCTCATTTTATTTCTCTAACGTCCTAAGTGGATGCTGGGGACTCCGTAAGGACCATGGGGATTAGTGGCTCCGCAGGAGACTGGGCACAACTATAAAGAAAGCTTTTAGACTACTGGTGTGCACTGGCTCCTCCCACTAAGACCCTCCTCCAGACTTCAGTTAGATTCTTGTGCCCGGCTGAGCTGGATGCACACTAGGGGCTCTCCTGAGCACCTAGAAAGAAAGTATATTTAGGTTTTTTATTTTACAGTGAGATCTGCTGGCAACAGACTCACTGCAGCGAGGGACTAAGGGGAGAAGAAGCGAACCTACCTAACAGGTGGTAGTTTGGGCTTCTTAGGCTACTGGACACCATTAGCTCCAGAGGGATCGACCGCAGGACCCGACCTTGGTGTTCGTTCCCGGAGCCGCGCCGCTGTCCCCCTTACAGAGCCAGAAGCACGAAGAGGTCCGGAAAATCGGCGGCAGAAGACTTCAGTCTTCACCAAGGTAGCGCACAGCACTGCAGCTGTGCGCCATTGCTCCTCATGTACACCTCACACTCCGGTCACTGATGGGTGCAGGGCGCTGGGGGGGGGGGGGGCGCCCTGAGGGCAATATATGACACCTTGGCTGGCAAATATACATCATATATAGTCCTAGAGGCTATATAGATGTAAAATTACCCCTGCCAGTATTCCAGAAAAAGCGGGAGAAAGTCTGCCGAAAAGGGGGCGGGGCTTCTCCCTCAGCACACTGGCGCCATTTTCCCCTCACAGTTCCGCTGGAAGGAAGCTCCCTGGCTCTCCCCTGCAGTCTGAACACTACAGAAGGGTAAAAAAGAGAGGGGGGGCACTAAATTTAGGCGCAGTATAGATAATATATATATATATAAAAAAGCAGCTATAAGGGAAAACACTCATTGATAGTGGGATCCCTGTGTTATATAGCGCTCTGGTGTGTGCTGGCATACTCTCTCTCTGTCTCCCCAAAGGGCTTTGTGGGGTCCTGTCCTCTGTCAGAGCATTCCCTGTGTGTTTGCGGTGTGTCGGTACGGCTGTGTCGACATGTTTGATGAGGAGGCTTATGTGGAGGCGGAGCAAATGCCTGTAAACGTGATGTCACCCCCTGCGGGGTCGACACCTGAGTGGATGGTGCTGTGGAAGGACTTACGCGACAGTGTCGACTCCTTGCATAAAAGGTTTGACGACATACCTATTGTGGGACAGCCGGCTTCTCAGCCTGTGCCTGCCCAGGCGTCTCAAAAGCCATCAGGGGCTCTAAAACGCCCGCTACCTCAGATGGCTGACACAGATGTCGACACGGATACTGACTCCAGTGTCGACGACGATGAGACTAATGTAACTTCCAGTAGGGCCACCCGTTACATGATTGAGGCAATGAAAAATGTGTTGCACATTTCTGATGTTACCCCCGGTACCACAAAAAAGAGTATAATGTTTGGAGAGAAAAAACTACCAGTAGCTTTTCCTCCATCTGAAGAGTTAAATGAAGTGTGTGAAGAAGCGTGGGCTTCCCCTGATAAAAAGATGGTAATTTCTAAGAGGTTACTAATGGCGTACCCTTTCCCGCCAGAGGATAGGTCATGCTGGGAAACATCCCCTAGGGTGAGCTTGTCAAAGAAGGTGGCACTACCGTCTCCGGATACGGCCGCCATGAAGGAATCTGCTGATAGAAAGCAGGAGGCTATCCTGAAATCTATATATACACACACAGGTGTTATACTGAGACCGGCTATTGCTTCAGCCTGGATGTGCAGTGCTGCTGCTGCGTGGTCAGATTCCCTGTCAGAAAATATAGATACCCTAGACAGGGACACTATATTGCTAAACGTAGAGCATATAAAAGATGCACTTTTATACATGAGGGATGCACAGAGGGATATTTGCCGGCTGGCATCCAAAATTAGTGCAATGTCCATTTCTGCCAGGAGAGGGTTATGGACTCGGCAGTGGACAGGAGATGCAGATTCCAAACGACACATGGAAGTTCTGCCTTATAAGGGTGAGGAGTTGTTCGGGGATGGTCTCTCGGACCTCGTTTCCACAGCAACAGCTGGGAAGTCTACATTTTTACCCCATGTTCCCTCACAACCAAAGAAAGCACCGTATTATCAGGTACAGTCCTTTCGGCCCAATAGGGGCAAGCGGGTTAAAGGCGCGTCCTTTCTGCCCAGAGGCAGAGGTAGGGGAAAGAAGCTGCAGCATACATCCAGTTCCCAGGAGCAAAAGTCCTCCCCCCGCTTCCTCTAAGTCCACAGCATGACGCTGGGGCTTCACAGGCGGAGCCAGGTACGGTGGGGGCCCGTCTCAAAAACTTCAGCAATCAGTGGGCTCGCTCACGGGTGGATCCCTGGATCCTTCAAGTAGTATCTCAGGGGTACAAGCTGGAATTCGAGACGTCTCCCCCCCGCCGTTTCCTCAAATCTGCCTTGCCAACCACTCCCTCAGGCAGGGAGGCAGTGTTACAGGCGATTCACAAGCTGTATTCACAACAAGTGATAGTGAAGGTGCCCCTACTTCAACAAGGAAGGGGTTACTATTCCACAATGTTTGTGGTACCGAAACCGGACGGTTCGGTGAGACCCATTTTAAATTTGAAATCCTTGAACACATATATAAAAAAATTAAAGTTCAAGATGGAATCGCTCAGGGCGGTTATTGCAAGCCTGGACGAGGGGGATTACATGGTATCACTGGACATCAAGGATGCTTACCTGCATGTCCCCATTTACCATCCTCACCAGGAGTACCTCAGATTTGTGGTACAGAATTGTCATTACCAATTCCAGACGTTGCCGTTCGGTCTATCCACGGCTCCGAGGGTCTTCACCAAGGTAATGGCCGAAATGATGATACTCCTTCGAAAGAAGGGAGTTTTAATTATCCCGTACTTGGACGATCTCCTGATAAAGGCGAGGTCCAGAGAGCAGTTGTTGGTAGGGGTAGCACTATCTCGGGAAGTGTTACAAAAGCACGGCTGGATTCTAAACATTCCAAAGTCACAGCTGGTCCCTACGACACGTCTGCTGTTCCTAGGGATGGTTCTGGACACAGAACAGAGAAAAGTGTTTCTCCCGGAGGAGAAGGCCAAGGAGCTGTCATCTCTAGTCAGAGGCCTCCTAAAGCCAAAACAGGTGTCGGTGCATCACTGCACGCGGATCCTGGGAAAAATGGTAGCTTCCTACGAAGCGATTCCATTCGGCAGGTTTCATGCAAGAACCTTTCAGTGGGACCTGTTGGACAAGTGGTCCGGATCGCATCTTCAGATGCATCGTCTGATAACCCTGTCTCCAAGAACAAGGGTGTCTCTGCTGTGGTGGCTGCAGAGTGCTCATCTTCAAGAGGGCCGCAGATTCGGCATACAGGACTGGGTCCTGGTGACCACGGATGCCAGCCTTCGAGGCTGGGGAGCAGTCACACAGGGAAGAAACTTCCAAGGACTATGGTCAAGTCAGGAGACTTCCCTGCACATAAATATTCTGTAACTGAGGGCCATTTACAATGCCCTAAGTCAGGCAAAACCCCTGCTTCAAAACCAGCCGGTACTGCTCCAGTCAGACAACATCACGGCGGTCGCCCATGTAAATCGACAGGGCGGCACGAGAAGCAGGACGGCAATGGCAGAAGCCACAAGGATTCTCCGATGGGCGGAAAATCACGTGTTAGCACTGTCAGCAGTGTTCATTCCGGGAGTGGACAACTGGGAAGCAGACTTCCTCAGCAGGCACGACCTCCACCCGGGAGAGTGGGGACTTCATCCAGAAGTCTTTCAAATGATTGTAAACCGGTGGAAAAAGCCACAGGTGGACATGATGGCGTCCCGCCTAAACAAAAAGCTAGAAAAATATTGCGCCAGGTCGAGAGACCCGCAGGCGATAGCTGTGGACGCTCTAGTAACACCGTCGGTGTACCGATCGGTTTATGTGTTCCCTCCTCTTCCTCTCATACCAAAGGTACTGAGGATAATAAGGAGAAGAAGAGTAAGAACTATACTCATTGTTCCGGATTGGCCAAGAAGAGCTTGGTACCCGGAACTTCAAGAAATGATCTCAGAGGACCCATGGCCTCTACCGCTCAGACAAGACCTGCTGCAGCAGGGGCCCTGTCTGTTCCAAGACTTACCGCGGCTGCGTTTGACGGCATGGCGGTTGAACACCGGATACTGAAGGAAAAGGGCATTTCGGAGGAAGTAATTCCTACGCTGATTAAAGCTAGGAAAGAAGTAACCGCAAACCATTATCACCGCATATGGCGAAAATATGTTGCGTGGTGTGAGGCCAGGAAGGCCCCAACGGAGGAATTTCAGCTGGGCCGTTTCCTGCACTTCCTACAGTCAGGGGTGACTATGGGCCTTAAATTGGGTTCCATTAAGGTCCAGATTTCGGCTCTATCGATTTTCTTCCAGAGAGAACTGGCTTCACTACCTGAAGTTCAGACTTTTGTTAAGGGAGTGCTGCACATTCAGCCCCCTTTTGTGCCTCCAGTGGCACCTTGGGATCTAAACGTGGTGTTGGATTTCCTAAAGTCACATTGGTTTGAGCCACTGAAAACCGTGGATTTGAAATATCTCACGTGGAAAGTGGTCATGTTGTTGGCCTTGGCTTCGGCCAGGCGTGTATCAGAATTGGCGGCTTTGTCATGTAGAAGCCCTTATCTGATTTTCCATATGGATAGGGCAGAATTGAGGACTCGTCCCCAGTTTCTCCCCAAAGTGGTATTAGCTTTTCATCTGAACCAACCTATCGTGGTGCCTGCGGCTACAAATGACTTGGAGGCTTCCAAGTTGTTGGATGTAGTCAGGGCCCTAAAAATCTATGTTTCCAGGGCGGCTGGAGTCAGAAAGACTGACTCGCTCTTTATCCTGTATGCGCCCAACAAGTTGGGTGCACCTGCTTCAAAGCAGACGATTGCTCGCTGGATCTGTAGTACGATTCAGCTTGCACATTCTGCGGCTGGACTGCCGCATCCTAAATCAGTAAAAGCCCATTCCACGAGGAAGGTGGGCTCTTCTTGGGCGGCTGCCCGAGGGGTCTCGGCTCTTCAACTTTGCCGAGCAGCTACTTGGTCGGGGTCAAACACGTTTGCTAAATTCTACAAGTTTGACACCCTGGCTGAGGAGGACCTTGAGTTTGCTCATTCGGTGCTGCAGAGTCATCCGCACTCTCCCGCCCGTTTGGGAGCTTTGGTATAATCCCCATGGTCCTTACGGAGTCCCCAGCATCCACTTAGGACGTTAGAGAAAATAAGAATTTACTCACCAGTAATTCTATTTCTCATAGTCCGTACTGGATGCTGGGCGCCCATCCCAAGTGCGGATTGTCTGCAATACTTGTATATAGTTATTGCTTAACGAAAGGGTTATTGTTGAGCCATCTGTTGAGAGGCTCAGTTGTTATCATACTGTTAACTGGGTATTGTATCACGAGTTATACGGTGTGATTGGTGTGGCTGGTATGAGTCTTACCCGGGATTCAAAATCCTTCCTTATTGTGTCAGCTCTTCCGGGCACAGTATCCTAACTGAAGTCTGGAGGAGGGTCTTAGTGGGAGGAGCCAGTGCACACCAGTAGTCTAAAAGCTTTCTTTATAGTTGTGCCCAGTCTCCTGCGGAGCCGCTAATCCCCATGGTCCTTACGGAGTCCCCAGCATCCACTACGGACTATGAGAAATAGAATTACCGGTGAGTAAATTCTTATTTTTTATTTCTTTCAAGAAGCAAAACACATTAGCAGTTGCAGTATGTGTGTCCTCAAAAGTAAAATAAAACTTACTATCTACAGCTGCAAAAACCAAAAGGAGTAAAATGTACAAAGTAAATTACATAGCAGGCTACCATTAGTCAAAATAAGAGAATTTTCTTACAGGACAGATTTAGTATACCTTATTAAATAGGTAATGTTCATACACTGTGACAGCTGTATTTTAAATGATGACTGTCTCCAGCATATCTTTAGAACAGTGTTTTTCATTGGCTATGTCACGGCACACCAGTGTGCAATGAGCAGTCCTCTGATGTGCCGCCGTAGAAGCAGAGCCAGGCCCACCAGTGCGCACCAGGTATAAAGACACACACACACACACACACACACACACACACACACACACACACACACACACGCACACACACTACTGTCTTTAGGCTTGAATTATTACGTATTTCCAGTATTTCCTCCTAGAGCGAGGCTTTTTTTAAGTAGCAAAATGACCTGCTGAATCTGTTTACTTTTTTGTATAAGCTGCAAAAAAAAAAAAAAAAAAAAAAAACCAAAGCATCTTGCTAATATACATTAGTGAATATTTCCTATAATTTATTAACAATCACATTATTATGTATTATTAATTATGGACCCCTGTAACAATATTGTGCAATTTAATGACAAAATAACTTTAGTTCTAGATGTAAAAAAATTGATTTGGTATGAAAAATCCATGTAATCTTTCCAAAAACTTTTAATAAAGAATTTCTATAAAAAAATACTTAACTATTTTTGGAAAATCTGGTAGGGTGATAGTAACAATTTACGTATTAGTAATTGTAGAATGTAGAATGTTTAGATCTACATAGTAATACTGTAATATTTGGTATACTGTACCACTCGCATAACATTCTCCCCACAGTGCTAGTTATTCAGTCCTCTAGTAACGAGATTACTTTGTGAAATGACAACAATCTCTCCTAGGAGTCTCTTAAATTGTGCCTGGTAATAGTTGTATTACATACTTATGTTTTATGCACTGAGTAGGGAATAACTTACTTCAGTGTCGGACTGGGGCATGAAGGGCCCACCGGGGGAAATGCAGTGGTAGGGGCCCATTCTTAGAGGCTTGTCTAACCATTAGTGTATGGTCTGGGCCCCATGATAAATAATATATACAGTAAATACTGTTAGTGCATGCATGATAATGCACCAGATTAATAACAATAATGCACTGTAGAAAATACACCATAGTCCTGTGCAGTATAATGTAACATATGCATAATGTATAATTGAGAGGGTGGGCCCCCCCGGCAGTGGTGCCCACCGGTGGTTTCCCCTGTACCCCTATGGGCCAGTCCAAGCCTGTCTTACTTAATATGTCACTATGTCCCCTTTATCACTGTACAGAGTATCACAGATTATGTGCTTTATTAAGTGTCAGTGTAACTACATTTGTGATCTCCACGCAACATGCAAGGGAATTATCTGTGTAATCAGTCTGTTTACGGAGATTTCTAACAGCAGGAGATGCAAAGGTATCAACTAAAGGGACATACTGATGGGGAGATTTCCCCAGAGATGTGTGCTGAGCGGTCTAGCACAGACCGCTCAGTGCACATCTCTCCCCCCGCTCAGCACAGCATGATATGCTGAGCGAGGGGAGGGGGGGGGGGAGGACAAACACGGGGTGAAATGAGCGACCTGCTAGACTGTGCAGGCCAATCTAACACCGGCGATAGCGACGCGCGAGATCATGCATCGCTGTCGCCGGCAACCCTCATTAATCAGAAATTAGAAGATGATTTTAAACGGATTTAAAGGCTACATTTTTAGAGTACATTATGCCACTGTTAGTGTAGTGGCTACAGATAAAAGGATAAATCTACTGCTCTTACTTATGTCAAGCATTATGTTATAAGACCACAGCTAAAGCATTATGTGAAGAGAAGTTACCTCTACGTACAGGAGAGCGGCAATGGAAAATCTCAGTCATGTTGAAAAAAATGTGCTCCTAATAAATAATGAGTTTTTATAATATTTTATAGCTTCAGTTAAAAGGACATTGTACATCATGTCCACTTTCCCAGAATGTAGTGGAGACTCCCGAATTTCTAGGGAGTCCCTCAGATTCTCAGAAGAGTGGGGTCCCTCCCGCATCCTGCCCACTTCCTACTGAAACTGAAAGTACAAAAAACAAGTTACAAAAGAACCAGACTAAATGGACTGGAGCAGTATTACTGCCATCAAATGCTGTATTTGCAAGTTTTTGTGTAAGATCTTTTAGGATAACGTAAGGCATTGATAGAAAATACAGAACTCTGAACAACCTCATATTTCCCATTTAAGGGATAGGATTTGCAATACATGAATCCCACTTTTACAGCTTCAGAGGTGAGGTGGTATTACATACTACAGTAAGGAACATTTACAGGCAGACACAGGGTACTGAGAACATGGTACACAGTTTTAGTGATATCTGGCTTCTGTTTCCAATGCTTAACAGACTTCAGGGTATCTCATTAAGATGACAGAATCATTGAAAACAATCACATTAGCCTTTAATCTTCCATTCAAATGTAGACTTATAAAGCATTTCTGACTTTGTCTGTCAAATTAAAACATTACTGCCTTGGGTCTAAATTGCAGAAAAGACATTCAATAAAATGCTGGTTTCCGCACATCTCCGATGTCTACCAATTGGCGCGTGCACAGGATCTGTACTGTGTATGTGGCGATCTCTGTCTACGATTTCGCCTGCAGTGCCTCAAAGCGGAGCAGGAGTGGCAATCATTTTACAAAACGGGGGCATGTCACCCCTATTTTGTAGGGGTGCTGAGGCCAGGGCCTATGTCTTCCAATTCAGATTTCCTGGCCCGACAAGCATGGAATACATGCAAGCCACGGTTGTCGCAGCTGCTATGGCTAAAATTTGCTAATGCAGCATGATGCATCTTGGGTAAACAGATGCTTCCTGCCAGCTTCTGTGATTGGCTGCTGTGTCTAAAGACTGCTACTGCTTACCATGACACCCTGAATCAGGCCATAATTGACAGTACAAATCTTAACTATGGGCTTATTTCAGTAAGGATTGCAATTGCATCTGCGTACAAACATGAATTAGGCTCCATGTCTCCAATTAACACTCTCCTTGTTTCACAAACAATGTAATCTGCAAGCTCATCTGTACTTGCTATATATTGAAATCTTTTCTTTAGTAGTTCATTGTTTTGCAACATACAAACTTGGAAAGTTTGACACCTTTTAACAACACATATTTTATTATACTACCAATAAAATTAAAAAAAATAGACTTCCTAGCATTTAGAGCACCAGCTGCAGACTAAAATGTAACCACCATTAAATTACTTGAGGATTTACACTACCGTTGGAAAAGAAATGTTGGCTTTGTAACTTCTTTCAGGCTCTGCATATCTCAATTCTGTGGTTGAATATTAAAAGCACATAGTATATATGACCATTTTACACAGGTCTACTCGGCTTCCTGTGCCTGGAATGTATTAGTGCAAAAAGTAAGTGTTATAAAGCTGCTTTACAGCCATGCCACAGACAAGTATGTTACTGAATGCAACAGATGGTAGTTGTAAAACAGAAGAAGGAAAATTGTACTTTCTGTTACAAAACTCTGACTCCATGTCCATGGCTCATCTTCTTCCTACTCCATGGACTGGACCACACCATGGGCCTAATTCAGATGTGGATGGAGTAGCTATCACTGCTCCTTCCTTGGAAGCAGCAGCAATAGCTCCTTATGTTAATGTAGCAGGAGGCATCTATTACATGCAGATGCCTCCTGCTGCAGTAGTGATCCAACCTGCAGCCTAGGATGCAGCATTGGATCAATGACTCACCAGAACCCATAGGGATGTGCAAGCCAACGGGTCCTGCGCACATGCAAAGTACCACACATTGGCACTTTGCGCATCAGGAAGCAGATCCAACGAGATCTGAATGAGGGCCCATAAGCCTAATGGTTGTCAACCTTGTACTTTGAGTCTTGCTGAGGTCTGGGTGAATCTTGGGTACATAGTTAAGGAAAAATGTCTGTCTTCCAACATGCACAGGGTTCTGGCTGACTGCTACAATATGTATGATTGAGATGTCCTCTTCAGCTGTGTTGGTAGCTCCTTCCTCCCAAAGCCTTGCTTTTGTAACCATTCCAATCCAGGTACCCTCCTTCTCCATATTCTGTCTAGAACCCTATGTGGTTTCTTCTTTCCATTGATGCATCCCTAGAATGAACCTCAGTTGGCAAAAGCTGTAAGTGTTAAGCTGTTCACAGGAAATCTCATCTGGACCAACAGTTTCAACCTTCACCAGGTACCTTGCTCATTAATGAATTACTTCAACACAGATGACAGCAATGGTAAATTAAGAGAGAATTCCAGAAGCAGAGCATTGTGTACCTAGTTGAAGGGGTCATGTTGGAGGGTCTGCAGTTTGGATACTTCATTAGCGTGTGCTCTATACTCAAGAAACAGGAAACTTTTTTGCTAGCAAGTGTCCAGCATCAATCCCTTTTGTAGACTTCAATTTTTGATGATGCCATTGAACTGTCAAAGGCTCCTTATGATGAAGGTGTGCTGGAATTCAGACTTTGCAAACACCATTTTCAAATGGAATCCTGAAGACTAACATTCAATTCTCCCACCCATGAGTTTTTAATCATAATGCATATTTGTTATATGCACATGTGGCTGCTAATTATCATCTATGTTTCTTTTTAATGTGGTAAAAATGGGTGCACAAACTCCAAAATAAAACTGAAATTAAGCATGTAAATGGCAAATAACATGATAAAACCATTTTTTATGTAAGTGACATTTTTAATAATTTCCCTCTCTTATACCATTGCATCTTTTACTGATCCTTTATATTCAATCAAGGATCACAGATGAAGCTGGCAGGTGAGGGGAATAATAAAACATGCATTAAGCACTGACCTGTGCCACTACTCCTATCAAACTGACTTGATGGCTGAAAGGATATCAGTAAAATAGGGGCTAACATTAAATCTTTACTTTATACTGTCTGAGACTATAGGAAAACTGGAATACAAAAGTATCTGTGAAGTACTTAAACCAGCGGTCGTCAACCCGTTGCTCGCGAGTAACGGGTAGCTCGTCACCACTTCCTAGGCAGCTTGCGCCGTGGTGGGTGCATAATATGGAGCCGGACATCAACCAATCAGAGCTCGTGCACTGGCAGTGCTGACTCCTGATTGGCTGCTGGTCTGCAAGCCGGAGATGTCAGAGTCTGGACTTCAGTGAGGGGCAGTAGACTGAGGCGCACACTGTGCTAGTGCGCTCTCCTCCCAACAGACACACACAAGGGAGTGGCAGCTGCGGTGGCAGATCCCAAAAATGGTGAGCACTACTTGTATCTGTCACTAATTGGGGCATTACATGTATATGGCACTGCTGTGGGGGAATTACTTGTGTATCTGACCCTGCTAAGGGGCATTATTTGTGTATCTGGCACTGCTGAGGGGCATTACTTGTGTATCTGACACTGCTGGGGGGCATTACTTGTGTATCTGGCACTATGCTGGTGGACATTACGTGTATCTGGCACTATGCTAGGGACATTACTTGTGTATCTGGCACTCTGCTGGGGGCATTACATGTGTACCTAGCACTATGCGGGGGGGGGGGGGGGCATTACTTGTAGTTGGGAGTCCTCACCCACTTTTGCGAGGTCACACCAACTTTCGCAGGAACGCACACGCATTCAGCGCACACATTGGGGGGAGGGTGTAGAACTTCCAGAGATTTCATTTTCCAAAAGTAGCAGTTAAGGTTGGAGACTACTGACTTAAACTATATAACCAAACACACATCAATCAACCTGACATCTACAAATCAGATATAACTACAGTGGTAGAGTAATTACAGTGTTAGTTTGCAATAGGCAGCAGCCTATCCAGCATGCACAATGTGTGAACTTAATTCCATAGTTTCCACTGACAAAACAAACACTTACTGTAGCACTGAAGGAACAACTAATATACAGAAAATTTAATTGCCTCATTACTTGAGTTTACGAGCCCCTTTTGATTACAATCTGGAGCACACAGTGCCAGTGCTCCTAAATTTGCTAAAATTAAATTTCAGGGCCACAAAGAGTATTTGTTTCTAACAGATGTTCATGTGGTGTAATATGAAGTAAACCTATGGTAAACTACTTATAAAGGCAAAGCTGTCATATAACCTCACAAACACATGAGCCACCACTAAAAAAAAAAAAAAAATCCTTGTTCAAAAGTATGACAGGAAATATGGTCATTGCTTTATATCACAGCAAGTGTGCATGAAATATTTCCCTGTAACTGGAGGTTCAGTGCCACACTGCATGATCCCTGCCTCAGAAATGTACGGCACAGATTAACTGTGAGGCAATTATTTCCAAAACATTTATTACCCTACTTTTGATAAAAACACAAGTCAGTCCTTCTCTGACTAGTATGACTGAAAATTCTGATTAATGTACTGTCGTTTAACATGTATATTATTACATACTACTTCCTACTATAACAGCTCCCATCAGCATGATACCTGCTATGGGGGATTATAGTGAAACCAGCAGTAAAAGACACTGCTTTTCTGGCTATAGTTGAAAATGGAACATTTGAAGAGGGAAAATGCTGAGAATATTATTATTTCTTTAAATATTTCCTCCATGACCAAACTTTCATATAAAAGGATGCATATTTATAGTTGCACTAAAATAAGTCTGCAATTATGTGCAGCTCAGACTGACTTCATTTGAAAATGACTGCACTGTGCTTTGCGGGTGGGTTTGGAAATTTCTTCCAGGATTTCGTTTCGCTGAGTTATGTATGCAGGCTTATAGAGCACTTCAGAAATGACTTTTGGCAAATCTTTAATGTTGTGACCTTCCTTCTCCATTTTAAGTGAATGTTTATTCATCTTGCTTTCTATTTGAAAGTCTTTCCAAAGGCGTGTTTAGAAATTGTGGGTCACAGTACAAATATGGGCCCTGTGGAGTCTCTAATTACTCATGTAATACTAGGTAGTGGGAAAATGGCTGGCCATTAGACTAGTTCATCGGCCTCCACCACTATTTTCACCACAGTGAAATATCAACCAAAATACAACCAACATGGTTGCCCCATATTTTATGAAATCATGGTGCCCACCTGCATACTGCAGGAAAAGGCACTTGCATTTCAACATTGAACAGGTCTAAAGATATGTCCACCTGAGGTATGATTAAGGTTTGCCACACATGTATGCAGCCAAATTGGATGAGGTATGGCCATTTTACAGCTTCAGGCAAAACTAGGCATGACTGAGCAGTTGAAATACTGCATTTATCAACATGAAAGATGCAATATTGCAACATATATGCCAAGCATCACTGTCGCTGATGAAATTATGTTTTGAGAAATGTATAAACATACATTGCCAGCACAGTAATGCCTATTATACTTTCAATTATTATTTCAATGGAATATGCTGGTTCACTATGTATTAAGGCATGATTTTTGTACTGTGCATCATCAGGATCAGACTATGAAGCAGGACTTGGTGTGCCAATATTGAGTTCCTATCCAGGCAACCATACTTAGTGTGGAGTGGACATGGCCTATAACTAAAGGGAAGGGGCGGGGGAAAGTATCTGGGGGTCGCAGGGATGGTCAGGGCTGGCGCAAAGCGATAAGCGGGCCATGCATTGAAGGATGTCGCCGGGCTGGAGAAGTGCCATCCCCGCTCCACTGCTCTGGCCTCATGCTATGCCTGCGGACCTGTCAGCTCCATGAAATAGGGCAGGAGCAGCATCAGAACTGGGCCATTGGAGTTGTCAATCAGCGTTCATATCCAATCAAGTATTATGTTGCAACAGCTTCTGTGTTCTCACCCAATCAAATAGAAGCTTACAGTACATGTCCGGGGGGACTGTGACTCTCCTGGTCAATCAGAAGCAGTGATGGGTGGGTGGGCACAACAACAGCAGAAGAAGAGGTCAAGGAATTCGGCAGGTGCTGGGGAACATGGGAGCAATTCGGCACAGAAAGGTACTGGAGACTCTACCTGTCAGGGCTGGCACTACTACTGTGGGCATTATGTGTATAAGTTGCACTACTACCGTGGGCATTATGTGTAAGGGGCACTACTATTGTGGGCATTATGTGTAAGGGGAACTACTACTGTGGGCATTATGTGTAAGGGGCACTACTACTGTGGGCATTATATGTACATTGAGCATTACTGTGGACATTGTGTATAAGGGGCATAACGTGTGTAAGGGGCACTACTGTTTAATGTAACGTGAATGCTGGCAATTGCCCAGTTAGGACTTATGACCTAATAATAAAAATGTTAAATCACGGAGGATGTGACAAGAATCCTAGATGGGGTGATTTTAAAAACTTATCTTGAACTTGTAATATTAAAAAATCAGCGGTACACTGGGCATCATATAACTTCATGTTCAAGGTTGTCTTAATCCATCTCTAAAATTTACAGTAATCTTTAATCATCTTTGAATGATACAAGAATATCCACTCCCTTTCTTCTTAAAAAAAATACTTGTATAACTATATATTACAGTGCTAAAAATATAATAAAATATAAATTTTCTGATGCAGAAAAAAAGTTTCAAACACACCTATAACAGCAGAGAAGTACAGACAATGGTCTGTAAAAAGAAAATGAGCATATAAGAATAACTGAGGGCACAGAAGTACTGTACAAGGACATGTGATATACTGAAGTTAAGGGATGACAAGACAGAAGTAAATAGTTAGTACTTGAAACAGAACAGGATGGAAGTGGAAAATCTGGCACATTTCAATAGAAATAAAGTAAAGAAAACAAAGTAAAATATTACATCTATAATTAATGGTTTAAATATAGCTGTTCTCAGCTCAAATGACTGAATGAAATATTTTATTTACTTACTTAGTTACAAAATTGCTACATTCTCTAAGTACAATCAATACGCAATCTCCATTCAATACAGGCACACAATCATGAATAACGGATTAACATTTCCTTGAGCTATCATAAACTCAGGGCCAATTGCACTGGCATTTTCCTTATTTGTCACTAGAGGGAGCTCCTCATAAGCACACAGATGCACTTGGCAGCATTAGAATAAGCCAAGACAGAAAGCATCACAGTACTTTGCCAGCTCTGAATAAAAAAACATTACTGTGATCCCTGCTCCTAAAAACTATAATATCTGTCATTTATATTTGCTAAATGATCTATCAGTAAACACACTTTTCATAGGATATAGGGGGTCATTCCGAGTTGATCGCTCGCTGCTGTTTTTCGCAGCATAGCGATCAGGCTAAAAATCGGCTATTCTGCGCATGCGTATGGGCCGCAGGGCGCATGCGCCAAGTAATTTCACACAAAACTATGCAATGTTACACGGGCGAGCGACGCTTTTCAGTCGCTCTGCTGATCGGTGTGTGATTGACAGGAAGTGGGTGTTTCTGGGCGGAAACTGACCGTTTTCCGGGAGTGTGCTAAAAAACGCAGGCGTGTCAGGCTAAAACGCAGGAGTGGCTGGAAAAACGGGGGAGTGGCTGGCCGAACGCAGGGCGTGTTTGTGACGTCAAAGCAGGAACTAAACAGTCTGCAGTGATCGCAATCTAGGAGTAGGTCTGGAGCTACTCAGATTCTGCAGGAAAAGATTTTCGAGCAATTCTGCCAATCTTTCGTTCGCACTTATGCTAAGCTAAGATACACTCACAGAGGGCGGCGGGTTAGCGTTTGCACTGCTGCTAAAAACAGCTAGCGAGCGATCAACTCGGAATGAGGGCCCTAGCCTCTAAAAGGTCTTCTATTCCAACACATGCATGGTGCAACTAATGCAACGCTGGAGTGCATTCATTATATACTGTATATAAAAACAGGGAGACTGATTATTGTCTACAGTTTTGACATTGTGGGGAGTGAGGGCAGAAGTATACAGGTGTAGTATAAAGATGGATCACTGTAGTAGAAAGTTTTATTGAAAAAAAAGTGCAGAGAGGACAAATCAGTAGCATATACTGTGCCTAACATCCAGACCTGTAGGAGGAAGGCTACTTATGGAAACTTATAGAATAACAGAAGAGTGGGAGAAAGAAGAAAGGGCCATGAAGAGAAGGCCTTGTTGGCTTGCTAATGGCCTGCCATAACATGAACAAATGCTATCATCGCCTACAGTCACTGTATTAACACAAACAGACCAGACATCTTAATGAATCATAAAACAAGCTTTTTCTCCCTATTTAAATGCTCTAACATTATTGCTGTGTTTGTTCCCTTGTTAACAATGGTATTTGTGACAGGGCTCAGAGGAAAATGTCTCTCTCCGCTTTCTAACATTTCAAGTGGAATATAACTTAATGAAATAAGAAAGGTTCTGCACACACTGTGTAAAGATGCTCAGCTGATTCCACACTGAAATGTTCTCTCTCTTCGCAACAAGAAAGCAATAAAATCAAAATGCTTTAGAGAATAATGACAGCTATAAATCAGCACGAGTTCTCCTGATGATTATTGCAGCAAAACACTCCTCTGTACCGAGCTGAAGCCTACATTTTGTAAAATACTTATAGTGAACTTTGTTGCTGTCTTGGTCAGTGATCCCTCAGATTTAAAGCTGGTCACACGTGGGTCCATGCAGGCCTCTGCGCTGACTGATTTGATCACTGTCTACTTAGGGTGGTCAAATTGAATGAGATGTGACCAATCATTTCTCAGGTAAAGAAGCTGGGGTCTGGACAACATGAGGGACTATTTGTGTGATCGTAAGACAACCACACAGGCCAACAGCAGTCATCTACCAACTCAGTTTGCAGGTTTCTGCAAGTAAATGAGGTGACTGAATGTGATTGGCTCATTAACCACCATCATTATTGCTTTAGAGCCACCCACTCTGCGATATAAGCTTGTGGACAGGTGCAGTAGATATAATACAATGTATTCCTGTAATGCAGTGGTTCCCAAACTGGGTGCCGGTCACACCCTAGTGGGTTGCCCTGGGTTGGTGGTGCAGGACCAGTTCAAATTATTTATGGTCAAAGTAATAGACAAAATCAGTGTTTGTGGCTTCCAATCATAACATATGTGGATAAACAGAAGTGAATCCTATCCCTCACCACATAACTGAACCGAAGCATGACATCTAAACACAATTTACTTAAATTAATATATATTTCTTAATTTCTTGATAAGAAACTTTGGCCTAGGGGTGCCAAGAGAAAAATTCTGATATGCTAGGGCACAGTGATTCAAAACAGTTTGGGAAACACGGCTGTAATACAATCGTAAGTTGAGTGATGGTTTTGATAAATAAAACAACTTCTTAGAAACAAAAATTGTCAGTAGCTATTGTCATACCTGCATTCAAAATCGCTTATAGTGTACTGAGTGCTAAGGATTAGTATCTGTCACAATGGAGTTGGTATAAAGTAGCAGATTAAGTACAACACTGTAGGGCAGGATGCATAGTACAGCTCATTTATAATTATATTTGTCAGGCAAGATAGCTGCAATCTAGCATGTCCTGAGGGCTGTAGAGAGCTTTCCTGGATCCTGGACCCCAGTAATGAAGGGTGGCATGGCCGAGAAGCGGCACACAGGGCTCTGTGCACCTAAGCCAGGGTCAGATCCAGCCAGGGTCTGATCAGCAGCACCTGGAGCTACTGCAGCAGCCCTGCGCACAGCATTGTGTGCTGGGCTGGGGAAACAGGCTGCTGCAATGAAGCTATGGGGGCTCCCACTGCTGATATTGCCATCAAAATCGCCTTGAACACCCCCCCTTACACACATACACACACACACACACACACACACACACACGCACACACACACACACACAATCACTCAGCCACATACACATACTGGACACAGCAGTACTACCTGGCCACAGCAGCAGGGAGAAGGCACCGCTGCACCAGATGCGGCCGCTGTGTCAGGGTCTCGCGAGGCACTGTAGAGACCTCCTTGGCTGCTGACTAGATTGGAAGAGGAATAGAATTGGGCCCTTTCTAATGCCAGGGTAATAATAAGGAAAACTGTGCCCTCTTTTTAAATAATAACAATAACAATATTATCTGGTGTCTAATAACAGTTTAGACTCAAAATGAGTGCCCCCTTTTTTTTTTAAGTACTTCCTATTAAAATAAATAATAAAATATTGCCCCTTCTAAAAAGATAATGAGCTACAATATTTACAAAAAACTTATTGGGGGTAATTCCAAGTTGATCGCAGCAGGAAATTTTTTAGCAGTTGGGCAAAACCATGTGCACTGCAGGGGGGGGGCAGATATAAAATTTGCAGAGAGAGTTAGATTTAGGTGGGTTATTTTATTTCTGTGCAGGGTAAATACTGGCTGCTTTATTTTTACACTGCAAATTAGATTGCAGATTGAACACACCACACCCAAATCTCTCTCTCTCTGCAGATGTTATATCTGCCTCCCCTGCAGTGCACATGGTTTTGCCCAATTGCTAACAGAATTCCTGCTGCGATCAACTTGGAATTACCCCCTTAATACTTACCTGTTTCCTCATTCCTGGCTTGATCCGATTTAGACCATTGGGGTATGAAAAAAACGACAGAAAACACATAGCCCGAACTCAACTTATTCTGAAGACCCTAGGCCAGGCAATTAAAATCAGGCAGTCCAGTACAATATTTATTTATGTAGAATTGGGCAATATAGATTGTTAAGCTTGCGAGCAGGGCCTTCCTACCTATTTGCCTGTTTGTTTTTTACCTAGTTTTTGTTAGGATATGGGCCCTCATTCCGAGTTGTTCGCTCGTTAGTGGTTTTCGCAACGGAGCGATTTGTTGCAAACTGCGCATGCGCAATGTTCGCAGTGCGTCTGCGCCAAGTAAATTTGCCAAAAAGTTAGGTATTTTACTCACGGCTTAACGAATAAATTTCTTCGTTCTGGTGATCGGAGTGTGATTGACAGGAAGTAGGTGTTTCTGGGCGGAAACTGGCCGTTTTATGGGTGTGTGCGGAAAAACGCTGCTGTTTCTGGGAAAAACGCGGGAGTGGCTGGAGAAACGGGGGAGTGTCTGGGCGAACGCTGGGTGTGTTTGTGACGTCAAACCAGGAACGAAACTGACTGAACTGATCGCAGTGGCAGAGTAAGTCCCGAGCTACTCAGAAACTGCAAAGAAATTTCTATTCGCAATTATGCGAATCTTTCGTTCGCAATTCTGCAAAGCTAAGATTCACTCCCAGTAGGTGGCGGCTTAGCGTGTGCAAAGCTGCTAAAAGCAGCTAGCGAGCGAACAACTCGGAATGAGGGCCATGGTGCGCTCTGTGCCTGTCTCCTTCTACACAGTAGTCTATGGATGCACCCACTAGTGTTAATCCCCTAGTGCCAAGAGTCACTCGGAGGCGGAGCTATGTGATGTAATCCCTGCTCCTCCATCTTAGAGTGAGTGAGAGAGAGTCCTGGTGTTTGCAAGCATGCAGAGCTGAGACCGGGAGGGGATCTCAGTTACAGAGACTCACAGCGTTACATTGCATGTATCGCAGCTCTGGAGCCGACGCTGAGCAGGGCGCTGCATCTTCTCTACAGCGGGAGTCAGACTGCATGGCTGTACAGTCCTCCATCCCTCACCACCGCAGACAACTTCTGATAAGTACCACTACAACTGCTGTTACCTTGTACGATATAAGGGCCCCTAATTGCCTATATCAGCATTGCATCTGAGTAACCAGTATTTATTGAATAAACCTGCATTACTGTTTAAGTTCATAAGTGTGTGGACTGATGTCACTGCACCAGGGAATACAATACACTCTGCCAACAGGTTATGGGCCCAGTCCCGTGCCTCAGACCCACATGTGCCTGAAGATTAACCCCCTGAGTGCTTAATCATACAAAGTTTAAAATTAAATTTTATACAAGTGCAGAAAGGATGTATAGCACAGGACACAACATGAACTTTGCTAAGCTGACAGGTTCAGAGAACTATGCTTCATGGAAGTTTGCCATGGAGATGCACCTTAAGCGGAAAAAGTTGTGGAAGGTCACCATAGACCCAGGAGCAGGTCCAAACCCAGATGACATAGACAGAGCCATCGGGACGATAGGTTTAGCTGTGGAGCAGCATGTCTATTCAATAGTCAGTGGGAAAGTGTAAGCTAAGGACGTGTGGACAGCCCTGCAAAATGCATATGAAGACAAAGGTCTAATGAGAAGGATAAGTTTGAAACGCATGTTATATGGAGCAAAACGGAGTGCCTGCAAGGACATGAATGATTACAGTGATAAGTTATTGTCAATAGCTCAGCAGTTGGCATTTGTGGGGGCACAGGTGGACGAGGAAGAAGTGGCAATGGCTATGTTACAGAATCTGACGGCAGAATTTTATTTTTTGGTGGTTTCTTTAAAGTCAAATGACACTAATCTGCCAAAGGAGATTGTAAGGGCCAAGTTGCTGCAGTTCCAAGAACATATTCCTGTCGAGACCATAGCTGAGGGTTCTGCCCTTTGTGCCTGATCACAAAGGGCACAAAGTCCAAAAAGCACAAATTCAAATGTTTTGTATATCCCAAGATTCCTAGGACATAAAGCTTCAGATTGCAGAGTGAAAAATTCCAGTCATGGGCAGAATCAGCGTAACAAGCCAAACAAGTCAGCACTGAATGTAGCAGACAGTCACAGGAAGGATTGCTGGTACATAGACTCGGGGAAACTAGACATTTCAGTTGCAATAAGCATTGGTTAAATTCTTTAATACCGCGTGTTCCCACTACAGTTACAGGGATTGGAAATAAGGTCCTTACTGCATTACAAGCAGGGACAATCACAGTACATTTAAGAATTGGAGGAGAAACAGTTGTTACAGATATCCAAGATATGTTGTACGTGCCTGATTTAGGAAGCACATCAGGCACGTTCTAGAGAAAAAAGGCTACAGAGTTCAATTTCAGAAGGGCAAGTGTATGGTTCAGAATAAAAGAGGGACTGTTATTGCTTCAGCAACCTGGTGCAACCAACTATATGTCCTGGACACTGAGGAGTGTACTGAAATTATGGCTATTGATGAAAAACAGTCAATGGAGCTGTAGATGGAATGGTAACAGGGATCACCGTGAGCAACGCTGAAAGACCCATGTGTGAGAGTTGCATAAAAGGCAAGCAAACTCAAAACCCAATTCCAAAGTCAGTTAATAAAGCAGAGACACCACTAGCTCTAGTGCACACAGACGTGTGTAGTCCAATTTAGGAAGAATCAATCAGTGGCTACAGGTATTTCATGACTCTCTTTGATGACGCCACAAGAATGACACACGTGTACTTCCTTAAAGAAAAGAGTGACGTGGTCAACTAAATTGTTGAATACAAAAACCTGGTGAAGAATCAGACAGGTCTGAAACTAAAGGTCCTGAGATCAGACAACAGTGGAGAGTATGATAACAAAGACTTAGCCGCATTCCTTAGGAAATATGGCATAAAGCATCAGCTAACAATTGCCTACACACCGGAACAGAATGGAATGAGTGAGCGGGCAAACCGCACAATTGTTGAGAGAGCACGGACTATGCTAAGTCATGCTGACCTGGAAAAGAAGTTTTGGGCAGAAGCAGTATCTACTGCAGTATACCTAAAGAATTGTGCACCTACAGTGGCCATCAAAGGTAAAATACCACTGGAGGCGTGGTCCAGGAAAAAGCCAAGTGTCAGTCATTTGACAGCACATACTGTATATCAAAGGAGAAGAGGAGAAAGCTAGATCCAAAATCCATAGAATGTATAATGCTTGGGTACTGTGACGAAAGCAAAGGAAACAGACTTTGGGAAGTTACAAGTAAATGCCTTCTTAAATCCAGAATCTCCAGAATTAAATCTACGAGACAGCACCCCAAATTGGAGCAGTGGAGCAACAGGAAAATGTATTATTATATGTACAGGTAGCAGAAAGTGTGTCTGAATCTGAGAGTGTCAAAGCAAAAAACAAGTCAGGGAACAGAAGTTCCATGAGGAGCAACGAAGGTGTTCCAGCCAAGAAATACAGTGAGAAGTATGTAAACATAGCTTACTGTGAACCTCAAAACATACAAGAAGCAAAGTCAAGCAGTGATTGAACAAAGCAGAAGTCAGCAATTGATACAGGACTGTCAGCACTAAATGATAACATTACATGGACTATGGTTGATAGACCAAGTGACCATAAAATGATTAAGAACAAGTGGGTTTTCTGCAAGAAGTTGAATGCAGACGGGATAGTAGCTTGTTACAAAGCCCGCCTTGTTGCCAAGGGATATACCCAGAAATATGGAATTGATTACGGAGAGATCTACTCACCAGTCACAAGGTATAACACCTTAAGGTTAGTGATTGTTATTGCTACACTACATGATCTACTGTTATATCAGCTAGACTTTGATTCTGCATTCCTGAATGGAGAGTTAGTTGAGGAAATTTACATGGAACCACCTGAACATTATGCAATAATTTCCAAATAATGAATGACAGATGAGAAACCAATAAATACTCCCATTGATAAAAGTACAAAGATGGTCAAGGCCATGTCACCAAGTAGCAAGGGTGAGATAGAGGAAATGCAAGAAATCCCTTATCAAAATGCTATTGGTAGTTTGATGTATGCAAGTATTGTGACACGACCTGATATCACACATGCAGTGAGTCGGGCAAGCCAGTTCACAAATAATCCTGGGAGAAAACACTGGATTGCAGTAAAGAGAATACTAAGGAATCTCAAAGGTACAAATTTACTAAAGCTGATATTTAAAAGATCAACAGATACCAGCTTAAAAGTATTCTATGACGCCAACTGGGGATCAGATGAGGATGATAGACGTTCTTATACTGGAAGCTGGGCAAGTAGGAAACAACCCACAGTTGCTCTTTCTACAACAGAGGCAGAGTACATGGCGCTCACAGAAACTTAAAAAAAAGTGCTTTGGATAAAAGAGACTTTATGTGAATTAGGTCTTCTATACCACAGTGAGATCATCAACATAAAGTGTGATAACAAGGGAGCAATTGATCTTTCTTGTAGCACAAATCATCATGGACGGTTGAAGCACTTTGCTATAAGATATCACTTCATCCGTGAGTTGGTGGAAAGCAAGTCCGTCAATGTAGAATATGTTGCAAGTGAAGAAAATATTGCCAACATGTTGACAAAAGGACTGTCATCACACTTGTTACATGCATTCCTGATGGAATGTGCACTAGAATATGGTTAATGTTGATTTATTCTTACTGTTTTGCTTCACATTATGTTTTCAGTTACAGGAATGACTATTGATTTGTCTGCTAAAATGTCATGTTCTTTAAATTTGTGACCGGAGACAGTCTTAAGCGAGGGGGAGTGTTAGGATATAGTGCGCTCTGTGCCTGTCTCCTTCTACACAGCAGTCTATGAGTGCATCCCCTAGTGCCAAGAGTCACTCGGAGGTGGAGCTATGTGACATAATACCTGTTACTCCATCTTAGAGTGAGTGAGAGAGACTGAGTCTTGGTGTGTGCAAGCGTTCAGAGCTGAGACCGGCAGTTACAGAGACATACAGCGTTCCATTGCATGTATCATGGCTCCGGAGCTGACGCTGAGCTGGGCGGCGCATCTTCTCTACACCAGGAGTCAGACTGCACAGACTGCACGGCTGTGCAGTCCACCGTCCCTCACCGCCGGAGACAACCCCTGATAAGTACCGCTACTACTGCTGTCACCTTGTATGATATAAGGGCCCCTAATTGCCTATATCAGTATTGAATCTGAGTCACCTGTGGTTACTGAATAAACCAGCATTACTATTTAAGTTCATAAGTGTGTGGACTGACGTCACTGCACCAGGGAATCCAATACACTCTGCCAACAGTTTTGTTTTATGATTGTGTCCAATTGTAAAGTACAACGGAATTTGCTACACCATATAAGAAACTGTAAATAAATAAATAATACATTTAAATTTTTTATATATCAGGGGGCAATTACAAATACTAAATATAACATTTTGTAAACACACCAGATTATAATATTATTATTACTACCCTGCTACTTAATACCATGGATGCCTTGAAAGGACCAATGCTCTTGATGTTTGAACTCTTTAGCTCGAGGTTGGGTGCCGGACTTGATACTGAATAGCACAAACCTATTACAAACAGTGGGGTGAGGAGTGTGTATTTAAAAAAAAAATAACATTCAGCACAAGCCCTAACTAATGTGTGGGCTGGATTCTGAGCTGGATGCAAGTCCAAGTGCGAATTGATCTTGCAGATATCTACAAATTACGCATGTGCCACAAAAAGCAATCACAGTCTGTATATTCACCATACCATGCATACACACAGGGAAAGGGACTGAAAGTGAAGATCAATCAATTAGTCTGTTGACAGGTCTCTCGAATGAAATGAGTGCTTCTGGGTGGCAACTGGGCAGTTGCCATGCGGACGCACAGTACAGATCTGTCTCGTGGGAGTGTCATAGGTATGCAAGCGGAGAAAGGACGTCTGTTTCTGACATTTTTTTTGCACCCAGCATAGTCTAAGTCCCAATATTAATGAATGGATGGAAAAACAGTGGTGGATTCCGCCTTCCACATGTATATGGATGGATAATCGGCATAGACAGATACTCGCTTTAGCATAAGGTAGTAACCAGGCTCCCGCGGCTACAGATGTGCCCGACTCAGGATCCGGCCATGTTAGTTTTCACTAGACATTATTACATCCAGCAATTATGATGTGTTAATTGACATTACATTACCTCCTTTGTATCTACCCATTCTATTATTTGCTGTTTAGATTGCAATGCTCTCGCTTTATTTGTCTCAAGTTTTGCTTTTTCAGAACTACAACCAAAGAATATTTTCTTACAGTATATACTTTATTGTGCTGTAAAATATGATGCCACTTTATATAGCAATATTACATTACACAGTAGCTAAGAAGAGCAAGGTAAACAAGGGCTATAGCCTTAAAGGGGTGTGCAGGAACACTTGCAGGATCATAACAGTATGATGATAATGGAGTACGGACATGAAAACTGCTGAGTACAGACATATAGATAATTGTGTAATAGCATGGAGATAAATGAATAAAGACATGGAGGTAACTAAGTAAAAGCATAAAGATATACGAATAATGAGTTAGGATATGTAGGTAGACACTTACATAAGTAGAGTGGGGATGCAGTCTGGATGCTGGCTTGTGGCATCCCGGCAGTCGGAATACCGACGCTGGCATCCCAAAACTGAACAGAATGCCGCCGCCAGCATCTTGACATGGATGACAATGCCAGTGTTGGCATGCTGTTCAGTTTTGGGATGCCGAACGAAGAGGCACCGCAAGTCTCCACTGGTAAGCCGTGGAGGGGGTGGGGGTGGAGATTTAGGTTTAGGCTACAGGGGGAGGGTTAAGGATCTGCTGTGCCCCGGGAGGGGAGGGTTAGGCTGTGGGGAGGGTGGATTAGGCACCACTGGGGAAGGATAGGATTAGACTGCGGGTGGGGAGAGGGGATGGATTAGGGTCAGGCTGCAGTAAAGTTGAGTTAGGAGTGGGAGGGATCAGGGTTAGGGTACCTTTTTACCTGCTGTCTATATTTAGAACTCCGGGATGCCACTGTTGGGATTATGACAGCCGCCATCCCGAGTGCCTGGGAAATCATACAGTATGTATCCCGTAGAGTGTATAGAAGTGCATCTTAGGTAGGTTATTGGGCCTTCTGCAGCAACAGATCCCAATACCGCTGACAACATTTCTGCTGGGTTCACCTTTTATTTCATTTGTTTCTAATCTCCCAAGCCCACATAATAACATCTAGAAAGGTAGGAAATAGCTGCAGTTGTTTCAGATACTCAACGACAAAAGTGAAGAGTAGCCTTAAATAATATTAAGCACCTGCACCGTAGTCAGACTACTATTTTGTTTTTGTTTTTACTATTAAAATGTTATTAAGAGATGTTTTTACCTTTATCCCAGGAAGTCCAGGTAGCCCAGGAAGCCCTGGTTCACCCTACAGGAAAATTATATTACATAACAGAAAAATATGTGGAGGTTAAAAAGGACACACAAAGTGATAAAGTAACTGGGTATACAACATTACCATGTGTTAATTCACTGTGAGTGGAACACAAAAACAACTGCACAGTTAACCTACTTTTAATAGTCACCAGCAAATGGCTTATAAAGCTATCTGCTAGACAGAGACAGCAAGTAGAATTGGGTTATATACAATATTGACTATGGTTCTTGAAAAAAAGGTTAGCAGTTGTGCCCTGTGGTGCCCACCGGAAGTGTGGCCACTATGGGGCACATAGGGAGAGGGCAGCCCAGCAATAACAGACCTACTGTGGACCCTGTTCTACTTTACTGAACAATAGCATGGGCCAGCACATGCTCAGTGAAGGCCAGTTTTCGTGTGTCACTGCACATGCTCAGTAGAGAATATTGGGGACCACGAGTGAGGGTGGGAGGAGGTGGACAGGCATTGCCAGATCCTCCTGCAAACTTTACTCCTGGCTTTTTTTTTTTTTAAAGACAACTTTCAAACCGTTTCTTTTTGCAAGCCATAATGTTTAAATAAAGCAAGTAAGGTTGCTTTTCTCCTAAATGGCTGCCTCATTTGCTTTACCATACGCCTCATTATCCCTAATCAGGAGCAATAAATAATGTCATAGTCTCTATTATCGTGTAGATATTGGTTTTATTGTTCAGTCTGCCATGGCACAGTCTCAACACTGGAGCTTTAGTCACCCTATTTTTCCTTTCCATTAGGAACTGCCACCATTTCACTCTTACAACAAAGCTTTCAATGTCTTTTTTCTGCTAACCAGTGACATGCAAAATGCCTTCATTTCAGACAATTACCTAAAGTGTGATTGCTACCTTCAAAGAAATGAACTAACATAATTTTGTCATCTAAGTTACCTGAAAGTAATCTGTGCACACTGGTACATTAGAAATGTCAAGCAATATTGACTTTTCAGACTAAACATTTGACTGTCAGTTCAAGCTAGGATATTATTGGCCAGCTAAACGCTTGCATACTGCTAGGTCTATATGCAGATATTAATTACTGGATAACTTTAATTTGGAGCTTAATGATCCCAATAACTGAATTCTACTCCACTACTAGTGCCACAAATGTCCCATCCCTGGGGACAGCTGGAAAGTTAGTTAACACATAAGCAAGAGTAACTTCCTCCGAATGACAGCTGGAAGATGTTTCAAAACAAATTGCAGTAACCGGGTAGTTATCACTGGTGTTGACTGGTTGTTTGACTGGATCAGTATTTTTATCAGTTTTTATTAAAGGCTCTGACTGTGGTTCATATCTACTGAACCAAGAGTCCAGATACTCTGCAATTTAAATAAATATTATCAACCGGTAAAACTTGAGCTTCAATGTTAAGTTCTTGGCTCCAGATAGATCAGCGGAACACAAGCCTAGCAATTCTCTCAAAAATGTAAACTAAAAGATACTATTACACCTTTCCTATGGAGAGAAATTAGCTGTCATTTTTAAATAAAATACTGTAATCTAATGTTCCAATTACAATTTTTTCTTTTGGTATCAAGTAACCCTTTTGATAGATATGCAGGAAATCTGTGGAAAAAAGTACAGCACTATTGCTGTTAAGAAAGTAGGCCCTAATCTATCAGCTGACTTGTCAAACTGTTGAAAATGTATCAATCATTATCTACAGATTCAGAAGAACTCAGATCACAAAATTCTTTTTTTCATAGAGTTATGCACTTTTACATTAAACTATGCAATCAATGTCACATAGGCCCTCATTCCGAGTTGTTCGCTCGCAAGGCGATTTTAGCAGAGTTACACACGCTAAGCCGCCGCCTACTGGGAGTGAATCTTAGCTTCTTAAAATTGCGAACGATGTATTCGCAATATTGCGATTACAAACTACTTAGCAGTTTTTGAGTAGCTTCAACCTTACTCGGCATCTGCGATCAGTTCAGTGCTTGTCGTTCCTGGTTTGACGTCACAAACACACCCAGCTTTCGCCCAGACACTCCTCCGTTTCTCCAGCCACTCCCGCGTTTTTTCCGGAAACGGTAGCGTTTTTATCCACACGCCCATAAAACGCCGTGTTTCCGCCCAGTAACACCCATTTCCTGTCAATCACACTACGATCGCCGGAGCGAAGAAAAAGCCGTGAGTAAAAATACTATCTTCATAGCAAAATTACTTGGCGCAGTCGCAGTGCGAACATTGCGCATGCGTACTAAGCAGAAAAACGCTGCGATGCGAAGAAAAATACCGAGCGAACGACTCGGAATGAGGGCCATAGTGCGGCTATTAAATAACAAGACTGATCGTATAATTTCCGTTTAATTCTATTAAGAACAATTTAACTCCGGTCCCCTTCTATGTACTCCCCTTCTGCATCCACACACTGCTGCATTCTTATTTTTCATTGGTCAAAACTGTGCTGTAGCTCTTTATCTGTCATCTTTCTCAAATTCTCAGCCATTTTCTTCTTCACCTCAGTAACTGATGCAAAATGGGTTCCCTTGTGTACAGATTTGTGTATCATCCAAAAACTGCTTCACAGAGAAAGCTGTGTGGGCTGGTGCGTTGTATTAATGAAAGATGAAACAATTTTTTCACAACTGTAGCCTCTTTCTCCTGACTCTTTCCTGCAAAGTTTCTAGAACATTTTTATAGTAATGTTGATTCAATGTTTCGCCTTCTGGTACCCAGCTTGGCAAGCGAACACCCTTGATATCAAAGAAAACAAATAAAATTACTTTAAATTTGAATTAGCTTTGACGTGCATGCTTCATTCTTGGTGATGATAGTATTTTCCAGTTCATGGACTGGTGTTTTGTCTTAGGATCGTACTGGAAAAGCCTTGATTCATCACAGGTAATAGCAGTATACGAAAAATGCAAAAATTCCGCTTGAATTTGTTCCAAAATGTCTGTACAAATTTACTTTTGATTTTCTTTCTACTCAGCAATAAGAAGTCTTGGAACCATCTTAGCACAAAGTTTTGGTATGTCAAGATCCTGATGCAAAACTTGCCTAACAGTTACTTTGTCGATGTTTACCAATTCTGCTATCATTCGGATGCGGAGTTAACAGTCAATTTGAACAATTTTCTCAGTTGTTTCCACATTTTCATTTGTTTTTGATGTGCAAAACCTTCCGGGTCGTTCATCATCCTCACGACAACACTAATCTTTTGTGCCACTCAAACATACAATCTGCCCCGTAAGCCTCGGTTAGCAAATGTAAAGATGTGGTGGGTGTTTTGTTTAATTTGGCTAACAAATTTACGTTAAAACATTGATCTACTGTACTTTTGAACTAAGCATTTTAACGACTTCTTCTAACACTGCGACCGCAAACTATCTGTGCAAGATAGGTGTAACTTATAAAACCATTCTAGGATAGTCCAGGGTCAATATTCCCCCACTCCCTTTTAACTCACACAGGTATGGTTTATTTTTCACAGTCCCGTCATTTAATAGCCACACCTCATACAAACTAATCTTATAAAGAACTGAGCAAACTAGCATATCAGATGATTGTTATATGGCAGCAATAGCTTTCTTTATTTAAACATATTAATAAAGCTATATTAAAACTAATTAATAATAAAATATGTTCAGATTAAGCTACTTTGTGCAAGCACAGATGTCTTTAGCACAATTTAAATATTTTTTTTCAAATCATATGAATAAGTCAGCTGCCACAATTGAAAACCATTCATAGTGATTATGTGAAATTTTGTTTAGCTTTTGTTGTAAGGAATATATATTTGCTAAAGGTAAATATTGACTGATTTTTAATCAATCTAAATCAATGTTGTGTTTCAGGGCTAAAATACACAGGGCTTAAATACTATTATTTAAAAAATTATATAAAAATCATCTGTAAATGTATGTTTTATCCCTTGAACACACAACATCGATTTAGCTCGATTTTCCTCAATTTAAAATTGGTAAAAAAAATCACATAAAATTGACCTTTAGTATGTATACCCCTTAGTATAAATAACTCACGCTGATACTGCCTTTTCTAGCAGTTTTAATCTTTGAAAGATTGCATATACTAATGACAAAGTGTAGTAGGTTTATTTATGTCAGTTAGACATGCTTTGGTTAAAGTAACACGCAGCCGGAGAGAAGTTCTGGGTTAGTTATTTTAAAAGCTGTGGCAAGCAGAAAAAAACCCAATAGATTGCAAATTATATATAAAGAAAAATACAATTAAATCTGAAAATCATAATAAATTACTAGCACTAATCTAAAAGTAAATATACATTTGTAATGTGGATATATAAGATATTAAAATAATATATTTGGTTCACACTAAATTGAACCATTTCAAAATTCATTAATTTACTGTATAGTACAGAAAAATTAAGTTAGTTGAGTTCCTGGTAAATAGTATTGAATTTAATATATGATTTTACCATCGTCTTTAATGACAGTGCTGCCACAATCAATGTTCAGCACACAAATTGATTAGTGCAAAAAACTCTTGTCCAATGTTACCTTGTAGCCTGCGCGCCCTGATTCTCCAGGTTCCCCCTGTAACAGAAATGTATTTAAAACTACTGACTGCAAATATTTAAGTCCAACTCAAGTTACTCTAAAAACAAGAAATATAGAAAAATAACCACAGTTCATGTTCTTTTAAAGTTTGCAAATGGTTACAGTAAATTGTACAACAGGTAGCATAATTAACTGTCTTACCTTGATGCCAGCAGCGGAGGATCCTGGATCACCCTAGGAGAAAAAGAAGTGAAACTTCAGGTGAATAAGGCATTGCTAAGGACCAGGGACGTGCAGTGACTCACCCCACCGCACGTCACTGCTAAGGACAACACAACTCAACTATGCGCAATAAACATTCTGATAAATAACAAAGATGATTGACTCAAGCACATTAGTTGTAGATACCATACCTTACACTGGTTTACTGAAAGTACAAAACCCCAAGGACTCCTCCAAATAAATGTCTGCATTGTGACAGGAACAAAAAATAGGAGGCACATCTAGGAAGTTACATAGACAAATAAGAGATTCTTTATTATACTCCAAGACAATAAAAATGCATTGCATAATGTTTCATGGGCCAAACTTTCTCTTTGTGAGACATTCATCACGTAGTCCCTAAAATTTAACTTTTTAGCCTTGGAGGATAATAAAGCACATCTGATTTGAGCCTTCTTTTTTAGTACTGATGTGCTCATCCTGTTTTTTTATTATTTCCCAAGATAAGTTTTCCCCATTAGAAAACATCTGGGGAGCAAACCAGTGTAGGTAATTTCCCTTGGTTGTTTGTCATTAATGTGTGACCTTGTATGGTATATTTGCATTTTCTGAGCCGGGGGGGCATTGCAAGCTCTGCAGAACTAGCTTTGAGTGATCTGGTATGAAAGAGCGACGTTATCAATGCTTCGGGTATAAAATGGCAACAATCAAAATGTTGTTGCCAAACTATTGTGGTCCATACATCCAGGAGAATTGGAGTAATTTCCTGTTTTATCGATGCCTGGGTTGGAAGATCGGAGAAATCCAACATGGAAAAATTGGCAAATACAAACAAAAATGATTGGGATAGGTGAGTCAGAGAATATTAACATGCAGTATTTTTCATGATTCCCTGAAGGATCACAGATCTTTGATGTCCACCAATCTGTGCACGCTCCCGCTATGCATAAACTTCTATGGGAGATGGTGTCCCCCATGTGCTCGCTGCCCATTGAAGTCTATGGGAGCCAGCTAGCGATGCACATGCAGCGGCAAGCATCCCTCTACAGAATGCTGCAATACGCAGCAACTATGTTGCAGGACACATCCGTAACAAAATATTGACTTCTGAATGTCAACCTAGCGGGCAGCACTGGCTATGGGGTGAACATGTACTTAACTGGACATCTTCAGTGACTTTCCAAACAAGAGCAGACTTCAATCCCCAACCACCCTTATCAATCTCAATGACAGCTATCTGGGGAAGAATGGTAAGAATTCCTTGTAAGTGGACCCCTCACCAAGAAATCTGTAAATTAGTCAGCTGTGTTTACAATACGTTCTAATGAGATTAATGAGCCTTTACATTTAATCATTAGATAAAAGCATCCCTATAATTTCTGTCTGAGTGACAATTAACACAGAACAATTATAGCATATGGTACCTGCCGACTGTCTGCATTCTTTCCTTTTTTTTCGGTGCCCTAAAGGTTGCTTGTTTAAAACCTCAACCTACTGGGGAATGGTGTGGTTTAGGTAGATCAAGGTGTGATTTGTAAAAAAAAAAAAACAGGCATAGTCTATTTGACCCAATTTGCAGATTGGGAATGTTAGCAGAAATATTAGTGAAAACTATTCTGGATCAGTATAACAGATAAAGATGAAGATTATTCATTCTAGTAATGTGCCACTGTTACATAATTTCTCCAAGAAAAAAAATAGGTCTACACTTGAAATATAACAGCAGAGTCTTATGTATATAGAAAATGGTTGGTGATACCATTGTTTTCACAAAAACTGTTAATGTAAAGGCGTACCCAGAAAAAAATATTGGTGGTTATTGATTAACAAAGGATCAAGTTTGTCAGTGTAGTACTTCATAGCAAGAAAGCAATCACTTTAATTAGCACACAATAAAATAACATATTAGTACTTTGATAATCTCCTTCCAGTATGCCATCACTGGAAAGTAAGCTCACTTATACCCCTTTCACACCGAGCCCCTGACCCGCTATATTGCTAGGACAACCCAGGTCCTGGCTTCCTGTGAAAGGGACTAACCGGATTTGGTGCCCCGAGAATTTGACAGAGGTCGCGACCAGGGTTGAACCTGGTACTGCCCCAATTTGTCTTCAGTGTGAAAGCATGAGCCGGTTTATCTGACCTGGGTCACACTAAAAATATGAAGAGAGACGGATCAACGGCGCTTGGAGGTGATGTCATCTCTAAGCACCAGCAAAGGGACGGCCCAATAATAACCTGGATCCAGCCTTCAATGTGAACAGCTGGACAATAATCCAAGTTAGACACGGTTAACTGATGTGATGGGGGTAATTACATACAATGCCATGAAATAGGAGGAAAAGTTGGATCTGCCCAAATGAGCTTTACAATCTATTAGGTAGAGAGTACAATTTAATATATAAGATACTGATTGTTGCTGTTGGTGGGAACACCTCAATACAGTTACTAAGCTAGCTCCTGTCTTTGGGTAGATGGTGGATACAGGTACCTTCCTCCTCAGGCACTAGGATGTAGTGCTGGGTTGTGACCTCATATCTTCCCAAACCATCATCCAGCAGCTTGCTACTGCGCCTCTCTATATCCTCAACTGGAGCTCAGTGTGGGCTTGCCGCAGGGACTTTAAAACATTGGCTGATTCATGTTAAGTAACTTACATAGGGGGGAATTCAGTTCAGCGTGGTGACCACTTAGTACCTCTGGAACAGTAATATGAAAGCACTTTTGTGACCATTATCTGTGAATAATGTCACCTTGTCCCTGTCACACCTTTTCACTAAGAAGTTTGACAGTCTGCTGGACACTCCTAAGGGAAAATTCAATTACTCGCTGTAAATTACCGCGGGTGAAAAAATGAGGTAGCCTCTGGCTTTAACGCCCATAGCTATTCAATTGCACTGCCTTTTTCAACCTTGTTTACTGTTCGTAAAAATTAACGTGTTAGTGGACACACAGAGAGCCAGATGAAATGCAGTGCGAGACAGCCGGTGGTCCGAGATTCCATCCGAACTCGTACTTTTTAAAGAAGCAATCATTTACAACGCAACGCCACATGGGCCCCTGGATGCAGCGGGGCTACTTCACACACCCTGCACCCATTTTTTTAATATTTACCCTTCCAGGGTCCTATGTTAGCATCGTTGCACAAATCAATGGGAAAATGCAGTGGAGTCCATTTTCCCAGCGCTTTGCGCATGTGCAGTATAAAAATCACAAAGAAATTGACTGCCACGCAATTAATTCGGAGACCTTGAGCATGCACACTAGACTCTGGAACAGCGCTAGAGTCTTCTTGTGACCCTAGTGCTCAGGGTCTACTGAGCCTCCAGCTAGAGAGGAGGGGTCCCAAACAGAGACTGCAGAGGCCCTCTCTTAATCTCCACTTTATCTCTCTCCAAACTTTAATAAATCTCCCAATATATCGGTATGTGGTTTACTTAGTCTGCTTAAGACTACCACTTTAAACAGCTCTGAAGTGAATTGCTTGACATATGCACAGTTATAGACGCTAATATTGCTGTAACTGCTCCTTCCATAATGTAAAATCGTAATGTTTACTTGCTGTTGAAAATTCAATGGCCCATCAAGTGTCCCATGGTCCATTTCTTAAAAATAACAACAGCAGATCATGTTCTCAGAATGATGGGATCAGCAAATAACTGCATATAAAACTATGCTCTATCTGGTTTCCCTCAGGAAGTTTGGCAAGTCATATAACATGTGAGAACTTTATTTGTGTGCACAGTGGGAATTTTCCAGCCAATCAAATATCATTTACTGCTGAACAATAATTGTCCTTAACAATACTCTTCAAAAAAGGAACTAGAATTTCACAAGCTGTGAAATGATTACATACTGTAGGATGGGTGGAATTTGCTTGTGGGCTACATTTTATTGTTTATCGATGCACATGTTTCACACATCACAAAGATGGAATCTTACATTAGGTGCATGCTGTTATTTTGTTTCCAATGTCAAATTTCCCCACATGTATTAATTGAACATTTTATTTAATATTAAAATCAAAATTATTACATTGATTTGTTTTTTTATAGTGGTGCAAATTATATAGTCAAAAGATATGTACCTGTATGTATAGTTTTCCAATAACATATTCAAAAGCTGCATGTCACTCTTTTTAAATATAGAGTTCAATTAATACTATACATCAGGGCAGTGTGCAATAACACAGTGAACAATATTGTGGTGTTACAGTACACATCAAATGACTGTATTGAAAAATTACAGCATTTGAAATAATTATATTCAGAAAATTGCAGCAATGAAAAAGGCATAGCTAATACGCCAACGTGTGGTCTAGAAACCTAGCTTTGAACATACCTGACAACTGTAATTTACATTCTCACTGTTTCTTCAAAATATATTTTTGCTTTGATTTCAAACAATTAGCACAGATGGACAGTAATGAGAAATCTGCATAACAGAAAACCTGAAGTTAAGCATTTATATAGCTGTCATATACAGCCAGTGTTTACTCTGCGTTTCTCTGAAATGGAAGGGCAGATGAATCAGCGGTCCCATACAGCATACCTAACACACTGTACAATTTACTGTACTAATAATGCCACATAGGCTGAACAAATTGGCTGGTATTTCTTTAACATTATGTAATTACAGTACCTCATCGGCACAGGTTATTTCCAGTTGAAAAACAAGCCAAAAAAGCAATAGTAGACGTTTACCACACTGTGACAGGGAATTAAGCTACTGCATAAAATCAAGCAACTGTTAAACTTTGAAACTTTGTAGTTAAAAAAAAGTTTTTAAAAAAAGGAGCTTTAACTTTCAAACCATGATGAAAATAAAAAAGTAATCAAAAAAAGAAGCATAAGTCAGTGAATAAACTATGAAGTATTCCCATGTTTTGGTGAAAGTCTGCAAATATACAGAAATATTTAATTTAACGGAGTCCGATGACCGAATATCTGAAGGTCATTTTCCACATGATCAATTTTACTTCTCTACTCTTTTAATATGGGTGCTGCCCTAGCCAGTCTGAGTTCAGCTCCAGGGAGGAAGGGGGATGAGAAACGGTCTCTGTCCAGTGTGTGAAAATATGTGAAGGAATTACACTAAGGGCCTAGTTCAGGTTGGATCGTAAATCACTTTCTGATTTCCCGATCACAAAAACTCCTATACAGACTTCTGACGGTTGAGCAACAACTTGTATAGATATTTTTGATCATCGATGCTGCTAATACCTGTCTGTACCACTGGAGTTGATTATTGCGTTACTGAATAAATTATTCATACCTGTGACACTACTGCTCAGTGGAATCTCAATGCCAAATCACCTATGGGGCACTAACCGATCTGGTAGAACATGCCTTCATATTATAAGGGATAATCTTATCCACCCCACAAGTGCATGAAGGGAGGGTTTATGAGAACCTACAAACCCCCTGATGGACTGATTCCTCCATCTACATTGGCCACATAGAGGGAGCAGAGCCAATATAACTTGCTTCACTCCTCTCTGTATCCCTTGGAACTACAGTATTACCTAATAATGGTATGAGGTGTCAGTGCCTACCAATCAGCAACAGCGAGGTTGTCTGTTACACATCATCCCTTCAACAATCAATTTAAATAAAACAAGTGACAAATTCAAAAAATGGGGGACATTTATCAAATCTTACAGAGAGATAATGTGGAGAAGTTGCCCATACCAACAAATTTGTTTCTAACTATCATTTTACAAGCTGTTCTAGAATAATGACAGTTATAAGCTGATGGTTGCTAAGAGCAGCTTCTCTATCTCTTTCTATCCAAGATTTGACAAATGTTCCGCCAAGAACCATGCTACCGGTGCAACATAACAAAAAACATCCTGTCCTATACACACTTCATAGATCTCTGCAGGATGGGGATGTATAAAAGAGAGGACCATAAAATATAAAATGTACTAGGGTAACAAAACATATTAAAAAGTAACACACCAAAACTGACACAGTGCATTATCATAAAACTTGATCTGGTCATTAGCAACCAAACCCTCTGTGCTCTAAGCTAAGATGTCATGCATGAAATGTAGACAATCCTTCTGACTCCTTAGTTTAGTTTCATGATTTATTCAAGGTACAGTACAATTAGGCTCTAATGCGTATTATTTTTAAAGAAGTGTGTAAAAGTTTTAATTAGCCAAGTTGGTGGTAAATTTATAAAAACAAAACAGAAGTACAGTATGGAGAACATTCTAGTAACATTTTTACTTTATAAGCAAGTATAAGCCACAAATGGTGTCACAAAGCGGAGAAGCTGCCAAAAGCAGAGGCGTGTGCCAAAGTACGTTCAAGGTGATGAAATGTACTGTGTGACTGCTGTTTGCAAGTGGCCTTTAGTATTTACAGGTTGAGCTTCCCATATCCAATTGCTTGGGACCAGAAGTATTTTGGATATCGGATATCTCTGTATTTTGGAATATTTGCATATACATATTGAGATATCTTGGGGATAGGACCCAAGTCTAAGCACAGAATGCATTTATGTTTCATATACACCTTGTACACACAGCCTAAAGGTCATTTTATACAATATTTTAAACAATTGTGTGAATTAAACTAAGTTTTAGTGATGAGCACCGGAAATTTTTCAGGTTTTGTGTTTTGGTTTTGGGTTCGGTTCCGCGGCCGTGTTTTGGGTTCGAACGCGTTTTGGCAAAACCTCACCGAATTTTTTTTGTCGGATTCGGGTGTGTTTTGGATTCGGGTGTTTTTTTTCAAAAAACCCTAAAAAACTGCTTAAATCATAGAATTTGGGGGTCATTTTGATCCCAAAGTATTAATAACCTCAATAACCATAATTTCCACTCATTTTCAGTCTATTCTGAACACCTCACACCTCACAATATTATTTTTAGTCCTAAAATTTGCACCGAGGTCGCTGGATGACTAAGCTCAGCGACCCAAGTGGCCGACACAAACACCTGGCCCATCTAGGAGTGGCACTGCAGTGTCACGCAGGATGGCCCTTCAAAAAACTACTCCCCAAACAGCACATGACGCAAAGAAGAAAAAAAAGAGGCGCAATGAGGTAGCTGTGTGACTAAGATAAGCGACCCTAGTGGCCGACACAAACACCTGGCCCATCTAGGAGTGGCACTGCAGTGTCACGCAGGATGGCCCTTCCAAAAAACACCCCCCAAACAGCACATGACGCAAAGAAAAAAAGAGGCGCAATGAGGTAGCTGTGTGACTAAGATAAGCGACCCAAGTGGCCGACACAAACACCTGGCCCATCTAGGAGTGGCACTGCAGTGTCACGCAGGATGGCCCTTCCAAAAAACACCCCCCAAACAGCACATGACGCAAAGAAAAAAAGAGGCGCAATGAGGTAGCTGTGTGACTAAGATAAGCGACCCAAGTGGCCGACACAAACACCTGGCCCATCTAGGAGTGGCACTGCAGTGTCACGCAGGATGGCCCTTCCAAAAAACACCCCCCAAACAGCACATGACGCAAAGAAAAAAAGAGGCGCAATGAGGTAGCTGTGTGACTAAGATAAGCGACCCAAGTGGCCGACACAAACACCTGGCCCATCTAGGAGTGGCACTGCAGTGTCACGCAGGATGGCCCTTCCAAAAACTACTCCCCAAACAGCACATGACGCAAAGAAAAATGAAAGAAAAAAAGAGGTGCAAGATGGAATTGTCCTTGGGCCCTCCCCCCACCCTTATGTTGTATAAACAGGACATGCACACTTTAACCAACCCATCATTTCAGTGACAGGGTCTGCCACACGACTGTGACTGAAATGACGGGTTGGTTTGGACCCCCACCAAAAAAGAAGCAATTAATCTCTCCTTGCACAAACTGGCTCTACAGAGGCAAGATGTCCACCTCATCATCATCCTCCGATATATCACCGTGTACATCGCCCTCCTCACAGATTATCAATTCGTCCCCACTGGAATCCACCATCTCAGCTCCCTGTGTACTGCTTTGTGGAGGCAATTGCTGCTGGTCAATGTCTCCACGGAGGAATTGATTATAATTCATTTTAATGAACATCATCTTCTCCACATTTTCTGGATGTAACCTCGTACGCCGATTGCTGACAAGGTGAGCGGCGGTACTAAACACTCTTTCGGAGTACACACTTGTGGGAGGGCAACTTAGGTAGAATAAAGCCAGTTTGTGCAAGGGCCTCCAAATTGCCTCTTTTTCCTGCCAGTATAAGTACGGACTGTCTGACGTGCCTACTTGGATGCGGTCACTCATATAATCCTCCACCATTCTTTCAATGGGGAGAGAATCATATGCAGTGACAGTAGACGACATGTCCGTAATCGTTGTCAGGTCCTTCAGTCCGGACAAGATGTCAGCATCAGCAGTCGCTCCAGACTGCCCTGCATCACCGCCAGCGGGTGGGCTCTGAATTCTGAGCCTTTTCCTCGCACCCCCAGTGGCGGGAGAATGTGAAGGAGGAGATGTTGACAGGTCGCGTTCCGCTTGACTTGACAATTTTGTCACCAGCAGTTCTTTGAACCCCAGCAGACTTGTGTCTGCCGGAAAGAGAGATCCAAGGTAGGTTTTAAATCTAGGATCGAGCACGGTGGACAAAATGTAGTGCTCTGATTTCAACAGATTGACCACCCGTGAATCCTTGTTAAGCGAATTAAGGGCTCCATCCAGAAGTCCCACATGCCTAGCGGAATCGCTCTGTGTTAGCTCCTCCTTCAATGTCTCCAGCTTCTTCTGCAAAAGCCTGATGAGGGGAATGACCTGACTCAGGCTGGCAGTGTCTGAACTGACTTCACGTGTGGCAAGTTCAAAAGGTTGCAGAACCTTGCACAACGTTGAAATCATTCTCCACTGCGCTTGAGACAGGTGCATTCACCTCCTATATCGTGCTCAGTTGTATAGGCTTGAATGGCCTTTTGCTGCTCCTCCAACCTCTGAAGCATATAGAGGGTTGAATTCCACCTCGTTACCACTTCTTGCTTCAGATGATGGCAGGGCAGGTTCAGGCGTTTTTGGTGGTGCTCCAGTCTTCTGTACGTGGTGCCTGTACGCCGAAAGTGTCCCGCAATTCTTCTGGCCACCGACTGCATCTCTTGCACGCCCCTCTCGTTTTTTAAATAATTCTGCTCCACCAAATTCAAGGTATGTGCAAAACATGGGACGTGCTGGAATTTGCCCATATTTAATGCACACACAATATTGCTGGCGTTGTCCGATGCCACAAATCCACAGGAGAGTCCAATTGGGGTAAGCCATTCTGCGATGATCTTCCTCAGTTGCCGTAAGAGGTTTTTAGCTGTGTGCGTATTCTGGAAAGCGGTGATACAAAGCGTAGCCTGCCTAGGAAAGAGTTGGCGTTTGCGAGATGCTGCTACTGGTGCCGCCGCTGCTGTTCTTGCGGCGGGAGTCCATACATCTACCCAGTGGGCTGTCACAGTCATATAGTCCTGAGCCTGCCCTGCTCCACTTGTCCACATGTCCGTGGTTAAGTGGACATTGGGTACAACTGCATTTTTTAGGACACTGGTGAGTCTTTTTCTGAGGTCTGTGTACATTTTCGGTATCGCCTGCCTAGAGAAATGGAACCTAGATGGTATTTGGTACCGGGGACACAGTACCTCCAACAAGTCTCTAGTTGGCTCTGCAGTAATGATGGATACCGGAACCACGTTTCTCACCGCCCAGGATGCCAAGGCCTCAGTTATCCGCTTTCCAGCAGGATGACTGCTGTGATATTTCATCTTCCTCGCAAAGGACTGTTGGACAGTCAATTGCTTGGTGGAAGTAGTAAAAGTGGTCTTACGAGTACGACTTCCCCTCTGGGATGACCATCGACTCCCAGCAGCAACAACAGCAGCGCCAGCAGCAGTAGGCGTTACACGCAAGGATGCATCGGAGGAATCCCAGGCAGGAGAGGACTCGTCAGAATTGCCAGTGACATGGCCTGCAGGACTATTGGCATTCCTGGGGAAGGAGGAAATTGACACTGAGGGAGTTGGTGGGGTGGTTTGCGTGAGCTTGGTTACAAGAGGAAGGAATTTACTGGTCAGTGGACTGCTTCCGCTGTCGCCCAAAGTTTTTGAACTTGTCACTGACTTATGATGAATGCGCTGCAGGTGACGTATAAGGGAGGATGTTCCGAGGTGGTTAACGTCCTTACCCCTACTTATTACAGCTTGACAAAGGCAACACACGGCTTGACAAATGTTGTCCGCATTTCTGTTGAAATACTTCCACACCGAAGAGCTGATTTTTTGGGTATTTTCACCAGGCATGTCAATGGCCCTATTCCTCCCACGGACAACAGGTGTCTCCCCGGGTGCCTGACTTAAACAAACCACCTCACCATCAGAATCCTCCTGGTCAATTTCCTCCCCAGCGCCAGCAACACCCATATCCTCCTCATCCTGGTGTACTTCAACACTGACATCTTCAATCTGACTATCAGGAACTGGACTGCGGGTGCTCCTTCCAGCACTTTCAGGGGGCGTGCAAATGGTGGAAGGCGCATGCTCTTCACGTCCAGTGTTGGGAAGGTCAGGCATCGCAAACGACACAATTGGACTCTCCTTGTGGATTTGTGATTTCGAAAAACGCACAGTTCTTTGCTGTGCTTTTGCCAGCTTGAGTCTTTTCATTTTTCTAGCGAGAGGCTGAGTGCTTCCATCCTCATGTGAAGCTGAACCACTAGCCATGAACATAGGCCAGGGCCTCAGCCGTTCCTTGCCACTCCGTGTGGTAAATGGCATATTGGCAAGTTTACGCTTCTCCTCCGACAATTTTATTTTAGATTTTTGAGTCCTTTTTTTACTGATATTTGGTGTTTTGGATTTTACATGCTCTGTACTATGACATTGGGCATCGGCCTTGGCAGACGACTTTGATGGCATTTCATCGTCTCGGCCATGACTAGTGGCAGCAGCTTCAGCACGAGGTGGAAGTCGATCTTGATCTTTCCCTATTTTTGGAACCTCAACATTTTTGTTCTCCATATTTTAATAGGCACAACTAAAAGGCACCTCAGGTAAACAATGGAGATGGATGGATACTAGTATACTTATGGATGGACGAGCGACTGCCGACACAGAGGTAGCTACAGCCGTGGACTACCGTACTGCGTCTGCTGCTAATATAGACTGGATGATAATGATATAAAAAATATATATATATCACTACTGCAGCCGGACAGGTATATATTATATAATGACGGACCTGCTGGACACTGTCAGCACTGCAGACTCCTAAAGTAAGCTACTAGTATCAAGAAGATAGAAAAAAAAAACACCACAGGTAGGTGGTATACAATTATGGATGGACGAGCGACTGCCGACACAGAGGTAGCTACAGCCGTGGACTACCGTACTGCGTCTGCTGCTAATATAGACTGGATGATAATGATATAAAAAATATATATATATCACTACTGCAGCCGTACAGGTATATATTATATAATGACGGACCTGCTGGACACTGTCAGCACTGCAGACTCCTAAAGTAAGCTACTAGTATCAAGAAGATAGAAAAAAAAAACACCACAGGTAGGTGGTATACAATTATGGATGGACGAGCGACTGCCGACACAGAGGTAGCTACAGCCGTGGACTACCGTACTGCATCTGCTGCTAATATAGACTGGATGATAATGATATAAAAATATATATATATCACTACTGCAGCCGGACAGGTATATATTATATAATGACGGACCTGCTGGACACTGTCAGCACTGCAGACTCCTAAAGTAAGCTACTAGTATCAAGAAGATAGAAAAAAAAACAAACACCACAGGTAGGTGGTATACAATTATGGATGGACGAGCGACTGCCGACACAGAGGTAGCTACAGCCGTGGACTACCGTACTGCGTCTGCTGCTAATATAGACTGGATGATAATGATATAAAAAATATATATATATCACTACTGCAGCCGGACAGGAATATATTATATAATGACGGACCTGCTGGACACTGTCAGCACTGCAGACTCCTAAAGTAAGCTACTAGTATCAAGAAGATAGAGAAAAAAAACACCACAGGTGGTATAAAATTATGGATGGACGAGCGACTGCCGACACAGAGGTAGCTACAGCCGTGGACTACCGTACTGCGTCTGCTGCTAATATAGACTGGATGATAATGATATAAAAAATATATATATATCACTACTGCAGCCGGACAGGTATATATTATATAATGACGGACCTGCTGGACACTGTCAGCACTGCAGACTCCTAAAGTTAACTACTAGTATGAAGAAGATAGAAAAAAAAAAAACCACCACAGGTAGGTATACAATTATGGACGAGCAACTGCCGACACAGAGGTAGCTACAGCCGTGGACTACCGTACTACGTCTGCTGCTAGTATAGACTGGATGATAATGATATAAAAAATATATATATATCACTACTGCAGGACAGGTATATATTATATAATGACGGACCTGCTGGACACTGTCAGCACTGCAGACTCCTAAAGTAAGCTACTAGTATCAAGAAGATAGAGAAAAAAAAAACACCACAGGTAGGTGGTATACAATTATGGATGGACGAGCGACTGCCGACACAGAGGTAGCTACAGCCGTGGACTACCGTACTGCGTCTGCTGCTAATATAGACTGGATGATAATGATATAAAAAATATATATATATCACTACTGCAGCCGGACAGGTATATATTATATAATGACGGACCTGCTGGACACTGTCAGCACTGCAGACTCCTAAAGTAAGCTACTAGTATCAAGAAGATAGAAAAAAAAAACACCACAGGTAGGTGGTATACAATTATGGATGGACGAGCGACTGCCGACACAGAGGTAGCTACAGCCGTGGACTACCGTACTGCGTCTGCTGCTAATATAGACTGGATGATAATGATATAAAAAATATATATATATCACTACTGCAGCCGGACAGGTATATATTATATAATGACGGACCTGCTGGACACTGTCAGCACTGCAGACTCCTAAAGTTAACTACTAGTATGAAGAAGATAGAAAAAAAAAAAACCACCACAGGTAGGTATACAATTATGAACGAGCGACTGCCGACACAGAGGTAGCTACAGCCGTGGACTACCGTACTGCGTCTGCTGCTAGTATAGACTGGATGATAATGATATAAAAAATATATATATATATCACTACTGCAGGACAGGTATATATTATATAATGACGGACCTGCTGGACACTGTCAGCAGAATGCGTTTGTAGAATAAAAACACCACACGACGAGTGTTTAACTTTTTCAGGCAGACAATCACAATATACTGGTGGTCACTGGTCACTGGTCAGTCACACTGGCAGTGGCACTCTGGCAGCAAAAGTGTGCACTGTTAAATATATGTACTCCTGCTATAACTGCTCCCCAGTCTCCCCCACAATTAAGCTGTGTGAGCAGTGAGCACTCAGCACAGTCAGATATACATAGATGATGCAGCACACTGAGGCTGAGCACAGATATGGTATACTGTGTCACTGTGTATCGTTTTTTTTCAGGCAGAGAACGGATTATATTAAATAATAATAAAACTGCACTGGTGGTCACTGGTCAGTCACTAGTAAACTCTGCACTCTCTGAGTACTCCTAAGCTCCAGTAAATCAAGTGTCTCACTCTCACTATCTATTTCTATTCTAAACGGAGAGGACGCCAGCCACGTCCTCTCCCTATCAATCTCAATGCACGTGTGAAAATGGCGGCGACGCGCGGCTCCTTATATAGAATCCGAGTCTCGCGATAGAATACGAGCCTCGCGAGAATCCGACAGCGGGATGATGACGTTCGGGCGCGCTCGGGTTAGCCGAGCAAGGCGGGAAGATCCGAGTCTGCCTCGGACCCGTGTAAAAAGCGTGAAGTTCGGGGGGGTTCGGTTTCCGAGAAACCGAACCCGCTCATCACTAGTTTGTATACATACACCAAATTCATTCACCTTATACACACAGGCTGCAGCTAACATTATGCAATACTTTTAATAATTGTGTGTATTAAACCCAGTTTGTGTACATGAACATCAGAAATCAAAGGTTTCACTATCTCAGTTGTGTTAAAAAAAATCTGTATTTCGGAATTTGGGATAGAATCATAGAAACATAGAATTTGGAGGTAGATAAGAACCACTTGGCCCATCTAGTCTGCCCTTGAATATGGGAGACTCAACCTATAGAGTATTAAGTTTCCTATTTTTAGGTTTTTTGAGTTACTCAATATTAAGAACAACTGAGACCAACTAAGCAATATTACATGAATGCTGAGTTTAACAAGCACTAGTGGCCTATTTATTAAGGTATTATTTGCCATATTATTTAGTATCAGCTGGCTGCATTATTTAGTACAGCGGTGACCAACCCACAACTCTTTCATCTGCCGCATGCGGCTCGGCCGGCTTCTGGCCACCGCTGCCAGACACACACACACTTGTCTCTGGCGGCGGTGTCTCTCTTCAATTCAGCGCCGGTCCATGAGCCGATCAGAGCTCGTGGACTGGCAGCTAAGGCTCCTGATTGGCTGACGGACCTCGAACTTTGATTGGATCACGGACCAGCGCCTAATTGAAGAGAGACACCGCCGCCGGAGAGTAAGGGGCAGGAGAGGGGCACGCTGCGCTCTCCTCCCCTCACAAACAGCAGCAGCGCGGTTAGCAGTGCGGGGGGGAAGGGGGGAACATGTATATCTGGCACTGGGGGAATAGCTGGCACTGTAGGGACATGTATATCTTGCACTGGGGGCATAGCTGGCACTGTGGGGACATGTATATATGGCACTGGGGGCATAGCTGGTATTGTGGGGACATGTAAATCTGGCACTGGGGGCATAGCTGGCACTGTGGGGACATGTATATCTGTCACTGGGGGCATATCTGGCACTGGGGGCATATCTGGCACTGTGGGGACATGTGTATTTGGCATTGGGGGCATAGCTGGCACTGTGGAGACATGTGTACCTGGCATTGGGGGCATAGCTGGCACTGGGGGCATAGCTGGCACTGTGGGGACATGTATATCTGACACTGGGGGCATAGCTGGCACTGTGGGGACATGTATATCTGGCACTGGGGGCATAGCTGGCACTGTGGGGGCATGTGTATCTGGCACTGGGGGCATATCTCGCACTGTGAGGGCATGTGTATCTGGTACTGGGGGCATATCTCGCATATCTGGCACTGTGGGGACATGTGTATCTGGCACTGTGAGCATATATGTATCTGGCACTGTGGGGCATATATGTATTTGGCACTGTGGGGCATATGTGTACTTGGCACTGTGGGGCATATGTGTATCTGGCACTGGGGGCATATGTGTATCTGGCACTGTGGGGACATGTGTATCTGGCACTGGGGGCATATATGTATCTGGCACTATGGGGACTTATGTGTATCTGGCACTGTGGAGGCACCCATTTATTGGCATTTTTATATGTATGTGGCACTGTACTGGGGCATTATATGTATGTGGCACTGTACAACATGACTAAAAATGGGGTTATGACACAAGGTCATACTCTTACAAACGTCATACCGAAAGGTGTGCGCACAAAAATGGGGTGTGGCTTTGTGACAACTAGTGGCTCTTGCCCTTGGCTACAGATCTTTTCTGTCTCTTTGCCTCTGACTGGTTGGCCACCCCCGATTAACATCAGAGATATCTGTACTATCATTCCATGGCTAATTGTTAGCTAACGCCATCTTTTCCGCAACTGTCTTTTGCCTGAGAGGGATCTTCTGATTCCTCTGAGGCCACCTGTACTTGCACAGCCCAATGGTCTCCCACATGCACTGTGTAAGTCAAGTGCAAACTGATGTGATAGCAAAATGCAGAGATAAGAAAGTATAGTTTAAGTGGCCTGATTGTCACCAATAATAAGCCCCTAAAGCTTTACTTCGTCAAACAGTATCTTCATGCTAATGATGATTTGCTATAATATACCAAAAGAGCTTAAGGCGTACCTTTTCTCCTGCATCACCCTTAGGACCACTTTCACCCATGTCACCCTGTTGAGAGATTAATGCAATCTATAAGACTAATTTATCGCAGACGAAAATCGGTTTTACATTTATTATAGATTATTTTAAAAACACAACTCTCATCAGCAGTAACAGATGTTCCACCGGTACAGTAATATAGTGCATACTGTAAACATAGACAGAATATGTTGGTAATAGGCAAACAAATGCATTAATAATTAATTAATTAACAGCATTAATTGTGATTGCACAATGAGGGTAATTTTGCAAGTCTGACAGATAAATGAACACTGGTTTAATTTATATATAATATCTGTAACGCTTTTTCTACCAAGTTTTTCGGAGAGCTTGAGACAAGCTGGGAAAATATCCAGCCTCTCCCACCTTAGTACACACAGAGTGTCAGGGACAGTGGCGTAACTAACGTGGGTGCAGGGGATGCAGCTGCTATGGGGCCCAGACTGCCTCATGGGCCCGCTGTTCCCCCTGCAGCCAGTCACACACAGAGTGGTGACACCAGGGCAGTGTGGCCATTGGGACACGTAGCTGCCTGAGTATAGAGGGGAACTCAGACAGGGAGGCACCGTCCCACTCTACTCGTTCAACGTGGGATGATCCGGCAGGCATATGAGGAGTGAAGTGGGCACACCTGGCCCAGGATGCTGAGAGGATACAGCGGTCAGCGGTTAAGGAAGAGCGGGGACGAACAGGTAAGGAAGAGATGGAGGGGTGAGAGGAGCGGGGTGGGGGAGGTGAGAAAGACTGGGGCGAGAGAGGAGCTGGTCGGACAGGTCAGTGGAGCAAAGCACCGTGACAGCCGCAGCACAGATGGGACACCAGCACTCAGCATTACAGGCCCCACCCACATAGAGCAGCACTGAGTACCTGCCACCCATATCCATGACCTCAGATTGCTGGCAGCAGGACCACTACCACTGGGACCACCATGCAGGTTGTATACCGTGACACTCCCCCATACACTGTGCAGGGTGTGAATTGACCCCACCAATATGTTATCTGACCCCCCCCTCAGCTCCCATACGTATTGCTCTGTGACCCCCCACAATACACTGTGCAGCCTGCAGGGTGAGTACTGGCTCCCATGCAGTATGCAAGATAAGCACTGACCCCTCTCCATTCACATACAGCTTGCTCTGTGAACACCCACTATACACTGCAGACCTGCACGGTGAGCACTGATTCCTCCCCCCACCCCACTCTATACATTTTGCAGGGTGAGTACTGTACACCCCCAATACATCGGCCTTGGTAGCTTGCATTCAGCATCCATAGCAGTACAGATGATGTAATGGTTAGGGGAGGGGGGGGCTTTTTGAGATTCTGCTTTTGCCCACAAAGTTCTAGTTACGCCCCTGGTCAGGGATCTTGTGTGCTAATACAATTCTGGTATTGTAGCAAGAAAACCTTGCTTGTTTTTGCTTGCACCTCATAGAGTTGCAAACAAATATGTGCAAAGTTTTCCTATAGTAGTAACCTGCTATGTTCACTTATATGAATCTCCCAGTGAGAGCTTACTGAGATGAGAGAGGTTTGGTGGAGTAAGTGGCACAGCCATGGGGTATGCAAAGAGAGCTACCAGGCGTTCTCTCTCTATCCTTTTTTGCTTTGTTCTAACGGTGCAGTACCTGTTCTGGGTGCCTTAAAAGGTTTAGAGTTCCCAGCGGTGTTGCTTGCATGATGTAATGAAGTGACAATGTTGCTAGTCAGAGACTTAAAGGGCATCACAACCACAGACTGGTGGGAACAGCAGAGAGGAGGCAGACAGGACAAGAGAAGCACGAGTGCATGGATGGGAATCAGCTAAGTTAACGTGTGTGGGGTGGGGTTGGCTTGTAGAGAAACTTTACAAAATATAGAAACCGGGTGAGTGAGATGGAACAGATCAAATATCCAGATGGGGGTCAGCACAGTAAAGAACATACAGATGGGGTACAGTATAAAAACATGGAAATGGTGAGAGGGAGAGCACAATACAAAATGTATAGAAGAAGGAGCACATTAGAGTTCGTAGGACACAGTATCGGGCATAGAGATGAGGGGAGAGCACAAAACAGGATGTACAGATGGGGAGCATGTGGGAAGTTTGATGGGCCTTATAAGAGGGAAACACCTGCGCCTGATGAGCCTATGTTACCGCCTTCGCTTCCCCTTATGATAAAAGTTGGCTACTGGGTGGTGCAGTTTGTGCTACTAACCCACTCACCTTGCATCTGAAAAGTTCTGTTGGAGATTTGCTGGTGTTCTAGGATGTCTGGGAGATCTTGCTCTAATTTAGGAATTTCACATATATTCCTAGACAATGGGCAAATATGGCCCCAATAATTGGATGACTTGCAACTCTGGTACTATTTCATATTATTTACATTTCCTTAATTATGGATTAAGAGCCAATTTTGCACCATCCAAACAATGGTATAATTACATCTGTGCTACAAATATACAGACAGAGAAACAGTTCAAGTATGGAGAAATGCATAACCATTTCTGCAGTTCAATTTCATTTACAACAGAATTTTGCCATTTTGATATTTTGACTTTTTTTTATACTTGTCTCATATTCAGTGTGAAAATGAGTGGCCAGAAAGGCTTACCTTTTCTCCATGTTCTCCCTGATCACCCTATATGAGATACACATAAGAGTTACGATTTCACACAACTATGGTAATTAATACTGTATTGCTAAATCTAATTAGTAGGTCTATTTTACAGATAGTAAAATTGTATTTATTGCAAGGTAATATTTATACACAATCGGTACAGTGTATTTTGCTTGAGGCACATGCATACTGTATACACTGGATGTGTTTGGCTGTGGAACCCGATTTAGGATTTTGACAGAAAAGGAGTTGGTGGGAGTCGGGCAGAAGCTGGGAAGTCTAATGTAGTTCTTCCTCATACGTCAGAGCAGGATAGGCGTAACATAGTGGAACTACAACTGCTAGCAGTATGCAGGTGCACAGATGTGACAGTCCTAGGACTGAACCGGAATTATTGTTGATAACTGGACAGCTGGTAGCTGGACATCGGGATTAAACCAGAATTGCTGGTAACTGGACAACTGGATTGAACTGGAATATAGGAGACACTGGAATGGAATTGGAATGCAGGAGCCAGTAGTGCAGCAAGATGGTGATTTGCCCTGAGAGTCTCTGAACAAGATAATTTGCAAGAGCTCACTGGTGAAGTCTCAGCAAGGCTAAAAACAACAATTGCGTTGGTGTCTTCGGTCTAAAACTAAATTCTCTTTATACCCCTGGCTGAACAGGGTTTGGCTGTGGGCATCATGTGACTGCAGAATGGTCTCCCATTGGAGTTTGGGCAATCACCTGACTCTGACTGTCATGGCTGTGCGCAGCAGACGGCACAAATGGAAGGCAGTGAGTAGTGTGGATGCCTCAGGGAGACATAGATGCAGAAACAGGCTGAGTGCTGCCCTGGACTGCAGGGGTATGGGTCGTTGGGTCGACACGATTTAGGTCGACAGTCATTAGGTCGACCACTATTAATCGACATGCATTATGTCGACAGGGTCACTAGGTCGACATGGACATTAGGTCGACATGTACTAGGTCGACGGGTCAAAAGGTCGTCATGAGGTTTTTTAAACTTTTTTTGGTGTCGTTTTCTTCGTAAAGTGACGGGGAACCCCAATTAGTGCACCGTGTCCCCTTTATGTTATTTCACTTTTAATGATCAACTACACATCATTTTCTAACATTTATTAAGTGCCAGCATATTCCTTTGCACTTTTTATAATAAATGCTATTTACTTTCCATAATATAGCTACTAATAACATTTAGAATGGCATTAGTTTATTAGAAGAGACATTCCAGAAGATAAATCGGTGATCCATAGTAGATATTTCTCCCTGTATAGACCAAACATGCCGACTTTTAAGTCCATTGAAAGTAATTACAGATTTTCTCTTTGTATGACATGGATGATAATAGAGAAAACAGTGTGCACTATGATGTAAATACGCTGTCAAATATTGCAAATGTAGGGGCAGATCAATTAGTTTACCCTGTGGCTTAAGCTCAGCCCTGAGCTATTCAATCAAGTACTGCGTTACGTACCAGCAGGTGCACTTAACACGTTAAATGTGGGAGGTAGCCCATAGATTGAGGTTACTTAACATTGAATCTATGGGCTAATGTGCGTTAGCCGCGTGTTTACCACGTGGGGAATTCTCAAAATAATAATAGCTAAACAGTGGTAATTTAATGACCTACATGCATATTTGAATATAATTAAAATACAGCCATACACAAAGTACAAATCATGGGGCAGATGTATTAACCTGGAGAAGGCATAAGGAAGTGATAAACCAGTGATATGTGTAAGGTGATAAAGGCACCAGCCAATCAGATCCTAACTGTTAGTTTACATATTGGAGCTGATTGGCTGGTGCCTTTATCACCTTGCACATATCACTGGTTTATCACTTCCTTATGCCTTCTCCAGGTTAATACATCTGCCCCCATGTTCTTTCTAAACTTTATATTTCAAATCAGCAAGCTGGCTGTTTACATCAGTCAAATGGGAATATCAAACACCCTCCCCGATACACAGACACTGTGTAGACTAGAGACAGGGTTGAAACATCTTGATATTTATACAATTTACCAGGGATGTGCAGTGAGCTAAATGGCTCAGGAGGCACTGGCTAGCACCAGAGCCAGATTTACATGCAATATATGAGCCAAAGGGTACGTCTGGGCATTATACACAGGTGCAGCAGTATAAACTCCTGAAAATTTGGCGAGTTTTGATCAGAGATGTGCAGAAAAGTTAGCCAGGTGAGGCACTGCCTCACCTACCATATAATTTTTACTTCATTGGCTATATAAATTATTAGAATAATGCAAAGAAGATATTTCTAACACATTCTTTGTATTTTTCACATACTTTACACAGTCAAAACTCTGGCACAAACGTTAGTATGACAGGAAAGGCTCTGCCTCACCTGCCTCACCCCACCGCACGTCACTGCAATTTACATATACAGCTTATGATAAGACATAGATTTATTTTTAATGATTTCTACCTGTCCATCTGAAATGTCAAGCATGGAAGATTTGTAACATCGGTTTAAGTAAGGATAACTCAAACCAATAAATCAGCCATAAAGTGACAGCACAATAGCACAGCAATAATTATAATATTGTGTTCTTTAGCTGGGAGCTGTGTCTCAATGGCTCACCTTCATCCCTTGTATGCCATCCAAACCAGGTGCACCTTGTTCCCCCTAGAGAAATGGCAAAGGAAAAATAGCAATCAGTCAAATGAAAAGTAATACATTTCTCAGATTCAAAATTAAACTACTGTACAACAAATTAGGTAAGACTGACTACACTCCCCACTGGTGAATTTAATTAACTGTGCTACTTTCTTTGTGTCATATTCCTTGAATTAAGGGGGTAATTCAGATATGATCGCAGCAGCAAATTTGTTAGCTAATGGAAAAAACCATGGGGGTAATTCCAAGTTGATCGCAGCAGGAAATTTTTTAGCAGTTGGGCAAAACCATGAGCACTGCAGGGGGGGCAGATATAACATTTGCAGAGAGAGTTAGATTTGGGTGGGTTATTTTGTTTCTGTGCAGGGTAAATACTGGCTGCTTTATTTTTACACTGCAATTTAGATTGCAGATTGAACTCACCACACCCAAATCTATCTCTCTCTGCACATGTTATATCTGCCTCCCCTGCAGTGCACATGGTTTTGCCCAACTGCTAAAAATTTTCCTGCTGCGATCAACTTGGAATTACCCCCCATGTGCACTGCAGGTGGGGCAGATATAAAATTTTTGCAGAGAGAGTTAGATTTGGGTGGGTTATTTTGTTTCTGTGCAGGGTAAATACTGGCTGCTTTATTTTTACACTGCAATCTAGATTTAAGTTTGAACACACCCCACCCAAATCTAACTCTTTCTGCACATGTTATATCTGCCCCCCCCCCCTCCCCCCGCCTCCTGCAGTGCACATGGGGGGTAATTCCAAGTTGATCGCAGCAGGATTTTTGTTAGCAATTGGGCAAAACCATGTGCACTGCAGGGGAGGCAGATATAACATGTGCAGAGAGAGTTAGATTTGGGTGGGGTTGTGTTCAATCTGCAATCTAATTTGCAGTGTAAAAATAAAGCAGCCAGTATTTACCCTGCACAGAAATAAAATAACCCACCCAAATCTAACACTCTCTGCACATGTTATATCTGCCTCCCCTGCAGTGCACATGGTTTTGCGCAACTGCTAAAAAAAATCCTGCTGCGATCAACTTGGAATTACCCCCATGGTTTTGCCCATAAGCTAACAAATTTGCTGCTATGATCAGATCTGAATTATGCCTTAAGTTGTGATAACCCCACTATTTTATATTGCTGTAATGTATATTAAAGTGTGCACATTATTGAGATACAAATATACTCGAAATTGTTTAACTTGTCAGTTCAAGGTATCGTCTTTGCCACTGCCTAAAAACAACTGACATAGGGAGTAATTAAGGTTTGTTAGCACACCAAAAAAGCACACTAATGGACAAAACCATATTGCACTGCAGGTGGGGCAGATGTAACATGTGCAGAGAGATTAAGATTTGGGTGGGTTATATTGTTTCTGTGCATGGTAAATACTAAATACTGGTTGCTTTATTTTTACAATGCCCCACCTGCAGTGCAACATGGTTTTGCCCATTAGTGAGCTTTTTTGGTTTGCTAGCAAACCTGAATAAGGCCCTATGCCTTTAATACATTATCACAGGAGGGTACCTAAGCAGTGGCGGCTATTACCTATTGGCAGCAGGACTGCAGCCCTCCAGTAAAATCCACCACTGTGGGTGTGCCAGTTGCAGCCCGTAACTGCACTTGCAACACTGTGACTGATAGTGACTTCCTACTGGAAGTCTACCTGTCAGTCACCTACAGGACAGCCAGCCCTATTGCGAGGTGTTTCCTCCCTCTGGAACTGCTAGACCGGGCTGTGATTAGTAGAGAGATAGCTTCCTATAGGAAGCCACTCTCTGACTGATCGTTAGCTCCAGCCAGCTTCTATGTACTGATGATGATGCAGTCCATAGAAACCGTGGGTTTGCGCATATGCATTCAAGCCACAGCATGTGCACTTACGCCGGTCCTGGCACCTGTCAGCTCCATTGTGCAGTAGCCGCGACCCAGCCAACAACAGGGGCTCTCTCTCCTCTCCCCACCCTCTCGACCAAGCAGCACGGCTGTACCTAAGCATGCATTTTATCTCTGGAGGGTATTATGACTAAAAATAGAAAACATGTTCCAATTACAGTATGTGCATTTTTAGTTTTGTTCTCCTGTGGTAGATTGACCAAATGTGGCATACAACAAGCTAGTGAAGCGGGTAGTGTTACCTATAGACTTTATTAGCCAAGGTGGCGTTAACATACTGCTGAGCTTCCGATTGTACATTTGTCTTAGTGCTGATAAAGATGAGGTGGTGCTTTGATGGTTTGCAGCAAATCATTGATAAAAAAAAATCCTCTTTTAATAAAGCGCTGTAATTGATATCTCAGCCCCGAGGCTTTCTGCAGCTCCTAGGCGATTAAAGTTTGTCATATTGTTCAGACACAGCTAATGATTAATTATCAGGAAGATGAAATACAAGAGCCTGGAAAGTCTGCTGCTGGAGTGTTTACGCAGAAACACTAAAACTGCAGAACATGTAATGCATGTGACAAGAGCTATAATTCTAATTTCATCCTTCCTTTAGTTCACTTTTCACCTTCAACTAAAAATCTAATATTTTTTCATTGCAAAGGCCCACGAGCCAGGAGAAATTACACAGGAATGCTCTGCATCATTTCCCAGCTGGCTAACAATTGTGTCTGAGCATTTTCCTTCATTGATGGCTTCTTCTATACCTTTCAATGAATGGCTGCCTTGTAGTAACATGATACAGCAATTATATATTATTCACGTGGGGGAAACAAGGACATAATACTTCAATATACAGGACCTACCGGTTTGTGGAGAAACAAAGCTTCATTTTCTTAGGCCTTCTTCCGTAAGTTGCAAAGATGCCAGAAATGTATCAACTGAGAAGCCAAACAGGCAACACTGGGGCTTTTCCCTCAATACTGCCTGAATGGTGACGTCAGCTTACATACACACATAATCCACAAATAGTGGGAAAATGTACAACACTGTAGCTATTTTTTATTTTTATTTTTACTATTCATTTATTTTTAATAGTGGTATCATAAGTGCTTTAATTTTTAAATTATGGCACCTTTGGTATGCGGTCAGCATACCGCTCGTTGGGATCCCGGCTGTCACAATACTGACGCCGGGATCCCAATGAGGGCACCATACCGCCGCCAGTATAACCGCGAGGTAGGTGATTGAACAATTATCTATGTTTTGTATGTTTTAGGTTGGATCGGGAGTGAGTAGCTGCCCCAGTTTTGACTGCAAACATAATTGGAACCAGCACGGTTTAAATTAAAATTGCCATTATTTTATTGTGTTGGAAAATTATATTTATTCCACTTTCTGTCTACTACACTTTTACAGACTAATAACGTTCCATCAATTGGAATAAATTCTGTATATAAAATGGCATCCGTATGATACCGTAGATCTACACTGTCTAGTTAGTAACTAGGTCGACACCGTATGGTCGACATGCATTAAGTTAACATTTGCTTGATTTTCTAACCATGTGGATTACAATTGGGAATAGAATCCTGTGGCGAGCGCAGCAGTAGCGGAGCGAGCCACCATGTCCAAAGTGTGACGAGTGTCTACGTTTCTATTGATGGTGGTCACAGAACATGAAGCGTGGAAAAAAAAATCAAAGTGTCGGACATTTTTGTGTCAACCGTTGTCATGTCGATCTTTTGTACCTGTCAACCTAATGCATGTCGATCATATGATGTCAACCTATTGACTGTCTATCTAGACAGTGTAGCTCTATACTGTATATAGCTAAATGTATGGTTTTGTACTGTATGTACAGTGGCTATATATACATAATATTTTGGTAAAAATCTTATGTCTTTGGCAGTCCATTGTGGAACATCCAGGATTGTGGTAACACCATACCAAAGATAAAAGACATATATACCAATCTCATATAAGCAACTGACCAGGCTTCCCATCATGGGAAAAGTTATAAGGCCATTTCTAAGCAGTAACTAAGAAGTGCACCATTCTACATAGGGAAATCTTCATAGAATTGAACATTCCAGCAAAATGAATCATACATACATTTAGGCATCTGTCAATATGGTAAATGCTAAAGCTCATGCATTCACTACCAAAAACAGATATATGCAGAGCCATTTTAGGCAAAAAAACAACCAGAACCTCATAATCAACTGTCCTGGTGTTTGCAGCGGTGATTATTTGTGGTTGTTATACCTGAGGACCTGGATGCAGCGGGGTTATTGAGTCCACCATAAACTCCAAAAATGTCAAATTAAACAACTGAAGCTTGGATAAAACTGATCATGAGTCAGGACAAACATCCTAAGCACATTATCATAGCTACCTCTGAGTGGCTGAAAAAAGTTTTGGAATGGCCAAATCACAGTGCAGGCCCTGCACCAGGGGTTAAAGTGAACCGGAACGGGGAGAAACTGCGTTCCGTCAGTTCCACTTGGAGACGGTACGCAATTCCGCCTCCCCCGGCTCACCTAACCCGATGTCCCGGCGCTGCAGGGAGATGCCGGGCGCCCGGCTCTCCCCGCACAGCGGCAGCCGGAGGCAGGAGCTCAGTACTGAGCTCCTGCCTCCGGCTCTGTCAGTACGTGCTATGGGAGAGACGTCATGACGCCTCTCCTATAGTGCCGAGGAGCGGACGCCCAGAGAGGTCTGCGGCGGGAGCGAGGCTTGGTAAGTATGGTGCCTCTCCCCCCCCCCACCCTCCAATATGTGTACTAGTAGCGGCGCTGTTACTGGGGGGCTATACTACTGGGGGCAAACTACTGGGGCAAACTACTGGGGCAAACTACTGGGGGGCTTTAGTGCTGGGGGCAAACTACTGGGGGCATTACTACAAGGGGGGCTAAACTACTGGCAGCATTACTACAGGGAGCTAAACTACAAGGGGGCATAACTACCTGAGCTAAACTACTGGGGGTATAACTACAGGGGGGCATTACTACAAGGAGGCAAACTACTGGCAGCATTACTACAGGGAGCTAAACTACAAAGGGGCATAACTACCTGAGCTAAACTACTGGGGGTATAACTACAGGGGGGCATTACTACAAGGAGGCAAACTACTGGGGGCATTACTAACGGGGACAAACTACATGGGGGATAAACTACGTGGCTAAACAACTGGGGGCACAACTGCAGGGGCCATTACCACTGGGGGCTAAACAACATGGGGCAAACTACAAGAGGGCAAAACTACTGGGGGCATTACCACTGGGAGGCTAAACTAAAGGGGGGGAGTAAATTACTGGGGTCATAACTGCAGGGGCATTACCAGTGGGGGCATGACTACTGGGGCTAAACTACAGGGGGCTAAACGACTGAGGGCATTACTACAGGCAACATTACTACTGGGGGCAATACTACACAGGGGCATTACCATTAAGGGCATCACTGATGGGGTGCACTGCTAATGAGGGCATTGTAAAGGGGACACTTCATAAGGGGCACCACTCCTGGGTACATAAGGGGCACTACTATTGCCGGCATTGCATAAGGGGCACTACTACTGTGGGCATAGTATAAGGGGTATGGGCCGACAAAGAAGCTGAGCTCCCGGTCCGCCCTCCGTCACTCCGCCCGTACCATCACCGCCGCACTGGAAGCCCTGGTTCCAGACTCCCAGCTGCAGCGGATCTGGGACCAGGCTGGCTTTATTATCCCTGCTGCCGCATCGAGCCCCTGTGACCACGGCGCTACTAGTTCAAATCTGTTGCTGATTGGCTGCCGGACCGCAGCAGTTTTGAAATATTAGCACCGTGGTCACAGGAGCTCGATGCGGCGGCAGGGATAATAAAGCCAGCCTGGTTCTAGATCCACTGCAGCCGCCATCAGCCTCCTCTGCCGCCCCGCCCTCGGACCTCTGCATGCCCACAGCCTCCTCCTCCTCACTATCTCCGAAGCCCACAGCCTCCTCCACTCCACGCCTACCACAGCATACTCATCCACCGCACCGCAGACCACCGCCACTGCTAAACAGGTAATCTTACCCTGCTGCCTTTCTCTCTCCCCAGTCCCTACTGTATGCCCCTGCTGTCACTTTCCATGTCCCTGCTGTCATTTTCCATGTCCCTGCTGTCACTTTCCCTGTCACTCTATAATGTGAATTTCGTCTCATTCAGTGTGCTATAATGTGAATTTCGGCTCATATTGTGTGCTATAATGTGAATTTCGGCTCATACCGTGTGCTATAATGTGAATTTCGGCTCATACTGTGTGGTGTAATGTGAATTTTGCTCATACTGTGTGCTGTAATGTGAATTTCGGCTCATACCGTGTGCTATAATGTGAATTTCGGCTCATACCGTGTGCTATAATGTGAATTTCGGCTCATACTGTGTGGTGTAATATGAATGTGGCTCATACTGTGTGGTATAATGTGAATCTCGGCTCATACTGTGTGGTATAATGTGAATTTCGGCTCATACTGTGTGTTATAATGTGAAAGGGGTCCTATTATTGTGGTGCATAATGTGTATAAGGGGTATATGGTGTGGTAAACTACACTGAAGGGCACTCCCCCTTTTCAGGAGCGCGTGCGCCATCGGCGCGCACATAATTACAACCTTCACTTTTCCATACCCCCACTTCAAAATTTATACTTGGGTGCTACTACTGTGGGCATTATTACTATTGTGTGACCACGCCCCTTTCTTTTTGATACCACACCCCCTTTTTGCTGCGAGCGCCTGCGGTGCGCGCAATACCTTTATTCCATGGGCACCGTGGGGAGGGGGGTGAGTTCCACCACCTCTCTAGGACCACTTTAAGCACTGCCCTGCACCATTTAGATGCTGTGATATTTCAAGTAGAACTTAAGAGAGCTGTAACTATATCATACCCCCCAACATGACCCTCTCCAGGAGGGACAAAATACTCTGCTCCTGGATTTTCTCTTAATTCATGATTGCCGGCACCTGTGTTGAACAGGCTAATGGATAAGAAATGTGTTTCAGCACAGGTGAGGACAATTATAACTTAATAGGGAAGTCCAGAAGCAGAGCATTGTGTCCCTCCTGGAGAGGGTCATGTTGGGAGGTATGCTATATAAATGCTCTCAGACATCATCCAAAATTCCTCAAATATGGGTCTCACTCAGAAAGAACTACTACAAGTATTTGCTATTAAAGGTGGCAGCATGAGTATGTTCTTCATATTTGCGTGTTTTTTGTTTCTTTTGTTTTTTTTTTTAAATTTTAGAAGTTAGGATAACATTAAGTCTGTGTAGTTTGTGTCACATCAGATCAGATTTTGTAATCCTTAAGGAATGAGTAAGGAATAGATTGATTAATAAAAAATGTCCTGATATTTACAAATGCCCATTGTAAAATAATGCACTTTTGTTTTCATATCACCTTACAAAAAGGTTTTAGTACAGGCTGAGTCTCCCATTTCCGAAAAGCTAATATCCGAACTAAGCCAAAATCCAAAATGTTTTTAGCGTGACTGAGATAGTGACACCTATGCTTTCTGATGGATCAATGTACACAAACTGTTTCGTCAACAAAATGATTAAATATATTGTATAAAACTACCTTCAGTATCATCAGTACATCTGTATCAGATGTATATGAAACATAAATGCATTCTGTGGTTAGACTTGAGTCCCATCGCCAGGATCAGGCCCAGCGCTACCCGCTCAGCAAAGGGATGCAGAGCAGCTAGGTGCCAGGCTGGAGAGGCACTCTCCCTGGTCTCAATCCCAGCTGCTTCGCCTGGCCTCCCTACTGCTGCCGGCTGCTGTGCCTGTCACGTATGACAGACAGCGGCGCCAGCAGCTTAAAGCCTCCTCTCCCCCTCATGTGACAATGTCAGTGACCACTGACTGATCGGATGAAAAGGGGGCGGAGCTACAAGGACGGAGGGGGCAGAGCTACACGGGATCAGCAGACTGCAGTGCCACAGAGAAGGACATGCTGCTCCAGATCCTGCCAGTGCCAGCCAGACTGCGATAAGTAAGTGAAGGGAGAGTGAGTGAGGAAGTGTGTGTGTGTGTGTGTGTGTGTGTGTGTGTGTGTGTGTGTGTGTGTGTGTGTGTGAGCGTGTGTGTGTGTTTAAGTATGTGTGCGGGGCGGGATGTGAAGAAACTGCACTTCTGTAGGCGTTATGTGTAAGCGGCGCTACTACTGGGGGTGTTACGTGGAAGCGGCGCTACTACTGGAGGTGTTACATGTAAGCGGCGATACTGCTGGGGGTGTTACGTGTAAGCTGTCCTACTACTGGGGGCTATACGTGTAAGCTGCACTACTACTGGGGGCGTTACGTGTAAGCTGCACTACTACTGGGGGAGTTACGTGTAAGCTGCGCTACTGCTGGGTTTATGTATAATCTGCATTACTACTCGGGTGTTATGTGTAAGTGGCACTACTACTGGGGCATTACGTGTAAGCGGCACTACTACTGTGGCCGTTACGTGTAACCTGCGCTACTACTGGGGGCGTTACATGTAAGCTGTGCTACTACTGGGGCGTTATGTGTAAGCTGCACTACTACTGGGTTTATTATGTGCAAATTACACTACTACTGGGGCGTTATGTGTAAGCGGCGCTACTACTGGGGTCGTTGTGTGTAAGTGGTGCTACTACTGGGGCGTTATGTGTAAGCTGTGCTACAACTGGGGCATCATGTGTAAGCAGTGCCTCTACCGGGGGTGTTTCATATGGGGGCGCTATTGTGTGTCCACGCCCCTTCCTTGTGAGACCACATCCCTTTTTTGATGTGTGCTGTCCCTTTGTAAAGTATGGGAGGGCGCAAATTTATAGTTTGCAGGGGGGCGTCAAACACCCTAGCACCAGCCCTGCCCAGGATACCTCATTATGGTATGCAAATATTCCAAACTATGGAAAAATACCAAATACTTCTGGTCCCAAGCATTTCAGATAATGGAAACTCAACCTGTAGCATGTTTTGGCTAAGGCCTGAAATGTGAATCATTATATAACATTATCAAGATTAAACTAGATTAACCAAGCATCATTGGATAATTTGAAACATATTGTGCCTGGTTCTGAGTCACATGCATGTCCGAATGCATCTGCATCAAACTCTGCATGCACCACAGCCAACCTAAGCATCACAGAGCAGCTGCAAGTGATTCTGGGTAATAAGCATCTCAGTTGTTTCTCACCTATGGCTGAATGCACATTACTGGGTGGGAATTGGGTGACAACTGCACTTTCACACATTCCATGGTCATGTTGCCAGAGTTGTGACGTATTCTGGGTATCGTGCATGGATTGTGCATGCCATTTTTAGGAGCATCTTACACACTTACCATGGGGTAGGTGTAAGTGGCGACACTAGTAATGGTGGCGGCTCTCTTGGATAGCGGGCGGGGGATTGGTTTGATCACATACGCATAGATGAGTATGGATATGGGAAGATGCAAATTATGATCCCAGTGGGCATCTGGATATGTAACTGAATTATGTGCAGCCCACTAAGGTGGTCATTCCGAGTTGTTCGCTCGCTAGCAGTGCAAACGTTATGCCACCGCCCACTGGGAGTGTATTTTAGCTTAGCAGAAGTGCGAACGAAAAGGATCGCAAAGTTTTTTTGTGCAGTTTCTGAGTAGCTCAAAACCTACTCAGCGCTTGCGATCACTTCAAACTGTTCAGTTCCTGTTTTGATGTCACAAACACGCCCTGCGTTCACCCAGCCATGCCTGCGTTTTTCTTGGCACGCCTGCGTTTTTCCGAACACTCCCTGAAAACGGTCAGTTGATACCCGGAAATGCCCACTTCATGTCACTCACTCTGCGGTCAGAAGTGCAACTGAAATGCTTCGCTAGACCCTGTGTGAAACTACATCGTTCGTTGTAATAGGACGTCGCGCGTGCGCATTGCGCCACATACGCATGCGCAGAAGTGTCGTTTTTTAGCCTCATCGCTGCACAGCGAACGAATGCAGCTAGCGATCAACTCAGAATGACCCCCTATGACTCATGTCACTTCACACAGATTGTTCTGTACTTTTATTTCTCAATGGGTAAACTTGGGCTGATTTAACTTGGGCTTAGTTAAATTGGAATAACAACATTCAACAACATTAAATATCAATAAGGTAATCCAATCTAGGTTACAGTTATTGATTTAAATAAATAAATAAATAAATAAAATAAATAAATAAATAATAGGGAAAGACAAGAGCACACCACTTGGTGATAGTAATTTTTTGGAGGTCTGTAGTATACCAAGATTTCAATACCTCTTGACTTAACAAATGCGTTGCCCTCTTATTTGTGCTTTAAAGAAATCCTAAAGATGCCCACAGAGGAGCAGACCAGCCTCATCCTCAGCCTAGTAGTGGCCCAGCCTGTGTGGCCAGATTGTAAATATTCAGCTATTTGTTGGTTGAGTCAAATGACATGAGGCAGTAGGATGTAATTAGTATGGTTGGATAAAATTGTGGACATGATCAGATACAGTTATCAGCCAACATTGTATTCCACCAGTCCTTGTCTGAAAAATCTTCATCAGATGTTGACTGACTGTTTCTTTAAACCTAGGTACACACTATACAATTAGATTTAGCTGGTTGGAATGAAAATCTGGTAATGAATTAAAGCAAATGACAATCGACCATTTTCTCCCAAACACTGCAAAATGGACAAAAACAGTAATTCATCCACGTTGGTTAAAATTGTGTTTAACCAATTTGTATGAAAGTCAGATTTTGTTAGTTTTCCAGTGTTTGGGAACAAATGGTCAATTGTCATTTGCTCTCATCCATTACCAGATTTTCATTCCAACCAGCCAGATCTGGCAGATTATCTGACAGATAATTGAATAGTGTGTAATTCCACAGACTGTAAAAGTAGCCTGGCTGGCCAGTAAAAATGCAGCTTGAATCATATTGGATTAAATAAAGTACAGACGGCCACAATCAGCCCTCTGAAAATCTTCTTGTAAATGCTGTCATACTGCCACTGATTTAAGGCTAGCTGTATTCCTCTCTATTTATACTAATAACTTTTAGCAAGCTTACCTTAGATACAATTCCTACCCTGAAATGTGTTTTATTCATGAGACAGCTCATGATTTCTAGGGCTGCCAGCTCTGACTCCATTTTGTCTCTATTCCTCTGTGGTTAAACAGTAGCCACAGAGTTTTTGGCTTGGGTCTACAGCTTAAACAGCAAATCAGCTCACTACTCCTTCGCCTGTCAGCGAGGGGAGCGGTTTGCTTCTGGGCTCACATTTCAAAGCTGACTTGGCACGCAACAGAACACTTTAGGGGAAGTTGGATTTGAGAGAACCTTGAGCTGACAGATATTTAGAGGACCATAAATGTACTGTATTTTCTGTCCCGATGTATTCTTTGCTATAGTAAAGAATATGTGCATCTGTTCTCAATACCAATATTTAGAAAATGTTTAGAATCCCTCCTAATGTTTACAGAAGTAAAGCAGACAGATTTCATTAGAAGAAAAATCATTATATGACAAAAGAAGCACTAAAGTAACTATAACATATCAAATGTGTTATTTGTGTAAAACAACATTATTATAGATAGCAGAATTATTATGCAACCACATTGTTACATTTAACTATGTTTGTACCTTTTGCCCGTCAAGTCCCGGGGCGCCAGGCTCGCCATCGGAACCCTACAAGTAGATTGACGTGACAAGTTTAGAATTATTTGCAAACTATAACATACAAAAGTATCTGTAAAATGACATGCAAATGTTGTTTTAAAGCATTTTCTAGTGCATAACATGGATATTACATTATTTGATACTATGGATAAAATAACTGGCACGTGATAAACTTATACCAAAAACATATACAGTTTTCTGCTTAAATTTGCTATATGTAAAAAAAATAAAAATTCAAGATTATTGTAAATTCAGTAATGAGACCACATGGTTTATTGACTAATACCCTTTCACACTAAAGTCCGGGATCTGACCCATGGATCCACTATGGGTCAGACATGATAGAGAACCTTTCATTTCTCAGTTGGTGCCATTTACACGGTGTAGTGCTTGGAGATGACATTGTTTCCTTGCGCCAGGAATGAGGCTCTGCCTATGCTGTGAACGGTACCCAGATCGGAAAACCTGGGTTACCCATTCACACTGCCACCAAACCTGGGTCCTTCTTGGGACCAACCCTGCAAGCTACCCGGGTTGGATTTCCAGGGAAATGAACCCAGGATATTTTTTGGGACCCTTTCACACTGAATTAATCCGCAAATAACCAGGGACTAAAAACTTTGTGTGAAAGGGGTATAAGATGCCACCACTTTCTGGCTCTTCTGGATGCAAGATTTAAAATGTCAATAATATTAAAAGCAAAAACAGGAATGTTTTGCATATAATATTATTTCCCTTTTTCAATCCCCTTTGAAAAGCTGCTGCTTAGAAAATATACCCCATATCCCTGAAACATAGCAGTAATGTAATCAAGATCATGAGTATATCATATTAAATAACTAATATAGCATCAAAATACTATTTATACAATATTATCATGTTCTGCTTAGCTATAAAAAAAAGCCTTAATTGTAATACCTCTTGCACTATTAACATCTGCCTAATGTTATTTATTTTGATTATTTTTTTCGACACAGTCTTAATAAATAGCACACTGCGTTCCCAGGCTTGCTAATCAGATGACTCAGATTTTGATTTCTCCAGTGATTACATTCAGCTGACAGCTAATTTCGGAAGGCAGAAGGAGCCATACTTAAGCATCCTCGATTCAGCTGTCAGGATTGTTACATTCTTTAGACAACCATTCCGTGATTACAGCAGCAGTAAACTTCATTTACTATATATATATGTTACAGTAGAAAGTAAACTGCAGTGTCTTATCATTTCTAAGTTGTCACGACTACTCCATTAGGTCAGAAAATCAATAACTAGTTACATTTCTAATTGGGTGGTTTCTTTTTGGGAAAGTTTGTCCACTAAATGAAGTTACTTGCTGTACAAGAGCAGGCCAGGATAGACCTTTTCTCCCTCATTCCATTCCTCATTGGCACAGAGGAGAGTAGCTTTGGCAAAACAAACTTTGGGATCACTTTAGCTTTGTCTCTATGTGACATGGCTACCTATGTGGGTCTAGTATGATATAAAACGGAATGCCAGCTATATCTCATTGTATTCAAATATTTGGATTTGCAGCATTTAATGTTTGAACTGTGTTGATTCATTCTGCACCACTGCATATGAGTGAGTAACATGCCCATTAACAACAATATCTGCTACTACAACGGCTTTCCATTATTTACATGTTGGTGAAGTTGAATAAATACATTAAAACATTAGCACAATTATCTGTAACTAAAAGCTAACAGTCAGACATTTGTTTGTAGCACAGTGTACTTGAACTAAACAGCTAACATCTAATTAGTTGCTATAGGTAACAGGACATTGTGTAGATTCAAAATAAAAAGGTAAAGTTATATCTTTATGTAGAATGTGATTTGTCAAAACCTTTTTGAAACCCACCAATCCACAGCAACTACCTGCAAAATCCACAAGCACTTTCTGACTGGTCACGTACCTTCCAGGGTATGCAAACTAAAAGGCCATAGTGAGGAGTATGTAACTGGTGCCACCGACCAGGGTGCAAGGTCAAGGAGTGGGGGTCAGGAGAGCCCCCCCCCCCCCATCGCTTCATAGATGTTAACTACACAGGTTCTGCAGTTGATTAAAACCAGGTGAAATGGAGTCTTGAAGTCAACCAGCCACAGAACCTGTGTAATTAATATGTGTCCAGAACTAAAGGGATGAGGTGGTAACCCCAATAGAAAGGCACAGGGCATGTCCTTAGGGCACCATTCCGCCTGTTGACGGCGTTTGTTCTTTGACTTCTGACATCCTGTGCTCTGGGGCCAGGGAAAGCCAGCCTAGGGCACCTCTGTGTCTTGCTATGGCATTGAGTCCATCAGACAAAAAGCACGACCGACTATTGGGAGGTATCCAAATGCTTTTTCTAATTAATGTGAAGTTGGCTAACCATTATTCAGTCTGATGCCGGAAAGTAGTTGTCGCTCACCTAACTATTTGACTATTGACTTTTCTTCTTTTTAACAAGCTAATAAAACACTTTTTGCAAATGGCATGTAAGCAACAAAAAATACATTCATTCAGGGAAGACAAACATATTCAAAAGTCTGTACCTGTGTTCCTACCATTAGCACATCTATGCATGATGTGATTTTACAGACTAGAGACTTGGCATGAAGATCCTGTCTGGCAGTTCTCAGCCACAGTAGCACATTGTAACTGGCCAATAAATTAGTGCCATGGTGACAAGAGTTAAAGTTCCTCTCACCTCTGTACTTAGGTCTCTGCATAACTGTAGCGTGAATGATGAAAATACAAGTGAAGCGGTCAGGGAAGGATTGTCAGGTTTACTTTCCCAAAATCCTTTTGGCCCCTGTAAGTTTTTCAGTAATGCACTGCTGGCCAATGTTGCTGCATATAAAACAGTACTAAAAATACTTTTACATCCAACTGAGAAAACCATTAACTCAAAGCACATAATAAAAAAAAATCAACTCGCAAATTTAGCACTGACTAGACGCCTGTTTTATAGCTGAGCAAGAATATGACTAATGCCTATTTTAACCATGGTATTCACTTATTATCTAAAGCTACAGTATATTCAAGCATAATACTGACATTATCAATTAATAATAATTAAAGATATATCAAAACAGTGTAATGCTAAACTAATGCCCCATTTAACAATTAGACACAACCCATACTTGCCTACTCTCCTGGAATGGCCGGAGGCTCCCCAGATAATTGAGGGAAGCTCCCGCCCCCCTCCGAAGAGTAGTAAAGTCTCCTGGCCTGCCACCACCTGCCTTCACCCCACCGCAGCCGCACACAAACCTCCCGCAGACGGGGAAAGGGGTGATGCGAATCACATCATCGTAGCCCCGCCCATGTCTCACAATGCCTATAATCTTGGTATTGTGTAGTGGGGGCAGGTCTGCAATGACGCAATTTTGCAGACATGCCCCCTGCTCCGCCCCTACCCAGTATCACCCGCCTCTGCCACGCCCCCAGTATGCCGCACCATGCCCTATCACCATGCTGAGCTGGCTGCCTCCTCCTGGATGGTGCAGCCAGAATATTGGCAAGTATGACATGACCCTTTAACACTCGCTAAAGGAGTTATGTCCTCCTTTCAGTATTTAACAAACAGTGGCATACACAGCTTACTGCTATTTGTTACAGCTTACGTCATCTATAGAGGCCAATAGCGATACCGTCCCCATTGGCGGCAATGAGAACCCATTTGCGGCAATGAGTACTGCTGTAAGTGGAGAATGCTGCCAAGGAGGGGGACTTTTCTAGACCTTGCTGGAGTGGTAAGTAATGTTAAATATCAATGGCATGTTCATTATCACTGCGGTACTAAACTAAAAATGCCGCTGGTAGTAGGCTCTTTTTTTAAATGGGGCTCTATATGTATATTACTGCAGAGAGTATTAATAGTAAGCAATAAGATATATATTTTTTCTTGATAACAAGCAATCCATGTCCCTTGATGTACACTATTTAGTTAGCTTACAGAACATTATCATTTCTAATTTGACATTTCATACTAAATACATTACCTACCAAACGAATACACTGCGCTTTGCTTCTGACCTTCCCACTTACATTATTACTCCAGCAACTTGTGCTGAACGCAATAATTGGGAAAAAAACACCAATCTCATCAATGCAATAATTCAGCCCAGGTTAGTCCGACAGGGAAATCAAATCAGTGTGAAATTCAAGAGCATACTCTTGTACTATCAGTTATATTGGACACATTATTGGGCTTAGTTATGAACAATATAGTTCTCATATCTGACATGATAACAGAACACAGAATTTATCTTTCCTGAAGCGTTGTTACTTTACCTTGTTCTCTTTAAAGTGTTGCCCTTTATGACTGGGATACTGACATGGTACCAAATAGAGATTTTTATTATTTGACCATTAGATAAAGGTGTTCTGACATAGGGTTCAATATTTTCAGCATGCCTACACTGTTATTACGGTAAGCCTATCCTTAACCCCTAAAGCTAATCCTAATGCTAACCTCTAACCCTAATCCAACATTTCATATGTCAATATTTTGTCCATGACAACATTTTCCAGGTGTAGACAGTCACAGTATAATGTAGACACATTTCAAACATGTTGAAATAAAAACTGTCAACACTCTGTTGTTGTCATTGTGAATTTTGACTGACTGCATAACTGTAAATCCAGGGCTCTCTACATCACCCTGCAGCGCTCATCATGAGTGGCAGTGAAGCTGCGAGCACTCACAGGAAGTGGGATCTCTGGTTACCTTGGAAGCAGGAAGACAGTAGCAGACCACTCCACAGCAGTTTCTTCTATTGCAATTTATTATGAGTTCCTACATCCTCCGTCATATTTTACCCCTACTTTATTTGGTCACATGGCTCTGCACCACACTATATTTGTGCTAGTTTACAATCTCAATTAGAAATTGTATCCAACAGTGAAAACATTTGGAGTCTGACTTTCTCAGGTTGCTTGTCGTTTCTCAGTGGAAAACCAGAGGAACCTTTTAACCTCCAGTTCAGCAGACAGATTGAAAACAGTCTGCCCTGAGCTGTTTGAGGTTCCCATGATTGAGGAAATTAGAAATCTTAAATCTCGCATTAAGCAGCAGCATTTTGGGAAAGCACACTCTATAGACTAAACTAACGGCTTCAATGTGGTCTACAGTAGCCATTCCTGTACAACCTTTCCTGGACAGAATTTGGCTAGGAGAGAGATAATTACTTCAGCAGCAGTTTGTGTTTTTAGACCATACCTTTTGTCCAGAAGGCCCCTCTGGACCCTACAAAAGAAATATTATTTAGTTAATTTACTATGTTAAAGTTATTAATGAAATAAGTAAACAATGGGAAAATCTGTATATACAGTACTTTTACTATTTACTTAATTAAAATATGCAATAAACAGAAAATACATAATATTTTCTTTTGACAGTATTAACATATATAACACGTATTTTATATTCGCTATGCAAATGCTACACAACTAGGAGGTTTATATATATATATATATATATATATATATATATATATATATACAGTATATATAAACTATTCTTATTTTATTTATATGATATGTCTCTGGATAAATGCATGTAATGTGTGTGTGTGTGTGTGTGTGTGTGTGTGTGTGTGTGTGTGTGTGTGTGTGTGTGTGTGTATATATATATATATATATATATATAATTTTTATTCAGGGATCTAAACATTTCACAATACAAGTGGTAATGTACCCACTACAGGCAGTTGTATGGGGGCCTTTACTTCTAGGGCACATTTCAGGTTTTTTTTTACATTTCTTTGGCAAAAGTTGTCCAACTTGGGTATGAGACTCCTATGTCAGCATACACAAATAAAACTAATTTATCCATTTACATCATTTAATAAAGTCAATACAATTCGTGTCTGGTAAAAAATTGTATAATTTTTAGGAAAGGTGCAGGGAACAAATTAGTCTAAGCTCATTGTAAAATTAAAAAAAAATAGACTTAAAACATGCTCCACGTGAGCAGAACTATAACAGTATGTCACCAATCCTTCTACTTCCTGATGGCAACATAACATTATTAAAATAAATATGTGGACATTTCTGAGGTTGATGGTGGTACGGATGATAGAAAGATTCCCGACTTTATCCCCTGGAAAGACATCAGAAAGAAACTTGATGTGGTTATGGGTTGGGCGTTTTGGCACTGCATGAAAGTTAAAGCTCTCCATTCATTAAAGAGTATTTCAGTGAGGGTCCCTCATCTGTCCACTGCACAGTAATGAGATGCTTGAAAGCTGTCATGAAATGCTCCCACACTATATATTGTTACTAAGCAGGAATACTCTATATACAACAAGGGCAACAATGACACATTAAGAATGAACCAACAAATTAAAAAGGACACAAGTGGCTTTGAGAAAAAGTGATAAAAGGTGGCCACACATGGTGCATTTTTTTATTAAATTGACCACAAATTAGCAAAATGCAGAGCGCTCTGCGGTAAAACTGCACTAACATGTGCCTACAAGTGACTGTAACAATACCACTGAAATCTGAGAGCATAACACTACTAAACAGCAAGTGGGTCTTGAGTGGAATAGAGATGAAGACCAATATTCTGCAAGCCCATACAATGAATAAACTTCTTGTGGTCTTATATTTTGTTACTATAAAAGTAATTTAAGTAATGAAGAACAGATCCTGCTTTATAAATGTCCTCTCATGTCAGGTTTTCTATTAACCCCCCCCCCCCCCCCAAAAAAAAGTCTGAAATCCTCTGTCTTCTTAACCAAATAAGATTCCCTATTTAGAAACTGATATTGTTTATCAGGGCTGGATTATAGGCAGGGTGGCTAGAATAGTTGCCCCAGGATACCCAAAGGATCACAACCTGTTATGGGTTGCCCAGCAACACAACCGTCAGTTTATTCGGGCCCTTCAGCATTGCAGATAATATATAATTATGTCATGATGCTGCCATCTGTGGACACTTCAGGGAGGAGCAGTGTGGACTCTGGAGCCAGAAAGTGGAGTGCTGAGGTAAGTTAAGTTCAGGGGGACTGTTTGAAAGCATGATTTTTATTGGTGTGGGCCCCCAGAAGATGGTTGCCCAGGGGCCAGCACACACCTTAATCCAGCCCTGTGGTTTGTGCTCAGAAAGCACTCATTTTCCTGGTAACTTTTTGTTATCCTTTTCCTGGTCATGGCATAGGATACAATACAAGTGATGCATAACTTTTATTGGCTAATTATCCCAAGACCTGATTTAAATATCATCCCCATATATGTGAAAAGTGTTACAGCATCAATAGCGGCACAGGGCACACTGCCAGATAAAATAAAGTGTGAGCTCCATAATTATTTCAAAATGTATTTCCCATAATCCCTTCTAACATGGTTTCTCCATGATTTAAACCAACAAACTACCCATATGGTTGCTCTCTGTGAGCTTGTTAGCACTGTGCCATCTCTAATTGTATTAGCACTGCAACACCCCCTCTCCATTGTGAATATGCCAGGCACCAGCATCCCAACAATTGATTAATAAAATGAAATTTGAATAATTAGAATAATTCACTATAGCTTGACCCAGAAAATGCTTCAATTACAGTGCTAGACACCACTGTATTCTGTAAAGTTTACAGCATAGAGTAATAAATAAGAATTTACTTACCGATAATTCTATTTCTCATAGTCCGTAGTGGATGCTGGGACTCCGTAAGGACCATGGGGAATAGCGGCTCCGCAGGAGACTGGGCACAAAAGTAAAAGCTTGAACTAGCTGGTGTGCACTGGCTCTTCCCCCTATGACCCTCCTCCAAGCCTCAGTTAGGATACTGTGCCCGGACGAGCGTACATAATAAGGAAGGATATTGAATCCCGGGTAAGACTCATACCAGCCACACCAATCACACCGTACAACCTGTGATCTGAACCCAGTTAACAGTATGACAAACGAAGGAGCCTCTGAAAAGATGGCTCACAACAATAATAACCCGAATTTTGTAACAATAACTATATACAAGTATTGCAGACAATCCGCACTTGGGATGGGCGCCCAGCATCCACTACGGACTATGAGAAATAGAATTATCGGTAAGTAAATTCTTATTTTCTCTAACGTCCTAAGTGGATGCTGGGACTCCGTAAGGACCATGGGGATTATACCAAAGCTCCCAAACGGGCGGGAGAGTGCGGATGACTCTGCAGCACCGAATGAGAGAACTCCAGGTCCTCCTCAGCCAGGGTATCAAATTTGTAGAATTTAGCAAACGTGTTTGCCCCTGACCAAGTAGCTGCTCGGCAAAGTTGTAAAGCCGAGACCCCTCGGGCAGCCGCCCAAGATGAGCCCACCTTCCTTGTGGAATGGGCTTTTACAGATTTTGGCTGTGGCAGGCCTGCCACAGAATGTGCAAGCTGAATTGTACTACAAATCCAACGAGCAATCGTCTGCTTAGAAGCAGGAGCACCCAGCTTGTTGGGTGCATACAGGATAAACAGCGAGTCAGATTTCCTGACTCCAGCCGTCCTGGAAATATATATTTTCAGGGCCCTGACTACGTCCAGTAACTTGGAGTCCTCCAAGTCCCTAGTAGCCGCAGGCACCACAATAGGCTGGTTCACGTGAAACGCTGAAACCACCTTTGGGAGAAATTGAGGACGAGTCCTCAATTCTGCCCTATCCGTGTGAAAAATCAGGTAAGGGCTTTTATAAGATAAAGCCGCCAATTCTGAGACACGCCTGGCTGAAGCCAGGGCTAACAGCATTACCACCTTCCATGTGAGATATTTTAATTCCACAGTGGTGAGTGGTTCAAACCAATGTGATTTTAGGAACCCCAAAACCACATTGAGATCCCAAGGTGCCACCGGGGGCACAAAAGGAGGCTGTATATGCAGTACCCCTTTGACAAACGTCTGGACTTCAGGCACTGAAGCCAGTTCTTTTTGGAAGAAAATCGACAGGGCCGAAATTTGAACCTTAATGGACCCTAATTTTAGGCCCATAGACAGTCCTGTTTGCAGGAAATGTAGGAAGCGACCCAGTTGAAATTCCTCTGTAGGGGCCTCTTTGGCCTCACACCACGCAACATATTTTCGCCAAATGCGGTGATAATGTTTCGCGGTTACATCCTTCCTGGCCTTTATCAGGGTAGGGATGACTTCTTCTGGAATGCCTTTTTCCTTCAGGATCCGGCGTTCAACCGCCATGCCGTCAAACGCAGCCGCGGTAAGTCTTGGAACAGACAAGGTCCCTGCTGGAGCAGGTCCTTTCTTAGAGGTAGAGGCCACGGGTCCTCCGTGAGCATCTCTTGAAGTTCCGGGTACCAAGTCCTTCTTGGCCAATCCGGAACCACGAGTATAGTTCTTACTCCTCTCCTTTTTATGATTCTCAGTACTTTTGGTATGAGAGGCAGAGGAGGGAACACATACACTGACTGGTACACCCATGGTGTTACCAGAGCGTCCACCGCTATTGCCTGAGGGTTCCTTGACCTGGCGCAATATCTGTCTAGTTTTTTGTTGAGACGGGACGCCATCATGTCCACCTTTGGTTTTTCCCAACGGTTTACCATCTCTTGGAAGACTTCTGGATGAAGTCCCCACTCCCCCGGGTGAAGGTCGTGTCTGCTGAGGAAGTCCGCTTCCCAGTTGTCCACTCCCGGAATGAACACTGCTGACAGTGCTATCACATGATTCTCCGCCCAGCGAAGAATCCTTGCAGCTTCTGCCATCGCCCTCCTGCTTCTCGTGCCGCTCTGTCTGTTTACGTGGGCGACTGACGTGATGTTGTCCGATTGGATCAATACCGCCTGACCCTGAAGCAGGGGTTTTGCTTGACTTAGGGCATTGTAAATGGCCCTTAGTTCCAGAATGTTTATATGAAGAGATGTTTCCATGCTTGACCACAAGCCCTGGAAATTTTGTCCCTGTGTGACTGCTCCCCAGCCTCTCAGGCTGGCATCTGTGGTCACCAGGATCCAATCCTGAATGCCGAATCTGCGGCCCTCTAGTAGATGAGCACTCTGCAGCCACCACAGAAGAGACACCCTTGTCCTTGGCGACAGGGTAATCTGAAGATGCGATCCGGACCATTTGTCCAGAAGATCCCACTGAAACGTTCTTGCATGGAATCTTCCGAATAGAATCGCTTCGTAAGAAGCCACCATTTTTCCCAGGACCCTCGTGCACTGATGCACTGACACCTGGCCTGGTTTTAGGAGATTCCTGACTAGCTCGGATAACTCCCTGGCCTTCTCCTCTGGGAGAAACACCTTTTTCTGGACTGTGTCCAGAATCATTCCTAGGAACAGGAGACGTGTCGTTGGAATCAGCTGCGATTTTGGAATATTTAGAATCCACCCGTGCTGACGTAACACTAACTGAGATAGTGCTACTCCGACTTCTAACTGTTCCCTGGACCTTGCCCTTATCAGGAGATCGTCCAAGTAAGGGATAATTAAAACGCCTTTTCTTCGAAGAAGAATCATCATTTCGGCCATTACCTTGGTAAAGACCCAAGGTGCCGTGGACAATCCAAACGGCAGCGTCTGAAACTGATAATGACAGTTTTGTACTACAAACCTGAGGTACCCTTGGTGAGAAGGGTAGATTGGGACGTGGAGATAAGCATCTTTGATGTCCAGAGACACCATATAGTCCCCTTCTTCCAGGTTTGCTATCACTGCTCTGAGTGACTCCATCTTGAATTTGAACCTCTTTATGTAAGTGTTCAAGGATTTTAGATTTAAAATTGGTCTCACCGAGCCGTCCGGCTTCGGTACCACAAACAGCGTGGAATAATACCCCTTTCCCTGTTGTAGGAGAGGTACCTTGATTATCACCTGCTGGGAATACAGCTTGTGAATGGCTTCCAAAACTGCCTCCCTGTCGGAGGGAGACTTTGGTAGAGCAGACTTCAGGAACCGGCGAGGGGGAGACGTCTCGAATTCCAGTTTGTACCCCTGTGATACTACCTGCAGAATCCAGGGGTCCACTTGCGAGTGAGCCCACTGCGCGTTGAAATTTTTGAGACGGGCCCCCACCGTGTCCGAGTCCGCTTGTAAAGCCCCAGCGTCATGCTGAAAACTTGGCAGAAGCAGAGGAGGGCTTCTGCTCCTGGGAAGAGGCTGCCTGGTGCAGTCTTTTTCCTCTTCCTCTGCCCCGGGGCAGAAATGAGTGGCCTTTTGCCCGCCTGTACTTATGGGAACGAAAGGACTGAGTTTGAAAAGACGGTGTCTTTTTCTGCTGAGAGGTGACCTGGGGTAAAAAGGTGGACTTTCCGGCCATTGCCGTGGCCACCAGGTCCGATAGACCGGCCCCAAATAACTCCTCCCCTTTAAACGGCAATACTTCCATATGTCGTTTGGAATCCGCATCCCCTGACCACTGTCGCGTCCATAACGCTCTTCTGGCAGAAATGGACATAGCACTCACTCTTGATGCCAGGTTGCAAATATCCCTCTGTGCATCACGCATATATAGTAATGCATCCTTCAAATGCTCTATAGTTAGTAATATACTGTCCCTATCCAGGGTATCAATATTTTCAGTCAGGGAATCCGACCACGCAACTCCAGCACTGCACATCCAGGCTGATGCGATTGCTGGTCGCAGTATAACACCAGTATGTGTGTATATACCCTTCAGGATATTTTCCAGCCTTCTATCCGCTGGTTCTTTGAGGGCGGCTGTATCAGGAGACGGTAACGCTACTTGTTTAGATAAACGTGTGAGCGCTTTATCTACTCTAGGGGGTGTTTCCCAACGCACCCTAACCTCTGGCGGGAAAGGGTATAGTGCCAATAATTTATTAGAAATTAGCACTTTTTTATCGGGGGAAACCCACGCTTTATCACACACCTCATTTAATTCATCTGACTCAGGAAAAGCTACTGGTAGTTTTTTCACTCACCACATAATACCCTTCTTTGTGGTACTTGTAGTGTCAGAAATGTTCAATGCCTCCTTCATTGCCGTGATCATGTAACGTGTGGCCCTACTGGACATTACGTTTGTCTCCTCACCGTCGACACTGGACTCTGTCTGGGTCTGTGTCGACCCACTGAGGTAACGGGCGTTTTATCGCCCCTGACGGTGTCTGAGACGCCTGGACAGGCACTAATTGATTTGTCGGCTGTCTCATGTCGTCAACAGTTTTTTGTAAAGTGCTGACATTGTCACGTAGTTCTTTAAATACAACCATCCAGTCAGGTGTCGACTCCCTAGGGGGTGACATCACTAATACAGGCAATTGCTCTGCTTCCACATCATTTTCCTCCTCATACATGTCGACACAATCGTACCGACACCCAGCACACACACAGGGAATGCTCTGATAGAGGACAGGACCCCACTAGCCCTTTGGGGAGACAGAGGGAGAGTTTGCCAGCACACACCAGAGCGCTATATATATCTATAGGGATAACCTTATATAAGTGTTACTCCCTTTTATAGCTGCTGTTTATAATTTAGCTGCCAATAGTGCCCCCCCTCTCTCGTTTTTACCCTGATTCTGTAGGGACTGCAGGGGAGAGTCAGGGAGCCGTCCTTCCAGCGGAACTGTGAGGGAAAATGGCGCTTGTGTGCTGAGGAGATAGGCTCCGCCCCTTCACGACGGCCTTATCTCCCGCTTTTTTCTGGAAAACTGGCAGGGGTTAAATACATCCATATAGCCCAGGAGCTATATGTGATGTATTTCTTTTGCCATCCTAAGGTATTTCTGTTTTTATTGCGTCTCAGGGCGCTCCCCCCCAGCGCCCTGCACCCTCAGTGACCGGAGTGTGAAGTGTGCTGAGAGCAATGGCGCACAGCTGCAGTGCTGTGCGCTACCTTAGTTGAAGACAGGAACGTCTTCTGCCGCCGATTTCACCGGACCTCTTCGTTCTTCTGGCTCTGTAAGGGGGCCGGCGGCGCGGCTCCGGGACCCATCCAGGCTGAACCTGTGATCGTCCCTCTGGAGCTAATGTCCAGTAGCCTAAGAAACCCAATCCACTCTGCACGCAGGTGAGTTCGTTTCTTCTCCCCTTAGTCCCACGATGCAGTGAGCCTGTTGCCAGCAGGACTCACTGAAAATAAAAAACCTAAAATAAACTTTTACTCTAAGCAGCTCAGGAGAGCCACCTAGCATGCACCCTTCTCGTTCGGGCACAAAAATCTAACTGAGGCTTGGAGGAGGGTCATAGGGGGAGGAGCCAGTGCACACCAGCTAGTTCAAGCTTTTACTTTTGTGCCCAGTCTCCTGCGGAGCCGCTATTCCCCATGGTCCTTACGGAGTCCCAGCATCCACTTAGGACGTTAGAGAAATACTGTAAGTTGTTTGGCTCCATGGACTGTCTTAGTAGCTGGTTTATTTATACAGGTAACAAGCAGCCTTAAGACTACATGCAATCTTCTGAGTCTTCACTTACGGCAGAGCCATATTGAAACCCTCCCTCCATTGGAATTGCTCTGACCCAGGCTCCGCCACTAGAAGCAGCTCCCTGAGTCACAGCAGCAGCACAGGCCGATTTCTCATAGGGACACTGAGTAGTGGTGAGGACAAGAGACACAGAGCGGGGATGAGTCTGAGAGACAAAGGGGGGATAAGGCTGATAACAGGCTCCCTCCAGTACCTGGCCCCTTGTTGGCTCTAGACGGCCCTGCAGTGGTGTGGGGGAGGATGCGCTCACACAGCAGTTCAGATATGAGGGCGGTGCTGACAAGTGCGAAGGGGCCCCCTTTCTTAAATGCCCCTAGCTTAATCCGGCCCTGATTTACGGCTCATAGTTCCTGCCTATTTTATTATCAGATTTGCTTGTTCTAGCTTCTAACACTTCTTTAAAATGCTTGTTGTCATTAGAAATGTCTCTTTCTTTGATCAAATGTTTTGTTTTAAGTTATTACTAGGATTGATAGGACTATTCATGAAGCTGAGAAAAGCCATTTCTTTAGTGTTGTCACAGGAGAAAGTGCTTTTCTGAACTTTTCGCAATCACTAAAAAGTTAACACCTTAAATCTCTGAGTTTTCTCCAGTATTCACCTATTGAGCACAGTGTACCCCACACACCATTAACCTCTATGGGGATGGGGGATTAACAGTGGCGTATCTATGATGGGTGCAGTGTGTTTGGTGCATATGGGCACTGGGTCCATGGGGGCCCACACTGCACATGCTACACCCATTTTTTCAGTACTTACCTCTCCAGAGTCCCGTGTTGGCAGTGGCAGCACAGTTGGGGGTGTTACCAGGAAAAGGACTGCAGCGCCATTTCCCCAGAGACCTGCGCATGGCCAATAGTTTCTAGCCCAGCACTACAGAATGCGCTGCTGGCTAGAGTTTTTACTTTGCCACTTACTTCACATCCAAAATTGACTCCATACGTCAGGACATCACATCACACAGACCATCAGCAACCAGCCTCCTCCCATCCCTTACCACCCCTCCCCATCCCTCACACCAACTCTGACATCTTTCTCCCATGCATCTGGTGAGGAAGTCATGTCCCCCATTCGTTCCTGTCCCCTCACCACCTCCCCGCTTAACCTTATCCCCTCCCGCCTCCTCCGCTACCTCTCTCCTTCTGCCTGTTTCCATCTTTCCCACCTTCTCAATCTCTCCCTCTCATCAGACACTGTCCCCTCTGCCTTCAAGCATGCACTCATCTCTCCTATTCTTAAAAAACTTACCCTTGATCCAAACATTCTCTCCAACTACCGACCCACCTATCTTCTCCATTTTGCCTCCAAACTCCTTGAGCGTATTGTCTACAACTGCCTTACTTCCTTTCTTTCCTCACACTCACTGCTTGACCCATTCCAGTCTGGCTTCCATCCTTTCCACTCCACTGAATCTGCCCTTACAAAAGTCTGCAATTACTTCCATGCTGCTAAATCTAAGGACCACTACTCTCTATTCTTCTTGATCTGTCTGCTGCTTTTGACATCGTGGACCACCCTCTCCTACTGCAAATCCTTCACTCCATTGGTCTGCGTGATACTACCTTCTCTTGGCTGTCTGCCTACCTCTCTGACCATTCATTCTCTGTACCCTCTCATGACTCCACCTCCCCTTCACTTCCACTAACTGTAGATGTAACCCAAGGTTCTGTCCTTGGTCCTCTGCTTTTCTCTCTCTATACATCCTTACTAGGTAAGAACATTAGTTCTTTTGATTTCCAATATCATCTCTATGCTAATGACACTCAAATCTATCTTTCTTCTCCAGACCTCTCCCCTGCTCTCCTCACTCGTATCTCCAACTGTCTCTTTTCTATCTCTGTTTGGATGTCCCATCGCTTTCTTAAACTTAACATGTCTAAGATTGAGCTGATCATCTTCCCTCCCTCCCGCATAACCTCAGCTCCTACAATCTCATTATCTACTGATGGCACTACTATCTCCTCTAGCCCCCAAGTATGCTGTCTTGGAGTAATCCTTGACTCCTCCCTCTCCTTCAAACCACACATTCAGCACCTCTCGCAAATCTGCCACTTTCATCTAAAAAATATTTCCAGGATCAGACCCTTTCTGACCCAGGATGCTACTAAGACTCTTAACCACTCACTGGTCATCTCCAGACTGGACTACTGTAATCTCCTCCTGACTGGCATTCCTGACAAATACCTCTCTCTTCTCCAATCTATCCTCAATGCTGCTGCCCAGCTAATTTTCCTCACCAAACACACTACGTCCACCGCTCCTCTCTTACAAGACCATCACTGGCTCCCCTTCCCTTTCAGAGTCCATTTCAAGCTTCTCACATTCACTTACAAAGCCCTCACCCACTCCTCTCCCATCTACATCTTTGACCCTATCTCCCTTTACACTCCCAACCGTCCTCTTCGCTCTGCTAATGCACGCCGACTCTCCTGCCTACGGATTACTTCCTCCCACTCCTACCTCCAAGATTTTTCACGTGCTTCTCCATTATTATGGAATTCCCTACCTCTCCACCTCAGATTCTCCACCTCCTTACAGAACTTCAGATGGGTTCTCAAGACCCACTTCTTCACCAAACCCAGCCAAATCTCATCTTAACCCTCTGTCCCACGCTCGGTCTACCCCATCTGTGTTACCCCTGTCTGTCTGCCCCTCCCCTTTAGAATGTAAGCTCTCACAAGTAGGGCCCTCTAATAATCTTTAACTGCACCAAATGCAGCAGTCTTCTGCCACCTGATACTTATTCCAGTGTCATCTGCTGATGTAGCTATGTTTATCTACCCTGTACTTGTCCTATATTGTCGTCAACTGTAAGTTGCTGTTTTCCTGTTTTGATTATTTGTTTATGTACTCTGTAATTGGATGCTGCGGAACCCTTGTGGCACTATATAAATAAAGAATAATAATAATAGAGAGGAGGGGTCCCAGAAGGAGACTGGTCCCGTTCTTTCTTAATACACCCCTCGGGCTAAATATAATTTAGCATCATTTTGAGGTGAAATGACACGATACTGTCCTGTTAAGCTGGAAAGACTTTACATCACCCCCAATGGGTCAAACTACTGCTTACCGAAGCTCTGAAGAGGAACCGCCGGATTAGATGCGGCTAAAATCTGTACGGTCCTGTAGGCAGCACCAGTGGTGCCCCACAGACCCTGCATCTGGCTAGCAGGGTGTCAGGAATGGCACAATATGGCCAGCAGCGCTGCTAGGAGCGGGTCTTCTGGGCAGCATTGAAAATATAACTTTCCTTTCAAGTTGGCTGTATGCCATCAATGTTTTAAGATTTTAAACACTTAAAATCTTTACAGCAAAGAAAATACCTAACAAAATATTTGTTTCCTCTCTATACAAGTGATTTCGTTTACAAAGATGGAACAAGTTACTAAAACAGCAAAGCTCTACAGAAGTACACAAAGAAACCACTGTAATATGAGTGTCATATACTATAAATATTATTCAAATAGTTTATATTATATTGAGATTTAACAGCTTTAAACTTTTCCTTTGAGGAAGTTAAGGTTAGCCAATATTAACCTGAATTGCAAGGAAAACACATTATCAATTAAAATCTGGAAACGCTAATCTATTGCCAAGGGACAGCTGTTCAATGTCCTACTTTATGAAAGCACATAGAACACAAAAATAAATAAGGCCGTTAAAATAATATACACTGGCTGGAGGGCTAACAAAGTCCTGTAGCCTTGTGTAAGCCTATGGAATGCGCAGAGCCTTATGTAGCTTAACACTTACAATCTGACCGCTTTCCTTGAACATATTACAGCAAAGTATGTAATAGAGTGTACATATATGGTAGCAATACACTAAACTAAATGCATCAATCAATAATATATCATGATTAAGATGAGGCACTCTACACATACATATGACAAGTCCAAAGCTGACGAAGATATGGAGGTAAATATAACAGCGAACTGCAGGCAGCAGGGGGTTCAACACGAGTCTGCCCATTGTTTTAACCACTTAACTGACAATTTTTCCCCCCAAAAAATGCTCATTTTTCTTTTTATGAGTGAATTAGGTGAAGAACATAAATTAAACCCTATCCAATATGATTTTATTTAAAAAAAAAAAAAGTTTTTTTTCTTTTCTTACAATCATCGGAGCATCGATCGGGAACATCATGACCATCAGAACATTGGTAACATCGCGACTTTCATTTTTAGAGCCCAGACAGCTGCCAGGTACACGGAGGGGCTCGAGGGCGATGATTTACACTTTCCCAGTGGCAGACGCTGGGGGTGGGGGATCCTGCTGTGCTGACCGATCAGCAATGATCGGCAGCACGGCCTCACTGGTGGCTGGGTGCTTGAAGGCCAGCATCAGCGGAGGGAAGTTTCCCTTCTCTGTTGCTGCTAACACTGTTTATCTGACTGGTCGCATCCTGGCCCTCATTCCGAGTTGTTCGCTCGTTAGTGGTTTTCGCAACGTAGCGATTTGTCGCAAACTGCACATGCGCAATGTTCGCAGTGCGTCTGCGCCAAGTAAATTTGCCAAAAAGTTAGGTATTTTACTCACGGCTTAACGAATAAATTTCTTCGTTCTGGTGATCGGAGTGTGATTGACAGGAAGTGGGTGTTTCTGGGCGGAAACTGGCCGTTTTCTGGGTGTGTGCGGAAAAACGCTGCCGTTTCTGGGAAAAACGCGGGAGTGGCTGGAGAAATGGGGGAGTGTCTGGGCGAACGCTGGGTGTGTTTGTGACGTCAAACCAGGAACGAAACTGACTGAACTGATCGCAGTGGCAGAGTAAGTCCCGAGCTACTCAGAAACTGCAAAGAAATTTCTTTTCGCAATTATGCGAATCTTTCGTTCGCAATTCTGCAAAGCTAAGATTCACTCCCAGTAGGCGGCGGCTTAGCGTGTGCAAAGCTGCTAAAAGCAGCTAGCGAGCGAACAACTTGGAATGAGGGCCCCTGTGCGACCAGGTCAGATAAAGCACTTGCAGGCATGGTCGCAACTGAAGCGACAATGCCAGGCAAGTGGTTAAAGTAGCAATTATTAAAATGACTGCTACTTTAAAACATCGGGTTGACTCTCACTGAACCTGCCGATGCCTGCAGTTCACAAGCTATTACATTTACCCTATAATCTTCAAATATATATTTACCAATGCAGTTATTATATAGTTATGTGTAGTGACCAGGTAGCACAGGTAAGAGACAGTGAAGAGAATATTATAGAATACAAAAATTGCATTGACTTGCAATTCACAGCGTCTTTGGCATTCAAATCGCTGGATGTAATAGCCCACACATCGTGGCATTCTGACATCTTTTCTGCATGCTTTTTATAAATAAATAATTGGTAGAAAAAAGCATATTGTCCCCCTCTCCAATGTAAAATTGGCAGTAGTGCTTTAGCCTAGGCTGGTATTGGAAAAAATAGGATTTTAAATACCTACTGGTAAATCCTTTTCTAGTAGTCCATAAGGAATATTGGGGACAGATTAGTACGATGGGGTATAGACGGGTCCAAAGGAGCCAGTACACTTAAATTTCTTCAACTGGGTGTGCTAGCTCCTCCCCTCTATGTCTCCTCCTACAGCTCAGTTATAGGTAAACAGTGCCCGAAGGAGAATGACATACTTGAGAGAAGGAACATAACAATAAAAAGTGTGGTGAGAATTTCACACCAGCACACCAATATATAACTTAGCCAGCAACATCTGGCAACATTAACAGCAACAGCTGAACAGGAACACATACAGAGAACCTGCAGAAAGTCACTGCACAGAGGCGGGCACCCAATATCCCTTATGGACTACGAGAAAAGGATTTACCGGTAGGTAGTTAAAATCCTATTTTCTCTAGCATGCATAAGGGATATTGGGGGCAGATTAGTACGATGGGGATGTCCCAAAGCTTCCAGAATGGGCGGGAACGTGCGGAGACATCTACAGCACCGCCTGCCCAAACTGGGTATCCTCTTTGGTCAGGGTATCAAACTTGCAGAACTTTACAAAGGTGTTCTTTCCCGACCAGGTAGCAGCTCGGCATAGCGGGCCTTCAGAGACTGTGGAACCGGTAAGGCTGCCGACACATAGGCCTGTTGGATAGTAAGCCTAATCCAATGAGCAATGGACTGCTTAGAAGCAGGGCAACCATTCTTTTGCGCATCATAGTGTTCTGAGCCACGGCTGTGGCTCATTCCTGTTTTGCATTTTGGTTATGTATTTTATGTTATACTTATGTTTATGTTCCCCGTGGGTGTCATGGGGTGTTCGGAGCTCACCCTTAAGGAGAGGGTACTGTTATGAACCACAGGTAGTGGTTCATTCCTATTTTATGTTTATAGTTGTCTTGCAGGCCAGGATTTCCCATTGCTCTGGCTTAAGAATACTCTTGTTTGCTGCCGGTGGTGAGTCTGTGTAATTGCAGCTTGTTCCCATGTGTTCAGCCTCACCTGTCTGCTGATTGCACCTCTCAGTTGTGCAGCAGGGCAGCTGCACGACATAATTAATTAAGACTCTGTTATATTCTGGCTCAGTGCAATTCACAGACGCTGGTGATATTTCCAGAGTTCCAGAGTTCTTGAGTTCTGAGCTAGTCCCTGCCAGTTCCTGAGCTCCTGTCTAGCAGTGTCTGTCTAGCTGCTTTGAGTGTCGGTTCCTGTGTCGATTCCAGTGTCGATTCCAGTGTCTGATCCTGTGTCCTGCCGTGAAGCGTTCCTGTCCAGGAGTCCTGTGGCTTTGTCTGTGCCTGGTCGAATATCCGGCTTCTTGGTGTCCACCGGTCTGTCGTTTGGGATTCTGCCTGTCCTCCAGTTCTGAGAGTCTGTGTCGGCTACATTGGGGGTTCCTGTCCGTTTGCCAGTATTTGTACCGGTTCCGTGAGTAGCGGCTTTGCCGCGTCCGTCAGCTCAGGCCGCAGTATTCTTTGGTTATAATTTGTTTCTGGTGTTTTGCAGAGGGTTCTGCTTGTGCTGTCACCGCCGGTACACAACGGTATTGTGTCGGCGAGTGGACAGCATTTCCTTTGTTGTTCTTTTCCTTTGGCGGCGTGCCGCACATATATTTAGGTTTAGGGTTGTTAGTAGCCCCTAGCCTTCTGTTTGTTTTAGCTAGAGGTCCCCTTGTTATTATCCTGTCTCGGTTCACGCCTTGTCTCAATCTAAGACCTGGGGGCATCGGAGTTGGGCAGACCTAATTCGCCCTTCAAACGCGGCTGCCGTGGGCCCAAGAAACCATAGTCACTCAGGCGTGAACGGACCACACGGGTGAAACAACGGAGGTAGGGTGCTAGGGGCTATTTCCACACCACACCTTATTTCAGCGTCACGTTCTGGTGCTCAGGACTCACTACGCAACATCTCCCTTGTTCTGAGCACCAGGAACCTAACACATAGAGCACGAACAAGGAATCCGTCTTTCTGATCCGAGACGTTCTTTTGATATAAATTTTCAAGGCTTGCACAGCATACAATGCCTCCGGAGGACCAGAAGTGTCAGAACTGGATAGAATCCCGATAGGTTGATTCAAGTGAAACGCGGAAACCACCTTCGGCAGGAACTGCTGTCTAGTCCTGAGCTCCGCTCTGTTCTCGTAAAAGATCAAGTACGGACTTTTGCACGACAAGGCCCCCAATTCTGAGACACGCCTAGCAGAAGCCAGGGCCAGTAACATCACCATTTTCCACGTGAGGTACTTATCTTCTACTGTCATCAGAGGTTCAAACTAGGAGGACTGTAGAAAACGTAGCACTACATCAGGTTTTCTGGCTTGCACCATAGTGGCAATGACCCTTTTTGGAAAGACCTTTGTGAGCTAGGATGTTCCGCTCAACTTCCATGCCGTCAAACAAAGCCGCCATAAGTCCGGGTAGACGCACGGTCCTTGTTGAAGAAGATCCCTTCTTAGCGGTAGAGGCCAAGGGTCCTCTACGGACACGTCCAGAATAGCCGCATACCACGTTCTTCAGGGCCAATCCGGGGCAATCATTGCTTCCACTCTTTGATGTCTGATCCGCTTGAGCACCGTTGGGATCAGCGGAATCAGGGTAAACAGGTAGACCAGCTGGTAAGGCCAAGGCGATGTCAGTGCATTCACTGCGCCACGTCACGTCACTTCTGGAATCCTGGCTCTCTCCTGCTCCTGTCACCGGAATACTCGATTGGGTAAAAGGATACAAGAGTGGTGATGTACAGTTGTCATGGTGACTGCTTGAGGACGTGACTTCCAGCTGGTCATATTGAGAGAGCCTGGATTCCGGAAGTGACGTGACGTTAACAGTTTATAGCGTACCACTGTCACTATGGTTACCGGGGAGGAGCCGCAACGTCAGTAGGTGACGATCGATATGGGGATCAGATATCCGGACCCGAACGGGCTGCTTTATGGACATGGTCCTGGTGGAAGTAGCGTCAGGTCCGTGATCTATACAGCGTCGCAGTCACCATGACTACCAATACTAAATGTATAATAAGCTTCAGCTGAGCATGCAATAATGTGATTGGGTGGAGGGAACATTTAAACCCCATTGAGGACTCTGACCAATATTCTGCCTTGACAAAGAACCAAAGAACAGGGTTGAAACGTGTTGGCCCAAACCAGACTCCCACAGTGCTTGTGGACTGACTTTGCTGATCTCTTGCCGGAGAAAGAAGTTTCCAGATTGCCTACCCGGGAGGAGGACTGGTGATATTAAAATATTATTAAGAACTGACTTATGCCGGTTCTTAGTACCTCTGGTAATTGTTGTGCACTTCAATATCCACAGGATTGAGGGGGAACACTATCTTTTTTACTTGTGTCCTCACTGTTTTTTAATATTTTGTGTGATGTGTATTATATGCTATTAAATCAATGTTCCTACACATGAAATGTTCTCTGTTTTTTCCCCTCATGTGCTGATTTATGTACATTGGTGTTACATCATCTGAGTAGGAAACGATCACAAAGAACATACAGCAGTGGCGTAACTCCCGCCCCTGCAGCCACTGCGGATGCTTGGAGGCGCAGGGCTGCGGGGGCGCCGCCACTGATTGCTGCTGTGAGTCCGGAAAGTAGCCGGAAGGCTTTGGTGGCCAACATCTGGGCGTGCAGGTTGCAAAACTGGGGTATAAAGTAGTCTTTTCTTGCAATGCCACACCCCTTTATGCAAAGCCACACCCATTTCAGCATGCCCACGCCCCCTTTTCGGCGCGCGCAGATTCATCACTTTGCTAGTGGCAATTATGGGGGGGTGGGGTGCCAGAGAATGTTCTGGCTTGGGGGAGAAAAATTTCTAGTTACGCCACTGACGTACAGGTTGAGTATCGCTTATCCAAAATGCTTGGGACCAGTAGTATTTTGGATATTGGATTTTTCCGCATTTTGGAATAATTGCATACCATAATGAGATATCATGGCGATGGGACCTAAGTCTAAGCACAGAATGCATTTATGTTACATATACACCTTGGGGGTCATTCCGAGTTGTTCGCTCGTTATTTTTTTTCGCTACGGAGCGATTAGTCGCAAACTGCGCATGCGCAATGTTCGCAGTGCGCCTGCGGCAAGTAAATTAGCACAAAAGTTTGGTATTTTACTCACGGCGTAACAACGTTTTTTCATCGTTCTGGTGATCAGAGTGTGATCGACAGGAAGTGGGTGTTTCTGGGCGGAAACTGGCCGTTTTCTGGGAGTGTGCGGAGAAACGCTGGCGTTTCTGGGAAAAACGCGGGAGTGTCTGAAGAAACGGGGGAGTGTCTGGCCGAACGCTGGGTGTGTTTGTGACGTCAAACCAGGAACGAAACTGACTGAACTGATCGCAGTGTAGGAGTAAGTCTCGAGCTACTCAGAAACTGCTTAGAAATTTCTATTCGCAATTCTGCTAATCTTTCGTTCGCAATTCTGTTATGCTAAGATACACTCCCAGAGGGCGGCGGCTTAGCGTTTGCAATGCTGCTAAAAGCAGCTAGCGAGCGAACAACTCGGAATGAAGGCCTGAAGGTCATTTTAGCCAATATTTTTAATAACTTTGTGCATTAAACAAAGTGTTGTACATTCACACAATTCATTTATGTTTCATATACACCTTATACACACAGCCTGAAGGTCATTTAACACAATATTTTTAATAACTTTTTGTATTAAACAAAGTTTGTGTACATTAAGCCATCAGAAAACAAAAGTTTCACTATCTCACGCTCACTCAAAAAAATCCGTATTTCTGAATATTTGGATATGGGATACTCAACCTGTATTGTATACACACTTTTTATATATTATCACAACATTGTGGTGATTGGCGCCCAGTGGTACATACATATACACCATACCTTCTATTTTACTGTCACAAATTTGTGGTGTTGTGGAGAGACACCCATTTGGTGTATACATTCCACATGGCTGCCTGAGTGCTTTTGTGCAGTTTTTGAGGTATCCGATAACCATTTTTTGCATGCGGCTAGGGTTATGCTTAGGGTGCAGTTAGGGTAATGGTAAGGGATAGGCTGCAGCTAGGGTTATGGCTAGGGACAGGCTATGGTTATGGTTATGGATATGAATAGGATGCGGTTAGGGTAATGGTTAGGCTGCAGTTAGGGTTAGGGATAGGCTGCAGTTAGGGCTATGGATATGGATAGGGTGCAATTAGTGTTAATGTTAGGCTGTAGTTAGGATTATGGTTAAGGATAGGATTCAGTTAGGGTAGTGGTTAGGGATAGGCTGCGGTTAGGGTTAAGGATAGCATTCAGTTAGGGTTATGGTTAGGGATAGGCTGCGGTTAGGGTTATGGTTAAGGATAGGATGCATTTAGGGTTGGGGTTAGGGATAGGCTGCAGTTAGGGTTATGGTTAAGGATAGGATGCATTTAGGGTTATGGTTAGGGATAGGCTGCAGTTAAGGTTATGGTTAGGCTGCAGTTAGGGTTATGGATAGGATGCGATTAGGGTTATTGCTAGGCTGTAGTTAGGGTTATGGTTAAGGTTAGGATGCAGTTAGGGTTATGGTTAGGGATAGGCTGCGGTTAGGGTTATGGTGAGGCTGCAGTTAGGGCTATGGATATGGATAGGATGCGATTAGGGTTATTGCTAGGCTGTAGTTAGGGTTATGGTTAAGGTTAGGATGCAGTTAAGGTAATGGTTAGCGAAGGCTGCAGTTAAGGTTATAGTTGGGGATAGGCTTCATTTAGGGTAAGGGTTATGGTTATGCAGTAGTTAGGGTAAAATAGTGCTGTCAACTACAACTCTGCTACTCTTTGTCTGCACAGTTCATACACTGGTTGGTATTATGCCCTGCCATTAAAAAGTTTCTGTTCTCTCTCCTCTCTCCTCTCCTCCTCTGGGCCAGATGCTTTGAATGTTCTTCGTGCTAAATGGGTAATAATTCTAGGCACGATTGAGGATGAAGAGTGGGATCATGTCCTTGGTTCCCTGCGGGAGGCCATGGCTTATGCTAGAGTCCAGCAGATTCAGCTGTACATTCTACACAGGGTCTACTGGACCCCGAGTAAACTGTTTCTGGAGGAAAACTGTTTTTGGAGGATCAGCAACTGACACCTGCCCTAAGTGTTCTGCTCTGACTGCTTATTTTTTGCATCTGCTCTATGCCATTTTGGATGAAATAACAACCTCTATAAGTCACACTGGTACACAGGTTCTTTTAATAGACCCACATATATGTGTAATTGGTTTGGATTTACAAGATACCCTATCTGCTCATCTACAGCTTTATGTCAACAACCTTCTTACACTGGCTCGTTTGGGTATAGCCTGTACCTGGATGGCTCATGACCCTCCCTCTGCTGCTTGGGTTGACTTACAGTAGTTGAAACCATGCTTTCCCATGGACGCTTTATGTATGCTAAGTGTAAATGCCCATTGAAATATGATAAGGTGTGGGGCATCTGGAAGACTGCTTGGTACCTTAATGATATCACCTCTTAACTTATGTAGTTTTTTATTTTTTATTTAATCCCTTGTTGCTCTTGACATGCACTAACCTGCCTCCATGTACAGTATAGCTGTATGTAGTCCAGCTTTAGAATATATTGATGTACAGGATTTTGATTATGTAATGGTACATGTCCTGCTTAGATGATTTGTCTGCTGGCTCGAAATCTATGCTCCATCCTAATGCTGACCTTTCCTTCTTGTGATGGCTGTGTGTCAATAATGCTCTTTATTGTCCTCGTCTCACACTTCGGATGTGAAAAGGTTAACACATGAAATGCACTTATTCTTTTGTTTTTGTTTTATGTATGTCTTGTTTCTCTGTTATTGAAAAGCAATAAAAACATTCTTGATTTAATAAAAATAGTACTGACGACACGCACAATGTGGAAATGTTTAACATATCGACATTATAGCAGTGTGGACATTGCGAATGTGTATACGTGAAATGTTGACATTCAGTCCATGTTGACATTCTTGTGTCAACATTCTGAACGTCGACTTGTATATCACACCCTTTTGTAACTAATGCTAGCAAGGTAGAGAAGTAACAATACTACTATAAAAGAAAGATTAAACTATACTAGAAATAAAGAAAAAGTTATGTTTCCTGAAACCTTGATTTACTGATTTACATAACTAAATACACAAATTTTCTATTTACTTATTCTACTATGCCTGTTGGTATTTTCGTTGGTCTCTATGAGCTTTGAATTAAATTTTTATATCAAGAGTTACAAACCTACTCAAACCTAATCATGTTTAGCTATCTCGTACATTATAAATACGGACAGTATTTATAGAATAGACCATTGTGTATTGATGAGACAACATGTTCTGCTACGCTGAATCTTGTTATGACAACGTAGGTGTCATGGTGTGTTTAGATGAACAGAGAGAGGGTAAGACGCTAAAACTATTATAGACTACCGTAGTCTAAAATGAAAAATGAAAAGCTATTTCAAGAGGATGAAAGAAAAAGCATTAGAGAAAAGCTAAGATGGGTGACATAAATGATCCCTATATTAGCTACAGAAAGGGAAAGAAAAATATATTTTGCCCATACCATGCACAACGCTAATCCAAGGAACCATGTAACTGTATAGAACTTTTACTGTTAGAATATAAGACGCCTTTGTTACACACGAATCACAAAAATGGGTATACTATATAGAACTCATTACTAACAAGAAACTGTCTCATTGTTATTAATGGAAAATGCTGTGGAAAAAGTATGCACAATATGGAAATAAGAAAATATAATTAAATATTGAAGTAAAAAAAAAAATACTTGCATGTACTGTTGTTATTTCATTCTCGGACCCTTAAATCTGAATCTTAGTAGTAAAATATCTATACAAGTTTATCTTTCTGATACAATTTCTCATTGACAGTCCTGACCAGTGCCGCCTCATACCCTGCTCCACGAGAGGGGGGGGGGGGGGGGGGAATTGTTGCGCACTGTGCTACGTTCTTGTCCCGGACTGCAATGCCCATGTCTTACTGTCTACCAGGTCCATTGTGCATGTGTTCTGGACTGGCAGTTCCAGGGAGGTGGCTGCAGCCCCTAGGTAAAATTCGCCTCTGGTCCTGACTGATTGGATACATGGGGAATGATATAAATATAGATTTCAACGTTCTGCCATTTATCTGATAAGTATCTGCATACTGTTACTATTCTTATAGGTGTGTATCATTTTGCTATGAGCAGAGCAGCACAAAATTTGCTCTACTGAATTTCTGAATGTAACAGACTATTCTGCACTGTATTTGTAATTTTATACTGTGTTTTTCAGATCATTCATTCTGGTGTGTGGTGTAGTAATGGTAAAGGGAATCCCACACAGAACATTTAAGGCTAAATTCAATCAGATAAATGAGTTGAATTCTAGGACCAAAAACACCATTAGATGTATATGCCATGGGACAGTATAGGAAAATTAGATCACCTCCACGTTTGCTGGAGTGAATTAAAGCACAGGAGGGGTTTTCAAGGTTGGTTGCCTCTGGTGTAGGGTGTGTTTTTTTGCCCCCTTTTTTAAAATAATCTATCCTTATGCTGGAAAGGCTAAGGTTCCAGTTTACATCATTACTGGGAAGTTCCATGCTGCTGCTGAATCTGCTATGATAATACTGACTTGCCCAGACAGCCTGATGTATAGATCTGACCATGCTTCTTGTTTAGAGCTAGAACTATATTACAGACCATATACCAAAAATGAGGCCATGGTATTGCAGTTTGTGTAGCATAGCATAGGTGTGCTCACTAAACAACTAGTAACCAGCTAAAACAACATTTACAAGTACAGTACTTACAACTAAGCCTTGTTCACCAGCTGCGCCCGGCTCCCCCTTAAAGAGAAATAAAATACATTAGGAGCATGGCCTTGAACAGAAGTGCATATGAAAGACGGTAAGGCAGAATGGGTTGCAGCTGAAATAGTGGCTATTGGGATCCCAGCATTCATGATACCAACGCCAAAATCCCGACAATACCAACAGCCGGAATCCGGGCGCACCGGGGCTATTCCCACTCGTGGGTGTCCACGACACCCATAGAGTGGGAATACAGCCTGTGGGGAGCACAGTGAGCCACTGAGCCCACAGTGTGCCGAGCGCTGTGAGCCCGCAAGAGGACTCTTAGCGCTTGACCCGCTACCGGTATTCTGGCGGACGGGAGGCTGCTGTTGGGATATTGACAGCCAGTATCTCCTCCACCGGTAAATCGTATGTATCCCGGCAGAACAATTAGGTAAAGAACTCCTTGAGACATTAGTTGCCATATCTGTTTAAATCTTCATTCTTAAACTCTAAAATTAATGTTACAAATATCTGAACAACTTAACATTGCGATCCACAAACCATGATATATTTTTATGTCAGTAGAGTAGTCATTAATAGTTATAGGGTAAATTAAAAAACAAAAAACAGTTTAAAAAGAAATCATTTAATAATATACATGAAATGACTAATGTGTAAATGTCTTCATCTTTCATTTTTGTCTCAAATTATCACATATTGTAAAAAAGCCTGTGTTATTCATACACTGATGGGAGATGTAATGAACTGTGATTTGTCAAAATCTCAGTTTTAATGTGATTTATGCAGTGGAATTGAAGGGATGTAGTCGGGATCCCGGTGTCGGTATTATGACCACCGGGATCCTGACCACCGGGATCCCGACCGCCAAGAATGCCGACAGCTGCGCCAGGGCTATTCCCACTCGTGGGTGTCCATAGAGTGGGAATAGAACCTGTGGCGAGCGGAGCAAGCCAACGGGCATGCATCGTGGTGAGCGCAGCGAGCCCACAAGGTGCTTTCTAGCGCTCGCCCCGCTGCCGGCATCCGGGTGTCGGAATATTGACCACCGGCATGTTTTGCTTTTACTAAAATAACCCCTTTAACTCTTGCATGGAGTGGACATTCCTTCCTACAGTTACATCTATGGGGTATATTCAATTAAAGTCGGATCCATTCCGACATGCATTTGTCGGAATGGATCCGACAGGACCTATTCAATGAACGGCCAAATCCTACTGTCGGATTTGGCAATTCCCAGTATCCCGTCCAGCTGCTTCTGTCAGTGCTGGCCAGGGAGCGCTGCGGCAGAGAGGAGCCTGGCTGGGGGGGCGCCCGTTAAGTACCTGCGCTGCCGGGAGAGAGAGGGTTGCCCATCAAGTACCTGCGCTGCTGGGAGAGTGAGAAGCCTGGCTGGGGGGACACCCTGCTATATAGAGGTACCTGTGCCCTGCTGCCCCTTTAGCCTGCCGACCCGCTCCTCCGTCTCATCTCCTCAATCCAACTTTTTTTTAAAGTCGGATTGAGATTGTTGGAAACGGGCCAAAAACTGTTGAATTTGGCCCAGTTTGCGACATAAGCACGTGGATCGGCAGCTATTCCGCCGATCCACATGATGTCCGACCAGTTGAAATGCTCGACTTGTCGGAAAAATATGGGGTATACTGAATAGGTGGGAACACCTTCCGACCTAAACAAGTTGAAAACTGACGTCTTTCCGACAAGACGGCAGTTTCGATTGTAATTGAATATACCCCTATGTCTGTCTGTTCTTACTCACTGTTGTTCCAATTGTAAAGCGCAACGGAATATGCTGCGCTTTATAAGAAACTGTTATTATTATTATTATTATTAATAATAATAATAATAACATACATTAACTTGCATTATAAGGTTATATTATAATTTTCCAACAATACTACTTGAATGTCTGTGACATATTGCTGAAGTTAAAGATATTTTGTCAGTTTGCTATATACTGGGAACAAACTGGAAAATCCACATAAGACCTAAAAAATAGAGACTTGAACGAGTGAACAGTCACATATATATGTTCCTGGTTCATTGTTGAAATGAGTTGGATAACACCTTTAGGTTAATCTGGAACGTGTCATTCGGACACATCAGAAATAGCCTAGAAAGTATGTCTAAAGCTAGCTAATTTTAACTTTTATTTTTTATTTCAGTGTTAGTTAATATATTAGGTTCAGGGGAAATTTAAGGAAAAATACTTCACAGAAAGGGTTGTGGATACGTGGAATAACCTCCCGTCAGAGGTGGTAGTGGCTGAGACAGTAGAGAAATTTAAACATGCTTGGGTTAGGCATAGGAATAGCCTTACAAGGAACTAAGGATAAAATAGTGTTGTTACCTAAAGGATTAATATTATTATTATTATTATTATTATTATTATTATTATTACATTTTATTTATAAGGCGCCACAAGTGTTTTGCAGCGCCGTACAAAGGACAGTACAGGGAGACAAAACTTAGCATTACAGTAAATAAATAACAAAAATAAAGTACAGGTAACAAAGAGTACCACATTTCTCAAAACATAATACAGCTAAGATGTAAGTAGTGAGGGAGTGATCATCATACTACTAGGGGCTGGTGCCCATAGATGGAGATGAGCCTTTACCAGCAGGAGAAAAAGCGGGTAAAGATGGTCGCTGAGTAGGAGAGAGCTGCGAGTGAAATGTGTCGAAAAGAGGGCTTTGACAACAAGAGGAAAGAGGCCCTGCTCTGAAGAGCTAACAATCTAGTGGGAAGGGGCGACAGACAGATGACATGATGACATGAGGTGTAAGAAGCGGGAGGTAGCCTGATGGCAGTATGTAAGCAAAGCCGAGATGTTTAAGGCATGAGGCAGGGGGATGGAGGAGCAGCCTCAGGACTAGGTTATGCATTGGGAGGGTATGGTTTGATGAATAGGTGGGTTTTTAGTGCCCGTTTGAAGCTTTGCAAGGTCGGTAAGAGACTAATGGAGCGGGGGAGAGAATTCCACTGAAGGGGTGCAGCACGGGCATAGCCTTGAACTCGAGGATGGGAAGCAGTGACCAGGGCAGTGGAGAGTCGACGGTCATTGCCTGACCGTAGGGGGCGGGAGGGAGTATGAAGGGAGATGAGGTTGGAGATGTAGGGAGCAGTAGAATTAGAGATGGACTTGTATGTGAGGGTGAGGAGTTTGAAGAGGATTCTGTAGGGGAATGGGAGCCAGTGTAGATTTTGTCGAAGGGGAGTGGCAGATGTGGAGTGGCGGGAGAGGAAGATAAGCCTAGCTGCGGAGTTCAGGACAGATTGGAGGGAAGTAAGATGGGAGAAAGCGAGGCCAGTGAGGAGAACATTGCAGTAGTTGAGTCGTGAGATGACCAGTGAGTGGATGATAAGTTTAGTTGCACTCTGGGAGAGAAATGGCCTGATGCGAGCAATGTTGAGTAGCTGGAACTGACAGGATTGTGCCAGAGCTTGGATGTGGGGTGCAAAGGAGAGGGAGGAGTCAAGAGTGACGCCCAAGCAGCTGAGTTGGGGAACGGGGGAGATGATGGTGTTGTCAACTGTGATAGAGATATTGGTAGGGGGTGTTGCTCTGGGTGGGGGAAAGATAATGAGTTCACTTTTGTCCATGTTGAGCTTCAGAGAGCGCTCAGACATCCAGGAGGAGATTGCGGAGAGGCAGCTCGAAACCTAAGTGAGGACAGAGGGGGACAGATCAGGAGAGGAGAGGTAGAGTTGAGTGTCATCAGCATAGAGGTGGTATTGAAGGCCAAAGGAGTTGATGAGTGCACCCAGGGAAGAAGTGTACAGGGAGAACAGAAGGGGGCCAAGGACAGAATCCTGAGGGACACCAACAGGAAGGATGGAAGGGCGTGAGGTGGTGCCGGAGGCAGACACAGATTAGTGGTTGGTGAGGTAAGAGGAAAACCAGTTAAGGACTGTGCGAGAGAGGCCAATGTTTTGGAGTGTGCGGAGGAAGAGAAGATGATCCACAGTGTCAAAGGCAGCAGAGAGGTCCAGAAGGATGAGCAGAGAGAAGTGGCCCCTGGATTTGTCCGAAAGCAGGTCATTGGTGACTTTTACCAGGGCAGTCTCAGTGGAGTGGAGTGGGTGACTGAAAACCAGATTGTAGTGGATCGAGGATGGAGTTGTCAGAGAGGTAGCTTGTGAGACGGCTGTAGACCAGTCGTTCAAGTAGTTTGGAGGAGAAAGGGAGAAGAGGGATGGGGCGGAAGCTAGTGAGTGATGAAGGGTCAAGGTTTGTTTTTTTGAGAATAGGTGAGACCAGAGCATGTTTGAATGGTGAAGGGAAGATGCTGGTAGAGAGCGATAGGTTAAAGAGGAGAGCAAGGTGGGGGCAGGCAGTGGGGGAGAGGGAGAGGAGAAGACGGGAAGGAAGGGGGTCCAGGGGGCAGGTGGAGGGGAGGGAGGATAAGATGAGGGAGTGTACAGTACTTCCTTGTCTGAAGTGGGACGAAAGAAGAACAGGGTGGGATAGATGGAGGGGAGGGGGCTGCAGAGGGATGACGGGAGGAGATGTCGTGTCGGGTATCCTCAATTTAGGCAAAGTCATTGGCACTGAAGGAGGATGGGAGGGGAGGAGAAGGGGGGCGAAGGTTAAATAAAGGGTAAAAAATTATACAATGGAAAAAATAAGGTTTTAAACCTACCGGTAAATCGTTTTCTCCTAGTCCGTAGAGGATGCTGGGGACTCCGTAAGGACCATGGGGTATAGACGGGCTCCGCAGGAGACATGGGCATTATAAAGAACTTTAGAATGGGTGTGCACTGGCTCCTCCCTCTGTGCCCCTCCTCCAGACCTCAGTTAGAGAAACTGTGCCCAGAGGAGACGGACAGTATGAGGAAAGGATTTTGTTAATCTAAGGGCAAGATTCATACCAGCCCACACCATCCACACCGTATAACATGGAATATACTAACCTGTTAACAGTATGAAACAAAACAGCATCAGTCCGAGACTGATCATAACTGTAACATAACCCTTATGTAAGCAATAACTATATACAAGTCTTGCAGAATTTAGTCCGCACTGGGACGGGCGCCCAGTATCCTCTACGGACTAGGAGAAAAAGATTTACCGGTAGGTTTAAAATCTTATTTTCTCTTACGTCCTAGAGGATGCTGGGGACTCCGTAAGGACCATGGGGGTTATACCAAAGCTCCAGACCGGGCGGGAGAGTGCGGATGACTCTGCAGCACCGATTGACAAACATGAGGTCCTCATCAGCCAGGGTATCAAACTTGTAAAATTTTGCAAAAGTGTTTGAACCCGACCAAGTCGCCGCTCGGCAAAGCTGTAATGCCGAGACACCTCGGGCAGCCGCCCAAGAAGAGCCCACCTTCCTAGTGGAGTGGGCCTTCACCGAATTTGGTAACGGCAATCCAGCCGTAGAATGAGCCTGCTGAATCGTGTTACATATCCAGCGAGCAATAGTCTGCTTAGAAGCCGGAGCGCCAACCTTGTTGGCTGCATATAGGATAAACAGAGCCTCTGTTTTCCTAACCCGAGCCGTCCTGGCTACATAAATTTTTAAGGCCCTGACTACATCCAAGGACTTGGAATCCTCCAAGTCACTCGTAGCCACCGGTACCACAATAGGTTGGTTCATATGAAACGAAGAAACCACCTTAGGCAAAAATTGAGGACGAGTCCTCAACTCCGCTCTATCCACATGAAAAATCAGCTAGGGGCTTTTGTGAGACAAAGCCGCCAATTCAGACACCCGCCTTGCAGACGCCAAGGCCAACAACATGACCACCTTCCAAGTGAGAAACTTTAATTCCACTGTTTGAAGGGGCTCAAACCAGTGAGATTTCAGGAACTGTAACACCCCATTAAGGTCCCATGGTGCCACAGGAGGCACAAAAGGAGGCTGCATGTGCAGCACTCCCTTTACAAAAGTCTGGACTTCTGGGAGAGAAGCCAACTCCTTCTGAAAGAAAATCGATAAGGCCGAAATCTGTACTTTAATGGAGCCCAATTTAAGGCCCATATCCACTCCTGTCTGCAGAAAGTGGAGAAAACGGCCCAGATGGAAATCTTCCGTAGGAGCATTCTTAGCCTCACACCAAGATACATACTTTCTCCAGATACGGTGATAATGTTTCGCCGTCACCTCCTTCCTAGCCTTTATCAGAGTAGGGATGACTTCTTCCGGAATGCCTTTCCCAGCTAGGATTCGGTGTTCAACCGCCATGCCGTCAAACGTAACCAGTCGTGGAACACGCAGGGCCCCTGTTGCAACAGGTCCTCTCTTAGAGGAAGAGGCCATGGCTCTTCTGTGAGCATTTCCTGAAGATCTGAATACCAGGCCCTTCGAGGCCAATCTGGAACAATGAGTATTGTCCGCACTCTGTTTCGTCTTATGATTCTCAATATCTTTGAGATGAGTGGCAGAGAAGGGAACACATAGACCGACTGAAACACCCACAGTGTCACCAGGGCGTCCACTGCTGCTGCCTGAGGGTCCCTTGACCTGGCACAATACCTCCGAAGCTTCTTGATGAGGCGTGACGCCATCATGTCTATTTGAGGAAGTCCCCAACGATCTGTTATCTCTGCAAAGACTCCTTGATGAAGCCCCCACTCTCCTGGATGGAGATCGTGTCTGCTGAGGAAGTCTGCTTCCCAGTTGTCCACACCCGGAATGAATACAGCTAACAGAGCGCTTACGTGATTTTCTGTCCAGCGAAGAATCCTGGTGGCTTCCGCCATTGCCACTCTGCTCCTTGTCCCGCCTTGGCGGTTTACATGAGCCACGGCTGTGACGTTGTCTGACTGAATCAGAACCGGTAGGTCGCGAAGGAGATTCTCCGCTTGACGAAGGCCGTTGTATATGGCCCTCAATTCCAGTACACTGATGTGTAGACAAGCCTCCTGGCTTGACCATGTCCTCTGAAAGTTTCTTCCTTGTGTGACTGCTCCCCATCCTCGGAGGCTCGCGTCCGTGGTCACCAGAACCCAGTCTTTAATGCCGAACCTGCGACCCTCTAGAAGGTGAGCACTCTGCAGCCACCACAGGAGAGACACCCTGGCCCTGGAGGACAGGCTTATTGTTTGATGAAGTTGAAGATGGGACCCGGACCACTTGTCCAGAAGGTCCCACTGAAACATCTGCGCATGAAACCTGCGAAAGGGGATGGCCTAGTAGGACGCCACCATTTTCCCCAGAACTCGAGTGCATTGATGGACTGACACTCTTTTCGGTTTTAACAGGTCTCTGGCCATGTTCTGGAGTTCCTGGGCTTTTTCCACTGGGAGAAAAACCCTCTTTTGTTCCGTGTCCAGAACCATGCCCAAGAGAGATAGCCGAGTCGTTGGAACCAACTGCGACTTTGGAAGATTTAGAATCCAGCCGTGCTGCTGCAGCACACTCAGGGAGAGTGACACGCTTTTCAGCAACTGATCTCTCAATCTCCCTTTTATCAGGAGATCGTCCAAGTACGAGATAATTGTGACTCCCCGCCTGCGCAGGAGCACCATCATTTCCGCCATTACCTTGGTGAAAACCCTCGGGCCGTGGAAAGCCCAAACGGCAACGTCTGAAACTGGTAATGACAGTCCTGTACAGCGAATCTCAGGTACGCCTGATGAGGGGGAGATATGGGGACATGAAGGTATGCATCCTTTATGTCTAGAGACACCATAAACTCCCCCCCTTCCAAGCTGGAGATAACCGCCCTGAGCGATTCCATCTTGAATTTGAACTTTTTTAAGTACAGGTTTAGGGATTTCAAATTTAGAATGGGTCTGACCGAGCCATCCGGTTTTGGGACCACAAATAGGGTTGAGTAGTACCCCTCCCCCTGTTGAACTAGGGGAACCTCGACAACCACTATCTCCCTGTCTGGCGAAGCCGATTTGAAAAACCGGCGAGGAGGCACGTCTTCGAATTCCAGCTTGTAGCCTTGGGATACAATTTCCATTGCCCAAGGATCCACGTCTGACTGAACCCAGACGTGGCTGAAGAGTCGAAGACGTGCCCCCACCGGGGCAGACTCCCTCAGAGGAGTCCCAGCGTCATGCTGTGTATTTAACAGAAGCCGGGGAGGACTTCTGCTCCTGGGAACTAGCCGTAGCAGGCAGTTTTTTCCCTCTACCCTTACCTCTGGCGAGGAAGGAAGAACCCCGACCTCTTCTGGACTTATAAGATCGAAAGGACTGCATCTGATATTGCAGTGTTTTCTTCTTTTGCTGTGGAGAAACATAAGGTAAAAAGGTAGATGTACCCGCGGTAGCTGTGGAAACCAGGTCTGCGAGACCTTCTCCAAATAAATCCTCACCTTTGTAAGGCAAAACTTCCATATGTTTCTTTGAGTCGGCATCACCCAACCATTGGCGGGTCCACAGGGCTCGCCTAGCAGAAATCGCCATGGCGTTGGCTCTCGAACCTAGCAGACCAACGTCTCTCTGAGCATCTCTCATATACAAGACTGCGTCTTTTATGTGACCTAAGGTCAATAAAATGGTATCCCTATCTAGGGTATCGAAGTCAGCTGACAAGGTATCAGTCCAAGCTGCTACAGCGCTACAAACCCAAGCCGACGCTATTGCCGGTCTGAGCAAGGTTCCCGTAAGTGTATAAATTGATTTTAAGGTAGTTTCCTGTCTGCGATCAGCAGGATCCTTAAGGGCTGCTGTGTCTGGAGACGGTAGCACCACCTTTTTTGACAAGCGCGTCAACACCTTGTCCACCCTGGGTGAGGATTCCCACCGCAACCTGTCCTTCGCAAGGAAAGGATATGCCATAAGAATTCTTTTGGGAATCTGCAACTTCTTGTCTGGAGTTTCCCAAGCCTTTTCAAATAACTCGTTCAGCTCATGAGATGGGGGAAAAGTTATTTTCTTTAAACATGTGAAACCCTCTTGTCAGGGACAGAGGGGTCATCCGTGATATGCAAAACATCTTTTATTGCAATAATCATATAATGAATACTCTTGGCCACCCTTGGGTGTAACCTTGCATCCTCGTAGTCGACACTGGAGTCAGAATCCGTGTCGGTATCAGTGTCTGTTATTTGGGACAAGGGACGTTTTTGAGACCCTGAAGGGCCCTGTGATACCGTCAAAGCCATTGATTGACTACCTGTATTATCCCTGGACTCTGCTTTGTCCAATCTCTTATGTAACAAAGCCACATTTGCCTTTAAAACATTCAGCATATCCATCCAATCATGTGTCGGCGTTGCCGACGGAGACACCACAATCATCTGCTCCACCTCCTCCTTAGAAGAGCCTTCCACTTCAGACATGCCGACACACGCGTACCGACACCCCCACACACTCAGGATATATCTATATGGAGACAGCTCCCCAATAAGGCCCTTTGGAGAGACAGAGAGAGAGTATGCCAGCACACACCCAGCGCCAACTGACACTGGAAACCAAATTCCCAGACAAACAGCGCTTTTATACAAATATATATATACACTCACTGCGCCAATAAAAAGTGCCCCCCCCCCATCTTTTTTGCCCTCCGTGACCGTGTTCAGCAGGAGAGAGTCCGGGGAGCCTGCTACTCTGCATGTGCTGTGGAGAAAATGGCGCTGCTTAATGCTGGAGGATCAAGCGGCGGGCTTCGGTCCCGCTCAAACAATCAAAAAACTGGCGGGTGTAAATAATATACTGCCTCCGCAGTATATATACATCTGCCAGTGTCCCTTGAGGCTATTAATTGCTGCCCAGGGTGCTTCCCCCCTGCGCCCTGCACCCTTACAGTGCCTGCTGTTGTGTGTGTGTGTGTGTGTGTGTGTGTGTGTGTGTGTGTGTGTGTGTGTGTGTGTGTGTGTGTGTGTGTGTGTGAAGTCTTCTTTCTTCTGCTACTCACCTGGCTTCTATCTACCAGCTCTGTGAGGAGGACGGAGGCGCGGCTCCGGGACGAACGGCAAGGGTGAGACCTGCGTTCCGACCCTCTGGAGCTAATGGTGTCCAGTAGCCTAAGAAGCAGGGCCTATCAGTTAAGTAGGTCTGCTTCTCTTCCCTCAGTCCCACGATGCAGGGAGCCTGTTGCCAGCAGTGCTCCCTGAAAATAAAAAACCTAACAAACTTCTTTTTACAGAGAAACTCAGGAGAGCTCCCCTGCAATGCACCCAGTCTCCTCTGGGCACAGGATCTAACTGAGGTCTGGAGGAGGGGCATAGAGGGAGGAGCCAGTGCACACCCATTCTAAAGTTCTTTATAGTGCCCATGTCTCCTGCGGAGCCCGTCTATACCCCATGGTCCTTACGGAGTCCCCAGCATCCTCTAGGACGTAAGAGAAACCTTATAAAAGTGCGCAATTAAACCAAGTGCAGCTAGAAAAGGTCTAAAGTGAGTATACGTCCAAAATACATACAAAATAAATAGAAAATTGGAAATATGAATTGCACACAAATCAAAGGGCATTTGGGGTAAAAACATTAAAAGATTTATTTTATAAAAACAACTATGGGGCAGATGTATTAAGCGTGGAGAAGGGATAAAGAAGTGATAAAGCAGTGAAAAGTGCAAGGTGACAACGCACCAGCCAATCATTACGGATCTGAAAAATTACAATTAGGAGCTGACTGGCTGGTGCGTTATCACCTTGCGTTTATCACTGCTTTATCACTTCCTTATCCCTTCTTCAGGGATAACGCCTCTGCCTGTCAATCAGAAGATGCATTCGCACAAGTGAGATGCTTTCGCGGGCGCACAACTTCACTGGGCTTCAGCATGCGAACACTGCGGCCGCAGCTTTCCATGCTGAATTAGGCCCATAGTGCATTACATCTTTTTGTGTTATATAAGAATAAAGGTGGTCATTCCGAGTTGTTCGCTCGTTGCCGATTTTCGCTGTATTGCGATTAGTCGCTTACTGCGCATGCGCAAGGCTCACAGAGCGCATGCGCTTAGTTATCTTACACAAAAGTTAGGTATTTTACTCACGGCATAACAAGGTTTTTTCATCGTTCTGATGATCGTAGTGTGATTGACAGGAAGTGGGTGTTTCTGGGCGGAAACTTGCCGTTTTCTGGGCGTGTGCGAAAAAACGCTGGCGTTTCTGGGAAAAACGCGGGAGTGTCTGAAGAAACGGGGGAGTGTCTGGGCGAACGCTGGGTGTGTTTGTGACGTCAAACCAGGAACGAAACTGACTGAACTGATCGCAATGGCTGAGTAAGTCTCGAGCTACTCAGAAACTGCTAAGAAATTTTTATTCGCAATTCTGCTAATCTTTCGTTCGCAATTCTGCTAAGCTAAGATACACTCCCAGAGGGCGGCGGCTTAGCGTGTGCAATGCTGCTAAAAGCAGCTAGCGAGCGAACAACTCGGAATGAGGGCCAAAGTGCGGGTAAATATGCAGCATATTTCAAAATAAAATAGTTAGACGAAACAATATTTTTAACTTAATGCACCTCTAGTTGTGTAGGCGTATCTGCTGCCAACATTTTTATGTTTTATTATTTGACCAGCAGTGTTACATAGATTGACGGCGGGTGCACCATCTTCCACCACCCGTCCCGAGGCCCTACACACAAGTAGGATTTTTCGTTTACTACTTACCCCCATGAGTACGGCGCAATAATAACTAGTCTATCATATTCGCTGATTTATACAAAACTAATAATGAAGGTTTAATCAAAATTGGTTCAGTAGTTTTTGAGTTAACTCAGAACAAACAAAAAAGAAAACTTTTTCCAGTTACAGAAAAAGTTACAATTTTATTTATATGTATTGATAAGATTCAGTAAAGTCCATCAGTTTACTATTATTATTATTATTATTATTACTACTACTACTACTATTATTATTATTATTATTATTATTATTATTACTTGGAAATATATTACATTAACATTTTCCATTATTATATTGCTTCTAAACTATTTATTTAAAAAAAATGTTATAATATTTTGTTTGTCTGTTAATAAGGTATAGACTTACTGGAACTCCAGATATTCCTCTTGGTCCATCTTTGCCCGTGTCACCTGGTGGCCCTCTGGGACCTGGTGGCCCAGGAGGTCCTGGTGGGCCTGGTGGCCCTGCCTGTCCTTGATCACCCTTAATAATAAGCAGATAGTTAGACACAAAAGACCTGCAACATGATGCATTAGCAATGTAACAAGTATGCATTGTGCACTGCTGCTACTGTACAATGAATGCCTAAGGCGTGTACTATAATAAATTTAAGGTATTTTTATAAACAAAAAAAGGAGATAACTAATAATTTTGTTATTTTTAAACATAAAAAATATATTTTTTTTGGTGCAATTATTAAATGGAGTGTGCCACCTAAATTGCATAAGATAAAAACAACTAAAAATGAGCAGAACAATGCAACATCACAAGAATTAACATGAAGCGCTGATTTTGTAAAATACCTTCAAAACTTGTAGCCTACATGTGATATGGGGAAAATGCTCCCTGTATCCCGGTTTTTAGCGCATTTGAAGTACAGATGACATGTATATTCTTGTGATGCTTGCATGATCTGCTTTCATTGTTTAATCAACACCATTGCCTAGAAATGCACAGTACAGTACATGGCATGCATTGTGCAAGAGTGCAATAGGATAGGCAAAGAATTCTGCAGAAGTAATAGAAGGAAAGAGTCAACTGCAAAGTTTATCTGACGGAAGAGATTTCTAATTAATATCTTATTGATTCCAACAAGATTTCATTAGAAATACAGCTGCTATAATCAAGAGTTAACATTTACTAAAAATATATATAATACTATGTATATGCAATATATTACGTTCTTCAAAAAACACTAATACCTTCAGGCAACCATTAGGTAACCAAAACAATTAATACTATCAACTAACCATATTATATGTTGCCTTTTGAAAAAAAATTAAATGTATAATAAAAATGCAACTACAGTACAGTAAATTAAAATAAGGAGCCAAAAACTCTCAAATGAAATGCAGACACCTAAAACCATTCAGCACTACCTTAATCAAGCGGCGTTTAATGAGCTGCTGATCAGCAGAAAGAAAGCCATGATTGATCTTAGGAAACACCATCTGATCAGTGAGGTGAGGTCAAAGGTTGTAGTTCAGAGATGAGAAAGTTGGAGGACAGACATCAGAAGGCCCGTAGAAAGAAATAGAGACATAAGCATTAGGTATAAATAAACAGCAAAGTACATACTGACGGTTTGTTTTGTAGAGAACTCGTGCTTTGTTAATAATGCCATTTTATATGTTTATATTAATGGAAAGACCTTACCTACAAAAAAGCAATCTAAAAGATACATTGTCCGTTAGCAATAAGGCAGCCATTTACAGTGCCTTTGTTGTAATGTACCTTTTTAATGAGACATCTAGTGTGTAATCATTAATGGATTCTGAGGGCACGGTTTCCCTGAACAAAGTGCCAGTAGTACTGTACATACAGTCAGAGACTCCAGTCAGCATTAAGTTACACAATCTATACAATTTTATCACCATTGTTTTTATAGAAACATCCCATAATTTGCCTTTGTAGAAAAAGTTTGATGTGGAAACTCTAAATGAATGGATCATTAAAATTCCACCAAATTTAATAATTTTTGCTTGTGACTCTTGTGTTTATTAATCATGCTGCTGGACACCTGACTGGACGTAAGCACCTTATCCACAAACCTTGACGGTCAGGATCTGATTACTATGTAGAGCAGCCATTGTAGGATAGCCTGGCAAACCCTAGGGACACAACATAACATTGCACCAAAACGAACCAACACAAATACACCACAAAGACAATTTACAGTGAATTATGAACAAACAAGTAGGTACACAGGTTACAGCTATGGTTAACGATAAAATACTAGGTAGATGACAGACACAAAAAATAATTACAGAAGAGAACTGAGGTCATGGTTACATATACAAAAAACAATAACAAAGTCAAAATTCTGGCTTTATAGTCCATTGTTCAGCCTTTTAAATAACCATATCCCCAGGGCTCTCCTGAAAATAACAGTACAGTATTTTGAATTATATTAACATTATTATTCCCGAGTCATATTTTAAGCAATAGGGATCTACTATATATTGAGACCATGAAGTGAACTTTTTAAATGTAAATAACCACTGATTTTACCTTGCTTCACTTTGTATAGAAGCTGTATATCTTTCCACATGTGCCCCATCTCTCATTTTACAATGTACTGTCAATATTACTTTCCATATGTTTTGCTTTCATTTTGCTGCTGCATTACGTCTGTGCAAATACAGTACATTATCTACCACTCCATCGTCTATTAAAAAGGGGTGAGACAGAGATGGGAAGACAAGGAGGATGAGAGAGAGATGGCAGGAATACAGAGCCTCTGACATGTTCCTTTCCATGAGGTACAAAATGCTGTGCTCCTGGGCTTCCCTCTTAATGTATGATTGCTGTTATCTGTGTTGAGCTAGTTCATTGATGAGAAAGGTGTTTCAACACAGGTGACAGCAATCATAAATTAAGAGGGAAGTTCAGAAACAAAGCAATTTGTACCTGATGGAAGGGGTCACGGAGGGTCTGGGAATAGCGGGAGACAGAGATGGATGGCAACATGAGGGGAGAGAGAGGGAAAAAACATGCAACACCATGCACAATAGCTACTGACTAGGCAAATGACAAGCCCAAAATTCCTTATTAGCAGTGTGTAGCTCACAAGAGGACCACCAAAAGGGATGAGGGGGGCTACTAATTACCCAGACCTGGGCTTGTTGGAAGGGACCTACACTAATTAACACCCTCACCTCTTCCTTGTCAGCAGCTGCAGCAGCCCCTCTCCCTAGCCCTATCTCTGTGCTGTGCTGTAGTGGGACCAGGGAGGATGCGGCCACTGAACAATAGTCTCCTCTTCCTGGGCGGTTGTGAACAAAGGGGGGAACGATCACACTGATCACCCTCCCCCTAGATTTGCATGACTAAGGGGCTCATCCCCCACCCCATCTTCCTTTTTAGCATGCAGCATCCCCTTTTTTCCACTAAGGGGATGTGGCCATGACTACCATAATTAGGCCATGCTCCCAAAAGTACCCGAGGCCCGGAACACCTCTATATGGCCCTGATGATGCAAGACAATCGATCTTCACATACAAATATATAAAGCTAGAGCTTCAGACTAGAATACTTTTATTATTCCAAACACTATCACACTAGTGTTATTCTGGAAAACTCAGTATGCATGATGAGCAAATAGATAATATAAAATATAAAGCTCTGAATTGTAATTTTACAACATTTTCAGCACCGGTATAAAGACTCATATTCAAAGCATTTATGATAGTGCTCCTTTTTTAAAGAAAAAAAATTCTGTAATTTTTTCTACTTGGGCAAATAAACTATCTCTTTTACACAATTTCTCTACCTACAGAGAGAAATTACATACAGTGAAGTGTGATGACTTTTGTGAGAATTATATTCATTCCTTTAAAAGAAAATATTTTTATTAGTTAACAATTAAGGGCAATGAACAGCATAGGCTTCATTGCAAAACTGACACTAGAAACTGAAATTGGAGAAAGCCGTTATACTGTAGTATATCCACGCAGAAGTGTACTTCTCATACATACATATGATTCTTTCAGGATGTTCTGAATTACAGACCCTGGCTTTAGTTTATGCAGTCAAATTTAAATGCAGTGTAAGTAGACAATTGTACGTTTATAATGGGTTCTGCTTTTCTGAGTGAAAACCAATGAACGCCATCATCAAATTCTAATTGGCTATTTAAAACTTTAACTTTCCCTTAACAGAATGATGCATCTAACTAGTAGAATAACAAGTACTGTTAATCAAGAACGGAAAGTAATGTTTTAAAAAGAGAATTGCAGAGGAAAAAGTATCCAGGTAAAAATGTATCTTCAATATCCCAATTACACTCAAAGCTTTTATCTTAAAATCAGTACATTAAAGGCCAGTACTCACTGGCCGATGTCAGAGAGATGTGTGCTGAGCGAACCGCTCAGCACACATCTCTCCCGGCGCTCAGCACAGCGCGATCTGTGCTGAGCGTGCGGGGGGGAGACGGGGGGGCCGCTCACTTCACCCAGCGGGTGAAGTGAGCGACCCGCTAGATTGGCCTGCATGCAGGCCAATCTAGCAGCAGCGATAGCGATGCGCGGGGCTGCGCATCGCTATCGCTGTGGGGGCTACACACGGAGCGATCGTGCTTAAAATCTAAGCAATCTAGTCAGATTGCTTAGATTTTAAGCAGCGATCGCTCCGTGAGTACCCCCCTTAAGACAGTTGTTCCCAAACTTTCTTGAATCACGATGCCCTAGAGCAGTGGTTCTCAAACTGGTGTGCCTCAGGACACTTGCAGGGGTGCCCTGAGCTGGTGGTCCAGGACCAATTAAAATTATTTATGGTCAATGCAATAGACAAAACCAGTGCTGGTGGCTGCTAATTATAAAATATGTGGACAAACGGAAGCAAATCTGTCCCTCACCAGTCACCACATAACTGAACCTAAGGATGACATATAAACACAATTGACCTCATTTAATATTTATTTGTAAATTTCTCAGTAAGAAACTTTTGGCCTAGGGGTGCCGTGAAAAATCTTCTGATACTCTATGCCGCCCTGATTTAATAAAGTTGAGAATCACTGCCCTAGAGTATCAGCTTTTTTTCAAGGAACACCTAGTCCAAAGGTTTCTTATTGATAAATTCTAAATAATATATAAAATTAAGTAAATTGTGTCTTCCTGTCACTCTTACGTTCAGTTATATTATGACTGGCAGCCACCAGCGCTGGTTTTGCCTATCATTTTGACCATAAATTATTTGTTTTAGTCCTGGACCACCAACCTGAGGCACCCCAGCAAGAGCCACGCCGCACTCCTAGGCACACAGTTTGGGAACCACTGCCTTAATACGAAAATGACCTACTACATATACTGCTAGGATAGTATATTATTTTATTTTATTATATATTTTAATGACCTTAATAGGAAGGGTTTGCTAACCAATCAAGTAACATATTGTTTCAGTTTAACCATCCATATTCTTTTACCAGTTTTTTTTTTATAGACATGTACTTTATAGTATATTGTGAAAGAATTTGGCTTGTACACTTGTATGTCTCTTGAACAAATTTGGGCTATATGAAGTTGTGAAATGCTGAGAATTTCTGTATAGGAATATACTCTCCTGATCAGTTACATATATTATTTCTACAATACTATTGTACTGTATGGTTCTTTTTCCCACTTTGCTCCGGCAGATGTGAAGCAGGGTGGCATGGTAAGAAGGGCTGGGATTGCCATTATGTGAAACAAAGTGCAAGGCTGTACTGTGGGCAATGGACCAGTGCTACATCTCAGGGCACAAGGCCACGGGAGTGCACGGCTATTACATCTGTGCAAAGCCTGCTGGATGCTTGGAGAGGCACAGACTGATCCAAGAGCACACACAGACCCAGCTTCCAGCTCTAGGCTTCTTTTTCTTTGCAGTGCACATGATGTAATGACATTGCAGTACTGACAGAGATGCGGAGCAACCACTGGCCATCAAGGAACAGAAGACAAAGAAGAAAAATAAACAATAGTCAAAGATTGTGGTCAAAAGGGAACTGGGGAGGGCAGTGGTCATTTTAAATGCCTAAGCAAATTGGGGTGATAATCAAGGCACTAAAGTACCACATTTGTATGCATCTGTGTGTGACTGAGTCTGACTCTGTGTAACAAGGACTCTGATGTGAACAACTGCAGCTTTTCCACATGCTGGGTCCTGTTGTGCTTCATCTGCAACTTTGTATATGAGTTATAGCAATTCCTGTACAGCCCAGGATCTCTTTTACACTGTGAGCAGCTTTTTGCTTCACCTGCGATACAACAAGTGGTGCATACACACGGTGAGATATTGACTATCTCCGATTTTGACTATCTTTACTTGAGATTTTGACTATGTGCCAATTTTGACTATCTTTACTTTACTATTGGCTAAGGGCTCGTTTCAGTAAGGATTGCAAATTTGAATTTGCAGTCCTTGTGAATGTATGCTGGGGGCCGCCCATCGCAGGGCAAGGCAACCCAGCATGCTGACCGCTGCTCCCCCCCCCCCCACATGATGAAACAGAAATTGCGATCGCTGTTTTTGCTTCATCGTAGAAATTAGGGTAGCCTCCTGCTGGAGCACCTTGACTGCGCCCGCAGGAGACCCGCTGCCATCTTTCTGATTGGGGTGGCTGCGTGTGACATCACGCAGCTGCCGTGATCATGCCCACGCCACGCCCCCATTTGTGTAACGCTGGCTACACCCCCACAACGCTCCGTCTCCGCCTAGGAAACGAAGCGTTGCCGCCCCCCCACTCCACGAACACCTCTGCCTGATTGACAGACATTGGCATTCACATTTTCTACGGCCCCCCGCAGAAAATGCGGGTGCATGCACAGGACAGACGCTACCCATGCACCTACATCTTTTCTGCAATTGTTGCGTGTTTTGCAATCCAACCTAAATCAGCCCCTATATGCGATTTTGACTATACTATACTTTGTACTAGATGGTCAAAATTGCCTTGCCTGCACAGTCTATTTTTTCTTGCGATACCGACCCCACGGAAAGCGCGCATCAGTATCACAAGCTGTGTGCACACGATATTGACTAACTTTCCTTACGATTTTGACTCTTATAGTCAAAATCGTTAGCATACATCACACCGCGTGTATGCACCTTTAGAGACTATGGGGGACATTTATTAAGCAGTGATAAGAGCAGAGAAGTGAGTCAGTGTAGAAGTTGCCCATGGCAACCAATCAGCACTGATGTAACATCTATTATTTGCATACTATAAAATGATACAGACCTGCTGATTGGTTGATGGTGCCACTTCTCCACTGGCTCACTTCTCCGCTCTTATCACTGCTTAGTAAATGTCCCCCAAAATTAGAAAAATATGGTACACTACTCCTCTTGAAGCATCTGTCACACAGAGCGTCTAGCTCCATATGGCATAAAGACGCTCAGTGTATGAGGACACATCTATGAAATTTGTGGAATCCTTTCAATTAAAATGAATTCCTGTTTTTGCATATTGGCACAATAAAAGACAATCCTACCAAAGAACACTTTAATCTTCCCAACGCCAACCAACAGGAGGACACTGTTACAACCTTGCAGTGATTGTGACTGACTCATCATGTGCCTAGCCATATAAACAGGATAAATACATCACATAGGCGCACTGTTTTGTTGTATTTCTTGTATCAACATTATTAGTACTATCCTCTAGTTTAGTGGTTTGCAGTGAAGATGGGACATGGTCAGGGGCCGATTGGGAACAAAAAGCCCTGAAAAAATTTGTACTAGTGGCCCCACATGGGCAGCACCAGAGGTGTAAGGTCTAGCCATGGGCCATGGCAGCAGCACCCTCCCCCCCGAAACTTTCCAGATAGTGGGCATGTCCAGCATCAAGGGGGAAGTTAAACAGAAATAAAATTAAATATTATGAGCACATTATATGATACACCTGTAGAATTTAGGAAACTATATCATTCTTTAGAAAGATATATTTTCTTGCTTATTACACCAACCATATCCCAATCACTATTCACTCAATCTTATATGTCAGCCAAGCAGGCAGACAGAGCATACACTAGATCATCTGCAATCACAGGCTAAGTGGCAAAGTCATTTTCATATATGCAAATTATTATGCATCTTATTCATTATGTCTATAAAAAGGACCACATGTCCTCAAACAAAACAGGCCCCATGGGTGCGGCGGCCCACCGGGAATCTTCCCTGTAAACCCTACAACCAATCCGCCTCTGGACATGGTTCAGGGACGTGCGGTGATGTAAATGGCTCAGGAGGCACTGGCTAGTACCAGAGCCAGTTTTCAAAGGTGTCATGTGGGCATTATACACAGGTGCAGCAGTATATACTGCTAGAAATGTGGTGAGTATTGATTAGAGATGTGGGGAAAAGATAGACAGGTGAAACACTGCCTCATCTATCATAGGCTTTTTACTCTAGAGTTTTGATTATAAAAATGATTAGAAAGAATAATACAAAGAAGATATTTCAAATTTATTCTAAGTATTTTTCATACACTTTATATAGTCAAAACTCTGGAATATACATTAGTATGACAGAAAAGGCTCTGCCTCACCTTCCTCATCTCACGGCACGTCACTGGTACAGTATATATGGTATATAGAGGCAGTATGCCCAACTCCATGTATGACACCAAGGGTCACCGAGGTCCTCAAATTTCTCACTCATGGTAGCACTTTTCTCATTAGTTTGAAAAAGGGCAATTCTCTTCCAGATACGTTGCTCTATTGCTCAATAAACACTGAAGCAAGTATGTCTGGAGTGCTGTACTTGCGCACTCTAGTTGATGCATGTATATGTATACATATGTTTTTAGGATTTATTGTTAAAGTTAATGTTAATATAATATTGCAAATAAAAGTAATAATCATTTTATTACTTGATAAACCTACTGCTACTACAAATAATACAATACTTTTTATACATACAGTAGCACTAAAAACAAAGCTATTTAAACCTCAAATCCAACACTGGAAATATTTAATCTCCCTGCCAATATGTTTTATTTTTTTATAAAAATAGATTTTTACAAACTTGTTTTACATTTGTACTGCCAAAAGATGCGATCACAATGCAATTTTAAATTGTAAATATCTCTGTATGCCAAAATGCTGACACTGCTGATTAAAATATTACATTAGACAGCTATTGAAAGCTTTACAGCAAGTTAAAGTTAGTTGCTAAATTTTTTGGATTTGCTCTGTTTCCACTTTCCTCTAAACTTTTTTCCCCCTTTGTGTGCTGCCAATAAAGCCGCAGTGCGTAAGGTTATGTGCTTGCGAGAAGGCATGGCAACAAGAACTGCCACCTGCTGCTTCCTTTGCACTTCCTTAGGTTACAGCCAGCTGCTGCTATTACACATTGCATCACACAGGCCTGCAGCCAGAGCAATCCTGACATTGTGCGGCAAAGCCGTTCCTGGCTCTGTGTCTGAACTCACAGTTATTCTGCTGTACTTTATTCCTCTGTCAATGACATATTGGCAGATCAGTAACTGATATTCTCTTTTTAGGTCATACAGAACTTCTTGGAGTCACAGTTCAGACAAGGCTCAAATGCCCTGGGTCCCATTAATTAATGTAGTAAGTGATTTTAGGCATAAAACTTGAGCCATAGGCCCTCATTCTGAGTTGTTCGCTCGCTAGCTGCTTTTAGCAGCATTGCACACGCTAGGCCGCCGCCCTCTGGGAGTGTATCTTAGTTTAGCAGAAGTGCGACCGAACGATTAGCAGAATTGCTACTAAATAATTCTTTGCAGTTTCTGAGTAGCCCCAGACCTACTCCTAGATTACGATCAGCTCAGTCCGTTTAGTTCCTGGTTTGACGTCACAAACACGCCCTGCGTTCAGCAAGACACTCCCCCGTTTCTCCAGACACTCCCGCGTTTTTCCCTGACACGCATGCGTTTTTTAGCACACTCCCGGAAAACGCTCAGTTACCTCCCAGAAACGCCCCTTTCCTGTCAATCATTCACCGATCAGCAGTGCGACTGAAAAGCGTTGCTCGAATATCAGCAAATCTACTAAGTTTTGTGTTAAATAACTTAGCGCATGTGCTCTGCGTACCATGCGCAGTTAGCAACAAATCGCAGCATAGCGAAAATCGGCAACGACGAACAACTCGGAATGACCCCCATAGTGAGAAACTGTTAGTTTTTTGTAGTTTTTTTTAAAAAATACTAGTATATGTTTAGGTCTAAAACCATGTAACTCAGAGGGTGAAAGGTCAATTCATGCACGGTTAGGAATTTCAGGTCATATATAAATGAGATGTTTGGGGCCAGAGCACTATATCAGCTGATTAAGACAGAAAAATACTATTTCAATACTAGATGACAGTAGGTAATTCTATTAGTTACAGCAGATTCAAAAGGAATTACATGCTATGTATTGTTAATTACAGAATGTGACCTTTACTCTTAGAATGATTAAATATGAGATTAATACATGCCAGTTGTGGACAAGCTGTAAGTCTACTTGATATTTATTGCAGTGCAGATTGACAAGTGTAATCATAATTAGAGTATGATGCTGAGTAATGGAAAGTACAATCACAATGCTTATGTATGGATGGCACTGCAGCAGAGATTGTTAGCATAGTAATATAGGGATGTAGTTATGTGTCACATTACCAACAGCTACATCCCGCCCCCCCTAAATCCCGTCAGTCGGCATGCTGACTAGCAGGAACTATTTCCCACTCGTGGGTGTTCACGACACCAATAGAGTGGGAATACAACCTGTGGCGGGTTGCCACCAAGCCCGCATGGGGCTAGTTGCGCTCGCCATCCCCCCTCTCCCCCTCGCGCTGGCATTCCGCCGCATACCCAACACGTAATATACAGTATATGTGTGTTGTATTGGTTTAATAAACAACAACAGGGCTTTCTATATGATGGTGGAAATCGTTTTTCAAGAGTTGATACACAGCACCACCATAGTACTGCATAATTGTTACAGGAAATTATCTTATGGTTTAAGTTACAAAACTCTTTTTGTCAGATAATAAAAAAACAAACTTTTTTTCTTTCAACACATACAGGGTGATTTCATTTAAACATGTATCAAGTTAAAGACTATAGACATAATATGGAAGACCTATGGTGAAGGGCGTGGCTACCATAGGTGCAGGGAGTGCAGCTGCTATGGGGCCCAGAGCTGAGAGGTCAAAGATGTCAAAGATACATGTGTTATATAAGTTTTCTCCCATTGAGTGATGCATAGAGGCAGGGCCGGTTCCGGGGCTTCTGGCGCCCCGGGCGGCATTAGGGGGTGTGGCTTCACACAGGGGGCGTGGTCATTTACGCCCCCTGTACAGACTGAAATGATGTGCGGTGCGCGATGACGTCATCGTGCACTGCACAGCAACGGACCTCTCCACGAAGGGAAACTAGACGCGTACGCATCTAGTTTCCCTTCCCAGCGGCAGCGGGGGGGCAGCGGCCAGCGGCAGCAGGGGGGCAGCGGGGGGCACACAGCAGCAGCGGATCTTGCCCTGGTGCGGCGCCCTCCGGAAGGCGGCGCCCCGGGCAAAAGTCCTGCCTGCCCGTGGCAAGATCCGCTACTGCATAGAGGCACTAACAAACTATTACCTTGGGGCCTACGATATATTTAGTTATGACTGCTGACCTGCTTATTGTAGTGTGGTATAAAATAAACAGGAGGGCATTATAATGTCACATAATATGAACTAGGGGCACTGTAATGTGGCACAATATGAATTGGATACACTGTATGTCATAATATGAATTGCAGACATAATGTGTACTGGCAGCCCTACAATGTGACATAATGTGAACTAGGGCACCACTATGGGTCCTAAAATAAACTAGGACACTATTATGGGGCATAATATTAACAACTGCTACAGAGAGGTGTCTCTGTAGAAGAATTGGGACAGGGGGCTTTTCAAAATGCTGCTATGGGGTCCACAAAGTTCTGGCTACACTCCTGCCTATGGTCTCTGATTACAGACATTAGTAAAATAAGCTGCTCATGTACATTATCATTATGTTATTTTGACACTCAAAATAATGGTTTGCATTCATATTAAATAAAGCAGTAAACTGTATTTACCATAGGTATTCTCTCAGTCTTATTAGTTCAAGTCTATTAGTGAGTCTAAAGTTCTTATGTGCCTTAGAGCTGTAGACAGACGCTACTACCGCATCACTCATTGCTGGCCCCTACCTGCTGAGCCTGAGGTGACCCTTCCTAGCCTCTAGAGTCCAAGTCTTGTTGGATGATGATGTGTTATCTTGTAAGACACTTCCCAAAGCTCGGCAGAGGTTGCTGTACTCACAGCACATGGTAGCCACCAAGAATACCCTTAGGAAGGAAAATACTGTACAGGTTGAGTATCCCATATCCAAATATTCCGAAATATGGAATACTCCAAAATACGGATTTTTTTGAGTGAAAATGAGATAGTGAAACCTTTGTTTACTGATGGCTCAATGTACACAAACTTTGTTTAATACACAAAGTTATTAAAAAATATTTTATTAAATGACCTTCAGGCTGTGTATATAAGGTGTATATGAAACATAAATGAATTGTGTGAATGTACACACACTTTGTTTAATACACAAAGTTATTAAAAATATTGGCTAAAATTACCTTCAGGCGGTGTGTATAAGGTGTATATGAAACATAAATGCATTCTGTGCTTAGACTTGGGTCCCATCGCCATGATATCTCATTATGGTATGCAAGTATTCCAAAATACGGAAAAATCCGATATCTAAAATACTTCTGGTCCAAAGCATTTTGGATAAGGGATACTCAACCTGTACTGCCATCCAGACAGTATCTGTGGGGACTGTGTGTAGGCCCCCAACACCCCTCCTATAATCCCGCTTGGCTCATACATACATGTATATCTTCTCACCTGGAGTATCGCAATACACTCTGCCATAAAAAGAATTCCACCGCTTGCAGCTTGTTAAAAGTGCAGCAACCAGGCTGTTACCTAATTAGCCCTGTTCCTGCCATACAAATGCGGGTCTCCACTCCATTCACTGGTTTTCTGTAAGATGGCAAATCTATTCCCAAAAGCCTAAACAACCAGGGTCCAACGTACTGGTGGGATGAACAATCCACTGAACTAATGACTCATGACCCAAAATGGGTATTTTGTTTCTTGTACTTTGTATTTCATATTTTGTATTCAATCACTATAACTATTGTAGTGCGCCCAAGATGACGCTTCCTTGTTACTCTCTATGAAACTCGCTGCTTTGAGAGGCCACCATTTAGAAACCTGTAAAACAGATTTACCTGCTCACACAAGCATTTGGTTGATGTTTCTTTATTTTCTAAAAAGACCTCACATGCTTACCTGTCTTTTCTGTAGTCTGTTCATATTTTATACATCTATTCAGTAACGTGTTTTTTTATAACTTTGATGCAGGAATAGTGCTAAAAAATAAATATATTATTATTGTCTCAGCTACTGGAGACTCACTTTTCTGCTCACCTTCACCACCTCCCCCGTCCTCCCTCACAACCCATAACTTTGACACTTAAATCATAGACAAAATCAGGTTATTCACTTGGTATGTGCCAAGAATAGTTCACCCTACTCTACTACTTTCCCCAATCTACTATAATTGTATTCTTCTACTTTGCCAAGAACGGGTCATTGCCTTTATAGCTCATTTCTCCTTTTGTCACTCTCCACGGACACATCCTTATCCAACTTCAAACATGCACTCATTCCACAATCCTAAAGAAACTCTTACTTGACAACATCTCTCTCCACATTTTATGCCCTATTGCACGTCTCCCTTCACTGCAAGCTACTTCAGCAGCTTTGTTTTTTGTCTCCAATTCACTCACACTCTGCCCTCTCACTCCATTCTCCATACTTTATTCCTGATCTTGTCTGCTGCATTTAAAATCATTGATACACCCTTCTCCTGCACACCGTACATGGCACTGACCTTTGTGTACTTGTTATCTCCTAGATGACTTCCTATTTATCCAACCTCTCCCTCCTTTCTGCCTCTGGCACATCCTCCCCTCCACTCTGATTATCTTTTGTGGTACCAAAAGCTCTAACCTCAGACCTTTATTATTCTCTCTGTACACTTCTACTCTTGGTGAACTCATTTGCTCAATAGTTCCCTAGTAAAATTGCTATACTGACATTACTCAAAACCACTGTAGCTCTTTTTTCATGATCTTTCTCATCTCTACTATGTTCAACCAGATCTCCCAAAGATACCTATAACTAAAACATGTCCAAAATAAAATTATCATCCACTTCTCATCCCCATGCAAAATATATCCATTCTCTCATCATCTTATGTCTCAGCTATACAGACTTCTCTTGTCTGGGAAATCCCTCCCTGCCTCATTGCTTCTTATTATTGTCACCACTCAGCAAGCCCCAGCCCTGTCTCCCCAAATCCTTCAGAATCCAATTCAGATGATTAAACCTCACCTACAAACAGGGCATTTTAACAGAGCAATGCACTGGGGAGAGCAATGCACTGGGGCCCCTACACACCCATTCAAGAGACTAGTTAAAAAAAAAATCGTAACATGTCCCTCCTGCGCAGGGGCATTTTAACAGAAGAGTAGGCCTATGTGCAAACTCCTCCATCTGGACCACCTCCTCTGCAGCCGGCTCCTAGCAGCACCGTAGACTCTGAGCATGAGAGGGGCACAGACTCTGTTGCGCATGCGCAAATCTCTGGGGAAATGGTGCAGCGGGTATTTTCCCAGAAATGTCCTTACTACACATGCGCAAAACTCTGGGAAAATGGTCACCGCGCCATTTACCCAAAGATTTTTGGATAGATGCTGCCAACTGCAGGGGACTCCAGAGAGGTGAGTATTAAAAAAATGGGTGCAGGGTGTGCGGTGGGCCCGTGTGCACAACACAAACTGCACTCATTACAGATATGCCACTGCTCTTGTGCTGTCTCTCCCCAAGCTTTCATACAGTGAATGGCTATCAGCATTCTAATTGGTGGATAGCTCCAGTAATCCATCAATCAGCATACAGACAGCCACTCACTGCCTAGCTGCAGGCTGGGAGGCATGTAGAGAATGCTGTATCGCCACTTTCATTGTAGGACCACCCAACCCTGCTCGAAGACCCCTAGAATTGTGGGGCCTTGGGCAGCTGTCCAGTGTGCCTAAACATTAAGATGGCCCTGCCTATAAAGCAAATATTGTACAATACAACCTCTCCATTAGCCTCTGATATGATCCTCGCATATTTTCTCTGTCATACTCATATAATGAAAAATGATTAATTCAGCCTGCTAAAGAGCTTTATTTCCTTATAAAATATTAGTAGTGATTTAGTCTAGAAATGCCTTTCACTTCTGTTTTCCCTTTACCTATATATTGAGGCACTCTGTACAACATTGCTGTATAGTTAATTTTCTACACTAGCCTAATTTATTTTTAAAATTCATGTGAATCCAGTTATGTTATAATTGATGTATAAAATTAAAATGTAAGAAAGCTGTAACTTGGTAGCTTTGCTGCTGGTTACTGTGACATCACACCTAGCCTGTGACATCACTAGCCTGTGACATCACAATGCTTCATCCTGTAACATTCTGTCTATAGCTGCAGAAGTTTCCAGTTACCATGCAGGAAGACAGGTAGGAGGAGGTGAGTCCTACATAGCAGGATATGATGGAGGGGGGTAAGGAATACAGAGTGCGGTATAGTCAGCTCAAAGGCAAGACAAGATAGAAGATAAAACCTGGAGCAGATAACTTGGGTCTCTATGAGACAGAATCTTGGTTTTGAATGAAAAAGTCAATAAAATAGATAAATTGCAAACTAATAAAATTGAAAGTACTTAAAATGTAGTAGTACAATTATACACATACAGTATGTCTGACCAATAAATTATGGTTATTTAGCAAAGAGATTTGCAGAGTGTCGGGTGACCGACAAAGAGATCTGCAAAGTGTCAGTTGAAGACGACGGGAGGCGTCGCAGTGGCAGCAAGGACTTGAGGATGAGCAGGCGGTAAGGTACCATACTTATGTAATTGTGTGTGTGGTGGGGGGTATTGGGAGCACAGTACAAAACAGAGACTATGGTGGGGAAGCGCGGACAATACAAACTAGGCAGGTGGAGGCAGCTCAGTATAGGACACAGGCAGATGAAGGCAGCTCAGTATGGTGTGGGACAGCGGCGGTGCTAGAATGTTTGCTGCCCCCTTGCAAACTATAAATTTGAGCCCTCCCATACTTGGTAAAGTGACAGCAGGCAGCCTGAAAAGGGGGTGTGGCCTCACAAAGAAGGGGCGTGGCCACACAATAGTACTCCCAATTAAAATTACACCACACAAAAGCACAATCTTATTCACATTACACCGCACGTAGTGCCCCTAATACATAGTATGCCCTTATTGACAGTACGTCACACAGTAGCGCCCACTAGTCAGATTAAGCTACACAGTAGTGCCCATTATACACATAATGCCCGCAGTAGTAATGCCCCTTACAAAAAATGCCCACAGTAGTAGTGCTGCTTACACACATTATGCACGCAGTAGTGCCCCTTATATGCATAATGTCAACAGCAGTAATTCCCCTTGCATGATGCGCTTAGTAGTTGTGCCACTTATACACATAATGCCCTCAGTACTAGTGCCACATTTACGCATAATGTCATAGTAGTAGTGCCCCTTATATACATGATTATATACATAATCCCCACAGTAGTAGTGCCCCCTATATGCACACAGTAGGTGTGCCCCTATACACATAATGAACACAGTAGTAGTGCCCCTATAAACATAATGTCCACAGTAGTAGTGGCCCTTGTACACCTAATGCCACACAGTAGTGCCCTTTACACATAATGCTTTATACACAATGCTCATAGTAGTGCCCCTTATACATAACGACCACTGTAGTGTTCCTTATACACATAATGCCTACAGTAGTAGTGCCCCTTACACATAATGCCCACAGTAGTAGTGCCCTTTATACACATAATGCCCACAGTAGTGCCCCTTACACATAATGCACACAGCAGTAGTGCCCCCTATGCACTTAAAGCCCACAAAAGTAGTGCCATGTATACACATAATGTCATTTCTAGTATAAAGGATAGTTACAGTAGCTCCAAAATTATGCCTGTAACCTGTATATTGTGGGTATGGTATGGTATGATATTAACATGGTCCTATCACTAGGGAAGATAAAACCTGGAGCAGATAACTTGGGTCTCTGAGACAGAATCTTGGTTTTGAATGAAAAAGTCAATAAAATAGATAAATTGCAAACTAATAAAATTGAAAGTACTTAAAATGTAGTAGTACAATTATACACATACAGTATGTCTGACCAATAAATTATGGTTATTTAGCAAAGAGATTTGCAGAGTGTCGGGTGACCGGCAAAGAGATCTGCAAAGTGTCAGTTGAAGATGATGGGAGGGGTCGCAGAGGCAGTAAGGACTGTAGGTTAACATGCAGGAGGTAAGTTACCATACTTATATAATTGTGTGTGTGGTGGGGGGTATTGACAGCACAGTACAAAACAGAGACTATGGTGGGGAAGATTGGACAATACAAATCATGCAGAAGGGGGCAGCTCAGTATGGTACATACAGATGGTGTGGGGGCAGGGGCGGTGCTAAGGTGTTTGGCGCCCCCCTGCAAATTATAAATGTGAGCCCTCCCATAAAGTGACAGCTAGCTGGCTGAAAATAAGCAGTGCGGCCTCACAAAGAAGGGGCGCCACCACACAATAGTACTCCAAATTCAAATTGTGTCACACAAAATCACAGTCTTGTTTACATTACACCGCACAAAGTGCCCCTGATTCATAGTACACCACATAGTAGTGTCCTTTATTTACATTACATCACACAGTAGCACCCCCTAGTCACGTTATGCTACATAGTAGTGCCCATTGTACGCATAATGCTCACAGTTGTAATGCCCCTTACAAATAATGCCCACAGTAGTAGTACTGCTTATACACATTATGTCCACAGTAGTGCCCCTTATATGTATAATGTCAACAGTAGTAATACCTTTTATATACATGATGCGCACAGTAGTAGCGCCACTTATACACATAATGCCCACAGTAGTAGTGGGGAGCCTATTTTTCTCTGTTTTTTTTTCCCTAATGTCAAAACTGTAAGAGCTGCTCCTCTGGATATAGTGAACTGGGTGACCTTTTTTATCAATGAACTGCGGGTAGATATATTTACACACATAGAATATCCCATTGCAAAGTGACTGATAGGAAGTCGGCACTTGGGGTGGTAACTGGGGTGGCTAACTGTACACAGGCGTATCATTTCTATTCAATCACCTTTCCATGCACGTGTATAAATTACCCATTGCGACCTGTGTATCTGCTGGAGAGCCCTGTGTCTAGGAGACTTGCTCAACCTCCAACTGCTCAGACTCACTCAGGGTGGACTGCGATGCAATTGCGAACAGCAAAAGATTGCAGCAACGATTGTTTTAACTACCACAACTGAATCATGCTCACAATTACACCATTATATTTTACCAATTTTATCACATTTAGCAACTAAGGGGTCAGTTTAATTAGGTGTGAGTTTGTCTTACAACAGCCGCATTTTCTGGCAGCCTAAACTCACTCAAAAGTGCCCGCAGCCCTGTCTGGCCACAAGGAGTGCAAGTTTGGGTGCCGTTGTCAATGTTGAAGCATCGCAGCACTGGCAACTCGTACCTACTGTAATTGGGTTGACCTCTAAATGTTAGCAATTTATAGCTTTTATTATTTACTAGTCAAATTTCTATTCTGAAGGTACCCACTTATTACTATAAGAAAGAACTTGTCCCCCCTAATGTGTGTACTATATAAAAAGAACTGGTCCTTTAGATTAATTGTCCTTATTGTAGGCATTTTCCATGTCCTCAATAGTTACAGTAACATATTTACATAGAGAGATTTGTCTCTCTATACATCCACACCACTGTTTGCAGTTTGTCTCTCTGCTTATTCATCCACTAACAATGTTTTTTCTTCTTTTCCTCTTAGTCTACCAACAGTTGACCTTTGGCAAGTATAGGCAGGTATAGGTAAGTATTCTACCCTGCCCATAAGCCATAGCTCCCAGTGGGGTTAGATTTAGGCTGCGGGTGGGTAAAGGTTAGGGTTAGGCTGCGGGTAGGGTGGGTTAGGGTTAGGCAGTGGGGACAGAGGTTAGGATTAGTGGAGGTCAGTTTTAGGCTGTGGACAGGGAGGGTTAAGGTGGTGGGGAGAGGGGAAAACACCCCTTACTCACCCCTGTCGGGCTATTTTGCACCGCGATCCTGGCGCTGGTATTACAACCAATAGGATCCCGTGCGCTGGGATAGCATACAGACCCCTCTATTAGTACACCTCTTAATGCCCAGAGGGAAGGGCGAACCTGAGGCCATGGTTCCCCAGAGGTTTTCCCCCAAGGGGGTTTTCCTCTCCTGAGTGCTGAAGGATGACTCTTTGTGAGTCCAGAGGTGTAGCTTTTATGCCATAATGAGTACCAATCTCATGCCCATCCCTGCAATGTATAAGAAGTAAAATAATTGCTAATGCAATCACTTTACTTCTGTGCTAGTTCTTCACATGTGCTAGTTCACATGTGCATTCGTCAGACTGCGTATGTGAGAGCAGACGGTAATGCAGAGGGATCCCAAGGATCCTTCTCCTGGGAAGAATTGCATAATGTAGCCCACCGGATACAAACGCCATTCAGAAATGGCATTAGCTGCCAGGCCAATCACAGAAATGCTTCGCATTCTGGAGCTTGGTGAGTTTCGCAGTTTACCAACTGCCGTAGAAACTTTTGGTGGCTGCTTTGCAATCACAATAGGAGGAATGCAGCAGATATCTTCAATATCTATTGCAGCCCCCAATACATACATTCAGGGGCTGTATAATATATGTGGGCAGACCCCAAAACCGACTGTTTTCTGAGATGTCTTGCAAATATTATTTTTTAAATATTCTTCATAATACATTTTTTATATTTTAGCACAAACTAAAAAAAAATGTATGTATTCATTGCCTGAGTCTCCGTTCTTTATTGCATGATAATTTCACAGGGTCCGCAAATTATTACTCATATGGCTGTTACTCTACTGTCCTGCTGGTGCTCCTGACCTGCTGTATAGCAGCTAGACATATGTTTTATATACAGCGCTCTAGGGGAGATGTATCAAGCCTTGGAGAGAGAGAGAAAGTGGAAATGTCCAAAGCACCCAATCATCTTCTGTCACTTATCCAGTACAGCGCGTGAAATTATACCTGTAGTTAGAAGCATCATTTGCTTTGGGAAAATACCCAACTTTATCTCTCTCCATGGCTTGATACATCTCTCGGAAAATATCATGTCTCCCTTTCACTTAATTAACAAGTTAACTTAATAATTGACAATGTCTTTGTCTTGGAAACAGGGTAAGAAATTCACAGTATAAGATAATATTAAAAAGGGTTTCCATCTTCCGATAACAGTTGTAACACTGTAGGGGTGCAAGGCGCCTTTTCCTGGGGAATATGGCCGCACGCAGCAGCTGAGGAACAACACAAGTCCAGTTTCTGGTACAACTGACCCCGGCCAGTTTTATTGAAACAGAAAATAAAACAAACCCCAAAATAAAAATACCTTGCCTGTCCGGCACTAACTAAACATAAGATATTCCTAACTGTCACTAAACAAAACACAGAGTTCTTCAGTACATACTGTATAGCTTACTTGCATCAGAAAGCGTGTCTCTCACACACAGATCCTGCAGCCTTCCCAGGCAGTCTGCCCATACTAATCAGGTTAGAAGCACTATAACACTCTTACACAGCTGAAACCCTGATTAGCCCTCTGTGAGGCCAAAGACCCGAACTGGGCCCAATGTCTAGAACTCGCCTTATCTCTCTCTCAGAGCCTTTACCCAGCTTTTACAGCAAACTGAAAAGGTTCAGACAAAACAAAAAAGCATTTTTCCTAGAAGTTAACATTTTCTAAAACATGTAAGACAAGAACCTGGGACAAATATACCTGCCCTCAAACACTATCCCAGTGTTCTTGTCACATATCCCCCTCCCCTGTTTCGACCTAGGGGCCGGAACACTTGTAGCCCCCAAACAGAAGATGCGAGACAATGCATCTGCGTTGGCCAATTGTGTTCCCGGTCTATGTTCAACAGTAAACTTAAAATCCTGCAACGCTAGAAACCATCTAGTTACCCAAGCATTCTTGCCTCTATTTACATACATCCATTTTAAAGGGGCATGATCCGTCACTAGTCTGAATTGTCTACCCAAGAGGTAATATCTCAAGGTATCTAGTGCCCACTTAATGGCCAAAGCCTCCTTTTCCACAATGGCATACCTTTTTTCATGCTCATTGAGTTTCCTACTCAAATAAATGATAGGGTGTTCGTCCCCATCTCTGGTTTGGGACAGCACAGCACCTATCCCTACCTCTGAGGCATCTGTCTGTACCACAAATTCTTTTGAAAAATCTGGTGTTATCAACACCGGTTGTGAACACAAAGCCACTTTTAACGCTTGGAACGCCTTTTCTGCATCAGGGTTCCATTTCACCACATTTGACTGCTTCCCTTTGGTAAGGTCTGACAACGGCACCGCTGTGGTCGCAAAATTGGGAATAAACCGTCTATAGTACCCAGTAATTCCCAAAAAAGCCCTTACCTGTTTTTTATTCACTGGACGAGGCCAGTTTTGAATAGCATCAACTTTATTCAATTGGGGCCTAATCAGACCTCTGCCTATGGTGAAGCCCAAGTATTTGACCTCCTCCATTGCGAGGCAGCACTTCTTTGGGTTAGCAGTTAACCCTGCCTCTCTGATTGAGTCCAGTACTGCTTGTACTTTAACCAAATGGGACCCCCAGTCTTTACTGTGAATTACCACATCATCCAAATAGGCAGCTGCATATTTTCTATGGGGCCTCAAAATTTTATCCATCGCCCGTTGAAAGGTTGCTGGAGCCCCATGCAACCCAAAGGGTAACATCTTATACTGGTACAGCCCCTCCGGAACCGAAAAGGCTGTTTTTTCTTTGGCGCTATCAGATAAAGGTATTTGCCAGTAACCTTTGGTCAGGTCCAATGTGGTGAGAAACCTGGCTGTTCCCAGCCTTTCTACAAGCTCATCCACACGGGGCATGGGGTATGCGTCAAACTTGGACACCTCATTTAACTTACGAAAGTCATTACAGAAGCGTATGCTACCGTCGGGCTTCGGGATGAGCACTATGGGACTGGACCACTCACTGTTAGACTCCTCTATGACTCCAAGTTCTAACATGGTTTTAACTTCTTTAGAAATAGCTTCTCGCTGAGCTTCAGGAATCCTATATGGCTTTAAATGAACCCTGACCCCTGGTTCTGTGACAATGTCATGTTTTATTATGGTCGTTCGGCCAGGCAGCTCTGAAAATACCTCCCTATTTTGGATGAGAAATTCTTTAACCTGATTGTTCTGATCAGCTGATAATGTCTCTGACACCTTCACTGCGGGAAGCAACCGGGGTGAAGACACCGAAGGGCAAGGCTCCGCTGACAGAGACAACCTATCTTTCCAGGGTTTGATTAAGTTAACATGGTAGATCTGTTCGGGTTTTCTCTTTCCCGGCTGGTATACTTTGTAATTAACCTCATTCACTTTTTCCCTAATCTCAAATGGACCCTGCCATTTAGCTAGGAATTTGCTTTCCACAGTGGGTACCAAAACAAGAACTCTATCTCCAGGAGCAAATTCCCGTATCTTGGCACTCCGGTTATAGACCCTCTGTTGAGCACTTTGGGCCTGTTCCATGTGCTCTCTGACAACAGGTACCACGGCTGCAATCCTATCCTGCATTTGTGTTACATGCTCAATAACGCTTCTATAAGGAGTGGGCTGTCCTTCCCACGTCTCTTTGGCAATATCCAACAGCCCTCTGGGGTGTCTACCATACAACAAATCAAATGGAGAAAACCCCGTAGAGGACTGAGGAACTTCTCTGATGGCCATTAACAAGTAGGGCAACAAACAATCCCAGTTTTTCCCATCTCTCTCAACAACCTTTTTTAACATACTTTTTAATGTTTTATTAAACCTTTCCACCAACCCGTCAGTTTGGGGATGGTAGATGGACGTCCTGAGATGAGTGACCTTAAATAACTTGCACAATTCTTTCATGATCCTTGACATAAATGGAGTACCTTGGTCAGTCAAAATTTCTTTTGGTATTCCCACTCTACTAAATACCTGCACCAGCTCCCTAGCTATCGCCTTGGTTGTGATAGTGCGTAAAGGGACAGCCTCAGGATATCGAGTGGCATAGTCCATAATTACCAGGATATACTGATGGCCCCGAGCAGACTTTAACAAGGGCCCCACGAGATCCATGGCTATTCTGTCAAACGGGACCTCTATAATAGGCATGGGAACTAGTGGGCTCCTGAAATGGGGTCTAGGGGCATGATACTGGCATTCAGGACAGGAAGAACAATATTCAGACACTTCTTTATAAACCCCTGGCCAAAAGAACCTTTGTAAAACTCTTTCAGTGGTTTTTTCTGCCCCTAAATGTCCTGCGGTAACGTGACTATGAGCTAAATCTAGTACCGTTCTCCGATAAGGCTGGGGAACTACCAACTGTTCCACCACATCCTCACCCCTTTTGACAATGTGGTACAAGAGCTCATTACAGATGGCCATGTGGGGATACGTAACCCTGTCACCTGGTACCACAGGTTCCCCATTAACAATCTTAACATTCTCTCTAGCCTTTATTAAGGTAGGATCCTTTAACTGTTCAGACGCAAACAGATCCTTCTTTACCTCCAGGTCAGGCACGCTTTCAGTTCTAACTACTATGTCTCTGTTCCCAGCAAGAGGGTCCTCACTGGACTCCCCATCTGTCACTTCCCCAGCCAAACTAGCAAAAGGCAAAGGGCCAGAAAGTTCCGAAGACCCACGTACATCCATAAAATCACCGGTATTATCAACTGGCTTTTTACTTCTCACATCTGTAGATAACCGTGATTCCCACAGTTTCCAAAAATGAGGAAAATCCCTCCCTATTATGGCCTCATGCACCAAGGTAGGGACCAGTCCCACTTTAACTATTGCTGACCCACAACAAGTTTCTATATTCACCTCAGCAGTGGCATAATGTTGGGTATCCCCATGTATGCAAGTTACCCCAATAGGTATTTGCTGGACCTTTAAGGGGTTCACTAACCCAGCTTTCACGAGGGTAACTAAACTTCCTGAATCTAGCAAGGCCTCTACCCGGTTACCCTCTAAGAACACATCACACATTTGTTTTTCCAGCTCAGGTGAAGGTACCACAGTACAGGCTAACCTAGCAAAGAAAGACATTCTGCGACATTCAAAGGCAGCATCACATTGCATGGGTTCTTGCGTGACTGTGCAATTGGCAATAACATGACCTGGCATACCACACCTAAAACATTTAATCACACGATTATCAACCCGTTTGGGCAGCATAGACCGTTCTAGCCTCATTGGCCTGTTTCCAGGGCCAGTGTTTACAGTCTCTCCAGCCTTGCGTTCTCTTAACCGCCCAGCAACGTTTTCCCACGGAACAGTCTTACCAGTCTTTACTGAAGGGCGCTGTCGAGGATCTATGGGTTGCTGGGTGGTCATCAGTAGTTCCTCTGCTGCCAAATACCTCTCTACCATGTCCACTAACTGGTCAGCAGTACCCGGGTTTCCATGGCTCACCCACTTGCGCAGGACCATGGGCAAAGATCTCAAGTAGCGGTCCATGACGACTCTTTCCACCATCTGGGGACCAGTTAATGTCTCTGGCTGTAGCCATTTTTTTGTTAGCTGAATAAGGTCGTGCATCTGGGAGCGCGGAGGCTTCTCCATGGCGTACAGCCAACGGTGCACCCGTTGTGCTCGTACTGACAGCGTGACTCCCAGGCGGGTCAGGATCTCAGTCTTTAGTTTATCATAGTCCCGAGCCTCAGCAGGGCTTAAATCAAAGTAAGCTTTTTGGGGCTCACCTGACAGGAAAGGTGCCAGCAGACTGGCCCACTGTGCTTTCGGCCAGGTCTCACGCTCGGCAGTCCTTTCAAACGTGGTCAGATAGGCCTCCACATCATCAGCCTCTGTCATTTTCTGCAGGAAGTGACTGGCCCGTATAGAACTAGAGCTGGTTGGAGCACTGACGGCCACATCTCCAACCCGAGCTGCAAGTCTCTGCACCACTTCTGCTAAGGCCTCTCTATCCTGACGCTGTTGCCTGTAAAGTTCATCAACAACTGCCTGCTGTTGTCTCTTATTTTCCTCCATTGCCACCTGCTGCTGTCTGTTGGCCTCCAGCTGTAGTCTCCAATTTTCCTCCATTGCCACCTGCTGTTGTCTCCTATTTTCCTCCATTGCCACCTGCTGCTGTCGGTTGGCCTCCTGCTGAGCCGCTGTAGCTTGCAGCAAGGCTTTAAGCAGATCCTCCATGTCGACAGATTTTTCAGGCGGCTTTGTAGCTGCTTTCACCGAGGACATATATCAAACCCTCAGGGGTGAGTCTCAGTAACTTCACACTGGGCTGTATCTGCATAAACCACCGTTTTCTGCAGGCCTCACAAAGCTGCTGCTTTCACTTATGCGCAGAACGGTGTGCTCGCATTCTCCACCAAGTTGTAACACTGTAGGGGTGCAAGGCGCCTTTTCCTGGGGAATATGGCCGCACGCAGCAGCTGAGGAACAACACAAGTCCAGTTTCTGGTACAACTGACCCCGGCCAGTTTTATTGAAACAGAAAATAAAACAAACCCCAAAATAAAAATACCTTGCCTGTCCGGCACTAACTAAACATAAGATATTCCTAACTGTCACTAAACAAAACACAGAGTTCTTCAGTACATACTGTATAGCTTACTTGCATCAGAAAGCGTGTCTCTCACACACAGATCCTGCAGCCTTCCCAGGCAGTCTGCCCATACTAATCAGGTTAGAAGCACTATAACACTCTTACACAGCTGAAACCCTGATTAGCCCTCTGTGAGGCCAAAGACCCGAACTGGGCCCAATGTCTAGAACTCGCCTTATCTCTCTCTCAGAGCCTTTACCCAGCTTTTACAGCAAACTGAAAAGGTTCAGACAAAACAAAAAAAGCATTTTTCCTAGAAGTTAACATTTTCTAAAACATGTAAGACAAGAACCTGGGACAAATATACCTGCCCTCAAACACTATCCCAGTGTTCTTGTCACACTTTCTAATGGCCTGTTAATACCCTCCTGGTACATTTACTTTGACTTATCATTTACGTTTCTTCTATGCAAGACAAGGGCAGATTTGGAACTTAAAGTGGCCCTGGAAAAATATGAAAAGTGGCCTCATGTAGTGGCCTCAGCAGAAAGATTGTGTCACAGTGGGTGATCACACCAGTAGGTGAGGAATTGTACTGGTAGGCAGAGTCAGAACACCAGGGTGACAAGTATACACATTAAATCATTATTACTACTTCATCCAACAGAAGGGAATTCCGAAAATTAGCACCGACTTGGTAAAAGATTACTATAAAATAGATCATTCTTACTGGGGTCTCATCCATTGCTAAACACTCACTGGTCTCACATTTTTCCTTGCGGTGTAGAAGAAAAAATACATCACAATGTCTCTGTCTACCATTCCAGTGAGAGATATTCAATACAAGGAGCATCCCAGTGACCACCATACAATGCCCATAGCAACCAACCAGGTTCTAGCTATCATTTTATAGAATATATTTGATAAAAGATAGCTAGAAGCTCATTGGTTGCTATGGACAACAAACTCTTTAGAAGGTTTGCTACATCTCTCCCTTGCCCAGCTGAGCACATATCGGGCACTTATGGTAATGCTCAAATCTCAGGTTTACATTCGCACCTCCATGTTGTAATGCCGGTAGGACACAATGTGCTATTGGAGTTCCTGAACTGGCATGGCTCAGATTAGGCCAAAGATTAAAGAAAAAAGTCATGTTACAGAACAGTGTTATTAGCTAATAGGGGGAGATATTTGGTTACACATATAGGGCCTGATTCTGAGCTTTACATAAATATCTGCTGTTTAATGATCTGCACATGAGCAGGCATGCAGAGCCGGACATAGGCATAGGCAAACTAGGCAATTGCCTAGGGCATTTGATATGCCTAGGGGCATCATCAGCTTCTGCTGATTAAAATTATATGCGGCATGCCTATATTCTGTATGTAGCATTTCATATGCAGATACAGCCACAGTCTCACACAGTATATTGGCATGCTGCATATCAGTTTAATCAGCAGAAGCTGCTTGTGCATCCTAGCCACATAGCAATGCAAATAAGGTGCATTTTCGTTAAAAAAAAGTCCCCGACGTTAGCATTTATGCAAGATTTGTGAGGACACATCTGTATCCAAGCAGAGGCAGGGGTCACAGTGTTAGTGGAAGTGTGAGTGCTGTGTGCATGTGAGTGGGTTGGTTGTGCAGTAGTGTTCAGAATATGTGTAAGGAGCATTATGTGTGTCATGTAAAAATGCATTAATAATGTGCAACATATGTGTAAAGGGCCACTATGTGTGTCATTATGTGTATAAGGGCATTAATAATGGGGGTAATTCTGAGTTGATCGCAGCAGGATTTTTGTTAGCAGTTGAGCAAAACCATGTGCACTGCAGGGGAGGCAGATATAACATGTGCAGAGAGAGTTAGATTTGGGTGGGTTATTTTGTTTCTGTGCAGGGTAAATACTGGCTGCTTTATTTTACACTGCAATTTAGATTGCAGCTTGAACACACCCCACCCAAATCTAACTCTCTCTGCACATGTTATATCTGCCTCCCCTGCAGTGCACATGGTTTTGCCCAACTGCTAACAAAAATCCTGCTGCGATCAACTCAGAATTACCCCCAATGTGCGGCATATGTGTAACAGGGTACTACTGTATGTGTGTCATTATGTGTATAGGGGCACTAATAATGTGCAGCAAATGTGTAGGGGGCACTATGTGTGTCATTATGTGTATAAGGGCATTAATAATGTGCGGCATATGTGTAAGGGACATTATGTGTAAAAGGGCATTAATAAAGGTTGTCATAATGTGTAAGGTGCATTATGTTTATAAGGACATTAATGTGTCTCATTTGTGTAAGGGGCATTACTGTGTGGAATTGTGTATAAATGCATTACTAATGTGTGGCATTATGTGTATAAGGTGCTCTACTATGTGGCGTTGCAAATAGAAAGAGCACTACTGTGTTGTCTAATGTGAATAAAGAGCAATAAGGTGTGGTGTAATGTGAATAAGGAGCAATTCAGTGTGATGTAATGTGAATAAGGGGCTCTACTGTGAGGAGTAACGTTTATAAGGTAAAGTGATAGTACTGTGGGATGTAATATGAATTATGGACACTATCGCAAGATAAAATGTGACTAAAGTTGCAGTATTGTGTGGCGTAATTGGAATTGGGGTTACTATTGTGTGGCCATGCCCCTTCCCAGCAAGAAGATGTCCCTTTTTGGGCTGCGCGTCAAATGTGCGAACTGTTCCTATTTACAATATAGGGGGTACAAGGACTGCTATGGGTGAGAGGTAATGGTGCTGGGAAAGAGGTGCAAGGTCAGAGGCGGAACCAGCGGTAGTGCTAGGGGGCACCAGCCAAAATCTTGCCTAGGGCATCATATTGGTTAGGGCCGGCTCTGCAGGCATGCCACTGCACACGTGCAGATCTGGTCCTGCAACATCCTGAGTAACCTCAGGGTTACTAGATGTCCTATGTGCACTCAGATGATCCCGTGCTGCCCCTTCAGATGCAGCAGTGCATCAAAGAATCCTGGGTTACTTTTTACTTAATACACCTTATGTAGCTTTTGCATAATTCTGCAGAGGTGCCATTAGCGCCCACCTCTGAATCAGCACCATATTTATATAGAGGCAGGAGCATGATTAGAACTTTGTGGGTCCCATAGCAAAATTTTTAAGGGCCCCCCCAACTCAGATCACCAGAGAGAGAATGGCAGCGGGGACATAGAGAGAGAGAGAGAGAGAGTGGCGGCAGGGACACAGAGAGAGAATACCAGCAAAGACATAGGGACATAGTTAGGCAGCAGGGACTTAGGGGCAGAAAGAGGCAGCAGGGGCATAGAAACAGAGAGAGGCAGAAAGGGCGTAGGGACAGGAAGAGGCAGCAGGGGCTAAGAAACAGAGAGGCAGCAGGAACGTAGGGACAGATAGAGAGGCAGCAGGGACATAGAGACAGATAGACGGTCAGCAGGGATTTGGTGAGATACAGTTGGGACAAAGTGAGAGGCAGCAGGGATGTAGTAACAAATAGAGGTAACAGAAACATAGAGACAGAGAGTGGCAGCAGGAACACAGAGACAGAATGAGTAGCAGCAGGGACACAGAGAGAGAGTGCAGGCAAAGACATAGGGACAGAGATAAGCAGCAGGGACGTAGGAACAGAAAGAGGAAGCAGGGGCATAGAAACAGAGAGAAAGAGAGGTAGCAGGGACATAAGGACAGATAGAGAGGCAGCAGGGACGTAGGGAAAGAGAAAGGAAGCAGGGACGTAGGGACAGAAAGAGAGGCAGCAGAGACGTAGGGATAGAGAGAGAGGCAGCAGGGATGTCGGGACATATAGAGAGGCAGCAGGGACGTAGAGGTAATTGCAACCAGAGCCAGCAACAGATATCTTGGGTCCCAGTACAGGGATATCTCTGGAGCCCCCTTAGATTTTATATACTGTATTCACAGTATAAATAAACAAGTTTCAACAGCAGCACTCAGGAATAAAACACACAACAACAGCCACTTTCAGCCAATATTCAATGCAGCAGCATTTTCGTCAGGGCACATACATATATATATATATATATATATATATATATATATATATATACACACACACACAGAATTCTAAATTTGCTGAACTACTGTATATAAGAAATCTTAAATAAATATTTATTTATTTATACACATATATATTAAATATGTATATCTCTGCTTCCTCCCACACACACCACAGTCTGTCTCCCTCTCTCCTTCCTCTCACACACCCCAGAGTCTGTCTCTCTCAATTACTCCATGCTGCATTCACAACTTCCCCACTGTCGAAGTCAAAAATATTACATAAAAAGAACATACAAACTACACACATATGAGTCGCTATACTTGCAAATACGCGCAGCGAGCACAGCAATATATGGTAACACACGCATTTACACGGACATGCCACAGAGATGGATTCGACACTTATTTCATACAGTACATAATTATAATAATATCAAGCGCCAGACATCATGATGATTTAAAATTATATAATGAAGTAATGTCATGTATGTGTATTATTTGAACAAAGCAAGATAGACCTGTCATATTTACTATTAAAGCAACCAGATTAATGTGTAGATTCATTTGATACTTGTTATAAAGTTGTAGGACATTGCAACAAATAATTATGATTAAATGTATAAAAGCTAAAATCACTTTTATTAGAAAAATAGATATTCCAAACAGGTAGTGGACAGGAAGCTCAGGCCAGCCCCTTTGGACGTACCCAAGAATGAACCTGTTTAGCACATACAAAGAGACTAGTGACTCATCATGAATGAGTAAGTTCCCTCCCCCAAACTAGATAACACATTGCTGATCACACAGGAAGGCAGTTGCTGTTTTGGACTAGACGATGATGGAGTTATTGCAAGATCAGTTCCTGTATTTATTTGCTGAGAGAGAGATATTAAGAGGAGGATGCATTGAAAGATATGGTAATTGTATCGCTGGCCTGTAACTGTAACTGTATGTAATAACTGCTTACTGTATGAGTTGTAACTATAGGTATACTGTACATTGTAATATATTGAATCCATATCCTTTTAATAACAAATATATACATCAATGAGCTTTGGAACTCAGATAATGTGTGGGTGTATTGTTTTCTCTTATGGGATGCAGTGTTTTGCTATGTATAGTGCACATTCATGGCACATGGTAATAAGAGGTGCAGGCGTTTACAATATATATTAGAGTGGGCATTTTAAATATTTGTGAGAAAGCAATTTGGCATTCACACCACCCCATTCCCAAGACCTGTATCCCCTCACCAAGCCACAGCTGTGCTCCACTCCCAAGTATCCAGATCCTCACACCGCATAGCAGGTACCATACGGTGCTCACACCCCACCAGAAGAGGCCGGCGTAGGGTACAGGAGTCCTGGCAGCGGAGCTTCTGCCATGTCCCGTAAATGCCTGCAACAGAGCTGTACTCGGAAGAGTGGATGCACACTTGTACCACACAGTCACTGTGTGTGAGAGGATCCTGTCACTCTGAGACCGCACCCACATCGCCTACAGCTCGCTGCCTTTCTTGGACAAGATGGCTTACATCCCTTCCGGGCACTAAGCTGTGTATGCTTGGGTTCGCTCTGATCCTTGTGGCCCGGTTCAGGTGTCCCCATTGACTGCCCCTGTCGCCGGCACAGGACACCTCCAGCCATTTCACCCTGCTCTAGCACCACATTCCCTGAAGCCTCTCATCCATCTCTCCTGCAACCTGTCTCTGGCACCTCCATCCATCTCTCCAGCAGCCTATTCTCTAACAGATCCAGCCTTTCCCCTTGCTGCAGCACCACATTCTCTGACACCTCCCAGCCATCCCATCTGCTCCAGCACCCTATTCCCTAACCCACGAGTGTCACACAGGCCTGACAAAGTGTGAGGTTAGAGTAAAAACATCCTGCTGAGATGATGGCATTTCTCATAGGAGGAAAACCAAAATGATACTGTATGTCTAAGCTTTTCACACTTAAGACCGAATTTGGCGGGTCGCACCCAGGAGCCATACACGGGTGCTTTCCGTGTGCGACCCGCTCGGGCCCCTTTCACACTGGCCTGCATACTGCGGGGTTGGTGATGTCAGCGGTGACCTGTGTGGAGGCTGCACTTGGAGATCAGATGCCCGTCCCTACGGTGTGAATGAGAAACGGGTCGCATCGACCCGGCAACCCATTCGCACGTCACAGAGACCCTTGGTTGAAATACTGGGTCGCTCGACTCGGGATATTTCCCCTGGCCCCTTTCAGACCATGTCCTTTTGTTTCCTTATGACACCTCATCTTTGTGGGCCAGAAAAAGTAAATTTTAAATGACATCCATAGTGTTTACATGAGTGACCTGAGTTCAGTGTGAAAGGGGACAACCTGGGAATAAGCCGGTTGAAAGTGCAGTGTGAAAGGGTCGGAGCCAGGTTTGTGATGTAAAGTGGTAGGGGTGAGAGGTGTGCTTTATTACTTTTCACCCTGGCAGCCATATTGTCTAGAAACTGCAATGGTTGTATGTCCCTTTTTTCTATTTGCTCAGTTTTCTCCACTGTCTGGCATAACAGTGTACAATACTTTGGCACCTTACAAATAAATAGAATAATACTATATGAAAAATCAATGGTGCTCTCCTTAAAGCTATTAGCGCTTACTTGTCTGCGCACTTAGGGGGAGATTAATCAAAGCTTGGAGAGAGATAAAGTACTATAGATTGTAAACGTGCAAGCAGAGCCTTCCTACCTCTATGACTGTTTCTTATTACCCAGTTTTACTTTATTATTGTGTAAAACTGTAAAGTGCAACGGATTTGCTGGGCTATATAAAAAACTGTTGTTAATAATAATAATAATAATAATAATACTAACTAATCAGCTTACAACTACCATGTTACAGACTGAGGGGTCTATTTACTAAGCCTTGGATGGAGATAAAGTGGATGGAGATAAAGTCCCAACCAATCGGCTCCTGTTATTCTTCAAACACAGCCTGTGACATGGCAGGTGGGAGCTAATTGGCTGGTACTTTATCTCCATCCACTTTATCTCCATCCAAGGCTTAGTAAATAGACACCTAAATTTGAAAAATGACAGGAGCGGGTTGGTTGGTACATTCTCTCTCTCCACTTTATCTCTCTCCAAGCATACAGTATGTCCCCTAATCACTGGCATATCTCTAATGGGTGCGAGGTGTGCAGAGCACATGGGCTCGTGGGTCCACCGCACAACCTGCACCCATTTAAAATTCTATTGTTAGTGGCACATAGTTGTTTCACACATTAACTTTGGAACAAACAATATTGTTCCCCCCAAAAATGAAACAAAACTGCCATGTCAGTATATCAGTGTGAACAGTATCTTGATCTGCGCATGTATGTTTAAAACTGCTTTCTTTAATGCCCTTGATAACTCATAAATACAAATATATGACACAAAAGGAATCTTATACTTCTCCATGGTCAGTGACCACGACTTGGTTTAGAAAGATAAATTACGTTCTCCCATGACTCTTCCAGGACAAACCTTAAATAGTACGCTCTTCATCAAAGTATGAAATAACAGGAAGCTTCTGAGCTAATAGAAGGTGGCTCATGAAGTATTAACTGTTTTTGCAGAGTGGAGATATCTGCTGAAGCACTTCGCTTACTGAGGTTAAGATAATACAGTAAACTACTGGATGCTCTCTCTTTATTTTTTGGTAAATGAATCCCTTCTGGAAAAAACATTGTTACGATGTTATCTGCTTCTGTGCTCTCCCAGCTGTCAGCCTAACTTTCCTGAAGTCACTAGGAGGCAAAAAATATGTGTGAAAATGGCTAAGAGGGTGTCCTGAGTGTTTTATTATTGCAGCAATGAGACACCAAGACTAATTAAATGCCAGCTGTTGGCTAAGGAGTTTAAAACATGAAAATTAATATTAACATATAATTTATTTCATGCTGAGCATTTATGTTTTAGGCTCCAGAGTGCAATGTCTTCTCTTCAGCAACAAGAAAGAAAAGCAAGTACAAAAAACGATTTGGGTTGAGTTTTTCTTATTTCGAAACTGGAGAATGTAGTACCGTATCTCTTCAGTAAAGGGTTTCTATTAGCCTGTAGTATTATGCATGCTAACCTTACTAGCCACTCTCCAGCCACTGAACAAAAAATGTCAATTATACGGTTAATAGAAGGCACTAATGACCATGGGCCTAATTCAAATCTGATCGCAGCAGCAAATTTGTTAGCTAATGTGCAAAACCATGGGGGTGATTCAGAGTTGATCAGGAATACAGACATGCGGGGGGACGCCCAGCACAGGGCTAGCCCACCGCGCATGTCAGTCCCTGCCCCTTTGCAGAAGTGCCAAAGCATCGCACAGCGGCCATGTTTTTGCACTTCAGGAGTAGCTCCTGGCCAGCGCAGCTTTTGCGTGCTGGCCAGGAGCTACTTGTCGCTGCCCATGTCACAGCGGCTGCGTGTGACGTCACACAGCCGCTGCGGCCCGCCCCTGCACGGTCCGGCCACGCCTGCATTGGCCGGACGGCACCCACAAAACGGTGGCCAAACGCCGCCATGCCGCCCCCTCCCACCTCTGCCTGTAAATCAGGCAGAGGCAATCTCTAGGCAACGACAGCCGTTGGCTGTCAGCCATGTGCCGGAGCACTGCGGTGCCGGCGCATGCGCAGTTCTGACCTGATCGCTGCGCTGCTAAGAACTACAGCCAGCGATCAGGTCAGAATGACCCTCCATGTGCACTGCAGGGGGGGGCAGATATAACATGTTCAGAGAGAGTTAGATTTGGGTGGGTTATATTGTTTCTATGCAGGGTAAATACTGGCTGCTTTATTTTTACACTGCAATTTAGATTTCAGTTTGAACACACCCCACCCAAATCTAACTCCCTCTGCACATGTTACATCTGCTAAGCAGTGCACATGGGCACTCATTCCGATTTGTTCGCTCGCTAGCTGCTTTTAGCAGCATTGCACACGCTAGGCCGCCGCCCTCTGGGAGTGTATCTTAGCTTAGCAGAATAGCGAACGAAAGATTACCAGAACTGCTATTAAATCATTTACCGATCAGTAGTGCGACTGAAAAGCGTCGTACGAACACCAACAAAACTGCTAAGTTTTAAGTTAAATAACTTAGCGCTTGTGCGCTGCGTACCATGCGCATGCGCATTTAGCAGCAAATCGCAGCATAGCGAAAACCGGCAACGAGCGAACAACTCGGAATGACCCCCACATTTTTGCCATTTGCTAACAAATTTGCTGCTGCGATCAGATGATTATGCTCATTTACACTGATTAGCATATACAAATATAGCCACGCTCATTGTGGCTGCGCTTTGTTGCACCTGTGACTAGGTTGCAGCGATACGTGCGTATATTCACACCTGTGACCTATACGCATTGCATTGATGGGTCACAGGTGCGAACAGGCATTGCCAGGCGCAGCTAGTCATTGCCGTGATGCGTATGCACGTGCGTACGCATCGCAGCAATGATGACCATGGCTACAGCTGTAGGTTAGCATGTCAGTATGGTAGCAAGGGTAAGCAGGGAAGATTATGAAATTGGTGCAGGAAATGTCTCACACAGAAAAATTAGAGATGAGCGCCGGAAATTTTTCGGGTTTTGTGTTTTGGTTTTGGGTTCGGTTCCGCGGCCGTGTTTTGGGTTCGACCGCGTTTTGGCAAAACCTCACCGAATTTTTTTTGTCGGATTCGGGTGTGTTTTGGATTCGGGTGTTTTTTTCAAAAAACCCTAAAAAACAGCTTAAATCATAGAATTTGGGGGTCATTTTGATCCCAAAGTATTATTAACCTCAAAAACCATAATTTACACTCATTTTCAGTCTATTCTGAATACCTCACACCTCACAATATTATTTTTATTCCTAAAATTTGCACAGAGGTCGCTGTGTGAGTAAGATAAGCGACCCTAGTGGCCGACACAAACACCGTGCCCATCTAGGAGTGGCACTGCAGTGTCACGCAGGATGTCCCGTCCAAAAAACCCTCCCCAAACAGCACATGACGCAAAGAAAAAAAGAGGCGTAATGAGGTAGCTGACTGTGTGAGTAAGATAAGCGACCCTAGTGGCCGACACAAACACCGGGCCCATCTAGGAGTGGCACTGCAGTGTCACGCAGGATGTCCCTTCCAAAAAACCCTCCCCAAACAGCACATGACGCAAAGAAAAAAAGAGGCGCAATGAGGTAGCTGACTGTGTGAGTAAGATAAGCGACCCTAGTGGCCGACACAAACACCGGGCCCATCTAGGAGTGGCACTGCAGTGTCACGCAGGATGTCCCTTCCAAAAAACCCTCCCCAAACAGCACATGACGCAAAGAAAAAAAGAGGCGCAATGAGGTAGCTGACTGTGTGAGTAAGATAAGCGACCCTAGTGGCCGACACAAACACCGGGCCCATCTAGGAGTGGCACTGCAGTGTCACGCAGGATGGCCCTTCCAAAAAACCCTCCCCAAACAGCACATGACGCAAAGAAAAAAAGAGGCGCAATGAGGTAGCTGACTGTGTGAGTAAGATAAGCGACCCTAGTGGCCGACACAAACACCGGGCCCATCTAGGAGTGGCACTGCAGTGTCACGCAGGATGTCCCTTCCAAAAAACCCTCCCCAAACAGCACATGACGCAAAGAAAAAAAGAGGCGCAATGAGGTAGCTGACTGTGTGAGTAAGATAAGCGACCCTAGTGGCCGACACAAACACCGGGCCCATCTAGGAGTGGCACTGCAGTGTCACGCAGGATGGCCCTTCCAAAAAACCCTCCCCAAACAGCACATGACTAGAGATGAGCGGGTTCGGTTTCTTTGAATCCGAACCCGCACGAACTTCACTTTTTTTTTCACGGGTCCGAGCGACTCGGATCTTCCCGCCTTGCTCGGTTAACCCGAGCGCGCCCGAACGTCATCATGACGCTGTCGGATTCTCGCGAGACTCGGATTCTATATAAGGAGCCGCGCGTCGCCGCCATTTTCACACGTGCATTGAGATTGATAGGGAGAGGACGTGGCTGGCGTCCTCTCCATTTAGATTAGATTTAGAAGAGAGAGAGAGAGAGAGATTGCTGTGATACTGTAGATTAGAAGAGAGTGCAGACAGAGTTTAGTGACTGACGACCACAGTGACCAGTGACCACCAGAGACAGTGCAGTTGTTTGTTTTATTTAATATATCCGTTCTCTGCCTGAAAAAAACGATACACAGTCACACAGTGACTCAGTCTGTGTGCACTGCTCAGCCCAGTGTGCTGCACATCAATGTATTGTATATAAAGCTTATAATTGTGGGGGAGACTGGGGAGCACTGCAGGTTGTTATAGCAGGAGCCAGGAGTACATGATAAATAATATTATATTAAAATTAAACAGTGCACACTTTTGCTGCAGGAGTGCCACTGCCAGTGTGACTAGTGGTGACCAGTGCCTGACCACCAGTATATTAGTAGTATTGTATACTATCTCTTTATCAACCAGTCTATATTAGCAGCAGACACAGTACAGTGCGGTAGTTCACGGCTGTGGCTACCTCTGTGTCGGCACTCGGCAGGCAGTCCGTCCATCCATAATTGTATTATAATATATACCACCTAACCGTGGTTTTTTTTTCATTCTTTATACCGTCGTCATACTAGTTGTTACGAGTATACTACTATCTCTTTATCAACCAGTGTACAGTGCGGTAGTTCACGGCTGTGGCTACCTCTGTGTCGGCACTCGGCAGGCAGTCCGTCCAACCATAATTGTATTATATACCACCTAACCGTGGTTTTTTTTTCATTCTTTATACCGTCGTCATACTAGTTGTTACGAGTATACTACTATCTCTTTATCAACCAGTGTACAGTGCGGTAGTTCACGGCTGTGGCTACCTCTGTGTCGGCACTCGGCAGGCAGTCCGTCCATCCATAATTGTATTATAATATATACCACCTAACCGTGGTTTTTTTTTCATTCTTTATACCGTCGTCATACTAGTTGTTACGAGTATACTACTATCTCTTTATCAACCAGTGTACAGTGCGGTAGTTCACGGCTGTGGCTACCTCTGTGTCGGCACTCGGCAGGCAGTCCGTCCAACCATAATTGTATTATAATATATACCACCTAACCGTGGTTTTTTTTTCATTCTTTATACCGTCGTCATACTAGTTGTTACGAGTATACTACTATCTCTTTATCAACCAGTGTACAGTGCGGTAGTTCACGGCTGTGGCTACCTCTGTGTCGGCACTCGGCAGGCAGTCCGTCCAACCATAATTGTATTATATACCACCTAACCGTGTTTTTTTTTTCATTCTTTATACCGTCGTCATACTAGTTGTTACGAGTATACTACTATCTCTTTATCAACCAGTGTACAGTGCGGTAGTTCACGGCTGTGGCTACCTCTGTGTCGGCACTCGGCAGGCAGTCCGTCCAACCATAATTGTATTATAATATATACCACCTAACCGTGGTTTTTTTTTCATTCTTTATACCGTCGTCATACTAGTTGTTACGAGTATACTACTATCTCTTTATCAACCAGTGTACAGTGCGGTAGTTCACGGCTGTGGCTACCTCTGTGTCGGCACTCGGCAGGCAGTCCGTCCATCCATAATTGTATTATAATATATACCACCTAACCGTGGTTTTTTTTTCATTCTTTATACCGTCGTCATACTAGTTGTTACGAGTATACTACTATCTCTTTATCAACCAGTGTACAGTGCGGTAGTTCACGGCTGTGGCTACCTCTGTGTCGGCACTCGGCAGGCAGTCCGTCCAACCATAATTGTATTATAATATATACCACCTAACCGTGGTTTTTTTTTCATTCTTTATACCGTCGTCATACTAGTTGTTACGAGTATACTACTATCTCTTTATCAACCAGTGTACAGTGCGGTAGTTCACGGCTGTGGCTACCTCTGTGTCGGCACTCGGCAGGCAGTCCGTCCAACCATAATTGTATTATAATATATACCACCTAACCGTGGTTTTTTTTTCATTCTTTATACCGTCGTCATACTAGTTGTTACGAGTATACTACTATCTCTTTATCAACCAGTGTACAGTGCGGTAGTTCACGGCTGTGGCTACCTCTGTGTCGGCACTCGGCAGGCAGTCCGTCCAACCATAATTGTATTATAATATATACCACCTAACCGTGGTTTTTTTTTCATTCTTTATACCGTCGTCATACTAGTTGTTACGAGTATACTACTATCTCTTTATCAACCAGTGTACAGTGCGGTAGTTCACGGCTGTGGCTACCTCTGTGTCGGCACTCGGCAGGCAGTCCGTCCAACCATAATTGTATTATAATATATACCACCTAACCGTGGTTTTTTTTTCATTCTTTATACCGTCGTCATACTAGTTGTTACGAGTATACTACTATCTCTTTATCAACCAGTGTACAGTGCGGTAGTTCACGGCTGTGGCTACCTCTGTGTCGGCACTCGGCAGGCAGTCCGTCCATCCATAATTGTATTATATACCACCTAACCGTGGTTTTTTTATACCACCTAACCGTGGCAGTCCGTCCATAATTGTATACTAGTATCCAATCCATCCATCTCCATTGTTTACCTGAGGTGCCTTTTAGTTCTGCCTATAAAATATGGAGAACAAAAAAGTTGAGGTTCCAAAATTAGGGAAAGATCAAGATCCACTTCCACCTCGTGCTGAAGCTGCTGCCACTAGTCATGGCCGAGACGATGAAATGCCAGCAACGTCGTCTGCCAAGGCCGATGCCCAATGTCATAGTACAGAGCATGTCAAATCCAAAACACCAAATATCAGAAAAAAAAGGACTCCAAAACCTAAAATAAAATTGTCGGAGGAGAAGCGTAAACTTGCCAATATGCCATTTACCACACGGAGTGGCAAGGAACGGCTGAGGCCCTGGCCTATGTTCATGGCTAGTGGTTCAGCTTCACATGAGGATGGAAGCACTCAGCCTCTCGCTAGAAAACTGAAAAGACTCAAGCTGGCAAAAGCACCGCAAAGAACTGTGCGTTCTTTGAAATCCCAAATCCACAAGGAGAGTCCAATTGTGTCGGTTGCGATGCCTGACCTTCCCAACACTGGACGTGAAGAGCATGCGCCTTCCACCATTTGCACGCCCCCTGCAAGTGCTGGAAGGAGCACCCGCAGTCCAGTTCCTGATAGTCAGATTGAAGATGTCAGTGTTGAAGTACACCAGGATGAGGAGGATATGGGTGTTGCTGGCGCTGGGGAGGAAATTGACCAGGAGGATTCTGATGGTGAGGTGGTTTGTTTAAGTCAGGCACCCGGGGAGACACCTGTTGTCCGTGGGAGGAATATGGCCGTTGACATGCCAGGTGAAAATACCAAAAAAATCAGCTCTTCGGTGTGGAGGTATTTCACCAGAAATGCGGACAACAGGTGTCAAGCCGTGTGTTCCCTTTGTCAAGCTGTAATAAGTAGGGGTAAGGACGTTAACCACCTCGGAACATCCTCCCTTATACGTCACCTGCAGCGCATTCATAATAAGTCAGTGACAAGTTCAAAAACTTTGGGTGACAGCGGAAGCAGTCCACTGACCAGTAAATCCCTTCCTCTTGTAACCAAGCTCACGCAAACCACCCCACCAACTCCCTCAGTGTCAATTTCCTCCTTCCCCAGGAATGCCAATAGTCCTGCAGGCCATGTCACTGGCAAGTCTGACGAGTCCTCTCCTGCCTGGGATTCCTCCGATGCATCCTTGCGTGTAACGCCTACTGCTGCTGGCGCTGCTGTTGTTGCCGCTGGGAGTCGATGGTCATCCCAGAGGGGAAGTCGTAAGCCCACTTGTACTACTTCCAGTAAGCAATTGACTGTTCAACAGTCCTTTGCGAGGAAGATGAAATATCACAGCAGTCATCCTACTGCAAAGCGGATAACTGAGGCCTTGGCATCCTGGGTGGTGAGAAACGTGGTTCCGGTATCCATCATTACTGCAGAGCCAACTAGAGACTTGTTGGAGGTACTGTGTCCCCGGTACCAAATACCATCTAGGTTCCATTTCTCTAGGCAGGCGATACCGAAAATGTACACAGACCTCAGAAAAAGAGTCACCAGTGTCCTAAAAAATGCAGCTGTACCCAATGTCCACTTAACCACGGACATGTGGACAAGTGGAGCAGGGCAGGGTCAGGACTATATGACTGTGACAGCCCACTGGGTAGATGTATGGACTCCCGCCGCAAGAACAGCAGCGGCGGCACCAGTAGCAGCATCTCGCAAACGCCAACTCTTTCCTAGGCAGGCTACGCTTTGTATCACCGCTTTCCAGAATACGCACACAGCTGAAAACCTCTTACGGCAACTGAGGAAGATCATCGCGGAATGGCTTACCCCAATTGGACTCTCCTGTGGATTTGTGGCATCGGACAACGCCAGCAATATTGTGTGTGCATTAAATCTGGGCCAATTCCAGCACGTCCCATGTTTTGCACATACCTTGAATTTGGTGGTGCAGAATTTTTTAAAAAACGACAGGGGCGTGCAAGAGATGCTGTCGGTGGCCAGAAGAATTGCGGGACACTTTCGGCGTACAGGCACCACGTACAGAAAACTGGAGCACCACCAAAAACTACTGAACCTGCCCTGCCATCATCTGAAGCAAGAAGTGGTAACGAGGTGGAATTCAACCCTCTATATGCTTCAGAGGTTGGAGGAGCAGCAAAAGGCCATTCAAGCCTATACAATTGAGCACGATATAGTAGGTGGAATGCACCTGTCTCAAGTGCAGTGGAGAATGATTTCAACGTTGTGCAAGGTTCTGATGCCCTTTGAACTTGCCACACGTGAAGTCAGTTCAGACACTGCCAGCCTGAGTCAGGTCATTCCACTCATCAGGCTTTTGCAGAAGAAGCTGGAGGCATTGAAGGAGGAGCTAACACGGAGCGATTCCGCTAGGCATGTGGGACTTGTGGATGCAGCCCTTAATTCGCTTAACAAGGATTCACGGGTGGTCAATCTGTTGAAATCAGAGCACTACATTTTGGCCACCGTGCTCGATCCTAGATTTAAAGCCTACCTTGGATCTCTCTTTCCGGCAGACACAGGTCTGCTGGGGTTGAAAGACCTGCTGGTGACAAAATTGTCAAGTCAAGCGGAACGCGACCTGTCAACATCTCCTCCTTCACATTCTCCCGCAACTGGGGGTGGAGGAAAAGGCTCAGAATTCCGAGCCCACCCGCTGGCGGTGATGCAGGGCAGTCTGGAGCGACTGCTGATGCTGACATCTGGTCCGGACTGAAGGACCTGACAACGATTACGGACATGTCGTCTACTGTCACTGCATATGATTCTCTCAACATTGATAGAATGGTGGAGGATTATATGAGTGACCGCATCCAAGAAGGCACGTCACACAGTCCGTACTTATACTGGCAGGAAAAAGAGGCAATTTGGAGGCCCTTGCACAAACTGGCTTTATTCTACCTAAGTTGCCCTCCCACAAGTGTGTACTCCGAAAGAGTGTTTAGTGCCGCCGCTCACCTTGTCAGCAATCGGCGTACGAGGTTACATCCAGAAAATGTGGAGAAGATGATGTTCATTAAAATGAATTATAATCAATTCCTCCGCGGAGACATTGACCAGCAGCAATTGCCTCCACAAAGTACACAGGGAGCTGAGATGGTGGATTCCAGTGGGGACGAATTGATAATCTGTGAGGAGGGGGATGTACACGGTGATATATCGGAGGGTGAAGATGAGGTGGACATCTTGCCTCTGTAGAGCCAGTTTGTGCAAGGAGAGATTAATTGCTTCTTTTTTGGGGGGGTCCAAACCAACCCGTCATATCAGTCACAGTCGTGTGGCAGACCCTGTCACTGAAATGATGGGTTGGTTAAAGTGTGCATGTCCTGTTTTGTTTATACAACATAAGGGTGGGTGGGAGGGCCCAAGGATAATTCCATCTTGCACCTCTTTTTTCTTTTCTTTTTCTTTGCATCATGTGCTGATTGGGGAGGGTTTTTTGGAAGGGACATCCTGCGTGACACTGCAGTGCCACTCCTAGATGGGCCCGGTGTTTGTGTCGGCCACTAGGGTCGCTAATCTTACTCACACAGCTACCTCATTGCGCCTCTTTTTTTCTTTGCGTCATGTGCTGTTTGGGGAGGGTTTTTTGGAAGGGACATCCTGCGTGACACTGCAGTGCCACTCCTAGATGTGCCCGGTGTTTGTGTCGGCCACTAGGGTCGCTAATCTTACTCACACAGCTACCTCATTGCGCCTCTTTTTTTCTTTGCGTCATGTGCTGTTTGGGGAGGGTTTTTTGGAAGGGACATCCTGCGTGACACTGCAGTGCCACTCCTAGATGTGCCCGGTGTTTGTGTCGGCCACTAGGGTCGCTAATCTTACTCACACAGTCAGCTACCTCATTGCGCCTCTTTTTTTCTTTGCGTCATGTGCTGTTTGGGGAGGGTTTTTTGGAAGGGCCATCCTGCGTGACACTGCAGTGCCACTCCTAGATGGGCCCGGTGTTTGTGTCGGCCACTAGGGTCGCTAATCTTACTCACACAGCTACCTCATTGCGCCTCTTTTTTTCTTTGCGTCATGTGCTGTTTGGGGAGGGTTTTTTGGAAGGGACATCCTGCGTGACACTGCAGTGCCACTCCTAGATGGGCCCGGTGTTTGTGTCGGCCACTAGGGTCGCTTATCTTACTCACACAGCGACCTCGGTGCAAATTTTAGGACTAAAAATAATATTGTGAGGTGTGAGGTATTCAGAATAGACTGAAAATGAGTGTAAATTATGGTTTTTGAGGTTAATAATACTTTGGGATCAAAATGACCCCCAAATTCTATGATTTAAGCTGTTTTTTAGTGTTTTTGGAAAAAAACACCCGAATCCAAAACACACCCGAATCCGACAAAAATAATTCGGTGAGGTTTTGCCAAAACGCGTTCGAACCCAAAACACGGCCGCGGAACCGAACCCAAAACCAAAACACAAAACCCGAAAAATTTCAGGCGCTCATCTCTACTGACATGACGCAAAGAAAAATAAAAGAAAAAAGAGGTGCAAGATGGAATTGTCCTTGGGCCCTCCCACCCACCCTTATGTTGTATAAACAGGACATGCACACTTTAACCAACCCATCATTTCAGTGACAGGGTCTGCCACACGACTGTGACTGATATGACGGGTTGGTTTGGACCCCCCCCAAAAAAGAAGCAATTAATCTCTCCTTGCACAAACTTGCTCTACAGAGGCAAGATGTCCACCTCATCATCATCCTCCGATATATCACCGTGTACATCCCCCTCCTCACAGATTATCAATTCGTCCCCACTGGAATCCACCATCTCAGCTCCCTGTGTACTTTGTGGAGGCAATTGCTGCTGGTCAATGTCTCCGCGGAGGAATTGATTATAATTCATTTTAATGAACATCATCTTCTCCACATTTTCTGGATGTAACCTCGTACGCCGATTGCTGACAAGGTGAGCGGCGGCACTAAACACTCTTTCGGAGTACACACTTGTGGGAGGGCAACTTAGGTAGAATAAAGCCAGTTTGTGCAAGGGCCTCCAAATTGCCTCTTTTTCCTGCCAGTATAAGTACGGACTGTGTGACGTGCCTACTTGGATGCGGTCACTCATATAATCCTCCGCCATTCTTTCAATGTTGAGAGAATCATATGCAGTGACAGTAGACGACATGTCCGTAATCGTTGTCAGGTCCTTCAGTCCGGACCAGATGTCAGCATCAGCAGTCGCTCCAGACTGCCCTGCATCACCGCCAGCGGGTGGGCTCGGAATTCTGAGCCTTTTCCTCGCACCCCCAGTTGCGGGAGAATGTGAAGGAGGAGATGTTGACAGGTCGCGTTCCGCTTGACTTGACAATTTTCTCACCAGCAGGTCTTTCAACCCCAGCAGACTTGTGTCTGCCGGAAAGAGAGATCCAAGGTAGGCTTTAAATCTAGGATCGAGCATGGTGGCCAAAATGTAGTGCTCTGATTTCAACAGATTGACCACCCGTGAATCCTTGTTAAGCGAATTAAGGGCTCCATCCACAAGTCCCACATGCCTAGCGGAATCGCTCCGTGTTAGCTCCTCCTTCAATGTCTCCAGCTTCTTCTGCAAAAGCCTGATGAGGGGAATGACCTGACTCAGGCTGGCAGTGTCTGAACTGACTTCACGTGTGGCAAGTTCAAAGGGCATCAGAACCTTGCACAACGTTGAAATCATTCTCCACTGCGCTTGAGACAGGTGCATTCCACCTCCTATATCGTGCTCAATTGTATAGGCTTGAATGGCCTTTTGCTGCTCCTCCAACCTCTGAAGCATATAGAGGGTTGAATTCCACCTCGTTACCACTTCTTGCTTCAGATGATGGCAGGGCAGGTTCAGTAGTTTTTGGTGGTGCTCCAGTCTTCTGTACGTGGTGCCTGTACGCCGAAAGTGTCCCGCAATTCTTCTGGCCACCGACAGCATCTCTTGCACGCCCCTGTCGTTTTTTAAAAAATTCTGCACCACCAAATTCAAGGTATGTGCAAAACATGGGACGTGCTGGAATTTGCCCATATTTAATGCACACACAATATTGCTGGCGTTGTCCGATGCCACAAATCCACAGGAGAGTCCAATTGGGGTAAGCCATTCCGCGATGATCTTCCTCAGTTGCCGTAAGAGGTTTTCAGCTGTGTGCGTATTCTGGAAACCGGTGATACAAAGCGTAGCCTGCCTAGGAAAGAGTTGGCGTTTGCGAGATGCTGTTACTGGTGCCGCCGCTGCTGTTCTTGCGGCAGGAGTCCATACATCTACCCAGTGGGCTGTCACAGTCATATAGTCCTGACCCTGCCCTGCTCCACTTGTCCACATGTCCGTGGTTAAGTGGACATTGGGTACAGCTGCATTTTTTAGGACACTGGTGACTCTTTTTCTGAGGTCTGTGTACATTTTCGGTATCGCCTGCCTAGAGAAATGGAACCTAGATGGTATTTGGTACCGGGGACACAGTACCTCCAACAAGTCTCTAGTTGGCTCTGCAGTAATGATGGATACCGGAACCACGTTTCTCACCACCCAGGATGCCAAGGCCTCAGTTATCCGCTTTGCTGTAGGATGACTGCTGTGATATTTCATCTTCCTCGCAAAGGACTGTTGGACAGTCAATTGCTTGGTGGAAGTAGTAAAAGTGGTCTTACGACTTCCCCTCTGGGATGACCATCGACTCCCAGCAGCAACAACAGCAGCGCCAGCAGCAGTAGGCGTTACACGCAAGGATGCATCGGAGGAATCCCAGGCAGGAGAGGACTCGTCAGAATTGCCAGTGACATGGCCTGCAGGACTATTGGCATTCCTGGGGAAGGAGGAAATTGACACTGAGGGAGTTGGTGGGGTGGTTTGCGTGAGCTTGGTTACAAGAGGAAGGGATTTACTGGTCAGTGGACTGCTTCCGCTGTCACCCAAAGTTTTGAACTTGTCACTGACTTATTATGAATGCGCTGCAGGTGACGTATAAGGGAGGATGTTCCGAGGTGGTTAACGTCCTTACCCCTACTTATTACAGATTGACAAAGGGAACACACGGCTTGACACCTGTTGTCCGCATTTCTGTTGAAATAGTTCCACACCGAAGAGCTGATTTTTTTGGTATTTTCACCAGGCATGTCAACGGCCATATTCCTCCCACGGACAACAGGTGTCTCCCCGGGTGCCTGACTTAAACAAACCACCTCACCATCAGAATCCTCCTGGTCAATTTCCTCCCCAGCGCCAGCAACACCCATATCCTCCTCATCCTGGTGTACTTCAACACTGACATCTTCAATCTGACTATCAGGAACTGGACTGCGGGTGCTCCTTCCAGCACTTGCAGGGGGCGTGCAAATGGTGGAAGGCGCATGCTCTTCACGTCCAGTGTTGGGAAGGTCAGGCATCGCAACCGACACAATTGGACTCTCCTTGTGGATTTGGGATTTCGAAGAACGCACAGTTCTTTGCGGTGCTACTGCTTTTGCCAGCTTGAGTCTTTTCATTTTTCTAGCGAGAGGCTGAGTGCCTCCATCCTCATGTGAAGCTGAACCACTAGCCATGAACATAGGCCAGGGCCTCAGCCGTTCCTTGCCACTCCGTGTGGTAAATGGCATATTGGCAAGTTTACGCTTCTCCTCCGACAATTTTATTTTAGGTTTTGGAGTCATTTTTTTACTGATATTTGGTGTTTTGGATTTGACATGCTCTGTACTATGACATTGGGCATCGGCCTTGGCAGACGACGTTGCTGGCATTTCATCGTCTCGGCCATGACTAGTGGCAGCAGCTTCAGCACGAGGTGGAAGTGGATCTTGATCTTTCCCTAATTTTGGAACCTCAACATTTTTGTTCTCCATATTTTAATAGGCACAACTAAAAGGCACCTCAGGTAAACAATGGAGATGGATGGATACTAGTATACAATTATGGATGGACTGCCGAGTGCCGACACAGAGGTAGTTACAGCCGTGGACTACCGTACTGTACTGTGTCTGCTGCTAATATAGACTGGATGATAATGAGATGTAGTATGTATGTATAAAGAAGAAAGAAAAAAAACCATGGGTAGGTGGTATACAATTATGGATGGACTGCCGAGTGCCGACACAGAGGTAGCTGCAGCCGTGGACTACCGTACTGTGTCTGCTGCTAATATAGACTGGTTGATAAAGAGATGTAGTATGTATGTATAAAGAAGAAAGAAAAAAAACCACGGGTAGGTGGTATACAATTATGGACAGACTGCCGAGTGCCGACACAGAGGTAGCTACAGCCGTGGACTACCGTACTGTGTCTGCTGCTAATATAGACTGGTTGATAAAGAGATGTAGTATGTATGTATAAAGAAGAAAGAAAAAAAAACCACGGGTAGGTGGTATACAATTATGGATGGACTGCCGAGTGCCGACACAGAGGTAGCTACAGCCGTGGACTACCGTACTGTGTCTGCTGCTAATATAGACTGGTTGATAAAGAGATGTAGTATGTATGTATAAAGAAGAAAGAAAAAAAACCACGGGTAGGTGGTATACAATTATGGATGGACTGCCGAGTGCCGACACAGAGGTAGCTACAGCCGTGGACTACCGTACTGTACTGCGTCTGCTGCTAATATAGACTGGATGATAATGAGATGTAGTATGTATAAAGAAGAAAGAAAAAAAAACCACGGGTAGGTGGTATACAATTATGGATGGACTGCCGAGTGCCGACACAGAGGTAGCTACAGCCGTGGACTACCGTACTGTGTCTGCTGCTAATATAGACTGGTTGATAATGAGATGTAGTATGTATAAAGAAGAAAGAAAAAAAAAACCACGGGTAGGTGGTATACAATTATGGACGGACTGCCGAGTGCCGACACAGAGGTAGCTACAGCCGTGGACTACCGTACTGTACTGTGTCTGCTGCTAATATAGACTGGATGATAATGAGATGTAGTATGTATAAAGAAGAAAGAAAAAAAAAACCACGGGTAGGTGGTATACAATTATGGATGGACTGCCGAGTGCCGACACAGAGGTAGCTACAGCCGTGAACTACCGTACTGTGTCTGCTGCGACTGGATGATAAATAATGATATAAAAAATATATATATATCACTACTGCAGCCGGACAGGTATATATTATATAATGACGGACCTGCTGGACACTGTCTGTCAGCAGAATGAGTTTTTTATTTTATAGAATAAAAAAACACCACACAAGTCACACGACGTGTGTTTAACTTTTACAGGCAGACATTCACAATACAATATAGTATACTATATACTGGTGGTCAGGTCACTGGTCAGTCACACTGGCAGTGGCACTCCTGCAGAAAAAAAGTGTGCACTGTTTAATTTTAATATGTACTCCTGGCTCCTGCTATAACCTAACTGCTCCCCAGTCTCCCCCACAATTAAGCTGTGTGAGCACAGTCAGATATTATACATAGATGATGCAGCAGCACACTGGGCTGAGCACAGATATGGTATGTGACCAGGGCTTAAAGTGGTCCTGGAGACGTGGTGGAACTCATGGAGGAGGACCATGGAGGCATCAGGACCTGAGGAAGGAGTAGGTGGCTGCAGCTCATCAGCAACTTTAGTGCCGCCTGTATCATCGATTGACGCAGATGATGGGGTGGGCTTTTCTGTTGGAATTACTATGCAGGGCAATGGAGATGGTGGAACTAGTCCCCCCTACCATCAGAGGTGGTGGAACTCAGTTAAATAATAATAAATAAATAATATAAAACTGCACTGGTGGTCACTGGTCAGTCACTAGTATAACTAACTAATACTATCAGCAAAATTCTGCACTCTCTGTCTGAGTACTCCTCCTAAGCTCCAGTAAATGAAGTGTCACTGTCTCACTCTGTCACTAGTATAACTAACTAATACTATCAGCAAAATTCTGCACTCTCTGTCTGAGTACTCCTCCTAAGCTCCAGTAAATGAAGTGTCACTGTCTCACTCTCACTCTCCTATCTATTTCTTCTCTAAACGGAGAGGACGCCAGCCACGTCCTCTCACTATCAATCTCAATGCACGTGTAAAATGGCGGCGACGCGCGGCTCCTTATATAGAATCCGAGTCTCGCGATAGAATCCGAGCCTCGCGAGAATCCGACAGCGTCATGATGACGTTCGGGCGCGCTCGGGTTAACCGAGCAAGGTGGGAAGATCCGAGTCGCTCGGATCCGTGTAAAAAAAGCTGAAGTTCGGGCGGGTTCGGATTCAGAGAAACCGAACCCGCTCATCTCTAAGAAAAATTACAGCTTTTTAGTCACCAGCCCGTCAAAATGACGGCCCAACATTCGGGCGCTGGCAGCTATGCGCGCCCGAACATAGCAACACTTTAATTGCTCCATCAGGCGCAATCTAGTGGCCACCAGCGCGCAAAACACTTGAATCCCCCCACAGAGGTGAGGAGCAGTGTTAGTTTTTATTATATAGGATGTTGTGAGACAAGTTGTTTTAATGTGCTCCAATGACGCATTTGTGGGGACATTTCTCTAGCAGAGGTCACAGAGCATATTTTGCCCCAAAAATCTGATTTTGACATATCCTCAGAAGTAGCTGAGGTTACTAGTTCACACTGACTTTATATGAAAAAAAAGTGGAGAGAGATAAAGGGGTCTATTTACTAAGCCTTGAAGATAGATAACGTGGAGAGAGATAAAGGGGTCTATTTACTAAGCCTTGAAGATAGATAACGTGGAGAGAGATAAAGGGGTCTATTTACTAAGCCTTGGAGAGAGATAAAGTACCAGCCAATCAGCTCCTAATTGCCATGTTACAGGCCGTGTTTGAAAAATGTCAGGAGCTGATTGGCTGGTACTTTATCTCTCTCCACATTATCACTCTCCTAAGCTTAGTATATCTGCCTTTAAGACATACATTTGGTTGAAAAGGTAGTATTGTTGGAGACTAAGGGGTATATTCAATAAGAGTCGGGTCCATTCCGACATGCAGTTATCGGAATGGACCCAACAACCCCTATTCAAAAAGCGGCCAAATCCGACTGTCGGATTTGTCCGTCCCCTGTGTCCTATCCTGCTGCTGACAGCGGCAAGGAAGCAGTGTGCGGCGGCCGGCGGGGGAGCAGTGTGAGGTGGCCAGCGGGGGGGGGGGAGCAGCATGCGGCGGCCGGCGAGGGGGAGCAGCATGAGGCGGCCGGCGGGGGAAGCAGTGTGAGGCGGCCGGTGGGGGACGCAGCGTGAGGCGGTCGGCGGGGGGAGCAGTGTGAGACGGCCGGTGGGGGGGGAGCAGCATGAGGCCGGCGGGGGTGCTTCCAGCGGCGGCCGGAACTGGCAGCAGGAGTGATGTCTGCGGCGGCGGGGGAGGCAATACAGGTACTACTCTCATCCCCGTAGCCCGCTGCACTGCTCCCCGTTTCCTCACCTCAATCCGACTTGTTTTCAAGTCGGATTGAGTTTGTCGGAAAGGGGGCCAAAACCTGTCGGATTTGGCCCCGTTTCCGACAGCAGCAGGTGGACCGGCGGGTATTCCGACGATCCACCTGCTTTCTGACAGCATTCCGACAAGTCGGGTTTCCCGACTTGTCAGAAAAAATGTGCCCCTATTGAAAAGGTCGGAACCCCTTCCGACCTATTCCAGTCGGAAACTGCCGTCTTTCCGACAAGACGGCGGTTTCAGACTCTTATTGAATACAGCCCTAACAGCTAATTTAAGTGAATACTGCCTCTGGTTGCCTCTCATTGGCTACACCAGAGGGTTATTGTAGGAGCTTTGAATCTGTGACATCTCAGGTTGCGGCTGCTTCAAGCTGCAGGTATCTTGAGAGAAAGCAACAGTCAACATTTCAAATAGTTTCAATTCAGGCAATATACCTACAGGCATCAGAAGGGTCCTTATGGGCAGGTTAATTTCAGCTGACAGGTAGGTTACAAAGTGTACAGTGCAATGTTCTGGTAACAGGAGAACGGGGGCTCCCCCTTACTTCAGATACCAACACTTTGTAAAGCCACCTGTTATATGAAATAAACAGTTCATAAGAGCCCACTAACACAATGGCTGAAGGAAAGAGCTGTGTAATTGTTGCTACTAGTGAACACTGATTGGGCCATTGCTAAGCTACAATATTCAAAGATGAAGTCACTTGTATATGTAGGCCCAGATTTATCAAGCCTTGGGGAGTAATAAATTGCCCTGTGATAAAGTACCAGCCATTCAGTTCTTAACTGCAATGTTACAGGCTGTGTTTGAAAAGCTGATTGGTTGGCACTTTATCACCATGCAATTTATCACTCTCCAAGTTTTGATAAATCTGGGCCATAGAATTATAATTGACAGGAATTTCGAAATATACAGTATATATAGGTCTGTCACCTGTATATTTTACTTCTAAAGATCAAGAAATACTCAGTAAAAATTGTATACTGTAGACTTATAGTTAATGTGGGCTTTCATGAGGAGGGAGGTTCATATTTTATGAGGAAAGAAAAAATGTCTGGAGCAGTCTACAAATGTCAGACAGTACATTGCAAAAGGAGAGAAAGGTTCTAACGCTTACTTATTTGGTTAACTGGAAAACCAATAGATGTACAGTAAAATATAAGTTTAAGTGATTAAAGAGTTTAAACTTGGTATATTTACATAGCCACACATGGTGTACATACATCAATTACAATACACACACTGTGGAATCTGGATTTTAATATTACTGCTGAGAGATTGTGTCTAATGAGGATTATTCCCAGTTGCCATCTCAGCATGAATAGCAAAATCCCTATTACACTGCATGACATAACATATATTATTTATACCATAGGGGTGCACTTGCAATGGATAAAAACACAGTTATCATGGTACTGATCTATTTTCTGTTCCACTTTTTATTATTATCCAGTATTTTCTAAATAAAGTGTCACAATCTATGGAACATATAACACTTAATTGTTTTCACTTACATTTGACTAGGAGGCAGGGTTACAGATCAGGAAGTTCCTCCTGAGAAATGTATAGTCCTCTGATTTCTCTCAATTTAATATACATCTCGGGCTATCATTGTCATTGGTACTCGTTCACATGGTCGACCATGTTATGGTCGACAGTCATTAGGTCGACCACTATTGGTCGACATTGACATGGTCGACACCTGAAAATGGTCGATGCATGAAAGGTCAACACATAAAAATGTCGACATGAGTTTTTTAACTTTTTTCTTTTGGGGAACTTTTCCATACTTTACGATCCACGTGGACTACGATTGGAACGGTAATCTGTACGGAGCGAAGCGGTAGCGGAGCGAAGGCACCATGCCCGAAGCATGGCGAGCGAAGCGAGTCATGCGAGGGGACGCGGTGCACTAATTGGGGTTCCCAGTCACTTTACGCAAAAAACGACACCCAAAAAAGAAAAAAAAACTCATGTCGACCTTTTCATGTGTCGACCTTTCACGTGTCGACAATTTTCATGTGTCGACCATGTGTCCATGTCGACCATGTCAATGTCGACTAATAGTGGTCGACCTAATGACTGTCGACCATAACATGGTCGACCATTCATACCGGAACCATTGTCATTGAGGCTTTTAAATAAATGAGAGATATTATGCATATGTTAATATGCATATATATATTTTTATGGTTGTTTTTGTCAATAATGTAAATGAGTTATTTCCCGCAATTAGCAAAACAATTCTCTTATACAGTACTTCTACACTGCCTATGGCATAAATATGTTTACATGACAATGTATATACTGTAACAATATGTAACAACACAGTTAGTGCACATAGAACACATATCTAGCAATGGAATATACCCTCTCACTTAATAAAAAACCCCATCAAAGTCAATTTGTTCCCCAAAATCATTTTGTTGCTACCATTAACTGTGGAAAGGGGTCTGTACTATTTTTTTTATCAAGGGATTGGCAGCAAACAGGGTTCCACTATTTCATGAAGAACCAAACCTATGAATACAACACTGGATTCCTTAACATAATATGACATTTATGTCTTTAAGTATATATCCAGAATTTATAAATTTATGTCTGTGTCACTTCAGGTATTATGGAATTAAAAGTCCCAGCCTGACTGCCCTGCCAAACACTGGGATTCAACAGGAATCATCCTATCTAATACATAGTGTGTATATATATATATATATATATATATATATAATTTTTTTTTTTTTTTTTTACTGCACAGAAGGGATACTACCCGTTAGTTAAATTGACATTGACATTTATGGCAATAGAGCGTTTAGGCCAGCATGATATACAGTGCAAAAGATGGCCATAACACTGGTAATTCATATTAATCTACACAAGATTCTTACTATTTACAACTAATCAACTTGGGTGTCTTGAAGGAGGGGCCCCCTGTAGTAACTGTGTATAGGAATAAACACATTAGCATTTTACAAGAGTTCTGCTATTTAATAGGTACCAAAAGCGTTATTTTGTTATGAGCACAACAGATGTACAATCCACTGAGTTTGCTGAGGTAGTGACTGGAGCATGCAGAAGAGATGCGGCTATTAAACAGGTACACAGTGGGGCTACTGTGTTAATTCTAGCTTTAGCTTCGATTTGAAGTAATGTGTTTAGCAGTGTAACATTTTTGAAAGTGCTTACCCGAGGGCCCTGATCACCTTGATCTCCCTGCAAAGGGGAAAGATGAGATGATAGTTCAACAATGACTCTGTGCTACCCCTCGATTCTCTCACAATGCTGGCTGTATGTCACAGGATTTATTATGCATTATTATGCTCCAGTGTAACATCAGCATAGATTTGCCATTCCACTTATACAATATATACAATAAAAGGGGCAGGAATAGGATATATTGATGTTGCAGTGCAACCAAGGGACTGTACAACAGCAGGGTATATATGGCTGAAGAGGTTGTCCTAGGGTAATATTTGAGCCACATCCAGTCCTATAATGACCTCTCTGGCCAGGTACGTTTCGCTGCTGTCCAGTCCCCTTGCCACAGTACAATAAACGTTGTGATGCAGGTGGGGTTTCTTTTACCCCATCAAGGTGTTACTACTGACCTTCTCACCCTTTGGACCAGGAGAACCCTGAAAAATAAAAACAAGAATAATAGTATATTTTAAAGTAATTAGCATTCATTCATAAGATGTTGTATTATGCATCATAGTGATAATTGTTATCTCTTTCATCACAGTAACATGGTCTAGTAGTAAATAACTAGTATACAAATTATATACCCCCTGATTTGGTTCATGTTAGATGGGCTTTGATTAAAAAAATGGGCAGTGTACGTATGTACATATTTGTGGTTTGGAAAGGAGAGGTAAAGGAACCAGAGTCTCTAAGGCTATGAATAAGCAGCAGACAGCAGTGCAATGATACTGCTGCAACTGCAAACAAATTTAAAATGGTATTCATAGCCTTGTCGGCTGGAAACGGGAAGATGAATATAAGAGATCTATCCCTGTGTCTACCAAGTGTGAACTATTATAGGTACCATATAGATGCCTGCCATTACTAACAAATCACTGGTAGTGGTGACTGATAGATACTCTGGTGTCTTTTCACTCTTAGGGGTAAATTTACTAAGATGAGAGTTCTATTTAAGTTTGGATGTTGCCCATAGCAACCAATCAGATTCTACTTCTCATTTATCTAGCACCTTCTAGAAGATAATACCTGGAATCTGATTGGTTGCTATGGGCAACATCCCATCTTGAATAGAACTCCCATCTTAGTAAATTTACCCCTTAGGGCATTATGAGATGCAGGAAGGGGGGACTCTTCCAGTGAGTTGGCTCATATTTTTAAAGGGCCAGTAAATTAAACCCAGGTTGGTTTTGCCTTTTAAATTATTACTGCTTTAAAAATATGAGCCAACTCAGCATAATCACACCCATACCTAATATATATAAGACTTAGGGACCGATTTCTCACCATCCGTATCCAAGGATGCAGATGGCATGTGATAAAATCGACCCAATCCGCACTGCGATAATTGATTACATCGCACGGATGTATCAATTATCGCATGCTGGGACAGACCTGTCATGACAATCCGCAACAGTATTGGGGTATTTTTTGGAAACAATACCCCGATGTCCTGGTGCACATGCACCATCACCACCGACATCGCCGCTGCTGCAGGGTTGACACCCCCCTGCGACTAGCCCACCCGCCCGCCGCGGCTTCCCCCCATGGTAAATATACTTACCAATCCAGGGAGCCGGTAATCGCTGCTCCTGCAGGGCTGCTGGGCATCAAATCCTGTGCACTGCTGTGACCATTGGTGCTGTAAAGTGAGCTGCCATTTTGCAGCATCATTTTACTGCACTGGTTGTCACAGCAGCGCACAGGAGTTCCCGATAACCGGCAGCCCGCACCGATCAACAGCTCCTGGGACTGGTACGTTTGTTTTTGGGTTTTTTTACCAATGACCAGCTTGTGATCACCGGAGCCCAGTCCCTGCACAGTTTTTTCTGCCAGTGGGCAAGGAAAGCTGTGCAGAAGTAGTAATCTTGCAGTGATCCCTGTGATAACGCAAGCTGGAGCTTGCGTAGAATTATCACAGGGCTCATTGCGGGGTTTATCACATTTTTTTTTTTTTGTAAATTCGACCCACATCAAAGCCCTAGTAAAAATAATGTTAATAAATAAGCCCCTCAGTCTGTTTTAAGTTGAATAATTAAATAATACCTCTACAGCACAGATAATGCAGCAGCAATACATTAGTTAAGCAAAACAACATCTAAAATAACTTAATGATACTTAAGAAAAGTAAGTAGGCTGCTATGCCAGTCTGTTCCATTTGCTTCAAGCACTACTTCCAAGCAGACGACATACTGAGCCTGATTCAGAGCATTGGGCGCAAGCGCTCTATGTAATACTTCTGTGTACGCATCCAGGAAGCACTGACCATAGCAAAATTGCATGGAGATCCATGCAATTTCAATGGCCGTTCCTAGGCAGTGTCTGGAGAGTGGCTAGAAACTATGGAGTGTCAGTGTTAGGGACGCAGTTCTACTGACACCAGTGGTCATGGTCCCATGGACACTCTGTACCTTCCATAGGCAAGTGCAATGTCTGAAAAATTTGATAAAGGTAACCTACTGTATTGAACCAGCCAGCTGTGTCAGCAGGCCTTGTGTGCATTCTAATTATTAAAGTAGTACAGTAAGTTTGTCTGTTACAATTATTACCATATTTACAATTAATACTGCCGGGCAACCTCTTGCATTGCAAGAGTAACAAACATAAACATAACTTTTTTTTGGCAAAGATAATTTGGATATACGATAACAATGTATCAGCAGGACATGATGCACCATTTGTACAGTACCTGCCTGATTCTGTCCGTCTGTAGTTAAGGATCAGCTCCTGCCTGAGTCACATGACATATTTTGCATGTGTTCAACTTTTATTGAAATTATTTCAAGAATGTTGCAAATTCAGATTTAAATAAAACTATTACTATCAGGACATGAAAGTGTGTGTTTTTTTGCACTTACTTGAGGTCCTGGTTGACCCTGCAAAATGATAAATATTATAGTTATAAATGCTCTCACAAAATGAATAAAAGTTACTAAACAATGTACAATGTAAAGGTACAATAACAGATAGAAAACGTTTTCTAACATTTGGCAAATCTTACTGACTGACATGCTTATGTTTGGTGCACTGTAGTACAACAAAGTACACTTCTAGCTTATGGACGTGTATTTTGAGAGCAGATAGCTGGGAGTATGTGTGCACTTTGAAGTACCAAGGCACATTGCATTACGTATTTGTGGCCTATTCAGCTTTGGCTGCAGAGGCAGGAGGCTACCTTAATCATGTGATGCCATGCCGCTGTTTAGAAATGCGCCTGCATGTTAGTGAGGGTGGAGGGGTGTTTCAGGACCCGGCATGTTAAAAGAGTTGTAGTTTTGCAATTTTTCGCAAAACTACAACTCAAGCTGGATTAGGCTCTTAGTACAAGTCAGCAATGAAGTCTAGCGTGTTTATTATTTTGTGCTAAATGATGTACAGTACAAGTGAATTTTGTCCATAATGTTGCTTAAAAAACATGCATAGTATCTATTATATTTGCCTTTTCTTTGTGATGCTTCCTTGTTATACAGTAGTATCAGGGACGGATGACGGACCACATGGGGCTGAAAATATTTTATGGGCCTATACTCAGAAGGAAGGACCTGTGACCATTGCTGTGTGGGTGTGGTCAGAGTGTTGTGTGGGTGTGGTCAGTGACATGTGGGCGTGTACACCCCCTACACTATCACACCCACTGCCTCAGAAAATACATAAAAATAGAGAAAATGCTGATTTTTTTGAGAAAACTAGAAATACAATTTTCATACTTATGATTTATGGCCGATCATGTGGACAGCTCGGTGGCTTGTTTTCATCGTACTGTCATGATGATGGGCCTATTTTTTGTGGAGGCCTGGAGATGTAGCTCCATCCACCCAATTGTTAATCTGGCCCTGTGTAGTATCATAAGGAAAATACTGTGCTTCTACATACAGTATCGTTCTAGTGACAAAATTATTTTTGTGCTGCACATAGAGAGAAGAGTGAAGACGCATGGAAATGGCAACTGGTTTTATAGGAAATACTTCAGCACATGTTTGCCTATTAAGGAACAATTCACACTCACAGTAATTTATTGTCAAGGCGCACACAGTGACTCAAAACCTGGTGATCATTTATATTGCTGATTAAAAGTCATTTGGATGCACAGATTGCCTTCTCTTTGACAGGTAGACCATATTACAAGGCTCTGGGGCATGAGGATGTGTCTGACAAGCTAAGATCACAAACAGCAGTTCACAAATGAGTGTAGTAGTATAAAGTACAGTAAATATTGCTTGCTGCTGCTCAATCAAATGTCAATATACAATAAAACAAAAAGACAGGTTTATTAGTAGAGTTGGGATTTGGGCTTATAGAAGCTGTTCATTTACAATAATGTAAATATAACTTTGCTGCAAATTTAAATATAGATTGCCTATAGGAATAAATAATATCAATATACAAGCTACTTGGTTGAGCAAGCTATGAAGCCATAAATACAAAAAGTTGTTGTACTCATAGTTTGATTTATTTGTTTACTGTATGTCTAATTTGGTACCATAGCACCCTGATACTACTTAGGCCTCCTGCTTAATTTCCATCCAATTTCTTATTCAGTTTATCCATTTACTTATGCCAGTACAATCTTCTTTATTATTGATTGCAGAGTTTGTGACCATCCATGGAGACAGAGTTACCATGGAGCGTAGCTAGCACTTAACAGGTGCTCCCTTAAGGGCCCCATGCATTAGGATGATAATGCCCGATTTCATCCGATTTCGGGCATTCAGCCCGATACATCGGATGAAATCGGGCATTTTGGAGGCGTTTCCAATCCGACCCGATGCGCATTCCCGTGAGCATTGGATCCCCCAGATTGCATGTGTTGCACGTTCAATCTGGTCCGACCCCGCAGGCATGGCTGGCATCGGCCAGGATTGCCCAAGATACATCGTATGCAAAAGGACAGCATACAATGTATCTTGGGCGATCCTTCTTCCCCGGGAGGCTGCCGGGGGTGATCGCCCGCATGTCAGACGGACATGTCGCGGTAGTGTATGGGGCCCTTTACACATACTCCCAACATTTCTAATGTAGCATTCAGGACACACAGCGCACATGTAGGCAGTGGGCAGTCCACTCCTATATGTGCTTAATGTGCTGCTCGCCCATTGGCTGCTCATACGTCCCAAGCAATCAGTCAAGCCTCAGCAGCCAGGGGGACGGAAGTGCACAATCCTCCTCACACAGTTATTTTTATTTATTTTTTCAAATATGTTTTTATTAAAAAAAAATCAATATTATGGTTACAATACCAAATGGGATCAAATATTACAAGTGATTACAAATGATAAGACCAATAGTACAGACATCTTACAATGAACTGAAAACAGTACCAATTATGGTAAAAAAAAAAAAAAAGAACTAGAATAATCAAAATAATGTAAATATGCTATCTTGGAACTCGAAAAAAAAGAAAAGAAGAAGAAAGGGGTTAAGGAAAATGAGAAAAAAAATAGAAAAGAGAAAGACAGAGAGATCGCCTGTAGCCCAACACTCCCCAAATATATAAATACTCCTCAGCCAAGTTGAACAAAAGGTTCAGACATAAATATTCGGGTCTCTTACCCCCACCCTGTTTTTCATTTCCCACAATCTCTCTCTCACTCTTATATACTGTAATTCATTTTCTCACTGACCTATAGTTTTCTACTATCCCTAGATAGTTACTATGCAACTTTACTTGACAACAGCTGAGATTGTGAACGGTTATGACATTTGGCATGCATATTTAACTTTGTTTGATCCATTGTTGTAGTGAGCTTGAATCACCTTGAGGGTGTTATGTGGGATGTTCTTCGCCTCGTGCACACACAAAACAGATTCTCTGTCCACACTACCAATGGCACATTTTGGGGTAAATTTACTAAGATTTAAGGCAGTACGATGGTGTAATGGTTAGCATTACTGCCTCACAGCACTGAGGTCATGGGTTCGATTCCCACCATGGCCCAACTGTGTGGAGTTTGTATATTCTCCCCTAACTTGCGTGGGTTTCCTCCGGGTACTCCAGTTTCCTCCCACAATCCAAAATTATACTGGTAGGTTAATTGGCTCCCAACAAAAATTAACCCTAGCATGAATGTGTGTGCGTGTACATGTGGTAGGGAATATAGATTGTAAGCTCCACTGGGGCAGGGACTGATGTGAATGGCCAAATATTCTCTGGAAAGCGCTGCAGAATATGTGTGCGCCATATAAATAACTGGTAATAAATAATAAAATAAGATGGGAGTTCTGTTTAAGATGGGATGTTGCCCATAACAACCAATCAGATTCTACTTCTCATTTATCTAGCACCTTCGAGAAGATAATACCTGGAATCTGATTGGTTGCTATGGACAACATCCCATCTTTAACAGAACTCCCATCTTAGTAAATTTACCCCTTAAAGTCAACAAAAACTAAAAAAAGTTATTTCTTTGATTGTAGGCCTAAGTCAAGTATTTACCTGTAACTTGGTTTACTATTACCTCTCCTCCTGCTATTAAAGCTTTAGCTGGGATGTTATCAATGTCTGGTACTTTTTCATTCTTCAGCTTTTTAATTGCTTTTCTTAGGGCCTAATTCACTATGGATTGCTATTGAGGCTGGGATAGCGATTTCAACAAATCTGCTATTGCAAAAAATCGCACGTGAAGAGCCGCCCAAAAAGGATAAAAGACGCCCACCGATACATTCACAAATCTGCATATGCATTAGCAGATTCGCAATGCATGGGCAAAATAGACATTTGTGGCTGACCCCAGCATACTCAAATCAATGACACTGCAGTCGCACCGGGTGCAACGGTCACTTTCTATTAATCAAAATACATACTCTTTACAATTCGGCTGCATAAGCAAGGCAATAGCATTTTGCCCTTCGCGCATGCGCAGTCTGCCGATAATCTCTCACTGTGTGGAAACTCACATTTGCAAATGGTAGTGAATCAGGCCCTTATTTAATCTGCATTTGGGGTTATCCATTATGTCACTACAATATTGAAGGTAATTGTTTCCAGTAACTCAGGATCTATATTTTCAGGCCTGGGGCAATTTTATAGGTGCTAAAAGTGTTCTTATCATCTTTCAAGATTCTCACATGTTGCTTTAATATGTTGGTCATTTAGATCTTTGATGTTCGTGTTGGAGGTTCTAAATGTTCAATTTGCAGCTGCATTATATGCTGTAAAGCAGCCTGAATCATGCTTTCTACTGGCCTCTTCCATTTCTTGGGCTTTTCCTTTCCACCATGCTTCTTTATCTGCTTTGAGTTGTTTTTTTAAATTTGTCTATTCAGATGCAGGTCGAGTTTATGGTTAATGTTTTTAACTTGCGCAAGTTCTTCCAAGTCTAAGGTGGTGTTAGAGATCCATGGTTTGATCTTTCTACGTTTAATTGGGCATGTCTGTCTGAGGGTATCATTGATTGCCAATTTTGTGTCAGTCCAGCTGTGGTTTACATAATCATTAAGTGATAGGGGTGAACCTGTTTTTGAGCAGAATTTGAACGTTCACCTTGGTATCGAGGTCTTTTAAGGCGTTGAAGTCTAAAATTGGTAAGGGGTTGAAGGCGTTTGGTGCTTTTAGGTGGATTTAGGCTTTGCTTGTACTAAATGATTTAATGATCTGATCCAATTGATGATCCACGCATTGCTCTCACGTTATGAAGGCACTCTGAAACCATTTTTGGATGAGGAAATAATCCAGCATAAATTTGCCTCTTCCATTATTGGAGAACCATGTTAAGAGATAGATTTGCGAGTGCTGGAACCAGGTATTACATATTGCAAGATTGTTGTGGTTGACAGATTTTGATGCGTAAGAGGCAGCTGGACCCTTGGCGAAAAGTGGTTTACCAACTCCTAACAAGGATTAGCTGAGACAGACTGATAGACAGACAGATGGAATAAGTGGTCTGTCTACAGCATATAAATAATTTGCTTTAAATACTGTTCTTCGAAAAGGAATAAGAGGCCTGCTTATAAAAGGTGACAGGGGGGCCTTCAAAATGTATCATTATTTGTCGCCACATATCGCAGCAATAAGGAATTCATTTTTTGAGGCAATTTATCAATGTACTCTTGTATAACTATCACTTCACGCATAGGTTTCAACCCAGCTGATCTACTGTGCACACACAGCTATTGGACATATGCAAATGTAAGCTACCAGAGAGGGAACCAATGATCCTGATCTGCAAAAACCTTGTGGGCTAAAATGACTAATACCATATCATGATGACCTTTGCTCTTGAAGTTTCAAAAACCTTGCCTTTCGCTGCTTAATAATAAGACCACAGTCGCCATTGAAAATAATGGGGACTGCAGTATTTTGCATTATTTTAGCAGTGTTGTGCATTACATAAATGAAAGCAGGAATGCAGGAGAAATGTTTGCTATCTCCTGCTCTTATCCATTACTATATTGCAGAGATACTAAAATCACGTGGATACTTCTATTCCCATGTGATGTATAGAGCCATAAAGCTTGCTAATATATACCCGGGCCTAAGTGAACTGTGTACCTAAGGAAATACATGGTGATTTCTTCATTTGTCCTTGAATACACTGAATGAAATGTGGGGTTTGGATAGAATGCCCTTCTACAGCTGCACAGAATACAACACATGGACACTACCAGCATTCCGCCATAGCAGACATGTGCATCCAACTACTCCTGCTAAATGGTGTATCCAATTACTAATTGAATTAACAGATATGTCTGTGACTGTGAACGCTCACGTTGTACTTCACGAATGCTATTCATTAACAGTATATAGACATGTAACACCTGTTATCATTGCTCATCATAAAACAGAGAGAGAAAAAAACATTAAATAACTCTTCTTGATCAAAGGGTTTATCCCTAAGCCTTTGTCGTTAATCATTAATACGATGGCTATCTACATTTTTTACTTACGGGAATTATCTGTGAAATCTTTGTGATTGACCATGAAAAAAAGTGACAAATTGCCCCAGAAAAGGCCAAAGCTGCGCACGTTTTAGGGATAAATGACGAGATTTACAGTTCTTTGTTGCAGATGCTTTCACTGTTAAATCATTGTATTTTGCAAACATCAACCTCAGGTCAATAAACAGAATGTAAAAGTTAAAGAACACAGAATTTTGATTTTATGCTCTTGAAATGAAATAGTGCTTTGCTGTGTTACCTAGAATTTAGGAGCCCAGTGAGGCCTCAGATCAATTTTTTCTTGGGAATTTATAACTATCTCTATTGACAGTTGTGTTGCTTTATTTTGACTTACTATACTTAGCATACAGCTAACGTTAAAGCAAAATATAAGTAGTTATTGCAGGCCAAACGACCCTATTCAGTAATGATTGCAAATTCTTTTTGTCCAAAAAGGCCTGTTCTTTGCTCTCACTGCTGTACAGGCCTAACGCCTATGCAATGAAGACAAATTTGGGAGCATAAGGGGGCTTGAGAGGCTAGGGTGGGCTCTCGGGTTCTTGGTAAGGTGCTCAGCAATGGTTTGTTCTGCCCATGTACCAAATATACATCTCAGCGTAAGCTAAAATTACTGTCCAATTTATATTCTGTTCTCACATTTTCCTATGGTTTTATAACAATTGTTCCATGTGAATTTCACTTTAGAATAGTAAAATATAATTGGCTGTTAATGCAGCAGACTACAAAAATATATGCAAGATATTATCATTTCTATCTCTCAATCACTGAATGCTGTAACATGTCATAAACACCAAGTAACAATAATATGTCCCTGGAGGAGTACTATAAAATTCTGGTCTTCTATTTATGTACAACATTTTGTATCATACATTATAATAATATAGTTGCTTCAAACACTTCCAGAAGTTATATAGTTATACAGTATGTTCCCAGCACCTTGTTCCAATATCCCCCTACCATACTGGCCATAATACACCTAGCCCAATACCCATCATAACACCCACCACACAAACCAGACTGTAAGCCTTTCAGTGTTGGGGGCGCTCTTCCCTCATTTCATTGACATCATTATAGTTCATTGCTTAATTTGTGTTTTACTGTCCGCTTTGTGGCCCTCATTCTGAGTTGATTGCTCGATAGCTGCTTTTAGCAGCAGTGCACTCCCTCTGGGAGTGTATCTTAGCTTAGCAAAAGTGCGAACGAAAGGTTAGCAGAACTGCTCGTAAAAATTTTCATGCAGTTTCTGAGCAGCTCCAAACCTACTCCTACCTTGCGATCACCTCAGTCAGTTTAGTTCCTGCTTTGACGTCACAAACACGCCCTGCGTTCGGCCAGCCACTCCCCCATTTCCCCAGGCACGCCTGCGTTTTTACCTGACACGCCTGCGTTTTTTAGCACACTTCCTGAAAACGGCCAGTTACCACCCAGAAACACCCACTTCCTGTCAATCACTCACCGATCAACAGAGCGACAGAAAAGCGTCGCTCCACCTTGTGTAAAACTGCATAGTTTTGTGTGAAAGTACTTCCCGCGTGCGTACTGCAGCCCGTACGCATGCTCAGAAACGCTGCTTTTTCACCTAATCGCCGCGCTGCGACCGAAAGCAGCTAGCATTCAACTCGGAATGAGGGCCTGTATTCTCTGATCTGCCACTCCACCTCAAATCTATTAGTCTTATTATTATTTGAGAAAAGCTCTGTCACCCTAACAGGGGACAGGGCTTCTCGCTATCTGTCAAGGGCTATCACTGTACTGTCTCTGGCAAAAGCTTTCCCAGATATTTAACAAGGATCATGGCAATATGTGTACCACTGCAAAACTTCTTATGCTGTTTCCCATTTCATGATGGTGATAGGAGGCGATATTAAATGAAAAAGTGCCTCATTTATTTATTACATTTATTTCTGTATTTATTTATTTAAATAAAGCATTTCTCTATTTAGAAGACCACCAAAATAATTATTGTTATTGTTATTATTGTCATGATTATTGTTGTTATTATTATTATTATTATTACTATTATTATTATTCTGATTAATAATAATAATAATAAATACGTTATACAGTATTATGCATGCACAAATGCGCCCACACTGGCCCGGGAAAGCTGTAAGATAGCCATTAATACTTTATCAGTTGTTAATCTATTGACACCTTTCTCTGGTGTACAGTCAGTTTGTCAACATTCAGTAGACGCATGCGCAGATGTACAAACCCAGAGGTCCACACATCGTGAAGGACAGCTCTTACAGCATGAGCTGTCCTTCATGATTTCCTTCATGCATATGGCGTTAGTAAATGGCGCTATTCATGCGGAGAGTGGCGGGATGCCAAATGCGAGGCTTGCTGCATTCCTCCCCTGGTTTTACTTGCACTTTATTTGAACTATACGTATATTGGGGGTTATTCCGAGTTGATCGCTTGCTAGCAACTTTTTGCTGGCTTGCGATCAAATAGTCACCGCCTATGGGTGAGTGTATTTTCGCTTTGCAAGTGTGCGAACGCGTGTGCTGCCGAGTGGGATGAAAATTTTTCGTGCAGTTTCTAAGTAGCTCTAGACTTACTCAGCCCTTCAGTGTGTCAGGTCCGGATTTGACGTCAGACACCCGCCCTGAAACCGACTGGACACGCCTGCGCTTTTCCAACCACTCCCTGAAAATGGTCAGTTGACACCCATAAACGCCCTCTTCCTGTCAATCACATGCGTTCGGCTGTGCGAATGGATTCTTCGTTAAATCCATCGATCAGCAACGAACCGCTTTGTACTCGTACGACGCGCCTGCAACTCAGAATGACCCCCATTGGGCGGGATGCAGCAAGTATCACATTTTGCTTGCAATGCATCCTGCTACTCTCCACATGAATAGCGATAAGAACTATCTTTCAGGATGAGTGGACTTCCGAATTTATGACCCAGGTGTCTGTCTGTGCATGTGTCTAGTGACGTGCACGATTGGATCCCTCTCAGCAGTGAAATGTGAAAGAAGCCTATAGGCTTCTATAGGACAACGCCATCTGAAGATGCGTTGCCCACCGGATCCAAGTCCCAGAATCTATCGCATTACAGGAATTGGTGCATATGCGGTACGTTGCCATAACTCCGGAAAACTGCATTTTCGAAAGTTTGGCCGCGTTACACTTCCTACATCTTGCCTATTGTCATTTAACCTTAATAGCAAAGGCAAGAAAAGGGGAGACTGAATTAAAGTGAGAAGGTTAATGACATACAGAATGGGTGGTGGGGGATTGTGGGTTGAATATGGAGTGAAATAAATTACAGGGAGAAATAATCTAGAGCAGGCAGGTAATAATGTATTACTGCCTAGGACCCAATGTTTACTGAGGGGGCCCATATAGCCAATTATGATGTTGACATTATAAAAAGTCAACATTATGACTACATCTGTGCCAATTGTATTCTATATATTTGTCATCATATCTCTAACTGTAATTTAGACATTTTTCTAAAAAAAACGCAGTGAGAAGAAAAACAGTTTTTAGGTAAATAGAAATTCCTCCTGTAACTAGAGAGGCTATTGTATGATATTTTACCTGTAGAATTCTGCCACATACAAAAAACTGGCATTGTATTAAGCAATACAATGAACTTGTAATACATCACTGGCATATCTATAATGGGTGCAGTGTGTTGGCTCCTGAGTCCATGGCGGGCCCACACCACACACACTGCACCCATTTTTTTAATCCTTACCCCTCCAGAGTCCCCCGCTGACATCAGCAGTTCTGCTAAATCACTGGGAAAATGGCGCAGTGCCCATTTTCATGGTGTTCTGCGCATGTGCAGTAAAGAAATCACTGGGAAAATGGCTACCTCGCCATTGTCCCGGAGATCTGCGCATGCGCAGTAGAGTCTGAGCCCTCTAGTGCTCACACTCTGAGCGCTGCTGGTAGAAAGGAGGGGACCCGAATGGAGGAGGCTGAACACGGGCCTCCACCTCTCTTATAGCGCCCTTGTAATGCATATTGTAAAAATTGTATGTATAATGACCTAAGTATGCGACCTTGAAATGTCTGCTTTGTGTGTTTGATGTTTTTAAAAACAAAAACATTTCTACAGTATATAATAGGATCAGGACTTAGTATGGCATATGGACCTTTAGCCTGGTTATATATCTTAGAACTGTGGGTCTAATTCAGCATGAGACGCATCTGCGATGCGTTTGCATGCTGAAGCTACTGTGCAGTGTGGGCACGTGCAGGAGCAGCACTGCGCGTGCGCACACAGTAAGATGCATTGATTGGAAGGCTGAGGCAATCGTGGGGCGGACGGGGCCTTGATGCGGCGCTGGGGGGGAGAAGGGGGGGTGCCATCCGGACAATGTAGGCATGTCTGGACTATTTGCGGCGGTAGGACGTGGAGGCTATGTGACGGCACATACAGTCGCTGCGACCCAAAACATGGCGGCCCGGCGACTGCCTTTCTCACCTAAGCTGCGGAGGCAGGGGGTTACCCTTAACATGCAAGCGCTTGCTGTGAGTCTTTCAACTGGGCCCAATGGTCCACATAACTGGAGAAACTAAAATGTATCTGGGGTATTTATTTAGCAAATTTGTTTACAGGTTGAGTATCCCTTATCCAAAATGCTTGGGACCAGAAGTATTTTGGATATTGGATTTTTCCATATTTTGGAATAATTGCATACCATAATGGGATATCATGGCAATGGGACCTAAGTCTAAGCACAGAATGTATTTATGTTTCATATACAACTTATACACACAGCCTGAAGGTCATTTTAGCCAATATTTTTAATAACTTTGTGAATTAAACAAAGTGTGTGTACATTCACACAAGTCATATGTTGTTTCACATACAACTAAAACACACAACCTGAAGGTCAATTAATACAATATTTTTTATAACTCTGTGTATTAAACAAAGTTTGTATACACTGAGCCATAAGAAAACAAAGGTTTCACTATCTCACTCTCACTCAAAAAATTCCGTATTTCGGAATATTTGGATATGGGATACTCAACCTGTATAAGATAATAGGATTTGTTCAATTAAAACTTTGTTTACACAGAAATAATTCACAGGACCTTCCAATACCATTTGATTAGCTAATGAACTGTTGTAGATCTAACACCACTTTTTTGAGAATTTACTATAGCTAGGTTTTTTAATACAGGATTTTTTATAACACTTACAAATACGTAAACTTGGTTAAAACTAGTGATGTGCACCGGACATTTTTCGGGTTTGTGTTTTGGTTTTGGATTCGGTTCCGCGGCCGTGTCTTGGATTCGGACGCGTTTTGGCAAAACCTCACCGAAAATTTTTTGTCGGATTCGGGTGTGTTTTGGATTCGGGTGTTTTTTACAAAAAACCCTAAAAAACAGCTTAAATCATAGAATTTGTGGGTCATTTTGATCCCATAGTTTTATTAACCTCAATAACCATAATTTCCACTCATTTCCTGTCTATTCTGAACACCTCACACCTCATCATCATCCTCCGATTCCTCACCCCTTTCACTGTGTACATCCCCCTCCTCACAGATTATTAATTCGTCCCCACTGGAATCCACCATCTCAGGTCCCTGTGTACTTTGTGGAGGCAATTGCTGCTGGTGAATGTCTCCACGGAGGAATTGATTATAATTAATTTTGATGAACATCATCTTCTCCACATTTTCTGGAAGTAACCTCGTACGCCGATTGCTGACAAGGTGAGCGGCTGCACTAAACACTCTTTCGGAGTACACACTGGAGGGAGGGCAGCTTAGGTAGAATAAAGCCAGTTTGTGCAAGGGCCTCCAAATTGCCTCTTTTTCCTGCCAGTATACGAACGGACTGTCTGACGTGCCTACTTGGATGCGGTCACTCATATAATCCTCCACCATTCTTTCAATGGTGAGAGAATCATATGAAGTGACAGTAGACGACATGTCAGTAATCGTTGGCAGGTCCTTCAGTCCGGACCAGATGTCAGCACTCGCTCCAGACTGCCCTGCATCACCGCCAGCGGGTGGGCTCGGAATTCTTAGCCTTTTCCTCGCACCCCCAGTTGCGGGAGAATGTGAAGGAGGAGATGTTGACGGGTCACGTTCCGCTTGACTTGACAATTTTCTCACCAGCAGGTCTTTGAACCTCTGCAGACTTGTGTCTGCCGGAAAGAGAGATACAACGTAGGTTTTAAATAGAGATGAGCGGGTTCGGTTTCTCTGAAACCGAACCCGCACGAACTTCATGTTTTTTTCACGGGTCCGAGCAGACTCGGATCCTCCCGCCTTGCTCGGTTAACCCGAGCGCGCCCGAACGTCATCATGACGCTGTCGGATTCTCGCGAGACTCGGATTCTATATAAGGAGCCACGCGTCGCCGCCATTTTCACACGTGCATTGAGATTGATAGGGAGAGGACGTGGCTGGCGTCCTCTCCATTAGAAATTAGATTAGAAGAGAGAGAGAGATTGTGCAGAGTCAGACAGAGTTTACCACAGTGACCAGTGCAGTTGTTGTTAGTTAACTTTTATTTATTTTAATATATATCCGTTCTCTGCTATATCCGTTCTCTGCCTGAAAAAAAACGATACACAGCAGCAGCCAGTCACACAGTGTGACTCAGTCTGTGTGCACTCAGCTCAGCCCAGTGTGCTGCACATCAATGTATAAAAGGCAAAGCTTATAATAATTGTGGGGGAGACTGGGGAGCACTGCAGGTTGTTATAGCAGGAGCCCCCAGGAGTACATAATATTATATTAATTTAAAATTAAACAGTGCACACTTTTGCTGCAGGAGTGCCACTGCCAGTGTGACTAGTGGTGACCAGTGCCTGACCACCAGTATAGTAGTATATTCATTGTTGTATGTATTGTATACTATCTCTTTATCAACCAGTCTATATTAGCAGCAGACACAGTACAGTGCGGTAGTTCACGGCTGTGGCTACCTCTGTGTCGGCAGTCGGAACTCGGCAGGCAGTCCGTCCATCCATAATTGTATTACAATATATACCACCTAACCGTGGTATTTTTTTTTCTTTCTTTATACCGTCATAGTGTCATACTAGTTGTTACGAGTATACTACTATCTCTTTATCAACCAGTGTACAGTGCGGTAGTTCACGGCTGTGGCTACCTCTGTGTCGGCAGTCGGCAGGCAGTCCGTCCATCCATAATTGTATTATTATTATAATATATACCACCTAACCGTGGTTTTTTTTCCATTCTTTATACCGTCGTCATAGTGTCATACTAGTTGTTACGAGTATACTACTATCTCTTTATCAACCAGTGTACAGTGCGGTAGTTCACGGCTGTGGCTACCTCTGTGTCGGCAGTCGGCAGGCAGTCCGTCCATCCATAATTGTATTATTATTATAATATATACCACCTAACCGTGGTTTTTTTTCCATTCTTTATACCGTCGTCATAGTGTCATACTAGTTGTTACGAGTATACTACTATCTCTTTATCAACCAGTGTACAGTGCGGTAGTTCACGGCTGTGGCTACCTCTGTGTCGGCAGTCGGCAGGCAGTCCGTCCATCCATAATTGTATTATTATTATAATATATACCACCTAACCGTGGTTTTTTTTCCATTCTTTATACCGTCGTCATAGTGTCATACTAGTTGTTACGAGTATACTACTATCTCTTTATCAACCAGTGTACAGTGCGGTAGTTCACGGCTGTGGCTACCTCTGTGTCGGCAGTCGGCAGGCAGTCCGTCCATCCATAATTGTATTATTATTATAATATATACCACCTAACCGTGGTTTTTTTTCCATTCTTTATACCGTCGTCATAGTGTCATACTAGTTGTTACGAGTATACTACTATCTCTTTATCAACCAGTGTACAGTGCGGTAGTTCACGGCTGTGGCTACCTCTGTGTCGGCAGTCGGCAGGCAGTCCGTCCATCCATAATTGTATTATTATTATAATATATACCACCTAACCGTGGTTTTTTTTCCATTCTTTATACCGTCGTCATAGTGTCATACTAGTTGTTACGAGTATACTACTATCTCTTTATCAACCAGTGTACAGTGCGGTAGTTCACGGCTGTGGCTACCTCTGTGTCGGCAGTCGGCAGGCAGTCCGTCCATCCATAATTGTATTATTATTATAATATATACCACCTAACCGTGGTTTTTTTTCCATTCTTTATACCGTCGTCATAGTGTCATACTAGTTGTTACGAGTATACTACTATCTCTTTATCAACCAGTGTACAGTGCGGTAGTTCACGGCAGTGGCTACCTCTGTGTCGGCAGTCGGCAGGCAGTCCGTCCATCCATAATTGTATTATTATTATAATATATACCACCTAACCGTGGTTTTTTTTCCATTCTTTATACCGTCGTCATAGTGTCATACTAGTTGTTACGAGTATACTACTATCTCTTTATCAACCAGTGTACAGTGCGGTAGTTCACGGCTGTGGCTACCTCTGTGTCGGCAGTCGGCAGGCAGTCCGTCCATCCATAATTGTATTATTATTATAATATATACCACCTAACCGTGGTTTTTTTTCCATTCTTTATACCGTCGTCATAGTGTCATACTAGTTGTTACGAGTATACTACTATCTCTTTATCAACCAGTGTACAGTGCGGTAGTTCACGGCTGTGGCTACCTCTGTGTCGGCAGTCGGCAGGCAGTCCGTCCATCCATAATTGTATTATTATTATAATATATACCACCTAACCGTGGTTTTTTTTCCATTCTTTATACCGTCGTCATAGTGTCATACTAGTTGTTACGAGTATACTACTATCTCTTTATCAACCAGTGTACAGTGCGGTAGTTCACGGCTGTGGCTACCTCTGTGTCGGCAGTCGGCAGGCAGTCCGTCCATCCATAATTGTATTATTATTATAATATATACCACCTAACCGTGGTTTTTTTATACCACCTAACCGTGGCAGTCCGTCCATAATTGTATACTAGTAAACTATCCAATCCATCCATCTCCATTGTTTACCTGAGGTGCCTTTTAGTTCTGCCTATAAAATATGGAGAACAAAAAAGTTGAGGTTCCAAAATTAGGGAAAGATCAAGATCCACTTCCACCTCGTGCTGAAGCTGCTGCCACTAGTCATGGCCGAGACGATGAAATGCCAGCAACGTCGTCTGCCAAGGCCGATGCCCAATGTCATAGTACAGAGCATGTCAAATCCAAAACACCAAATATCAGAAAAAAAAGGACTCCAAAACCTAAAATAAAATTGTCGGAGGAGAAGCGTAAACTTGCCAATATGCCATTTACCACACGGAGTGGCAAGGAACGGCTGAGGCCCTGGCCTATGTTCATGGCTAGTGGTTCAGCTTCACATGAGGATGGAAGCACTCAGCCTCTCGCTAGAAAACTGAAAAGACTCAAGCTGGCAAAAGCACCGCAAAGAACTGTGCGTTCTTTGAAATCCCAAATCCACAAGGAGAGTCCAATTGTGTCGTTTGCGATGCCTGACCTTCCCAACACTGGACGTGAAGAGCATGCGCCTTCCACTATTTGCATGCCCCCTGCAAGTGCTGGAAGGAGCACCCGCAGTCCAGTTCCTGATAGTCAGATTGAAGATGTCAGTGTTGAAGTACACCAGGATGAGGAGGATATGGGTGTTGCTGGCGCTGGGGAGGAAATTGACCAGGAGGATTCTGATGGTGAGGTGGTTTGTTTAAGTCAGGCACCCGGGGAGACACCTGTTGTCCGTGGGAGGAATATGGCCGTTGACATGCCAGGTGAAAATACCAAAAAAATCAGCTCTTCGGTGTGGAGGTATTTCACCAGAAATGCGGACAACAGGTGTCAAGCCGTGTGTTCCCTTTGTCAAGCTGTAATAAGTAGGGGTAAGGACGTTAACCACCTCGGAACATCCTCCCTTATACGTCACCTGCAGCGCATTCATAATAAGTCAGTGACAAGTTCAAAAACTTTGGGTGACAGCGGAAGCAGTCCACTGACCAGTAAATCCCTTCCTCTTGTAACCAAGCTCACGCAAACCACCCCACCAACTCCCTCAGTGTCAATTTCCTCCTTCCCCAGGAATGCCAATAGTCCTGCAGGCCATGTCACTGGCAAGTCTGACGAGTCCTTTCCTGCCTGGGATTCCTCCGATGCATCCTTGCGTGTAACGCCTACTGCTGCTGGCGCTGCTGTTGTTGCCGCTGGGAGTCGATGGTCATCCCAGAGGGGAAGTCGTAAGCCCACTTGTACTACTTCCAGTAAGCAATTGACTGTTCAACAGTCCTTTGCGAGGAAGATGAAATATCACAGCAGTCATCCTACTGCAAAGCGGATAACTGAGTCCTTGACAACTATGTTGGTGTTAGACGTGCGTCCGGTATCCGCCGTTAGTTCACAGGGAACTAGACAATTTATTGAGGCAGTGTGCCCCCGTTACCAAATACCATCTAGGTTCCACTTCTCTAGGCAGGCGATACCGAGAATGTACACGGACGTCAGAAAAAGACTCACCAGTGTCCTAAAAAATGCAGTTGTACCCAATGTCCACTTAACCACGGACATGTGGACAAGTGGAGCAGGGCAGGGTCAGGACTATATGACTGTGACAGCCCACTGGGTAGATGTATGGACTCCCGCCGCAAGAACAGCAGCGGCGGCACCAGTAGCAGCATCTCGCAAACGCCAACTCTTTCCTAGGCAGGCTACGCTTTGTATCACCGCTTTCCAGAATACGCACACAGCTGAAAACCTCTTACGGCAACTGAGGAAGATCATCGCGGAATGGCTTACCCCAATTGGACTCTCCTGTGGATTTGTGGCATCGGACAACGCCAGCAATATTGTGTGTGCATTAAATATGGGCAAATTCCAGCACGTCCCATGTTTTGCACATACCTTGAATTTGGTGGTGCAGAATTTTTTAAAAAACGACAGGGGCGTGCAAGAGATGCTGTCGGTGGCCAGAAAAATTGCGGGACACTTTCGGCGTACAGGCACCACGTACAGAAGACTGGAGCACCACCAAAAACTACTGAACCTGCCCTGCCATCATCTGAAGCAAGAAGTGGTAACGAGGTGGAATTCAACCCTCTATATGCTTCAGAGGTTGGAGGAGCAGCAAAAGGCCATTCAAGCCTATACAATTGAGCACGATATAGGAGATGGAATGCACCTGTCTCAAGTGCAGTGGAGAATGATTTCAACGTTGTGCAAGGTTCTGATGCCCTTTGAACTTGCCACACGTGAAGTCAGTTCAGACACTGCCAGCCTGAGTCAGGTCATTCCCCTCATCAGGCTTTTGCAGAAGAAGCTGGAGGCATTGAAGAAGGAGCTAACACGGAGCGATTCCGCTAGGCATGTGGGACTTGTGGATGCAGCCCTTAATTCGCTTAACAAGGATTCACGGGTGGTCAATCTGTTGAAATCAGAGCACTACATTTTGGCCACCGTGCTCGATCCTAGATTTAAAGCCTACCTTGGATCTCTCTTTCCGGCAGACACAGGTCTGCTGGGGTTGAAAGACCTGCTGGTGACAAAATTGTCAAGTCAAGCGGAACGCGACCTGTCAACATCTCCTCCTTCACATTCTCCCGCAACTGGGGGTGCGAGGAAATGGCTCAGAATTCCGAGCCCACCCGCTGGCGGTGATGCAGGGCAGTCTGGAGCGACTGCTGATGCTGACATCTGGTCCGGACTGAAGGACCTGACAACGATTACGGACATGTCGTCTACTGTCACTGCATATGATTCTCTCAACATTGATAGAATGGTGGAGGATTATATGAGTGACCGCATCCAAGTAGGCACGTCACACAGTCCGTACTTATACTGGCAGGAAAAAGAGGCAATTTGGAGGCCCTTGCACAAACTGGCTTTATTCTACCTAAGTTGCCCTCCCACAAGTGTGTACTCCGAAAGAGTGTTTAGTGCCGCCGCTCACCTTGTCAGCAATCGGCGTACGAGGTTACATCCAGAAAATGTGGAGAAGATGATGTTCATTAAAATGAATTATAATCAATTCCTCCGCGGAGACATTGACCAGCAGCAATTGCCTCCACAAAGTACACAGGGAGCTGAGATGGTGGATTCCAGTGGGGACGAATTGATAATCTGTGAGGAGGGGGATGTACACGGTGATATATCGGAGGGTGAAGATGAGGTGGACATCTTGCCTCTGTAGAGCCAGTTTGTGCAAGGAGAGATTAATTGCTTCTTTTTTGGGGGGGGTCCAAACCAACCCGTCATATCAGTCACAGTCGTGTGGCAGACCCTGTCACTGAAATGATGGGTTGGTTAAAGTGTGCATGTCCTGTTTTGTTTATACAACATAAGGGTGGGTGGGAGGGCCCAAGGATAATTCCATCTTGCACCTCTTTTTTCTTTTCTTTTTCTTTGCATCATGTGCTGATTGGGGAGGGTTTTTTGGAAGGGACATCCTGCGTGACACTGCAGTGCCACTCCTAGATGGGCCCGGTGTTTGTGTCGGCCACTAGGGTCGCTAATCTTACTCACACAGCTACCTCATTGCGCCTCTTTTTTTCTTTGCGTCATGTGCTGTTTGGGGAGGGTTTTTTGGAAGGGACATCCTGCGTGACACTGCAGTGCCACTCCTAGATGTGCCCGGTGTTTGTGTCGGCCACTAGGGTCGCTAATCTTACTCACACAGTCAGCTACCTCATTGCGCCTCTTTTTTTCTTTGCGTCATGTGCTGTTTGGGGAGGGTTTTTTGGAAGGGCCATCCTGCGTGACACTGCAGTGCCACTCCTAGATGGGCCCGGTGTTTGTGTCGGCCACTAGGGTCGCTAATCTTACTCACACAGCTACCTCATTGCGCCTCTTTTTTTCTTTGCGTCATGTGCTGTTTGGGGAGGGTTTTTTGGAAGGGCCATCCTGCGTGACACTGCAGTGCCACTCCTAGATGGGCCCGGTGTTTGTGTCGGCCACTAGGGTCGCTAATCCTACTCACACAGCTACCTCATTGCGCCTCTTTTTTTCTTTGCGTCATGTGCTGTTTGGGGAGGGTTTTTTGGAAGGGACATCCTGCGTGACACTGCAGTGCCACTCCTAGATGGGCCCGGTGTTTGTGTCGGCCACTAGGGTCGCTTATCTTACTCACACAGCGACCTCGGTGCAAATTTTAGGACTAAAAATAATATTGTGAGGTGTGATGTGTTCAGAATAGGCTGAAAATGAGTGTAAATTATGTTTTTTGAGGTTAATAATACTTTGGGATCAAAATTACCCCCAAATTCTATGATTTAAGCTGTTTTTTAGGGTTTTTTGAAAAAAACACCCGAATCCAAAACACACCCGAATCCGACAAAAATAATTCGGTGAGGTTTTGCCAAAACGCGTTCGAACCCAAAACACGGCCGCGGAACCGAACCCAAAACCAAAACACAAAACCCGAAAAATTTCAGGCGCTCATCTCTAGTTTTAAATCTAGGATCGAGCACGGTGGCCAAAATGTAGTGCTCTGATTTCAACAGATTGACCACCCGTGAATCCTGGTTAAGCGAATTAAGGGCTCCATCCACAAGTCCCACATGCCTAGCGGAATCGCTCTGTTTTAGCTCCTCCTTCAATGTCTCCAGCTTCTTCTGCAAAAGCCTGATGAGGGGAATGACCTGACTCAGGCTGGCAGTGTCTGAACTGACTTCACGTGTGGCAAGTTCAAAGGGTTGCAGAACCTTGCACAACGTTGAAATCATTCTCCACTGCGCTTGAGTCAGGTGCATTCCCCCTCCTTTGCCTATATCGTGGGCAGATGTATAGGCTTGAATGGCCTTTTGCTGCTCATCCATCCTCTGAAGCATACAGAGGGTTGAATTCCACCTCGTTACCACCTCTTGCTTCAGATGATGGCAGGGCAGGTTCAGGAATGTTTGGTGGTGCTCCAGTCTTCTGTACGCGGTGGCTGAATGCCAAAAGTGGCCCGCAATTCTTCGGGCCACCGACAGCATCTCTTGCACGCCCCTGTCGTTTTTTAAATAATTCTGCACCACCAAATTCAATGTATGTGCAAAACATGGGACGTGCTGGAATTTGTCCAGATGTAATGCACGCACAATATTGCTGGCGTTGTCCGATGTCACAAATCCCCAGGAGAGTCCAATTGGGGTAAGCCATTCTGCGATGATGTTCCTCAGTTTCCGTAAGAGGTTGTCAGCTGTGTGCCTTTTCTGGAAAGCGGTGATACAAAGCGTAGCCTGCCTAGGAATGAGTTGGCGTTTGCGAGATGCTGCTACTGGTGCCGCCGCTGCTGTTCTTGCTGCGGGAGGCAATACATCTACCCAGTGGGCTGTCACATTCATATAGTCCTGAGTCTGCCCTGCTCCACTTGTCCACATGTCCATGGTTAAGTTGACATTGGGTACAACTGCATTTTTTAGGACACTGGTGAGTCTTTTTCTGAGGTCTGTGTACATTTTCGGTATCGCCTGCCTAGAGAAATGGAACCTAGATGGTATTTGGTACCGGGGACACAGTACCTCAATCAAGTCTCTAGTTGGCTCTGAATTAACGGTGGATACCGGAACCACGTTTCTCACCGCCAAGGCTGCCAAGGCCTGAGTTATCTGCTTTGCAGCAGGATGACTGCTGTGATATTTCATCTTCCTCGCAAAGGACTGTTGGACAGTCAATTGCTTACTGGAAGTAGTACAAGTGGTCTTCCGACTTCCCCTCTGGGATGACGATCGACTCCCAGCAGCTACAACAGCAGCGCCAGCAGCAGTAGGCGTTACACTCAAGGATGCATCGGAGGAATCCCAGGCAGGAGAGGACTCGTCAGACTTGCCAGTGACATGGCCTGCAGGACTATTGGCTTTCCTGGGTAAGGAGGAAATTGACACTAAGGGAGTTGGTGGTGTGGTTTGTAGGAGCTTGGTTACGAGAGGAAGGGATTTAGTGGTCAGTGGACTGCTTCCGCTGTCACCCAAAGTTTTTGAACTTGTCACTGACTTATGATGAATGCGCTGCAGGTGACGTATAAGGGAGGATGTTCCGAGGTGGTTAACGTCCTTACCCCTACTTATTACAGCTTGACAAAGGCAACACACGGCTTGACACCTGTTGTCCGCATTTGTGTTGAAATAATTCCACACCGAAGAGCTGATTTTTTTTTTTGTATTTTGACCAGGCATGTTAATGGCCATATTCGTCCCACGGACAACAGGTGTCTCCCCGGGTGCCTGACTTAAACAAACCACCTCACCATCAGAATCCTCCTTGTCAATTTCCTCCCCAGCGCCAGCAACACCCATATCCTCATCCTGGTGTACTTCAACAGTGACATCTTCAATTTGACTATCAGGAACTGGACTGCGGGTGCTCCTTCCAGCACTTGCAGGGGGCGTGCAAATGGTGGAAGGCGCAAGCTCTTCCTGTCCAGTGTTGGGAAGGTCAGGCATCGCAACCGACACAATTGGACTCTCCTTGGGGATTTGTGATTTAGAAGAACGCACAGTTCTTTGCTGTGCTTTTGCCAGCTTAAGTCTTTTCATTTTTCTAGCGAGAGGATGAGTGCTTCCATCCTCATGTGAAGCTGAACCACTAGCCATGAACATAGGCCAGGGCCTCAGCCGTTCCTTGCCACTCCGTGTCGTAAATGGCATATTGGCAAGCTTACGCTTCTCCTCAGACGCTTTTAATTTTGATTTTTGGGTCATTTCACTGAACTTTTTATTTTTGGATTTTACATGCTCTCTACTATGACATTGGGCATCGGCCTTGGCAGACGACGTTGATGGCATTTCATCGTCTCGGCCATGACTAGTGGCAGCAGCTTCAGCACGAGGTGGAAGTGGATCTTGATCTTTCCCTATTTTAACCTCCACATTTTTATTCTCCATTTTTTAATGTGTGGAATTATATGCCAGTAACTATCAATAGCAATGGCCTACTACTATATATACTGCGCACAACTGAAATGCACCACAGGTATGGATGGATAGTATACTTGATGACACAGAGGTAGGTAGAGCAGTGGCCTTCCGTACCGTCATGCTATATATACTGGTGGTCACTGTCAGCAATCTGCAAAACTAAAATGCACCACAGGTATAGAATGTAGATGGATAGTATACTTAATGACGACACAGAGGTAGGTACAGCAGTGGCCTTCCGTACCGTACTGCTATATATAGTATACTGGTGGTCACTGTGTCAGCAAACTGCAAAACTAAAATGCACCACAGGTATAGAATGTAGATGGATAGTATACTTAATGACGACACAGAGGTAGGTACAGCAGTGGCCTTCCGTACTGCTATATATAGTATACTGGTGGTCACTGTGTCAGCAAACTGCAAAACTAAAATGCACCACAGGTATAGAATGTAGATGGATAGTATACTTAATGACGACACAGAGGTAGGTACAGCAGTGGCCTTCCGTACTGCTATATATAGTATACTGGTGGTCACTGTGTCAGCAAACTGCAAAACTAAAATGCACCACAGGTATAGAATGTAGATGGATAGTATACTTAATGACGACACAGAGGTAGGTACAGCAGTGGCCTTCCGTACCGTACTGCTATATATAGTATACTGGTGGTCACTGTGTCAGCAAACTGCAAAACTAAAATGCACCACAGGTATAGAATGTAGATGGATAGTATACTTAATGACGACACAGAGGTAGGTACAGCAGTGGCCTTCCGTACCGTACTGCTATATATACTGGTGGTCACTGTGTCAGCAAACTGCACAACTGAAATGCACCACAGGTATAGAATCTAGATGGATAGTATACTTAATGACGACACAGAGGTAGGTACAGCAGTGGCCTACTGTACCGTAATGCTATATATTATATACTGGTGGTCACTGGTCAGCAAAACTCTGCACTGTACTCCTCCTATATAATATTATACTGGTGGTCCCCAGTCCCCACAATAAAGCAGCACACTGAGCACAGATATGGAGTGTTTTTCAGGCAGACAACGTATACTGGTGGTCACTGTCAGCAAAACTCTGCACTGTACTCCTGCTATATAATACAGCTGCTCCCCAGTCCCCACAATTAAGCAGTGTGAGCACAGATATATGCAGCACACTGAGCACAGATATGGAGCGTTTTTTTCAGGCAGAGAACGGATAACTGGTGGTCACTGATCAGCAAAACTCTGCACTATACTCCTTCTATATTATACAGCTGCTCCCCAGCCCTCCCCACAATTAAGCAATAGTGCACAATCAAGTTCAACAATAACGGAGAGGAAGCCAGCCACGTCCTCTCCCTAACATTTCCAATGCACGAGTGAAAATGGCGGCGACGCGCGGCTGCTTATATAGAATCCGAAGCTTGCGAGAATCCGACAGCGGGATGATGACGTTCGGGCGCGCTCGGGTTAACCGAGCCATACGGGAGAATCCGAGTATGCCTCGGACCCGTGTAAAATGGGTGAAGTTCGGGGGGGTTCGGTTTCCGAGAAACCGAACCCGCTCATCACTAGTTAAAACCCACTCGTGTGGCTGTAACTAGGCATAAATTTCAAGTTGCCATGGCTTTTTAGAGCCACCAGTAAATCATCATGATTCCATAGTTTGACAGACACCTTGGCTCTTAATACAGGCTCTGGTGAGCCTTGGAAATGATCGAGCACCCGCCCGTTATTCCACCTCCAACCAAAGGTGCAGTCGGCCAGTGCTGCGAGCTGTGCACCCTTCTCAGTCCTGGACAGCCTTACAATTATGGCCTCTTTTCACCATTCACTGCTATATTTGCTTATGATTAGTATGTTCATAACCTCTGCACTCCTGTCCCTTGATCAACCCTGAGTAGAGCTTAATGTAGTGTGTTGCCACCAGTAGTGACACCTACAGAATTGTACTGCTTTACAGTTATCAGCAGCTTAATACAGACACTAGGAGCATAGTAAGTACAGCCTCTAGCTTTCTACATAAAGGGCTCTGGATTTTGCCCCTGCTCCCTAATGTCATAATTGCATCTTGAACTTGTGAGAACCTATTCAATATCCATCAATTTCTAAACTCTAATACTAAAACTTCGGACCCCAAACAGTTCATGTTTTCCATGTCACATGTGGATCTTTAAAATGTGACTGTTGATGGCTCACCTGTACACCTTCTGGCTGATCTGGTAAACGTGAACTGTTTGTGGTTCTGAGGACCGAGTTTGAAAACCACTGCTATATGTCATTCTAATATGAATTGTAATGATAAATCATATATATTGTATAATGTGTACCCCCAATCTGTCTTTCCTGGCCGTTGTTCATTGAATCGTCCCATTAGATACGCTGTACATCCAATGGGATAATTCCTTGGCCATCTCGGTGTAGTTACATGCAGCATGTAACGATACAACATGCCATTGTGATGCAGCAGATTTTTTTTGTGTATTTGGTGAATGCTATGTATTGTTATAGTGCTGTGTCACTGGGTCGCACCGACTGAAGTTGTGTACCCAGGTTTAGGGGTCCTGAGAACTGGAGTTGACAAACACTGTCCTACATCATGTACTTCTTGCCACCTCCTTAAAGCTGGACATACTCTTTACAAAATATTGGCCAATTCTTGCAATCTGCAATGGCGTGCAACAACCATTGTATAGTGTGTACCTCTAAATCATTTTTTGATTGTGCAATCGCATCTTCCCATCTTATGTGCTTCACTTCAGATGGGACAATGCAACGTACAATGCGATAACATTAATCCTGTAACTGTAACCATATATTGTGTCAAAGTACGGCGGATTGTGCAGTGTATATACAGATGCAATATATTGTTACATCGTACTGGACCATCGCTGGGTCATTTAAGTGAGTACCCGATTTTGCTCTCAGTTTCCGGGGACTGCTCTGCCCTTTTGAACATTGGAGATGAGTGTCTAAGTTTCTTTATGCATTGGTGGAAGTAGCCAATAACACCTGTGTACCTAAATACTACATACGTACATACTTTGTAATGGGAATCCTTGTGAGACTTGTTGTGGTCACCCCAATAAAGCAAAGTGGGATCACCCATGTCCCCCATGTTGTTTCGTTTAGTGCTGCACCATTCAACTCTATCAGGCTGCTAGATGAACTTTATGTGACCCTTGCCTCCTAGCCACTACTGAGCATGTGCAGGATGATCTGGCAGGGTACCTGAGCTGGCCAGCAACAGAAGTACCCAGTAAAATTCCCCCAGGCTAATAGGAGGCACAGGTCACCAGGCAGAGGAGTCCATGGGCTGACTATCTCCAAGGGACTGGGACCAGTGAGACACTAGAGTCCAGCAGGGCCATCTTAACAGCAGTGTAGGCCCCTGGGCAAAGCAATGCGCTGGGGCCCCTACGCATTCTCCAGCGGCAGCTTTAATTTCCTGCTAATTACTCCTGTACTGCACAGATGGTGAGAGATGAGGCGGGAGGAAGAATACTAAACTGTAGAAGGGGCATTGGGCTGAATGAAGAAGCCCCGGTACATGGCTTCCATGGTAGTAGGGGGTGTTTAATACCTAGGAGAGGGGTGAATACTGGAGGGAGGGCAGCTTGATTGACTGCAGATATCGCCAGTTCCTGGAAATAGAGTTCTTGGCTTTTAATTGGATAAAAGCTAGAGAGTCCCATCTTTCAGGAGACACTGGGACTTGGGGATCAGAGTTCAGGAGCCAGAGCAATATACTGACAAAAATATAGAAATGAATACCAGGCGTGTGGAACTGGAGCGGGGACCAGCTGCTGAAAGGTTGATAATGCTGGTTCTGAGCATAGTAGAGACAAGCTGCCAGTGTCCACCGAAGGGGAGAATCCCAGCTATTGGAATATACCCTAAGAAAAACTCTTTTTAGTAGAATCTGCAATCCTTGCTGAATAACCCCCTTTATTTGCTAAGAACTAAACTTGCAGAGGACTTCATGATAAACCACGTTTACTTTCACGATTTCTCACTCTAATGCTGGTCTGAACAAGCCATGTTAATTTTTTTTCATAGCTCATACAGTTAAAAAAAATTGTCACTGTGTTGCATATGCAAAGTCAAAAACCCTTCTGGAGGGGAAGTGAAAGTGTTATATTTTGTTGTCACTGTATGTTATATATTAATTGTTTCGTCTTACAATAAAATGGAGTTTGATCTTTTGTTTTGTGTGGTCATTGTGTCTGAGAAGGAAATCTCACAAACAGGCCTGCCTCTCTGATCTTACCTGAAGCTGGTGCTTGTAAGCACCCTACAATCCGTTTCATATTCGGGCACTGACTTACCTTATACTTACCTTATTTATCCAATACAAATTGTAAAAGATAGTAAAAATTATCCTAAAAAGGGGACTTGGAAAATGTCTACTACTGCGCATTGCTTAGGTTTTTTATATTTCCTGATACACTCTATTTGAACCGCCATGGTTGATACTCTTCAGCCCTCTTCTCCAGGTTTGGTATACAATGGGAGTGCAATAAGTTTCCGGATGCACAAAAAGTATTTTATTTACAAAGTGAAAATTAAATTTTTTTAGAAGTATTTGCCAGAGGAGTCTATGCAAAGTTGCATGCACTCAAACCACTGGGTGAAATAGCTGGACCAGTCCTAAGCAGGTACTGTATGTCTTCTATATGCTGGATGAAGGTCTACACTGCCGCTTCTGCAGACTCCAAATGAATCTCATGCATTTTGCGCAAATTTGTGGGAACACATAGAAATCACAAAGGGGCCAGGTCTGGACAGTACAGTGGATGGCCAAGCTACTGGATGTGTTCATGGGCAAGAAAATCCACCACTTTCCTGGACTTGTGGGCAGGTGCACTGTCGTGATGGAGAAGGGCACCACAAATGCGAGTTCTTGGACGGTGCCTGGAAATGGCTACCAGCACTTGTGGCAGGCATTGGTTGGCGTACACTGCTGCACGAGAGATACAGTAGCTACATGTCCATTCTTGGCAACAAAAAACATAATCTGCTTGGCCGTTGGAACTTCTGTGGCAGCGCACCTCTAACTGGGGTCCACTGGGCTGACTGTTGTTTGGTCTCAGGGCTGAAACTCTAGATCCATGATTCATCGCCACTGATGATCTCCCAGACAGCGTCTGAGCAACCGCCATGAAACCTTGGCAGCACGTTGCTCTACCAAGTCATCCGAGCCTTCTTCTAGCTTGCTCAGCCAAGTTTTTTTGTGGAATATAAAGCAGATAGATCCCAAAGAGATGCCTATCTCCTTTTCTAACTCGGCCATGGTCACCCTGGTGCCCATCTCAACTATGGCCCTCACAGCAGCAACGCTGTCCTCAGTCAGCAGCACTCCCCATCTTCAAGGGACTGTCTCCCATGCAGAAATTCTGCAAAACCACTCAAACATGTTCGGGTCGGTGCTTCATCCCCAAAAGTAGCTTGCAGTTTTACAAATACTCTCTTGCTGTCGCAGACCACTCTTGCAGTCATAGAAGATTATGGCTCTCCAGTGGCCTTTGTTCTGCTCCATAACGAGCTTGTGAAGGAAGTGAACATGCTTACTTCTTCAGCGTTATATATGGTCCTGTGCCTTGACATTTCACAAGAACCAGACAGGCAGACTGTGTCTACTCTACCGATGCACTGCACATCAAGAAACATCCATAGTAGGTTGACAGTGACCATTTCGACATGTCTATAATGCCGACATTCAGCATGTCGACACTGATGAAATGTCCACAATACAGTTTAGAGGTATGCCTAACAGTAATGCTACCCCCTAATGTTAACCTTAATCTAATGTTGACATTTTGTCTTTATTTTCCATGTTGGATGTCAACATTTTAACCATGTTGACATGATAGCTGTAGACATTTTAGCATTACCAATCTAAATACAATTAGTGTCGACATTATGATTGCATACCCTGTTGACCTGCCAATTTAACTGCATCAGAAACGTTGTCACTTGTCGTGGGTTGAACTTGTAGTTCTGCTGTACCTGACCATCCGACTACCAAACAAGATCTACCCTCTAAAAAGGATTTTGAAGTACTATTGCAAGAAACAGTACATACTGCAGTAGCTAACATTCATGCAGATGTTTTGAGTCTTGATACCAAGCTCTTGGTCCTAGATGATCACAGAAAACCTATTGTTGACTACCATATCTGAACAGAATCAATGACCTAGGCTGGGGGAATAACTTGCAGATCAGGGGTTTAGTAGAAGACATCCGCACCCAAGGTTGCATTGCCACCTTAAATAAAATCTGTAATAATATCCTACAGCAAGACCCTACTAAATCCATTGTCTTTAATAGATTGCACATGTAATATCATCTGCAAGTTTCATTATGTGGCCCAAAATAAAGAGATGCTCAACCATGTGAAGTGCCAGGAGGGTGTGGATTTTGCAGTTGCAAGATCCACACATATATGTAGGGCTATAATTTGAGTCTCCAGGTGCTCAAGAATGGAACCTTGCATATAAATACCAGATGATCTCCACTCCGTCCAAGAGATGTTGATCACTCTTCAAGAATGGCTAGGATCCACACAAGCCATTTCCCTTCAGCATTTCTGACAGCTGTGAGGAGAGTAGAAGTGGGTAAGAAACCCATCTGATCCCTGAAAAGAGGACAACACTCCCGTTTATGCGCACATTACCTGATCGTTTGTCCCTGGGATTTTGGATTGCTTGTCCTTCCCCTGTTTGTTCCTTGTCCTTCTGTTTTCGGCTCCATTCTGTTGCCTACTTATTCATCTGCATTAATAGACCCGTGTTGTTTATCCCACATAGGGGATATTCAATTAGTGGTGAAATCGTGACAATTACCATGATTGCCATTTTTGCAGCGCAAACTGACTTTTCGTGGGTATAGGCACTCCCGCGATTCACCCTATTCAGATGCAAATTAGGGAAAACAGCATTGCCGCGAATTGTTGCCAAAAGTGAAAAGTGAAAAATTTGTAAATCTGTCCGTACCCCCAAAAAAGCTAAACTAAGATCGGATAACAGTATAATAGTTTGTTATTGGTTATAATAAACGTATTTCTGGTACTTACATTAGGTCAAATGGCTGTTATATTCATTTTTTTTTAAATGTAAAACAATTATAGAAAGCTATTTTTTTCAGCAAAATAAGTGCTAACATTAAACTTGGGGTACAGAAAAATTGGTTATTTTAGAGGACTTTTAAAAAACAAACTGGAAACAGACTAATTACTCCCATCTGCAAGTCTAAAAACACTTGTCCCAGTCATAAAGCATCCCAATATACCTGTCCCATACCTTGTACCCCAATTTCCATCATTTTTCACTTTTTTCACCCCAAAGATGACATGTCATTATTGTCCAATTAAGAAAAAAAAGAAAAAAACTTCTAAGTGTCTAACTAGTCATTCGGGTGGTTGTCCCTGGGGTTCAGAACCAAATCCCAACATTTTTTACTTAAAATAAGGATTTTCCTCAGGTTTATCACCTGCTCAGAGTTGGTAAATTTAAATTTGCGGTAAAATTACAGCGAAAACATTTTTGCAGACAATTGAATAGGCGTTTGGCAAATTTACCACAATTTGCGGTAATTTTGCCTCTTTTTACCGAAAAAAATGCGTTTATGCTACTACTTGAATTTCCCCCATAGCATGTATACTGCCTGGACATTATAGTTATCCAGATTACATTGTTCTATAGGAGTAGTTTAGTGTTTACTCCCATTTTCCCCTGGCAGGCTCCAGGTTTTGGCTACTTGACCCCTCCACCCCACAATTGCACAGGGAAAATCTCCAGTGGCCCACACTCCCAGTGGCCCCACTGCCCCCACTCCCTCCTCCAAGGTTCAATAACTTGGAGGAACAGGATCATGGATAAACTTGGGAGGATAGTTTATTTCTGTGGAAAGATTAGCCCTCGTGACATTCGTGGGTGGTCCTGACATACCCCTTTCCCCTCTTCTATAGGGGTTCTCTGTTCTTCACATGTCCTATCTAATGGCTGGCCAAGTGCCTCTGTGATGGCTGGCTACACTTCCTCTGGTGGCTGCCCCAGTTTGACACTGCACCGCCCTTCCCTTTTTTCCCATAATTTAATTTCTCTTTCACCCCTGAAGTCCTATCAATGACCCATAGCTGCAATGTTTGCATAGCTCTCTTACAATACCTTACCCTGTCCTCTTCCCTCCCACTTCCACTGCTTACCTCCACCTTCATCATGCAATTAGGGGCTGTTCACTAGAGTCTCAAAATGTTGGTTGGCCTAACATTATTCATCAATCATTTAAAATGTCATGCTGGACATCAGGGCCGCCATAAAGGAGGTGCTGCGGGTACTGGCATCCCGGGCCCGGATAGACAGGGGGTCCGAGATCAGACTGTGGACCAGCAGCAGCGTGAAGACAGCGCTGCTGCGGCAGTGGCATTTTGAATTTTCCACTGTCTGCGAGGAGATTGTGGTCCAGCAGCCTGTCAAACATGAAGACAGCGCTGCGGCATTTCAAAATTCCGGCTGCCCGCGAGCCAATCGTAACTCGCTGCCTGGCAGCCAATCAGAAGCAGCTGCATTAGCTGCTCCTGATTGGCTGTCGGTCAGCGAGCTGCAATTGGCTTGCAGACAGCAGGAACTTTTAAATGCCGCAGCGCTGTCTTCATGGTAGATGCTAGAATCAAGTGGGCTAAGGGACCTTTTCCGTAAGGGGGAGGAGTTACGACGCAAGGGGGAGGAGCTAGGCCAGCGGGATAGTTCCTCTACTATCCACGCCACCAACTATTACCTTTAGTAATTAGGTGGTGAGCGAAGCGAGCCACCGTGCCCGAAGCGTGGCGAGCGAAGCGAGCCCGCGAGGGTACTTTTCGGGTACCCTGTTCGTCCGTAGCTCCTCCCCCTGGTGATGTAGCCCCTCCCCTCAATACGTCACAAGGTCCCTTCAGCCACTCCGATATAGAACCAACCCTGTCTTCATGCTTGGCAGGCAGACTGCCTGACCACAATCTATTGCTGGGACCACCTGTCTGCGGGCGAAAGGGTGCTCTAGGAGGCAGCAGAAGCAGTAACAGTGGTGGCCACCTCCCACCATCATCCATCAACATATCCAAGGTACGTGCATGAGAATTTTGTGCCCTGTGCCTTCCCCACTAAAGTCCAGCCATCTATTTAATGTATCACCACCCAAGTCCATTATGCCCTGCCCTGTGCCCCCCATTAAGATCCAGTTCTCTCTGCCCTGTGCCCTCATCCAAGGTCTAGCCTCCCCTGCCCTGTGCCCCTCCAATAAGGTCCAGCCATCCCTGTTCTATGTCCCCCATTAAGGTCCAGCCATCCCAGTTCTGTGTCCCCCATTAAGGTCCAGCCTTCTCATTCTTATGCCCCCCCCCCCTTCCCCCAACCAAGGTACAGCCTCTCCTGCCCTGCACACCTTCTTTTGGTCCGGCCTTCCCTGCCCTGTGCCATCCCCCACAATGTCTATCATCCCTGTGCCCCCAATAGGTTCAGACCTCCCGTCCCTGCATCCCCCTTTGGTCCTGTCTTCCCTGTCCGGTTTCAGTCCTCCCGTATCCATGCATCACTGATCTCTCATATATTGCCCCCACCACAAGCCTTTACCCTGTGCCTTTCACAAATCACTTTTCCTCTTGCCCTGCCCCTCATCCTGCCTCACCACTATATATTTATTATGGACCCCCACCCCCACATCCCAAACTTAAAAGAAATAAACAAATAAAATTGGTTTACACACTAATTGATGCCATACGCCCGCTGTAGCTCCACCCACCATTTCTAGGGGGGGTACCTTCCTATTTACTCAGTCCCGGGCCCCACAGTTTCTGATGGCAGCCCTGCTGGACATTATTATCAGTGAGCCTGATCTTCTATATTTTTGTGCCTCATGCATGTTGTGTTTGTTTTATTTGTATTTCACAATGTTTGCATCAATACTGTGCTTTTCTATGTTCCGCGTCTTGTTTAAAATGTAAAACAAATAAAAATAAACATTTTTAATGTTGACAATTTCCCTCAATAAACCATTGCATTAAAAAAGTAAAATTGATAATACAAGACTATATTTTTCTTATGCTCTGATTTTATCATTTTTCTCCAAGCAAGGATGCACCCATGTGTAAGTGCATGGAGACAGCAGTTTTATTAATAATGCATACAGAATTTGGCTGTAGAGTGGGCAGTTTAGGGCAGTCCGTGGGCAAACATAAGTAGGCAGGTTTAGTGCTCTAGATGCTGAATGGTAGGATGGGATGTATGTCTATGCTCACCACTGAGAGCAGATGCCACGCACACTTGCCACTAGTATGCAAAGTATTTGAAATGTGTTTCCCGGGAAAGGTCAGTTATGGAGGGCCACACGTCTGTCTTGTGTACACTGCTACTGCTTGTCCCATATGTTGAATGATGTGGAAGTATGGATGTATGTAACGTATGTACTGGGTTAGCGAAGAGAATAGTTTACAATTAATTTACTTTTGAAAAGTTCTGTGCATCATTCATTCATCAGTGTCACTTGTAAACTTATTTGATATCTTTTACTATTCTATATGTAACTAACATATTGTCATTATTTTAAAGCATTTATTGTCATTATCACCGTATTATCTCTTACAGTATCAATTTAAAAAGGCCATGCAGGTCGCTGTAGCAAGCTTTTCACCAGCGTTCAGGACATAATAGTTATACCATACCATAATAATGGTGGAAGTGATACTTACGGGAAGTCCTATGAAGAGACAAAAAAGAAAACAAGAAAAGAGAAATGTTAGCAACATGAAACAAGGTAATCAAATACAATATGCATTATGTCATTGTGCAAGAGGGTAATATATATATATATATATATATATATATCCAAAAGCCTGCACTCCAATGTCAAAATTATACCTGCCATGGTGCCCTCTCAGATAATTCTTGCCCATAACACAGCAGTGACTGAAAGGCGGCGTTCACGGGTCTTCATGCAGTCCTGTGATTCTTTTTGTAAGAAGACCCGTGAACGCCGCCTTTTATTCACTGCTGTATATATATATATATATATATATACCACCAAAACAATATCGTTGGCTGCATGATGGGTGACTTTTTGAAACCCTTGCATTATTGAGGAATTGGTGACTATTCTTATACCCTTATTATTGACTGCAATTTCTTGAAATTTTAAAACATATGCCGATGCATTGGTATTTTAGGACCAAATGGTAATAAATGTTTCCTTTGCATATAATTGATGTGCTGGCTACCCGTGTTTTCCTGTACCTACAGTGGCTCAAGCTGACATGGACTATACTATTAATCATTTATAACTGGCACCCTTGCTGAACTTTGGAAACGTGTTTAATTCAAGCAAGTTTTCTTTTATATATTTTGGATTTTTCTGTACTTTTGGACATTTTCATATGGATCTATTTAAGGTACATATCATTTATGAGGCTCCAGACACCGAAGAAGGCTTGTGGGCGCCGGATCTGCCACCCGCAGCACACTGGGGGTCCGTGTCGGGGTGGAGGAGAGTCTTGGAGACCTCACCCAGCAGCTGTAGGGATCCAAGATGGCAGTGAGTGCCGAGTGAAAACTGCAGAGGGACAAATTCCTGTACACTGGTATGGCACGAGATGAGCAGCGGACAGGTCATGAAAGGGAGCACAGCGGGGTCTGCAGGCAGTTAATATGTGAGGGTCTGTCTTGTGAACACTTGTGAGTACATCACATTACAGCAGTATCATGTCAAAGATTGTCATTGAAATATTTGGGTTTTGGAATATTTTGTTTCCCTTTTTTTTTTTAGAAGAATAAATAAATAAATATATATATATATATATATATATAGTTTTTTTAAGTACAGCAAACATGTTTGTGTTTACAGTAGTATTGCTGTTAAGGTATAAACAACTACATTGCCCATGAATGTGGCTTCCCCGGGCCAAATTATTATTAAAGTATTTTGCATGTTGGAGAGCGTAAGGTAAAAATGCATATATAATACACATTTAATAGTCATTGTATATTTGTTCAGAAGCCTTTGCAAACATACTTGTTCTGCATTTTTTAAACATGTATCTGTAATAACAGAAGTGATTATTTTGGTAAAGCCAAACACACATTGAAAATACACATACTGTAAAAACATTGAAAATAATGTAAGTGCCTAACTATACTGACACACTGAAAAAAGTCCCCAATAAACAGCTGGTTTTCACATAGTCGGCAGCGGAAACACATAGGTCCATGAACTTAATATGAATTCTATGTGTTTTCACCTAAAATATAATTTTATTTGGGCGGGAAAAAAATGGGGGCTAATTGAATAGCACGAAAAAATTTGTGAAAAGTGAAAAAAATCATGAAAAACTCCCATTTTCCACGCCCGAAAAAGTTGTGATACAGTACATGAATGCAGTGCTGAATTTATGACTCATTAAACTTTTCCACAATAACGAACAAATTTTTTGCTAAACCACTGTATACTGTAGTGTATATACCCAGGCCTTGCACAGTAGTGATAGCCTCACTCTGTGTCTTATACAATTCTAGCTTATTTCTTAGCCTTCACCAGCTTCCTCAAATCTTTAAAATCATTCTTTCATTACCTGCTTCCCTAAGAAAGCAATAAGAGGCTAGCTATTAAAATGTCTCACACTTTGATATAATATCTTCATCTAGCTCTAATTAGCTTGGTCTGCAGGCTTGCAGATATCATACATTAAATGAAATAATAAGTTTGCAAATCTAACCCAATGTTTTTGCCTTATTACATCAAGCGACTTCAGGTTCCCAATCAATGTTTTAAATTAGCTTCTCTGCGATACAAGCAGGGTGCTAGGGCTGCACAAAAAGCGCCAACAGATGTAGCTTTAATTCACTTTTGATATTGAATTTCTTTATTGTAAAGTTAATTCAGACTGCAGTAAATACGTTTCCTTTGTGGGGGGAAGAAAATCACCTTGCGCCACAAAATCACTTTTATGAGAGCTGGTGGACACATTTCCTTTTCTTTATAATAGTGTTACATATCAATACCACATTATTTAGCAGATGGGTTTATAAAAACATTTTATTCCCTACAATTGGCAGGTGCAGACCACAGCAGAACAAGTCCACATTAAATGTATAAGTAAAGGGTACTCATGTAGACATTATAAAAGAACATTGCAAGGTGAAGTCGCATGGAAAACAATTACCCTCCTGCCGGCTCCTGAAATATTGTCAGTCCCTAATTGTTTCCATAAGACTTCACCTTACAATGTCTTTTAATAAAATCTACGGACGTACCCTTTACTTACCGGCTAGACAGCACTCCCCAATTCAAATATATATACAGTAATTGTGTCAGCAAATCAATAAAACAGGAAGCTAGGGTCAATAGCACATTTAGGGGGATATTTATCAAAGCTCGGCAAGAGATAACCGCCTGCAAAATGCAAATTAGAAACATATTGGTTAGTACTTTATCTCTCACAATTGTATATCTCTCCAAGTTTTGATAAATACCCCCCTAAAAATGTAACTTTTCCATACTTATGTGGATAAAAAAGATAATAGTATCACATTTTGTTGCATTTTAGAACAGCAACAAAAGATAGAATAGGTAGCCCAAGGCTCTGCCCTTTTCCTAGAATGAAGATAAATGTACTGGATTGTGGTGATTAAAATGTATTAAAATGAAACACTAGATATTTTCTGGCTGTATTCAAACTCCAGGAATCTCTGGTTCTCTGGGGACTAGGGACTAACTGAAAGTAGCATTAATCCCCTTCTATATTTCAAGCCTGGAACTAGCATCAGGAGCCCAACAGAAGCTGAGCTAGAAGCCTACAACTGGAGCGTGAGCCCCGTTCTGACCCTGTTATAGTGCCCCAGAACCAAGCTGGTAGTGCTGTCCCGTAGGGCACGATCCAGGTTTTCAAACAAGTACCCCCTACGTCTTTCATTAGGGTTACGGGTCCGGCTGCAAAGTCATCCCAGAGATATGCTTTGTGTTACATGAATGATTAATGGATCTGTAACTTAATTTCTACAAAAGTAAGTGAAATGTTAAGTTTCAATTACCTTTGTAAAAATTAAAGGATGATGGACAGATTTCCATGTGCATTAAAATAGGAGTAGTTCTGAAGGAAAGGGAGGGGTGGGTCTAATGCAGAAATTAAGTATTAACGAGATAGTGGGCACCCTGGTGAGTTCTCCTGTTATATCGATTTTGTCTGATCTAACACCATTTACAAAATCGGTAGTAGTAGTGGAGGAATTCTAAAAGTATCTTCAAGTAGATCCCCTTATTATTATTATTATTATTATTATTATTATCTGTTTAATTGTCATTCTCTATATTTCCCCTATTTATTTATTTGTTTGTTTGATTATTTATTCATTATTCTACCAAATTCCATTTGCGATTATCTATGATTGTATAATCTGTATGTACTCTTCATACACTTGACCTGTTTTTGTACTGTATTGTGCTTCAATAAAATATTGTTTTACAAAAATGACCTTTAAAAGGCCAACTTTTTTTCTAAGTTCTGAAACTTTCACATCTGCAAGACATTGATATTCGTGGACTTCTATATCTGATTTCCTGAAAAGTCAAATACTGATTTACAATTTGACACCTAAACTATGTATAAGTGTGGAAAAATGTGCCCTCAAGGTCATTGGGAAAATACAGCTAAACAGGAGCAAGTTGGCTCTGATATACTGGAATTCACTAGAAGGTACTCTATATGCTGGAGACGTTTAACATGTAGTACTTGTTAGGGTCTCCTGCCCTGTGCTGCCACGTCGTCATGGCAACCGGGAGACAAGTGCTAGTGGAGTAACCTGAGCGCAGCTGATACTCCGGTTCGGGTCTTTTGCTGTGCAGTGGTTATAGGCTCTGTGCACGGCAGGGGATCCGGTGCTGGTTTTTGTGCTCACAGTCTGTGAGGTCTGAGTGGGGCGTGGACAGCACCTGCTTTATAAGGCCTCTTTTCAGGGTAAGCAGATGCTGCTGAATCTCTGTTGGTTAGTCAGTTCATGAAAGTTAGCCAGTACTGTGTAGCTTTGTATTTGTTTGTTGCTTACTGCAAATAGGCCTGGGGATTTGGTATTACACTCTGCCAATCCTGACCTAGCAGTAAGACTGGAGTCAGTCGTTTAGCTTGCTGGGGTTCTGTTATTACTCTGTGAACTTAGCAAGTTTGCGGCTGTATTCTAACACTTGCCTGTCTAATCCTGTCTCACTGTGCTAGGTGTCAGGGGTCAGTTTAGTGGCAGTAAGCTTAAACCTGTGCACTGCAAGTGAGAATCAGGATTGTGGAGGCTCTCCTTGTGTCTATCATTCCATCTCTGACCAAGGAGTTTACTGCCACACCCGTTGGTAACCCTTTAGGGTTTTGCTGTTGCCCTTAGCAACAGCATTTCGGGTTCTCTACGTATTAAAACACAACATCTTGCTTTTTACATCTGAGCAGTTCTAATACAAGGGAGATACCCAGTTCCTTAGCCTCTGGGCTTCTCTGTTCACTGTGTGTGTATTTTGTTACCCTATCACCTTCTGTGTACGTTATGTCATATTCCCCAGTTTGTCTGTGAGTCCATTTGTTTTGCATAACAGTTCAAACACCAGTACATTCCTGCAGACACTGGAGTGCATAACAGTTCTGACACTAGTACTTTCCTGCAGGCACTGGTGTGCATAACATATTCAGCAGCCAAATACTCCTGTTGAAATTTTGTGGGAATATGGAGCATACCCCTCAAAATACGTTGCAACAGGTGGTCGATCAGGTGCAGGTCCTGACTCGACAATTTAATGATTTGTCCATTAAGATGCACACCTCCCAGGCTGCTGGCGGAGCTCCCGCAGCAGCAGCACCTGCAGGGGTTAAGGAGCCGAAAGTAAATCTCCCGGATCGTTTTTCTGGAGATCGCTCGCAGTTCTTTTGTTTCAAGGAGAGCTGCAAGCTATACTTCCGGCTTAGGCCTCAGTCTTCTGGGTCGGAGATTCAGCGGGTGGGCATAGTGATTTCCTTGCTACAAGGAGACCCACAGGTCTGGGCATATGGGTTGCAGCCTGACTGTCCGTCGCTTAAAAGTGTTGATGCTTTTTTTACGGCACTGGGCATGTTGTATGATGACCCTGACAAGACGGCCTCAGCCGAGGCTCAGATTTCGATCCTTAAGCAAGGGCGAAGGCCAGTTGAGGTTTACTGTACGGAGTTTCGGAGGTTGGCCCATGATACCCAGTGGAATGACCCAGCCCTGAGACACCAGTACCGAAGAGGTCTTTCTAACCAGATAAAGGACCAACTGGTACAATATCCCTTACCTGATAGCTTGGATCAGCTCATGCAGTTATCCATCCGGGTGGATAGACGGCTGAGAGAGCGTAGGCTTGAAAGGGAGACTGAGATTTCCTTCCTTCCCAAGGGAACCTCAGACTCAGGGGAATTTTCTGAGGAGCCTATGCAGATTGGGGCTACCCGCCTCTCCTCGCGTGAGAAGACGCGGAGGAGACAGCAGGGGTTGTGTTTGTACTGTGGGAATAAAGGTCATGTGGTAGTATCATGCCCAGAAAAGCCGGAAAACTTCAGGGCCTGAGGGTGATGGGAAATATCCTGTCAGGCCAGAAGTCAGAATTTCCCAAGAAGACTTTTATCATTCCGGTGACCTTGAAGATCCTCGGTCAAACTGTCAAGACTGAGGCCTTTGTGGACAGTGGGGCCGACGGGGTTTTTATGGACCGCCAATTCGCCCTAAAACACTCTGTTCCCTTAGTACCCTTGGCATCGGAAATTGAGATTTGTGGGTTAAACGGGGAACCATTATCCCAAGGTAAAATTACCTCTTGCACTAGCCAGATTTCTTTGTTTATTGGAGCCACACACTCTGAAAAATTGTCCTTTTATGTGACTGTCTGTACTTTTGCCCCATTGGTGTTGGGGTTACCCTGGTTAAGGGCCCACAATCCTCAATTTGACTGGGTCTCTGGGGAGATTCTTAGTTGGGGTACTGATTGTTTCAGGAGTTGCTTGAGCCTTCCAGTCAGGCTCTCGCAGCTAAGTTTGCCAGGATTGCCAGGGTGTTATGCAGATTTTGCGGACGTGTTCTCCAAAAAAGTTGCAGAGGTACTACCTCCCCATCGCCCCTATGACTGTGCCATTGATTTGTTGCCAAATGCTAAGCTTCCCAAGAGCAGGTTGTACTCCCTGTCACGTCCTGAGACTCAGGCTATGGCAGAGTACATTCAGGAGAACTTGGCTAAGGGATTTATCAGACCTTCACAGTCTCCAGTTGGGTCGGGGTTCTTCTTCGTGGGTAAAAAGGACGGTTCGTTGCGACCCTGCATCGACTTCAGGGAATTGAACCGTATCACGATTAAAAACTCATACCCACTGCCTCTCATTTCGGTCTTGTTTGACCAGCTTCGTACTGCCACCATTTTTTCTAAGATTGACCTACGCGGTGCGTACAATCTAATCCGAATAAGAGAGGGGGATGAATGGAAGACTGCCTTTAATACCCACTCAGGGCATTATGAATATTTGGTGATGCCTTTTGGGCTCTGTAATGCCCCGGCAGTCTTCCAGGATTTCATGAATGATGTGCTCAGGGAATATTTGGATAGATTCTTAGTTGTATACTTAGATGACATCCTAATCTTCTCCCATTCCCTGGAGGAACATCGGAAGCATGTACGCTTAGTCCTCCAGAAACTCAGAGACCACCGGCTTGGGGCGAAGCTGGAGAAGTGCGAATTTGAAGTTCAGCAAATCGCATTTCTAGGATATATTATCTCCCCAGAAGGTTTCCAAATGGAGGGTTCCAAGGTACAGGCAGTCCTGGATTGGGTGCAGCCCACTAGTTTGAAGGCGCTTCAGCGTTTCCTGGGCTTTGCGAATTTTTATAGACGATTTATCGCTGGATTTTCGTCTATAGTGGCGCCCTTGGTGGCACTCACTAAGAAAGGGGCGGATGTTGCTCACTGGTCTTGTGAGGCTAAAGCGGCTTTTGCCCGTCTCAAAAGGGCATTTGTTTCGGCCAAGGTGCTGCGACACCCAGATCCAGAGCGTCCTTTTGTGGTGGAGGTGGATGCCTCTGAGATGGGTATTGGGGCAGTGCTTTCTCAGATGGGAGTGTCTGATAATCGCCTTCATCCCTGTGCTTACTTTTCCCGTAAATTTTCGCCTGCCGAGATGAATTATGACGTGGGTAACCGGGAATTGTTGGCTATTAAGGATGCACTCGAGGAGTGGAGACACTGGCTTGAGGGGGCTAAGTTTGTGGTCTCAATTCTCACTGACCATAAGAATCTGGCATATTTAGAGTCAGCGAAGCGTCTCAATGCCAGGCAGGCACGATGGGCTTTGTTTTTTGCTCGCTTTAATTTTTTGATAACATATCGCCCTGGGTCAAAAAACATCAAGGCTGATGCGCTCTCGCGGAGTTTTGCTCCAATCCAGGAGACCACCGAGGAGCCGTTGCCCATTGTTTCCCCATCATGTATTAAAGTGGGCATTACCCAGGACCTCTTATCATTAGTCCTTAGAGCACAGGAGCAGGCTCCTCCAGACCTTCCGGTAGGTCTTTTGTTTGTGCCTCCTAGGTTAAGACAGCGAGTGTTCCTGGAATTCCATGCCAAGAAGTCGGCAGGTCACCCGGGTATTGCCAGAACTCGGGAGTTGCTATCTAGGGCGGTGTGGTGGCCCTCGGTGGCTAAGGATGTGGATCAGTGGGTTCGGGCATGTGACATCTGTGCCCGAAATAAGACTCCTAGAGGGGTTCCTGTTGGCCCATTACATCCACTCTCTATCCCATCTAAGCCATGGACCCACATTTCAATGGATTTTGTGGTGGATTTGCCCAAATCCTCGGGGATGACAGCCATCTGGGTTGTCGTTGACAGGTTTTCGAAGATGGCGCACTTCGTTCCACTGGTTGGGCTGCCATCAGCCAGACGCCTGTCTGAATTATTTATGCTGCATGTTGTGCGTCTCCACGGGTTGCCACTTGATGTGGTCTCTGACCGCGGATCCCAGTTTGTGGCCAAATTCTGGAGGGCATTTTGTTCCGATCTCCAGATTTCTGTCAGCTTGTCGTCAGGCTACCATCCGCAGTCTAATGGGCAGACTGAAAGGGTGAACCAGTCCTTGGAGCAGTTCCTCAGGTGTTATGTCTCCTAGTGTCAGACTGACTGGGTTGCTCATCTGTCCATGGCGGAGTTTGCCTATAACAACGCGGCTCACTCTGCTACAGGGATCTCTCCCTTCCTTTGTGTGTATGGGCATCATCCTAAGGCCAATTCTTTTGACCCCCTGGACTCCACGCCTGGTGGTTCCTCTGTGGTTTCGGTCCTTAGAGGTATTTGGCGGAAAGTGAAGAAAGCCCTTGTGTCTGTGTCATTAGTGACCAAAAGGGTTTTTGATAAGCGGAAAAGACCCTGCAGCTTCAAATTAGGAGACTTCGTCTGGTTGTCTACCAAGAATTTGAAGTTGAGACAGCCATCTCATAAGTTAGGGCCCCGGTTCATCGGCCCTTATAAGATCACCAGGGTTATCAATCCGGTGGCATTTCAGTTAGATCTGCCCCGTTCTTTGGGTATCAATAAAACATTTCATTGTTCCCTTTTAAAACGGGCGATTAGTAATCCTTCTTCCAGTGGAAGACCTTCCCCTCTTCTGATACGTGGCCAGAGGGAGTTTGTTGTTGAAAGGATTCTTGACTCCAAGGTGGTTCGGGGTCGGCTGTCATTTTTGGTGCACTGGAAGGGGTATGGCCCGGAGGAGCGGTCGTGGGTGCGCAGTTGTGATCTTCATGCCCCCAGACTGATACGCTCTTTCTTCTCGCAGTTCCCCGATAAACCCGGTGGTAGGGGTTCTTTGACCCCTCGTCAGAGGGGGGGTACTGTTAGGGTCTCCTGCCCTGTGCTGCCACGTCGTCATGGCAACCGGGAGACAAGTGCTAGTGGAGTAACCTGAGCGCAGCTGATACTCCGGTTCGGGTCTTTTGCTGTGCAGTGGTTATAGGCTCTGTGCACGGCAGGGGATCCGGTGCTGGTTTTTGTGCTCACAGTCTGTGAGGTCTGAGTGGGGCGTGGACAGCACCTGCTTTATAAGGCCTCTTTTCAGGGTAAGCAGATGCTGCTGAATCTCTGTTGGTTAGTCAGTTCATGAAAGTTAGCCAGTACTGTGTAGCTTTGTATTTGTTTGTTGCTTACTGCAAATAGGCCTGGGGATTTGGTATTACACTCTGCCAATCCAGACCTAGCAGTAAGACTGGAGTCAGTCGTTTAGCTTGCTGGGGTTCTGTTATTACTCTGTGAACTTAGCAAGTTTGCGGCTGTATTCTAACACTTGCCTGTCTAATCCTGTCTCACTGTGCTAGGTGTCAGGGGTCAGTTTAGTGGCAGTAAGCTTAAACCTGTGCACTGCAAGTTAGAATCAGGATTGTGGAGGCTCTCCTTGTGTCTATCATTCCATCTCTGACCAAGGAGTTTACTGCCACACCCGTTGGTAACCCTTTAGGGTTTTGCTGTTGCCCTTAGCAACAGCATTTCGGGTTCTCTACGTATTAAAACACAACATCTTGCTTTTTACATCTGAGCAGTTCTAATACAAGGGAGATACCCAGTTCCTTAGCCTCTGGGCTTCTCTGTTCACTGTGTGTGTATTTTGTTACCCTATCACCTTCTGTGTACGTTATGTCATATTCCCCAGTTTGTCTGTGAGTCCATTTGTTTTGCATAACAGTTCAAACACCAGTACATTCCTGCAGACACTGGAGTGCATAACAGTTCTGACACTAGTACTTTCCTGCAGGCACTGGTGTGCATAACAGTACTCTGCCACTGTGCAGTGCTTAGAGTAGTTTTAAACTTCGGCGTCATTGTGCTCTAATATGTGCACCATTATCTATAAATCCCTCAAATAAAGAAAAAAATGTATTAGCATACTTATCTCTACTGGTGAAGTCTGAGCAAGGGTACAGTATCATAACTTTCACAAAACGTGTCTAACATTGGGGGTAATTCAGAGTTGATCGCAGCAGCAAATTTGTTAGCAGTTGGGCAAAACCATGTGCACTGCAGGGGGGGGGGAGATATAACATGTGCAGCGAGAGTTAGATTTAAGTGGGGTGTGTTCAAACTGAAATCTAAATTGCAGTCTAAAAATAAAGCACGTACATATTATATCTGCCCCACCTGCAGTGCACCTGGTTTTGCCCATCTGCTAACAAATTTGCAGCTACGATCAGGTCTGATTTAGGCACATTGTCTCTTGTCTTCTAATAGTAATATTTATCTTTCCTTACCAGCACACTTTAATGATAAAGCCCATGCCAGAGCTATCACATCAGCATGGGGGTACTGAATGCTTCAGCATCTTTCTAATGGTTCAGTCTCCTACAGGAGCTTGTAAAGTGTCCAGAGCAATGGCTAATCAGTATGCTTGACACACATCAAACTTGTTAATTGTGAGGAGTGCTGTACAGACAGTATGATACAATTTTGGAATATATATCATTTTATGGCAATATGAGAATCAACTATTACTATTTTTAGGCAAAACTGTTTTTAAGGTATACAAGCGAAAGGAGAAAAACAACAGGCAAATAATAAGACTAAAGACAGACGGTGGGAGTCTTGTTGAGTGGAACAACGTAATAGTAGAGATGAGCGGGTTCGGTTTCTCTGAAACCGAACCCGCACGAACTTCATGTTTTTTTCACGGGTCCGAGCAGACTCGGATCCTCCCGCCTTGCTCGGTTAACCCGAGCGCGCCCGAACGTCATCATGACGCTGTCGGATTCTCGCGAGACTCGGATTCTATATAAGGAGCCGCGCGTCGCCGCCATTTTCACACGTGCATTGAGATTGATAGGGAGAGGACGTGGCTGGCGTCCTCTCCATTAGAAATTAGATTAGAAGAGAGAGAGAGATTGTGCAGAGTCAGACAGAGTTTACCACAGTGACCAGTGCAGTTGTTGTTAGTTAACTTTTATTTATTTTAATATAATATATCCGTTCTCTGCTATATCCGTTCTCTGCCTGAAAAAAAACGATACACAGCAGCAGCCAGTCACACAGTGTGACTCAGTCTGTGTGCACTCAGCTCAGCCCAGTGTGCTGCACATCAATGTATAAAAGGCAAAGCTTATAATAATTGTGGGGGAGACTGGGGAGCACTGCAGGTTGTTATAGCAGGAGCCCCCAGGAGTACATAATATTATATTAATTTAAAATTAAACAGTGCACACTTTTGCTGCAGGAGTGCCACTGCCAGTGTGACTAGTGGTGACCAGTGCCTGACCACCAGTATAGTAGTATATTGTTGTATGTATTGTATACTATCTCTTTATCAACCAGTCTATATTAGCAGCAGACACAGTACAGTGCGGTAGTTCACGGCTGTGGCTACCTCTGTGTCGGCAGTCGGAACTCGGCAGGCAGTCCGTCCATCCATAATTGTATTACAATATATACCACCTAACCGTGGTATTTTTTTTTCTTTCTTTATACCGTCGTCATAGTGTCATACTAGTTGTTACGAGTATACTACTATCTCTTTATCAACCAGTGTACAGTGCGGTAGTTCACGGCTGTGGCTACCTCTGTGTCGGCAGTCGGCAGGCAGTCCGTCCATCCATAATTGTATTATTATTATAATATATACCACCTAACCGTGGTTTTTTTTTCATTCTTTATACCGTCATAGTGTCATACTAGTTGTTACGAGTATACTACTATCTCTTTATCAACCAGTGTACAGTGCGGTAGTTCACGGCTGTGGCTACCTCTGTGTCGGCAGTCGGCAGGCAGTCCGTCCATCCATAATTGTATTATTATTATAATATATACCACCTAACCGTGGTTTTTTTTTCATTCTTTATACCGTCGTCATAGTGTCATACTAGTTGTTACGAGTATACTACTATCTCTTTATCAACCAGTGTACAGTGCGGTAGTTCACGGCTGTGGCTACCTCTGTGTCGGCAGTCGGCAGGCAGTCCGTCCATCCATAATTGTATTATTATTATAATATATACCACCTAACCGTGGTTTTTTTTTCATTCTTTATACCGTCGTCATAGTGTCATACTAGTTGTTACGAGTATACTACTATCTCTTTATCAACCAGTGTACAGTGCGGTAGTTCACGGCTGTGGCTACCTCTGTGTCGGCAGTCGGCAGGCAGTCCGTCCATCCATAATTGTATTATTATTATAATATATACCACCTAACCGTGGTTTTTTTTTCATTCTTTATACCGTCGTCATAGTGTCATACTAGTTGTTACGAGTATACTACTATCTCTTTATCAACCAGTGTACAGTGCGGTAGTTCACGGCTGTGGCTACCTCTGTGTCGGCAGTCGGCAGGCAGTCCGTCCATCCATAATTGTATTATTATTATAATATATACCACCTAACTGTGGTATTTTTTTTTCTTTCTTTATACCGTCGTCATAGTGTCATACTAGTTGTTACGAGTATACTACTATCTCTTTATCAACCAGTGTACAGTGCGGTAGTTCACGGCTGTGGCTACCTCTGTGTCGGCAGTCGGCAGGCAGTCCGTCCATCCATAATTGTATTATTATTATAATATATACCACCTAACCGTGGTTTTTTTTTCATTCTTTATACCGTCGTCATAGTGTCATACTAGTTGTTACGAGTATACTACTATCTCTTTATCAACCAGTGTACAGTGCGGTAGTTCACGGCTGTGGCTACCTCTGTGTCGGCAGTCGGCAGGCAGTCCGTCCATCCATAATTGTATTATTATTATAATATATACCACCTAACTGTGGTATTTTTTTTTCTTTCTTTATACCGTCGTCATAGTGTCATACTAGTTGTTACGAGTATACTACTATCTCTTTATCAACCAGTGTACAGTGCGGTAGTTCACGGCTGTGGCTACCTCTGTGTCGGCAGTCGGCAGGCAGTCCGTCCATCCATAATTGTATTATTATTATAATATATACCACCTAACCGTGGTTTTTTTTTCATTCTTTATACCGTCGTCATAGTGTCATACTAGTTGTTACGAGTATACTACTATCTCTTTATCAACCAGTGTACAGTGCGGTAGTTCACGGCTGTGGCTACCTCTGTGTCGGCAGTCGGCAGGCAGTCCGTCCATCCATAATTGTATTATTATTATAATATATACCACCTAACCGTGGTTTTTTTTTCATTCTTTATACCGTCGTCATAGTGTCATACTAGTTGTTACGAGTATACTACTATCTCTTTATCAACCAGTGTACAGTGCGGTAGTTCACGGCTGTGGCTACCTCTGTGTCGGCAGTCGGCAGGCAGTCCGTCCATCCATAATTGTATTATTATTATAATATATACCACCTAACCGTGGTTTTTTTTTCATTCTTTATACCGTCGTCATAGTGTCATACTAGTTGTTACGAGTATACTACTATCTCTTTATCAACCAGTGTACAGTGCGGTAGTTCACGGCTGTGGCTACCTCTGTGTCGGCAGTCGGCAGGCAGTCCGTCCATCCATAATTGTATTATTATTATAATATATACCACCTAACCGTGGTTTTTTTATACCACCTAACCGTGGCAGTCCGTCCATAATTGTATACTAGTATCCAATCCATCCATCTCCATTGTTTACCTGAGGTGCCTTTTAGTTCTGCCTATAAAATATGGAGAACAAAAAAGTTGAGGTTCCAAAATTAGGGAAAGATCAAGATCCACTTCCACCTCGTGCTGAAGCTGCTGCCACTAGTCATGGCCGAGACGATGAAATGCCAGCAACGTCGTCTGCCAAGGCCGATGCCCAATGTCATAGTACAGAGCATGTCAAATCCAAAACACCAAATATCAGAAAAAAAAGGACTCCAAAACCTAAAATAAAATTGTCGGAGGAGAAGCGTAAACTTGCCAATATGCCATTTACCACACGGAGTGGCAAGGAACGGCTGAGGCCCTGGCCTATGTTCATGGCTAGTGGTTCAGCTTCACATGAGGATGGAAGCACTCAGCCTCTCGCTAGAAAACTGAAAAGACTCAAGCTGGCAAAAGCACCGCAAAGAACTGTGCGTTCTTTGAAATCCCAAATCCACAAGGAGAGTCCAATTGTGTCGTTTGCGATGCCTGACCTTCCCAACACTGGACGTGAAGAGCATGCGCCTTCCACTATTTGCATGCCCCCTGCAAGTGCTGGAAGGAGCACCCGCAGTCCAGTTCCTGATAGTCAGATTGAAGATGTCAGTGTTGAAGTACACCAGGATGAGGAGGATATGGGTGTTGCTGGCGCTGGGGAGGAAATTGACCAGGAGGATTCTGATGGTGAGGTGGTTTGTTTAAGTCAGGCACCCGGGGAGACACCTGTTGTCCGTGGGAGGAATATGGCCGTTGACATGCCAGGTGAAAATACCAAAAAAATCAGCTCTTCGGTGTGGAGGTATTTCACCAGAAATGCGGACAACAGGTGTCAAGCCGTGTGTTCCCTTTGTCAAGCTGTAATAAGTAGGGGTAAGGACGTTAACCACCTCGGAACATCCTCCCTTATACGTCACCTGCAGCGCATTCATAATAAGTCAGTGACAAGTTCAAAAACTTTGGGTGACAGCGGAAGCAGTCCACTGACCAGTAAATCCCTTCCTCTTGTAACCAAGCTCACGCAAACCACCCCACCAACTCCCTCAGTGTCAATTTCCTCCTTCCCCAGGAATGCCAATAGTCCTGCAGGCCATGTCACTGGCAAGTCTGACGAGTCCTCTCCTGCCTGGGATTCCTCCGATGCATCCTTGCGTGTAACGCCTACTGCTGCTGGCGCTGCTGTTGTTGCCGCTGGGAGTCGATGGTCATCCCAGAGGGGAAGTCGTAAGCCCACTTGTACTACTTCCAGTAAGCAATTGACTGTTCAACAGTCCTTTGCGAGGAAGATGAAATATCACAGCAGTCATCCTACTGCAAAGCGGATAACTGAGTCCTTGACAACTATGTTGGTGTTAGACGTGCGTCCGGTATCCGCCGTTAGTTCACAGGGAACTAGACAATTTATTGAGGCAGTGTGCCCCCGTTACCAAATACCATCTAGGTTCCACTTCTCTAGGCAGGCGATACCGAGAATGTACACGGACGTCAGAAAAAGACTCACCAGTGTCCTAAAAAATGCAGTTGTACCCAATGTCCACTTAACCACGGACATGTGGACAAGTGGAGCAGGGCAGGGTCAGGACTATATGACTGTGACAGCCCACTGGGTAGATGTATGGACTCCCGCCGCAAGAACAGCAGCGGCGGCACCAGTAGCAGCATCTCGCAAACGCCAACTCTTTCCTAGGCAGGCTACGCTTTGTATCACCGCTTTCCAGAATACGCACACAGCTGAAAACCTCTTACGGCAACTGAGGAAGATCATCGCGGAATGGCTTACCCCAATTGGACTCTCCTGTGGATTTGTGGCATCGGACAACGCCAGCAATATTGTGTGTGCATTAAATATGGGCAAATTCCAGCACGTCCCATGTTTTGCACATACCTTGAATTTGGTGGTGCAGAATTTTTTAAAAAACGACAGGGGCGTGCAAGAGATGCTGTCGGTGGCCAGAAAAATTGCGGGACACTTTCGGCGTACAGGCACCACGTACAGAAGACTGGAGCACCACCAAAAACTACTGAACCTGCCCTGCCATCATCTGAAGCAAGAAGTGGTAACGAGGTGGAATTCAACCCTCTATATGCTTCAGAGGTTGGAGGAGCAGCAAAAGGCCATTCAAGCCTATACAATTGAGCACGATATAGGAGATGGAATGCACCTGTCTCAAGTGCAGTGGAGAATGATTTCAACATTGTGCAAGGTTCTGATGCCCTTTGAACTTGCCACACGTGAAGTCAGTTCAGACACTGCCAGCCTGAGTCAGGTCATTCCCCTCATCAGGCTTTTGCAGAAGAAGCTGGAGGCATTGAAGAAGGAGCTAACACGGAGCGATTCCGCTAGGCATGTGGGACTTGTGGATGCAGCCCTTAATTCGCTTAACAAGGATTCACGGGTGGTCAATCTGTTGAAATCAGAGCACTACATTTTGGCCACCGTGCTCGATCCTAGATTTAAAGCCTACCTTGGATCTCTCTTTCCGGCAGACACAGGTCTGCTGGGGTTGAAAGACCTGCTGGTGACAAAATTGTAAAGTCAAGCGGAACGCGACCTGTCAACATCTCCTCCTTCACATTCTCCCGCAACTGGGGGTGCGAGGAAAAGGCTCAGAATTCCGAGCCCACCCGCTGGCGGTGATGCAGGGCAGTCTGGAGCGACTGCTGATGCTGACATCTGGTCCGGACTGAAGGACCTGACAACGATTACGGACATGTCGTCTACTGTCACTGCATATGATTCTCTCAACATTGATAGAATGGTGGAGGATTATATGAGTGACCGCATCCAAGTAGGCACGTCACACAGTCCGTACTTATACTGGCAGGAAAAAGAGGCAATTTGGAGGCCCTTGCACAAACTGGCTTTATTCTACCTAAGTTGCCCTCCCACAAGTGTGTACTCCGAAAGAGTGTTTAGTGCCGCCGCTCACCTTGTCAGCAATCGGCGTACGAGGTTACATCCAGAAAATGTGGAGAAGATGATGTTCATTAAAATGAATTATAATCAATTCCTCCGCGGAGACATTGACCAGCAGCAATTGCCTCCACAAAGTACACAGGGAGCTGAGATGGTGGATTCCAGTGGGGACGAATTGATAATCTGTGAGGAGGGGGATGTACACGGTGATATATCGGAGGGTGAAGATGAGGTGGACATCTTGCCTCTGTAGAGCCAGTTTGTGCAAGGAGAGATTAATTGCTTCTTTTTTGGGGGGGGTCCAAACCAACCCGTCATATCAGTCACAGTCGTGTGGCAGACCCTGTCACTGAAATGATGGGTTGGTTAAAGTGTGCATGTCCTGTTTTGTTTATACAACATAAGGGTGGGTGGGAGGGCCCAAGGATAATTACATCTTGCACCTCTTTTTTCTTTTCTTTTTCTTTGCATCATGTGCTGATTGGGGAGGGTTTTTTGGAAGGGACATCCTGCGTGACACTGCAGTGCCACTCCTAGATGGGCCCGGTGTTTGTGTCGGCCACTAGGGTCGCTAATCTTACTCACACAGCTACCTCATTGCGCCTCTTTTTTTCTTTGCGTCATGTGCTGTTTGGGGAGGGTTTTTTGGAAGGGACATCCTGCGTGACACTGCAGTGCCACTCCTAGATGTGCCCGGTGTTTGTGTCGGCCACTAGGGTCGCTAATCTTACTCACACAGTCAGCTACCTCATTGCGCCTCTTTTTTTCTTTGCGTCATGTGCTGTTTGGGGAGGGTTTTTTGGAAGGGCCATCCTGCGTGACACTGCAGTGCCACTCCTAGATGGGCCCAGTGTTTGTGTCGGCCACTAGGGTCGCTAATCTTACTCACACAGCTACCTCATTGCGCCTCTTTTTTTCTTTGCGTCATGTGCTGTTTGGGGAGGGTTTTTTGGAAGGGACATCCTGCGTGACACTGCAGTGCCACTCCTAGATGGGCCCGGTGTTTGTGTCGGCCACTAGGGTCGCTTATCTTTCTCACACAGCTACCTCATTGCGCCTCTTTTTTTCTTTGCGTCATGTGCTGTTTGGGGAGGGTTTTTTGGAAGGGACATCCTGCGTGACACTGCAGTGCCACTCCTAGATGGGCCCGGTGTTTGTGTCGGCCACTAGGGTCGCTTATCTTTCTCACACAGTCAGCTACCTCATTGCGCCTCTTTTTTTCTTTGCGTCATGTGCTGTTTGGGGAGGGTTTTTTGGAAGGGACATCCTGCGTGACACTGCAGTGCCACTCCTAGATGGGCCCGGTGTTTGTGTCGGCCACTAGGGTCGCTTATCTTTCTCACACAGTCAGCTACCTCATTGCGCCTCTTTTTTTCTTTGCGTCATGTGCTGTTTGGGGAGGGTTTTTTGGAAGGGACATCCTGCGTGACACTGCAGTGCCACTCCTAGATGGGCCCGGTGTTTGTGTCGGCCACTAGGGTCGCTTATCTTTCTCACACAGTCAGCTACCTCATTGCGCCTCTTTTTTTCTTTGCGTCATGTGCTGTTTGGGGAGGGTTTTTTGGAAGGGACATCCTGCGTGACACTGCAGTGCCACTCCTAGATGGGCCCGGTGTTTGTGTCGGCCACTAGGGTCGCTAATCTTACTCACACAGCTACCTCACTGCGCCTCTTTTTTTCTTTGCGTCATGTGCTGTTTGGGGAGGGTTTTTTGGAAGGGACATCCTGCGTGACACTGCAGTGCCACTCCTAGATGGGCCCGGTGTTTGTGTCGGCCACTAGGGTCGCTTATCTTACTCACACAGCGACCTCGGTGCAAATTTTAGGACTAAAAATAATATTGTGAGGTGTGATGTGTTCAGAATAGGCTGAAAATGAGTGTAAATTATGTTTTTTGAGGTTAATAATACTTTGGGATCAAAATTACCCCCAAATTCTATGATTTAAGCTGTTTTTTAGGGTTTTTTGAAAAAAACACCCGAATCCAAAACACACCCGAATCCGACAAAAAAAATTCGGTGAGGTTTTGCCAAAACGCGGTCGAACCCAAAACACGGCCGCGGAACCGAACCCAAAACCAAAACACAAAACCCGAAAAATTTCCGGCGCTCATCTCTACGTAATAGCAGATCATCTTAATACTGTAATTATTTTTGCACAGTATTCACTACTGAAAGTGAGGGGAAGGGGCCACTGCCAGGGCCGGATTAAGCCTTGGGGGTGCCTGGGGCACTTAAGACAGGGGGACCCCAATGGAAGGTGGGGGATGTATATTAAATAGTGTATACCTCCCATTCAAGGAGGGACAAAATGCTCTCTACCAGGACTTCACACTTAATATATGATTGGCGTCACCTGTGTTGAATTATTTAATTGATAAGAAAGATACTTCAACACAGGTGATTGCAATCATAAATTAAGAAGGAAGTCCAGGTAGAGAGCATTTTGTCCCTCCTGGAATGGGTGATGGTGGGAGGTATAAATTGTGTATATTAAATTAAAAGCAATGGTGTATATTAGTTTTAAATAATAGTTTAATAATGCCTGGGTACTGTTTATAGCTCCACCTAATTGAATGATAACTATTTTATAAACTTTTCTTGTAGTGGACAACTTAACCTTAAAATACACATAAAAAAATAAAATAATTTATCTTGTCACATGCAAGAATAGCAGCAGCCTCTGTTCTACTTACACACTGGGACAGGACTCAGGAGGACTCTCTGTGTGTCTCCGTCACTAGACCCAAATGGTTTAGTTGTATAACAGTTTACACAGGACTCAGACACCCAGGCGGGGAGGAGGATAAGCTGGGATTCCTGTTTCACTTACAGCTCTCTCCGCCCTCCTATCTCTCCTCTGGTCAGAATGCTCTGTCGGTAGCTCATGAAACATTATATTCCTGTGTCTATGCCTGCACTGCATACTGTCCTGCTCGCATTCTGGCTGCTGGTTCTGTTGCTGCTTAGGAGGGATAGCTAGTGATGCCAGTGTGCTCTGGCCGGGGGGCCCCCTGACAAAGGGGGGCCCGGGGTACAGTGTGCCCTGAATCCCCCCTTAATCTGGCTATGACCACAGCTAAGCTGCAGTTATATTCAGTCCTCACAGAACTCTCAAAACTGAATGTGGATTAACCAATGGGGCCAGATGGGATAAGCTAACCACCAGAGGCCACATCCCCTTTACAAAAGCGCATGAAGGTACCGCTTCCCAGTTCTTATCAATTGGGAACTATGCTAACCCTTGCACTATGCAGCCATTTCCCATGCTGTGTACTTCTTTATACTATACCGAGATGTCATGTAATGTTTCTCATGCTAATAAAGACTTTAGTGTGTCACAACATAAGCCTGCTTTGATGAACAACATTAGCATTTTCAGAGAAATACAGTGCATGTACAAATATATTTTATGATTCTGAGTTGGGAGCAAAGCAAAAACAGCAAGTAACTTTGCTCCTGGACAAATGCATGGGGTGCAAATACATTTATTTAATTATTTATTTATTGTTTTTACATGCATGGTAAATACCGGCAGCTTTTGCATGTACACCACAATGCTGGACAGCTTTATTTTTACACTGTAAATGACATTTGAGGTTGGACACTCCACTCTCAGTGCAGCATGGTTTTACCAAGATGCATATGTATTATGTACTTGCACTCAAAATCAACCCCTGTGTGTGCAACTGAATTAAATATTTCTGTTTTATTATACAGTATATAAAGGAAAACATCTCACCAGGTTCACCTCTTCTTCCTCTTTTGCCTCGTTGCCCTGGAGGGCCTGAAATGAAAACAGAAATACTTAATTAGAGTTGGCAATTATGTAAAAAAGAAAAAAAATCTAAACACTGTAACTGAGCATGTAGGATTGTTTGTTTGTTTTTTCAATTCAAAAACTTTACATGGAAGTTCTACATTAGCACAACTGATTTGTGGTCTTTTGTATATGTTGATCTGACCTTGTCAGTGCTTGAACCTCCGACCTCTCAGTCACAGCTATAGCAAGGACTGGAGCCTAAGAAATTCTATCTGAAGTAATTTCAGAACTTTCTTATTAGTGTTCACGACAAGCAATTATTCACTGGATTATTCATTATGAATGAAATTCAGATTGAAATACCAAGGGCAAACTATAAGAACCGTGAGGCTATGGATCCATGGCAAGCCTAAACTATCCTATCCGAAAACACACAATGCGTGTCAAGGTAACCACCAAACTGTGAAGGACATTTGTATGTAAATCTTTAAAAATAGAACATTGAATATTTACTGTTAATATAATACACACTAGTAAAGACCTTTACATTTCTGTGCAGATCATTTTAGAAACAGTGAGTTTTTATACCAGAAATTAACAACAATGACATGATTTTACATGTTCTGAATCCTCTCTACATAACGTATGGGGTGGTCTTTATAAATTGTGTTTTGCCATCGCTGACATTTTTACGTTTGGAATTGTACTTATGCAAAGGAAGGGATCAGTAGAATGTATGAAAAACTTTTCTTTACAAATTTAAAATACGACCATATCTTACACAAGACACTGCAAAAACTCTAATCTATGTTCCCATTATCTCCCGCATTGATTATTGCAATAGCCTCCTTACTGGTCTTATCAACAATAGACTCGCACCACTACAATCCAATTTAAATGCAGCTGCAAGGCTGATCTTTGCAATCTAATCTAGGTAGCACCTATTCCTTGTGTATCAATGCCTATTTTCCTATAGATTGTAAGCTTGCGAGCAGGGCCTCCCAACCTCTATGTCTGTCTGTTATTACCCTGTTTTGTTCTATTACTGTTGATCCAATTGTAAAACGCAAGGGAATAAGCTGTGCTATTTAAGAAACTGATAATAAATGTGCTTTTTGTGAGGGTAACAGTGTTGGTGGTGGCATAGAAATAGTGTTTGCAGATGAAGGGAGACGGTGTTGGGGGAAAGAGGGAGATGGTGTGGCAGATAGTGGTGGATAAAGGGAGATGTTGGTAGAGGAAGGGAGATGGTTTTGCGAAGGCAGGGAGACAGAGTTGGTAGCAGATGGGATATTGCATTGGTGGAAGCAAGGAGATTGTATTGGTGGAGGCAAGGCAATAGTATTGATAGAAGCCAATATATGGCTTTGGTGGGAGCAGGGAGATGGTGTTGGTAGAAGCAGGAAGTTTGTGTTAGAGGAAGGAACGGAGATAGTATTGGGGGAGACACAAAGATGGTGTTGGTAGCAGAAAGGAGATGGTGCTGGTGAAGACAGGGAGATGGTGTTTGCAAGGCAAAGCAATAGTATTGGTGGAAGCAAAGAAATGGTGTTGGTGGAAGTAGAGCAATGGCATTAGTAGAAGCAGGGAGATGGTGTTGGTGGAGGCAGGGAGATGGTGTTGGTAGAAGCAAAGTAATGGTATTGGTGGTGGCCAATAGGTGGTGTAGGTGGAAGTAGGGCAGTGGTGTTGGTGGAAGAAGGAAAATAGTGTTGGGGGATGAAGAAAGATAGTGTTGGGGTAGATAGGGAGATGGTGATAGTGAAGGCAGGGGGATAGAGTTGGTAGAAGATGAGAGATAACGTTGATGGAGGCAAGGCAATGGTGTTAGTGGAAGCTGGAAGATGGTGGTGCTGGTGCCAGGGAGATGGTGCTGGGGAAAGAAGGAAGATAGTGTTGGTAGACGATGGGAAGTGATGTTGGTGAGGGTAAGGTGATGGTACTAACAGAAGTGGAGATATACTGCTGGTGGAAGCAGGGAGATGGTATTGGGGAAGAAGGGAGATGGTGTTGGGGGAAGAATGGACATAGTATTGGGGAAAGCAAGGAGTTGGGGGAGGCAAGGTAATGGAGTTGGTGGATGCAAGGAGATATTTATAGTGAAAGCATGGAGATTTTGTTGGGGATAATGGAAAATAGTGTTGGTGGAGGCAGGTAGATAGTTTTGGTAGCAGAAGGGAGATAGTGTTATAGTGTTGACGGAGGCAAGGGGATGGTGTTGGTTTAAGCATTGAGATGGCATTGGCATTGGTGGAGGCAGGGAGATGGTGTTGGGGAGGAAAGCAGACAGTGCTGGTAGCAGATGGCAGCTATAAAAGGATATTTGTGTGTTCAGAAACTAAGGAAAAGTGGTAAGTGGCCTAGCTGTCCTCTGATTAAAGTGGTTTAACAAAATGAAGTAGTGAGATAGGGAAGCTAGGTGCTGTAATAGTTAGATAATAGTTACTGGCATCTAGGTAATAGTTACTCATACAGTATATTCAACATGTAATTTGTACCTACACACTGGAAAGTGACAAAAGGTTGCTGTATTTGAGCATAAACCGTTACGGGTGTGTATCGTGTTGCCGGTGCACGGGATGCCAGCGGTCAGCATCCCGATGCTGGGATCCCGGCTGCAGAATGCCGGCTGGGGGGATCATGCATAGCAAGCCCCTTGCGGGCTCCCACACGAGCTTTCCTAGTAATTAGAATTTCCCAGTAATGAGAAATTAATTGACAGGGCAAAGTATCAAAAAACATATGTAGAGACACAATAAGAGCCCGTCTTTGTGATATATAAATGTAAAGTGAAGGTTTATGCGATTACTTTACCTCCTGCTTCGGGCCCTCTATTCTTACCAGGCATGTTCAGTCAGCAGGCTGCGCATATGCAAGTGACAGTTAATGTATTGCCATAGTGGTAGGGCAGCACAGTTGGCATAATGGTAAGCATTAGTACATAAGTTGTGAGTTCAATACCTGTCCAAGTCACTATATATATATGCAGTAAGTGTGTTTTCCACTTATTTGTGTGGGTTTTCTCTGGGTGCTCCAAAACATACTGATAGGTTAATTGACTACTAACTAAAAAGTTAACCGTAGTGTGTTTATGTGGCTTTGTGGAATATAGATTGTAAGCTCCATTAGCAGTGACTGATGTGAATTAAATATTCTCTGTAAAGAACGGCATAATATGTGCACATTGTATAAATAACTGCTGTTAATAAAGAAGTCGAGCCACGTGGGGGAGTGTTTGATGGGTATATAAACTGCATGTGGACATTTGGAGAGAGTCTGATGGGCATCTTAATGAACATGCAAGCGAGTCTTGGAGCATGAGGGGTTCCGATGGATATATAAATGGCATGTGGCCATAGGATTGGTGTGAAAAAAAAATGGAGATACTCTAGGGTGCCGATATCCAGGTGCATTTTTAGAGAGGAGGGGGCCCGTGTGCTGACTCCGGGAGGGCCCCCTCCTCTCCACGGCGCCGTAGGCTCTGGCATTGTGCCGGAGTCTGCTACGCATGCGCAGGTCTTCAGGAAACATGGCACCCGCCATGGTCTGGAGACAAATTTCATACTGCGCATGAGCGGCAGCCATTTTGCGTGAGATTATTGCCATGGCTCCAGTGGCTACAGCGCCCATCGTGGGACCCCAGGAAGGTAAGTATTAAAACAACATGGGTGCAATGTGTTTCAAAATCACAACAATATGTAACCAGTTACATGAAACAGAAAAGCGGACTGTACTCAGGGTACAAATGAACATACTGTACAGAAGGACTTCATTGTGACAATACATTAGTGCACTGAGGTGTCCAAAATTGTACATATTCCTGCTGCAGAACTTGAAGACAATTACAGAGTTAGATGCACTGGTGAGATAAGTATCCGAGAAATGGTAGGGGTCCTGTAAACCAGATGTTCCCATTCCTACTAGTTAGCGGATGGTGGATTTCACCATGTTGCTTATTCTCAGGGTGAGGTTTGCAGGAAATAGTAAATGACTGTATGTGCTTGCTTTCATTCTTTCAGATTGTTATATAATATACTTGCACAGTATATTCTGCTGAACCAAAAATCTATATTTCTTTTGTACACTATACTGTATTTACAATTATTATTATGAACTATTCTCTGCAGTGCCGTTTTTGCAATCGCACAGGGCACCGGCCCGCGACTACGTTGTATAGTATTCTATGCGGTCTGGCTGGCCACATAGAATACTGTGAAAAGTCCCTCCCAAAAAGGTCCCCGCCTGAGAGAGGACAGTTTTGATGGATTTTTTTATTTTGAAGCCCGAGGTGCGTGGCTTCATCACCCAGTGTCTGTGACCAAACGTGCTGGGGGCGTGGGCTCTTGGACCCTCTCCGAACGGAGAAGGGCCCCGTTACTCCCCTACCCCTCAGAGCCAAAAGGCCTACTGAGGGGAAAAAGGGACTGTGGGTCCCCCCTTGCCGAAGCGCAGAGGGACCCTCGTGTATCCACAAGGTTGGCCAAAGCTTCCCCCTGGGGATCGGAAACAGCCTCTGGCCCTCCCCAAAAGGAGAGGGCCTCGGCAACTAGGGGAGAGGGTGGCCCATAAGGGTCTCACCTAAACCCCGAACAAAAAACCGTGACGTGACACACTACAAAACATTAATAAGTGCTGGTGTTGTGCAAAAGTGCAAAACAAGTGCGTGAATAAATAAATAAGTAAGCCCTAGCCAGAAGGCCGGGGGAGGGGGGGGGTTGTATAAAAAATTATCTTTGCCCTAGCCAAAAGGCCAGGGCAAGGGAAAGTGGGTGCAGACAGGAAGGGTTGAAGTGTTAAGTGCTAAAGTGCCTACGTGCATACTAGAGTAGAAGGCAGCCATTTTGGGAGGGACATTTAGACGGTGCACATGGGAGGAGGCAGGCAACGGCACAGCAGTTCCTATGAGAATAATGGAGATTACGGTCTGAATTGCTAATCAGCCTTTTGCAGGAAATTGCCGTGAAATCTCCTGCATTAGGCTATTGGTACATAGGTGGTCATTCCGAGTTGATCGCTAGCTGCATGAGGCAAAAAAAGGCACTTCTGCACATGCGTATGTGGCGCAATGCGCACGCGCGATGTACTATTACGACGAACGATGTAGTTTCACACAGGGTCTAGCTAAGCTTTTCAGTCGCACTGCTGGCCGCAGAGTGATTGACATGAAGTGGGTGTTTCCGGGTGTCAACTGACCGTGTTCAGGAAGTGTTCGGAAAAACGCAGGCGTGCCAGCAAAAACGCAGGCGTGGCTGGGCGAACAAAGGGCGTGTTTGTGACGTCAAAACAGGAACTGAACAGTCTGAAGTGATCGCAAGCGCTGAGTAGGTCTGAAGCTACTCTGAAACTGCACAAAATTATTTTGTAGCCGCTCTGCGATCCTTTCGTTTGCACTTCTGCTAAGCTATAATACACTCCCAGTGGGCGGCGGCATAGCGTTTGCACAACTGCTAAAAACTGCTAGCGAGCGAACAACTTGGAATGGCCACCATAGTGCTCCATGCATATATATATACATACATATATATATATATATATATATTTATTGATTTCCCCCCAGTATTTAATACATCAGAGGTATATACAGAACTGTAAAAGATGCCTGGAAAAGATGTAAATGTATTCTAGGTTATGACATCCGGTATGTAACCAACAAAAATGTCTTTTGATCATATTATATAGTCCTGTTAGGTTGCACTACAAGATACAGCAGTGTCAGGGCCGGCTCCAGGCATGTTCGACTGGAGCGGCCGCGCGGGGCGCCACTCTTTTAGGGCGCCGCACGCTGCGGCCGCCATATTCCTGCCTGGAGCCAGCCTTCAAACTGTGTGTGTGTGCGCGCAGCGCGCTGTGCGGCGCCGGCGTCTGACGTTAGACGCCGGCGCCGCGCAGCGCAGACGGAATCGTTCATCCGTCCAGCCGCCCGCCCGCCTGCCTGCCTGCCTGGGCCCACAGCAGTACTCCCCCTCCCGGCTCCCAGCACCGCAGTCCGCAGTGACAATGCCATGTAAGTTAAAATCTGCACTGTGGGGGCATTATATATCTGGCACTGTGGGGGCATTATGTTTATTCATGTGGGGGCATATCTGCACTGTGGGGGCATTATATATCTGGCACTGTGGGGGCATATCTGCACTGTGGGGGCATTATATATCTGGCACTGTGGGGGCATATCTGCACTGTGGGGGCATTATATATCTGGCACTGTGGGGGCATAGCTGCACTGTGGGGGCATTGATTCTTGCACTGTGGGGGCATATCTGCACTGTGGGGGCATTATATATCTGGCACTGTGGGGGCATATCTGCACTGTGGGGGCATTATATATCTGGCACTGTGGGGGCATAGCTGCACTGTGCGGGCATTGTTTCTTGCACTGTGGGGGCATATCTGCACTGTGGGGGCATTATATATCTGGCACTGTGGGGGCATATCTGCACTGTGGGGGCATTATATATCTGGCACTGTGGGGGCATATCTGCACTGTGGGGGCATTATATATCTGGCACTGTGGGGGCATAGCTGCACTGTGGGGGCATTATGTTTCTTGCACTGTGGGGGCATATCTGCACTGTGGGGGCATTATGTATCTGGCACTGTGGGGGCATATCTGCACTGTGGGGGCATTATATATCTGGCACTGTGGGGGCATAGCTGCACTGTGGGGGCATTATGTTTCTGGCACTGTGGGGGCATATCTGCACTGTGGGGGCATTATGTATCTGGCACTGTGGGGGCATATCTGCACTGTGGGGGCATTATATATCTGGCACTGTGGGGGCATATCTGCACTGTGGGGGCATTATATATCTGGCACTGTGGGGGCATAGCTGCACTGTGGGGGCATTATGTTTCTGGCACTGTGGGGGCATATCTGCACTGTGGGGGCATTATGTATATGGCACTGTGGGGGCATATCTGGCACTGGGGGCATTAATGTATCTGACACTGTGGGGGGCAATAATGCATCTGGCACTGTGTGGGCACTTATGCATCTGGCAATATGTGGGCATTTATGTATCTGGCACTGGGGGGATTTATGTATCTGGCCCTGTGGTGGCATATCTGGCACTGTGCGGGCATTTTTATATATGGCACAGTGGGGACATATCTGGCACTGTGTGGGCATTTTTATATCTGGCACTGTGTGGGCACTTATGTATCTGGCACTGCGGGGGCATCATGTATCTGGCACTGTGGGGGGCATATCTGCACTGTGGAGGCACTTATGTATCTGGCACTTTGGGGGCATTTATGTATCTGAACTGTGGGTGCATATCTGGCACTGTGTGGCCATTTATGTAGCTGGCACTGCTGGGGGGCATGTCACGTGTAGCTGGCACTGCTGGGGGGCATGTCATGTAGTGTTCCCGCTAGGCGTCTGTGGCTAGGCAATGTGTCTCAGTGCTGTGCCTGGCGCAAAGTGTATAGGAGGTTCTACCTGGTGCAGTGTGTATTAGCTGCACTACTGTGTGGTGTAATGCAAATTGCCACTATTATGTGGCCACGTACCTTCCCCACGAAGTAACTCCCATTAATTTTTGCTGCGCGCCTTCGGCGCGCACTGTCCATGCTTTGACATATAGGTGTGGGAACAACAAGCAGTATGTACATCATTTTGCCCTCCTAACTTAAAAATGTGCCCTCCCTGTGATCAGCACCATGCCCTAAAAAGTGAACACTATCCTGTGTAGCTGGCACTACTGGGGGGCATGTCATGTGTAGCTGGCACTGCTGCGGGGCATGTCATGTGTAACTGGCACTGCTGCGGGGCATGTCATGTGTAGCTGGCACTGCTGGGAGGCATGTCATGTCTATCTGGCACTGCTGGGAGGCATGTCATGTCTATCTGGCACTGCACATTATGTGTATCTGGCACTATACTGGAGACATTGTGTGTAAGGAACACTACTGTGGCTATGTGTAAGGCTGCTAATTGTGTGAAAATATTTTTACAGTTTGATGATATGAAGTTACGAGTCCACGCCCACTTTTCCAGAGGCCACACCCACTTTTCCGGGAGCGCGCACGCCTTCGGCGCGCGCATGGGGGGGGGGGGGGGGGGGGCGCTTTTACATTTTCTCGCTCAGGGTGCTAGTAGGCCTGGAGCCGGCCCTGAGCAGTGGTTCTCAATCTTTTTTGAATCAGCACCCTAGAGTATCAGAATTTTTTTAATGACCAAAAGTTTCTTATTGAGAAATTTTAGAAAGAAATATTAAATGAAGTAAACTGTGTTTATATATCATTCTTAGGATGAATTGTGTGGTGAGGGCCAAGATTTGCTTTTGTTCGTCAACATATTTTATGATTGACAGCTATCGGCACTGATTTTGCCTATTACATTGACCATAAATAATCTGAATTGGTCCTGGACCACCAATCCAAGGTACCCCTGAAAGTGCCCTGAGGCTCCCCAGGGTGCTACGGCACACAGTTTGAGTACCACTGAGATACAGTATCAGGTTTAAAAATAAAATAAAAATCAACCTAAAATGAATATACGCGATAATACAGACTGGGGATGTTTCCATGAAAATCACATCCCTTTATTTATATAAAAAGTGAAATACCTATTAAAAACTAATTTTCCCTACTTAGCTCCCAGTTGGCCCTTCCTAAATCCTCTTTCATTGTGACATTCATTTTATTTCGTCTGCAGGAAGCAATGTGTTGAAAGGAACAACGGGGCACCTCGCTGAAGGTGAAAACATGGAGTTTTGGCATTCGCTGCTGAAAAGATTAGACTACTTCTGTTTGCATCTGAGAACTGTGCAGATATTGCCATGCGCTCAGAAATATCCTGTCAAAGGTCCTAAAATGTCACTAAAGGGAAAAAAAAATCCTGCGGTTGTGTGTGGGCTAATGAAGTCTGTCTCTGGCAATCAAAGGATTAGTTCTCGAAGAAACGCAGCAACAAGCTGAAGAAAGGACAGCTGAATTGAGAATCTCTCTCATCAATGTTGACACTGTTTGGTAACGACCACATGCACCACTGTTTTTGAAAATGTCATATTTCTTGCAGAAACAGAACTGAAAGAAATGAAGTAGCTGGATACGCTGGCCTGGCATATTGCATTTTGCTCACAGGCAATTTCACTGCCCAGACAGTATATGTGAGTATATCACACGCAATTATTGCAAAGAGTTTGAAGATGCCATTCATTTCCTATTGTGGAAGAAGTGTAGATTCCATCAGCCCACAGAAGAAGCATGGAAAATAGAAGTTTAAGTGGCAGCATATTTGTAAAATAGACTAGCTTTGACAATGACTTATTGTAACATTGCCTTTGCTTGACAGAGTGCCAAGATTGTAAGTCACAGTGTCACTATGTCATCTGCACAGTGACATATTAGTCTCATGGGATTGTAAAACAAGTACTGTGCTACAAAATGTTCCCATATAATTAATGCAGTTGAAGGATAGGAGTTTTAATTACATGTATGGGTGGTAATAACGTTTTATCATTTTAAATGTTGGCAAACATAAAATATGTTTGTTTTATAACAATGTAAATATATTTCGTAGAAAGCAATAGATTCATTTAACAGATCATTTTGTGACTTTGGGTTTGAACTTTTATTAATCTAGAGACCCAGGCTAACTAAGAAGGTCCCTGGAAATGTCTAATCTTTTAATACTAGTCAACTGCGCAGCAATATAACTTATATCTGTTTCTTTGTGTTAATTAATTAAAAATACATGAGAAATTGATGCCAATTTATTAACTTTTCTGCTGAATCGGTAGCAAAGCAAGCATATATAAAAGCAGTTTGTAACATATTTATTTGTGAGCTAAAGAGTTAAACTGTCACATAAATATAGTAGATACAGCTCTCACATTCCCATTACTCCTTACGGGGGGGAGTAAGCAATGGTAAGAGTGGAGAAGTGAGCCAGTGGAGAAGTTGCCCATGGCAACCAATCAGCACTGATATAACATTTATAATTTGCATACTATAAAATTGCACAGAGCAGCTGATTGGTTGCCATGGGCAACTTCTCCGCTCTTTTCACTGCTTAGTACATCTCCCCCCAAATCACTAAACTGGAACTTGACAGACCCCTATTTTTCACACTGTAACAGCAACTGTACACATCTATTCAAATCATACCTGCCTACCTTATGGATCTCTTCTCAGGGAGATCCCAGAGAGGAGGTCCAAGCTATACATATGGTGGCCATGGCAACGTGATTCACATCATCGTGATCAGGCTGTGCAATGCCATACTTTGTGGCACTGCGCAGATCATAATGATGTAATATGTAGCAATTTACATCATCAATCGCAGCTTTATCCACTTCCTGTTATGAACCACAAGCAGTGGTTCATTCCTGTTCATGTATTTTATGTTATAGTTCTCTTGCAGGCCAGGATTTCCCTTTGCTCTGGTTTAGAAGACTCTTGTTTGCCGCCGGTGGTGAGTCTGTGTAATTGCAGCCTGTTTCCATGTGTTTAGCCTCACCTGTCTGTTAATTGCACCTGTCAGTTTGGAGTCGTGCAGCAGGGCAGCTGTACGACATAATTAATTAGGGTCCCTGCTGTGATTGGAAGAAATCCTTGTTATATTCTTTCTCAGTGCATTACACAGACGCCGGTGATAGTTTCTGTCTAGCTGCTTCCGATCTTGAAGCATTCCTGTCCAGGAGGCCTGTGTCTGATCCAGTATCTGATCCAGTGTCTGATCCAGTATCCTGCCTTGAAGCGTTCTTGTCCAGAAGTCCAGTGGCTTTGTCTGTTCCTGATCCTGATCCCGTATACTGTTCCTTGGTGTCCACTAGTCTGTCATTGGAACTCTGCCTGTCCTCCGGTCCTGAGAGCCTGTGTCAGCTACTTTGGGGGTTCCTGTCCGTTTGCCAGTATTTGTACCGGTTTCGTGAGTAGCGGCTTTGCCGCGTCCATTGGCTTAGGCCGTAGCTACTTGTTATTTTACTTTGGATTTATCTGCAGAGGGTTCTGCGTATGCTGTCACCGCCGGTACACAACAGTATTGTGTCGGCGTGTGGACAGCATTTCCTTTGTTGTTGTTTATCCTGGCGGCTGTGCCGCACATACTTTATTTAAGTTCTGTAGCACCCCTAACTGGGTACTTCCTTCTCTAGTTAGAGGTTTCTCTTGTCACTCAGTCTACGCCTTGTCTATAACTAAGACCGGGGGGCATCGGAGTTGGGCAGACATAATCCGTCCTTCAAACGCGGCTGCCGTGGGCCCAAGAAACCATAGTCACGCAGGCGTAGGCTGACAACGAGGGTGAGACAACGGAGTTAGGGATCCTTGGGGGTGCTGCCGAGCTCCGTATCTAATGCAGCTTTACGTTCCTGTACTTGGGGCTCATCCGCCCAGTTCCAGGAGTACCAAGTACAGTGAACGTAACACTTCCATGTGTAAATGATGGGATGGCGGACAACAAACTAGAAAGTCTGCGAGTACTCCCTGAAATTTGTGAGTCTCCCAGATATTCCGGATGAATATGTAATATAATATAACAAATAACATAACCAGCTTGTATTTACCTACAGTATATTGGCTCCTTTCTTTAGGTGCTGAAATGCTAATTAAAAGAACTTAATTGTTTGTTAAGAGTGGGATAGGATAGGTTAGGTTACAGATGTGTGAATCATACTTGCCTACTCTCCTGGAAGTTGCAAGAGACTCGAGTAGTCCCCCACACCACTGTAAGAGTAGGCAGATCTCCCGCATCCCACCGGCTTCCATGTAAAGTGGGCATGTCAGGTAGATAATCACTGGAATTGTAGCACCGTATGGAAGGAGCATAACTTAATGGTGCAAATTGCATCATTTTAGCCCTGCCAGTGGACCCTTGAATTGTGGCATTTTCCGATTACGGGGAGGTGGGATCTAATGACTTGAGAGGTCGGCCCTGCCCCCAAAGTGGTCAGCAGCGTCTGCTCTCTGGGCTTCTCCCGGAGAGGAGACACAAAAAGTCAGATACTGTAGGTCCCCTCACTTACATTATTTTTTAACTACATGTGTAAAACTGCACTTAACAGTCTTTAGATATCTGCATTAAACACTTAAACATAGGGCCAGATTAATAATGGAACAGATGGAGTTACAGCTCCAGGCCTTCACATAAAAACATTCTTATCATCATGGTAGCATGATGATAACCAGCTGCCAAACTGGTAACACAGTCGGCCATAATTGTTAAAATTGCTTTTCTAGTTTTCTCAGAAAATGGTGCAATTTTTTCTTTTCATACATAAAGGGATATATTCAATAAGAGTCGAAAACTGCCGTCTTGTCAGAAAGACGGCAGTTTCCGAGTGATTTAGGTCAGAAGGGGTTCCAATTTAAAAAAAGTCGGATTGAGGAGATTAGACGGGGGAGCGGGGCGAGGGAGGGAGAGAGAGTACTTACCAGTGGGGGCAGCTAGAGCCGCGGTTGGTGGAAGAGACTCTCTGATGGCCAGGCTCCTCTCTCCCGGGAGCGCTCCGCGGCTGGCAGGTGGCTCTCCCGGCAGTGCGCCCTCCAGCAGCTCCCTGTGATCTCATATACACGGGGAGCTGCTGACAGCAGCAGCAGGACAGGAGACCGGGAACGGGCAAACCCGACAACAGTCAGATTGGCTGCTCATTGAATAGGGCTGGTCGGATCCATTCCGACAAATGCATGTCGGAATGGATCCGACTCTTATTGATTAGACCCCTTAGAGAGACATTGGTGCTGATAGTGCAGCGATGTGCACACCCACGTGACTCTGGTCACACGCACGTGGCACTGGCCACACCCACACTGCTCTGGTTACAGCTCCTCGTTTTCTCATTATAGGCCCATTTTCAGCCCCATGTCCATGTGCTTCTTAATCTGTCCCTGCTTAAACAATAATATTTACCAATGATCTTACTTTTAATTTGAGGAAAATTGATGGACCTATTTTTAAGATTCCATAAAGGCGTTTTGAAATATGCTAAATAGGGACAAATCTTAGGTTTTATAAGCATAGTATGTGGATTCTGGCTATGCTAAGGTATGCCTTCAAGGTGGAGGAGCCAAATTTAACTGGCAGCAATAATTGTTTGCGATGATGTGCGCACCTGACCACTTAATACGGTAGCTCAGCATTGCAGATTCTACTGAGCACGTCTTTGTTGCACGAGTAAAAATCAGCTAAGTTGGTAGTTGCGATTTTCTGGAGAACTGTTTGAAATGCCGGCATCTCCCAGCCATTGAATAACCCAATAGAAATGCACATCTAAAATGCATGAATCTAAACTCAGAAAACCCTCATTTCTTATCCAGCATAAACATTAATCACAAAAGAACTCATAAATAATCTCAGGGCTTGTTTGTATGCAATGCTGATGTTCACACAACGGAGCGATTGTCGGCAGACTGCGCATGCTCTGTGATCACACTGCACATGTGCCAAGGTATCTTTGCAATGCTGCTCACAGTGAGATTTTTAATGCTGAACGAAGGACAGGAAGGACCGGTTGGGGTAGGTAATGGAGTGGCGGCAAAAACGCAGGCGTGTCACAGCCCTTTTTGGTGTGTGTGTATCTGCATTCAGCTGCAATCATGTTATTTATTATTATTTATTTAGTTATTACCAGTTATTTACATAGCACACATACATTCCGCAGCGCTTTACAGAGAATATTTGCCCGTTCACATCAGTCCCTGCCCCAGTGGAGCTCACAATCCAGATTCACATGTACACCACATATACACGTTAGGGTTAATCTTTGCTTGGGAGCCAATTAACCTACCAGTCTATTTTGTGGTATACAATCAGTATAGATTGTGGGAGGAAACCGGAGTACCTGGGGGAAACCCACACAAGCACCGGGAGAATATACAAACTCCACACAGTTAGGGCCACGGTGGGAATCTAACCCATGACCTCAGTGCTGTGAGGTAGTAATGCTAACCATTACATTACACCATCCATACTGTATATAGAGAAACATGGCACCAGTGTCGGTACTGCCTCGACCAGTCTGCGTGACCATAGACTCACTCGGGGAGTAAATGTTCCTCGGTATGTGTAGGCAATTGCAGAGAACTTTGCAATGACTCAGGTGGGCATCTATAGTATATTCTTTTTTGTGTGGCAGCTTCACTTTTGATGATTAACAATTCTGTAGCCTGGGAAATCTCAGCTGCATAGGCATATGTGTACAATCATGAATTATGGACTTAGGACCTCATTCAGTAAGTATTGCAAATTCTGTTTTATCGCAGCGGCTGCGTGTGACATAATGCAGCCGCCCCACACGCGCCCACACCACGCCCCCCATTGTGCCACAACGCCTCTGTTTCCCTGCCGTCGCCTCCACAATGCTCCGTCTCTGCCTTGGAAATGGAGTGTTGCTGCCCCCCTCGCTGATTGACAGGCAGAGGCATTCGCATTTACTGTGGGGCGCCCGCAGTAAATGCGGACACATGCGTAGGACTGGCCCGTGCCCGCACGGCCTTAGTCATTTTTTGCGGTTGGATCGCTCTCTGCGGGGGGGGGCCTTAGTATGCAATCATTGTTTCTGTACATTTAATAGCTGTGTCTTGGATCCACAGATGTTTGGATGGGACATTCAGCAGAGGCTGCAATTGTACAGTACAGTAACTTGTTCAGTACGGATATTTTGACAAAACAAAAGCGGAAACATTCATGTAGTTCTCCTTTAAAGGTATATTTGTTGAAAATATGTGTATACAGGTGCAATGGTATGGCAGAGTTATGTACACACCAGTGGAACACCGTATCACTACAGACAGCCCAGTTGCTTAACCAGTGGGATGGTTTATTGAAGATAGGCGTTGTACAGCTGTACTCACTGTGATACTATGGTTAGTAATGGAAAGGACCTTGAGAAGAATGGAGTCACCGCCAGCCAGTGACTGTACATCACAAGTGGGTAGCGGTTCAGGATGCTGGAACAGTGGTAATACAGGTAAGGAGTAAGGTCTCTATGGTACTAAGTAGGAGACATCCATCCCCCACAGTGGAAAGATGGTGCCGCACATGCACAGTATTAACCTTGGTGGCCATCTTGGTAATGGAATGAAACCTAAGCTCAGGAACCAACATGGAGTCTGCAGAGTTGCACACTTACCATTCCCAGTAGTAATATTTTAGTGACAGTCTCTTCCCACTCACTTAAAATTCTTCATTACTTTTTATTACCTTCAGTCATTACCTTCTCTTCATATCAAAGACATTCATATAATTCGCTTAGAAAACAGCAATTGTAATAGTATTTTTTCCACTCAGACACTTGCTGTTCTCAATAAGCATAGCCCATGAAGTCAGAATAAGCATACTATACAGTACAGAACTGAAACAGAATTATGTGATTTAGCACAAAGCAAATAAGTTCTGTATGGCATGTCATCTCTACTTTATTGTTAAACTTGCTATTTAAGGGAAGGATACAGGCTTTGGCGCCTTGTATTGTAATCTTAGTTTTCAGTATGAAATATTTTCTTCTTCAGGTGTCCACACCAATTTCCATGCTCTTGCGTCAAAGAAAAATTGTGTTCCAACGGGAATAAACCACTTCAATAAAGATTAATGGACACAAGTTATACTAGGGACATTGGGGGAATTACCTTATACTTTAGCCTCATATCTCAGTTGTGTGCCTAAAGAGATTGGCTAGCAGTGCTAAAATATGATAGAAACAATTTACAAATCTAACAAAAAATAAATGTTCTCTTAGGTGACCAATTCAAAAGTAAACCGGCAACTCTATTTAATAAAAACAAACTAGAAAAATGCACTTTATATTCTTGCAGGTATTTCAATTTCATCAAATAAATTTACAGGCCTCAAACCTCTGTAAGATCTGGTATTGTTTCCAGATGGCAAATGTAAGTATGTCAGGGTTTGAAATAAAATCCGACACATAGCTGTTGAACATATTCCTACAACTTGCTATCAGTCTACTGTTCCAGTAAAACTCTTGTAGATGCCTAACGATTGTTGTATCAATGGGGGTAATTCAGAGTTGATCGCAGCAAGAAATTTGTTAATAGTTGGGCAAAACCATGGCCCTCATTCCGAGTTGTTCGCTCGCTAGCTGCATTTAGCTGCCGTGCAAACGCTAAGCCGCCGCCCTCTGGGAGTGTATCTTAGCTTAGCAGAAGTGTGAACGAAAGGTTCGCAGTTCTGCTGTAAAATATTTTCATGCAGTTTCTGAGTAGCTGCAGACCTTCTCCTACCTTGCGATCACTTCAGACAGTTTAGTTCCTGTTTTGACGTCACAAACATGCCATGCGTTCGGCCAGCCACTCCCCCGTTTCTCCAGGCACGCCTGCGTTTGTATCTGACACGCCTGCGTTTTTTAGCACACTCCCGGAAAACGGTCAGTTACCTCTCAGAAACGCCCCATTCATGTTAATCACTCACCGATCAGCAGAGCGACTGAAAAGAGTCGGTCGACCTTGTGTGAAACTGCATAGTTTTTTGTGAATGTACGTCGCGCGTGCGCACTGCGGGCCATACACATGCGCAGAAATGCTGATTTTTAGCATGATCGCTGCGCAGCGAACAACGGCAGCTAGCGATCAACTCGGAATGACCCCCCATGTGCACTGCAGATGTAACATGTGCAGAGAGAGTTAGATTTGGGTGGGGTGTGTTCAAACTGAAATCTAAAGTGCAGTGTAAAAATAAAGCAGCCAGTATTTACCCTGCACAGAAACAAAATAACCCGCCCAAATGTAACTCTCTCTGCACATGTTATTTCGGGATCAGGACGAGATCCCGCAAGTCGGAATACCGACACCGGGATCCCGACCGGCACAATCCCGACAGGGGGGGGCGAGCGCAACGCAGCCCCTTGCAGGCTCGCTGCGTTCGCCACGCCGCAAGCCCGGTGCCCCACTACGCTCGGCACACTAATTTATTCTCCCTCTATGGGTGTCGTGGACATTCACAGAGGGAGAATATGTTGGGATTGTGCCGGTCGAGAACCTGGTGTCGGGATTCCTACCGCCGGGATCCCGTCCGGCGGGATCTTGACCGCATCCCGTTATATCTGCCCCCCCTGCAGTGCACATGGTTTTGCCCAACTGCTAACAAATTTGCTGCTACGATCAACTGAATTACCCCCCATTGTATAATGTTGTTTTATGAATTGTTTGTATTGTTTTGACTTTATTTTTCATCCTGGAGTAATTACCTGATTTAAACCAATTATATCATAATATACTGTATGCAGTAAACAATAATAAAGCAAGGCTGCAAAGGATTAGTCTTTATTTAGCTCCCGTGTCTGTTTGACTCACTATATTGCAATGTTGCTTAGGAAACCTCCCTCCTTTATTATACCAATATCCAATATCTAGAAGAAGAGCAATTTGGCCCCTAAGGTGCCTAGTGCTTCTTATATTCAGCAGTAGTACCCACCATGGCCGGACTGGCCATCTGGCACTTCTGGCACATGCCTTAGGGCCGATGGGCAGGAGGGCTGAACCGGTCACTCATAGAGCCGAGAAGGCCGCGGGATGCGTAGCCTCCGGCATTCTGGTTCCATGGTCTCCATGGAAATGGGGGGGTGCCATGAGTCCACGCCCCCGGACTCGTGGCGCGACCACGCCCCCTAGCAACCATCGCCATGGTAATGGGGGCATACCACGAGTCCACGCCCCCATGACTCACAGCACGCCCCCATATGTCGTGACGCACGCGCCCCTCCAGTGACACACACACACGCCTTTAGCGCACGCGCGCATTCACGAATGCCAGGGCTGAATTGAAGCCCCAGTCCATCGCTGGTACCCACTGTGACAGAAGAGAGCTCTCAGCATTTAAGCTCAGAAGTAGATGGGATACAGGGTTGTAGTAATCTGATGTACGTGATGGAACAAGTAATAGCTCAATAAATATTGGGGGCGGGACACTGAAAGCCCTCCTCTGTGACAGTGGAGAATCCTACTAAGGGTCTGATTCTGATTTGGGAATAAAGTAAGAGCAAGTAACTGTGCACCTTGATAAAACCATGTTGCACTGCAGATGGGGCAGACTTAAAATGTGCAGAGGGTTAGATTTGGAAAGGGCATGTACAAACAGAAATCTACATTGCAGTGTAAAATAAAGCTGTTCAGCATTTGTGGGCTACATGGTAAAGCAGCCAGTATTCATCCTGCATGCAATAAAATAATAATGTATGTTTCTGCAACCTTGCATTGCAACATGGTTTGTCCAGATGCACAGTTACTTGCTCTTTCTTACTTTGGGGGTCATTCCGAGTTGATCGCTAGCTGCCGTTGTTCACAGCGCAGTGATCAGGCTAAAAATTGGCACTTCTGCGCATGAGTATGGGCTGCAATGCGCACGCGCGGCATACTTTCACAACAAACGATGTTGTTTTACACAAGGTCTAGCGACGCTTTTCAGTCGCACTGCTGGTCGCTGAGTGATTGACAGGAAAGGGATGTTTCTGGGAGGTAACTGACCGTTTTCAGGGAGTGTGCTGAAAAACGCAGGCGTGTCAGATACAAACGTAGGCGTGCCTAGGAAAACGCGGGCGTGGCTGGGGAAACGGGGGGTGGCTGGCCGAACGCAGGGCATGTTTGTGACGTCAAAACAGGAACTAAATAGTCTGAAGTGATCGCAAGCTAGGAGTAGGTCTGAAGCTACTCAAAAACTGCTTGAAAATTTTTTTCGGTCGCACTTCTGCTAAGCTAAGATACACTCCCAGAGGGCGGTGGCTTAGCGTTTGCACAGCTGCTAAAACCAGCTAGCGAGCGATCAACTCGGAATGGGGGCCTTTATTCCTAAATCAGAATCAGGCTCAGAGAACATTAATGTACCATCGGGTAGGGAAAAAAAAAAAAAAAAACTCCCAAAACATGCAATAACATAGTGGTAAAAACAATATTTTTTCCTAAATAATGAGATAATGCAATATTATAATAGCAGAAGAATAGTGTTGCTGATTTGTACTAACTGTATGCTGCAATATTTGATACATTTAACCAACGAATAACCTTATGTCATTTTTTTTTTTGTGGGATGTGAGTGGTCAAAGATCAATTCCATGTTCTTTTCGCTTAGGGAAAAATGTAAATTCCAGGCATCTGACAGAAAACACCTTACTTTAATGTTAAAGCAATCCATTCCAGAAGCCGGTATAGTTTACTTAGATTGTCAGATCTCAGTGGGATTGTCAGTATCTGTCAATTGAACTAAGTCAATGTTTGTTACATGATAAAAGCACTGCCAACTAAAAGATAAATGCATATGTTAATTAACGGAAGGTATGTTAACGCTTAACGGTCATAGGGGGTAATTCCAAGTTGATCGCAGCAGGAATTTTTTTAGCAGTTGGCCAAAACCATGTGCACTGCAGGGGGGTGGGTGGGGGGGGGGGGGGCAGATATAACATGTGCAGAGCGTTAGATTTGGGTGGGTTATATTGTTTCTGTGCAGGGTAAATACTGGCTGCTTTATTTTTACACTGCAAATTAGATTGCAGATTGAACTCACCACACCCAAATCTAACTCTCTCTGCACATGTTATATCTGTCCCCCCTGCAGTGCACATGGTTTTGCCCAACTGCTAAAAAAATTCCTGCTGCGATCAACTTGGAATTACCCCCTATATAGGGCAGTTATTCTGCAATGTAAAAGCTATTCTTTTGTTACTTTGGGCTGCTCTCTACAAGATGCTTACAGTAAGTCTCTGTGTTTAGCCTCACTGAGTGAGTTGTATATAGGCCCTCATTCCGAGTTGTTCGCTCGGTAAAAATCTTCGCATCGCAGCGATTTTCCGCTTAATGCGCATGCGCAATGTCCGCACTGCGACTGCGCCAAGTAAATTTGCTATGCATTTAGGATTTTTACTCACGGCTTTTTCATCGTTCTGGCGATCGTAATGTGATTGACAGGAAATGGGTGTTACTGGGCGGAAACAGGCCGTTTTATGGGCGTGTGGGAAAAAACGCTACCGTTTCCGGAAAAAACGCAGGAGTGGCTGGAGGAACGGAGGAGTGTCTGGGCGAACGCTGGGTGTGTTTGTGACGTCAAACCAGGAACGACAAGCACTGAACTGATCGCAGATGCCGAGTAAGTCTGAAGCTACTCAGAAACTGCTACGAGGTGTGTAATCGCAATATTACGATTACTTCGTTCGCAATTTTAAGAGGCTAAGATTCACTCCCAGTAGGGGGCGGCTTAGCGTGAGCAACTCTGCTAAAATCGCCTTGCGAGCGAACAACTCGGAATGACCTCCTTAGTTCCCATATCATTTCCCAGTCAAAACCTCAGAGGTGTGTCCAGGTACCATTAATATGTGCCTACAAGCAATGTGAGAAGTAAGGTCTAAGTTAAACCAGTAAATTAATATGGTCTTGCTGAATTTCCTAATAGAATAAAGATGCTATTGAGTTACTATAACTGGATGAAGTCGTCAGAAGGGTGCCAATACTATGGACCTCGTATAGGAATGGCCATTGTAGCGGCAGTGCATGTAGTCATCACAAGGTAACCATTGATGCACAAAAGATGCTCTATTGTGGACACTGCTTTCAGATGTTAGCAACTGAACTAAAGATATGCACCCTCAGATGGAAAGAGGCTTGTGATGGATGTCATCCATTGGTTCAGATGTTCATCCTTAACTTCATGCTAAAGTCCAACATATTCATGGCACCTGTCAGCACATATTAGATGCTCAGAAATAATGTTTGAAGTATTCATGTCTAAGGTGGTGGAACATAAAACCTGATGGAGCCTCAGTTCATACACTGATATTTTAAGACTTCCCAACATTTTATAACTGCGAAACGAGACAAGGGAGGCAAGACCACGCTCACTGGTGGAATGTCTGCCCTCAACGCTCTCCACCCAGACTATGATTGGCAACCTGGGCCTCTGAACTTTGTGCACTTTCAGCCGCGCCTCTCCCCAGGCACTCCCCCTCTCCCAGGCAGAGCCTAATGATCAAATTATTTAAATAATAGCATCATAACCTTGATTCTATATAATTTGATGATTCAGTATAATTTTATCACCAAACCTGAATATTGATGGTAAAACTTTTCACTTTTGAGAACAATTTTGGCAAAAATAGTAGCCAGTTTAGTGGTAATAGTCTTCAACTAAACAAGCCCATTTATTAACAACCAGCGATACAGATTATTAATTTCAACTCTTCCTCAGCCCTATTATGTTTTATATACAGTACTTTGTTTAACATTATAATTTTATTCTGGGACAGACAGAAACTGTACTTGACTACTCTCCTAGAATTCAGAGTCCTGAACATGAGGGGCAACCCTCCTGTATCCCGCACATTTCACCAGTCAGGTGGGCAGAGTGGTGGGGAAAAAAACTGCCAGAACCTTAATTCACACACGTATACTTTATTCCATTATATCGCAATTCAATGTGAATAAAGTCCTCATGGCATTATATCATCAGAACAGGGCCATCATAACATCATTTCTAGAACCCTACATGCGCTGTAGCTTTCATCTAAACCCTCCCCTCCCAGAGGGCACCATTATAACATAGGGTATCCGGACTCCAGGTCGACACCAAAAATTGTCAACACACCTTAGGTCGACACACCTTATGTCGACACCTGCAATATGTCGACATGGACAAAAGGTCGACATGGAAAAAGGTCGACATGAGTTTTTCACAATTTTTTTCTTCATTTTTTTAACTTTTTCATACTTTACGATCCACGTGGACTACAATTGGGAACGGTTACCTGTGCCGAGCGCAGCGGTAGCGGTGTGAGGGGACACGGTGCACTAATTGGGGTTCCCGGTCACTCTACGAAGAAAACAACACAAAAAAAACATAAAAAAACTTATGGCGACCTTTTTCCATGTCGACCTTGTCCATGTCGACCTTTTGTCCATGTCGACCTATTTCAGGTGCCGACCTAAGGCGTGTCGACATTTTTGGTGTCGACCTGAAGTTCCAGACCCATAACATAGGTACAAGATATAAAAAGGAAAGCGCAACAGAATTTGCTGAGCTATATAAGAAACTGTTAAGAAATAAATGACGCACAAACACGCCCTTTAAAATGTATATACGGGCATTCATAACCAATTCATGCTTTATTGTTGTTAATATTTCCTTTGCAAATGATATGCAGAATATCAGCCCACAAAATAACTACATCTGCTATATGATGGTAATATGTATGTTTTACTATGTAACATACTTCCCAACATTCTATGGCTGAGAATAGGGACACCATCACGTCTTATAGAAACATAGAAAAATAGAATTTGACGGCAGATAAGAACCACTTGGCACATCTAGTCTGCCCCTTTTTTATCTTCTGGTAACCTAAAGTCTTGTACAACAACATTACGTTGTGTTCATGCTACTACCCCCAGAGGGGTACCCTGAGCTTCTGAAGCATTATGCAACTATTGGAGAGAAGCGCCCTCCAGTGCTGTGTCCTATCTCCTGTACTTGAGTGACGCTTGCCAGGCATCTTCTCTCAGGTGTCGGCTGGAGAGTCACTGCACATGTGTGACCCTATGCATGTCACTCTGTTTGAGTCTTACAGTCCAAGTAGCACCTAGCTCTTTACTTGTGGGAATGCCTACTACTGCTGTTACTACTGTTAGATGGTCATACCACCATTACCTGCATTACATAGGCATTTCTATAATAGGTGCAGTGTGTGCAGTGCACACGGGCCCCTGGGTCCAGGGGGGCCCCACACTGCACATACTACACCCATATATTATACTTAATACTCCGGAGTACCACAGCGGCAATTTCTGAGTGATTTGTGCATGCACACTAGAGGTGTCCCCGGGAACATGGAGCGGGCGACGCGTTCCCGGGTACCTGTGCATGCGCAGTAGACCCTGGCATTATGCTGCCGGAGAGGAGGGGGCCCATCATGGAGGCTGTACGCTCGGGTCCCCTCCTCTCTTAAAACGGCCCTGCTCCATTACCACTTTTACTGCTGCTTCCGCTCTTACTACTGTTATTGCTGTTTCAACAATAAGCCTGTGTGTGTGGCATATGCTACATTTCACAATTCCACTGGTGCGTATTGTTCTCCTCCTAGGCTTCATAACAATAGGACAAGTCACCACCAACCTCCCTTCCATCCTCTCATTGTTTCTGCTGTGCAGCTGTGTTGGAGTTGGGACTACCCCACATAAAATCAGGACTGTATGGAGGTATGATTTGTTATTGAAGATCAAATAAACTTTTACATTCTTTCACTTACAACATTTTTAGATATTATTGCAAGAAAAATAATCTCATATCATTCTTTCAGACAGTCTCTATATTTCCTCCTGACAGAGGACCATATCACTTGGCATTTATTTACAATACAAACTTTAGATTTGGAAATTGCTCAAAATGTGTGTGGGAGAGATGATTCTTGGCACAGTACCCGATATATATGCAAACAATGTCTACAAACATTGAGTCTGTTCCAGACTGTGCTTTACTGCATCCAAGATTTATTGGGTCGGATGCTGTGTATAACTGAAATATAAATGCCATTTGCATACAATTGTAAATCGAATGGATAAGTGGTGCCATACTGTATATCAGTCAGTGTCAGGAAAGTGTCAGCTGTACATAGGTGACTAGCGTTGTGCGTTGTGTGTACTAAATAGATCATAGGGCCTGACTCACAGGTGGACACAGTCCAGGATGCTATTGCGCCTTCAGTAGCAGCGGATTTAAGAATTTATGCAAATGCCACAGGAGCAAAAAAAAAAAAAAGATGCCCACCACTGCCTGTGTTCAAATATGCAGCACTGGATCAACACTGTGTCCAACGTGCCAGCCATCGGACATGTGAGCAACCCTATGGTTGCGTAGATTGTCCACCAAAACTAAGCTGCTGAGGGCAGTGGCTATGCATCAGAGAATGCAGTTGTTGGTATTAACATGCCCAAAAATGACGCAGACATGCCTCTGTTTCTAGAAATGCATACCATTACCACCCCTAAAGACCTGCAGCATGTCAACCATGCTGCGGCTAAACTCCACACTCCGGCTCTGCCGTATGGGCACAGAAGAAAACACTGGTCATTTGTGATAGAATTGGGACAGCATTCACTATGAATCAGGCCCACTGAATGCTTAGCCATTTGTTTGTTACTATTCTTGAGCAAGGCACAATAAAGCCTGACTGTGAAATATATGTGTACATTTTAATACAGGTTGAGTATCCCATATCCAAATATTCCGAAATACAGAATTTTTTGAGTGAGAGTGAGATAGTGAAACCTTTGTTTTCTGATGGCTAAATGTACACACACTTTGTTTAATACACAAAGTTATTAAAAATTGTATTAAAAGACCTTCAGGCTGTGTGTATAAGGTGTATATGAAACACAAATGAATTGTGTGAATGTACACAAACTTCATTTAATGTACAATGTTACTAAAAATATTGGCTAAAATTACCTCCAGGCTGTGTGTATAAGGTGTATATGTAACATAAATGCCTTCTGTGCTTAGACTTGGGTCCCATCACCATGATATCTCATTATGGTATGCAATTATTCCAAAATACGGAAAAATCCCATATCCAAAATACTTCCGGTCCCAAGCATTTTTGATATGGGATACTCAACCTGTATTACAATTTACCGAAGAGTTCTGTTAACATAAAGGACAGAGTCCAATGCCGGCATTACGGAATTGCATGAATGGGCCAGACAGTATTATCGCATTATCCAATTATAGCCCGTTTTTACCGTGAGGTAAATGATCCATTTACGGCCGATAACACATAGGATCCAGGATAAATTTGTGTAACCACCGGCTGCTTATCGCAGATTATGCTTGACACCCGAAGCTAAATCCCAGATTAATGCTGTGTATCAGGGCTAATTGGATAGCCCTGTCCGAATCCATTAGATGTGGTAAATTACTGCAGCTAATTGGATACCGGCCAAAAGGTGTATTTTACTCGCAAAATTTAAGCATCCTCAGGATGTACAATATAAAGGGGGTTTTGTAGCAGATATTGGATTACGATAGAAAACTGAAGCATTTCAAAACTTGGCCCCAGAAGCTAATGCAATCTTAAAATGGCGTTAGCCCATGGTAACCTACTGGCTACTACTCTGCATTTGTTTCCAAGGAGGGGTTCTGAAGGAGCCCTCTCTGGTGACCCATAGTGTCCATGTGCAGCTGCACATTTGTCTTGCTGGATCAGAGCCCATGTCTTGCTAAATTCAAATAAATATATTTATTTTCACTTTGAGAATTTAGACAAAATTATCTCATCACAACCACATTAAAAATGTAGATTGTGATAAATAGCTACCAATAGACAACAGGAGACAAATCAGTCACTAAAATCTATGGTGATATCTAAGATTCATAATTGTTTTGCAATAGTAGGTTCAAAATTCTTTTACTACAAAAGTTTTCCAAATGAACACAAAGCTAATGACATCAGAAGTCTCTGTATATAAGAGGCAACAAGCAAAACTCATCAGTTATACAGATATTATTTGTAGGCGTTGATTGACATATTAGCATTACATGCATACACACTTGCTGCTCTTTTAATGGGTGGTCTTCAGTATGCCGCCGGGTGGGATCTCGGCAACAAGCATACCGGCGCCGGGAACCTGACCGCCGGCATGCCGACACATATTTTCCCTCTTGGGGGTCCACGACCCCCCTGGAGGGAGAATAAATAGCGTGGCGCATGTAGCGCGCTACCTTGCCCGCAGCATGGTGACCGCAACGAGCCCGCAGGGGTTCATTAGCACTCGCCCAGCTGTCGGTATGCCGGCAGTCAGGATCCTGGCGCCGGTATGCTGGCCCCTGGGATCCCGGCCGCCGGACACTCATACCACACCCCTTTTAATGGCTCCCACTGGAGGTCCAAATAGGTGGTGTGGGAGTGTGGTAATTTAAATCATTTCAGTGTAGCCCTGCCACTCACGGTACAATGCCACAGTTCATGGTATTGTGTGGTGAGAGCATGGCCACGATGATGCAATTTGCCTCAAATTGCGTCATCAAGCCCCTAGGCTCCCCACTACATTGGCAAAATGGACAGGATCCAGTAACCTAACTCCTGGGAGTGCGGAAGAACTGCATACAAATGTGGGACATTCATGTATAACAGGTAAGCATGCATCTATGTTATATTGGGCATAAGGTGCCCCCTTTTGTAAATTTTAAGGATATTAAAAATTACAAAGGTGTGACCATACTATACCTCCGAACTTTCATGAATTGCAGAGAGGGATCTTTACTCTTCAAAAATGGGGCGTGGCCTTGAGACAAGGGGTGTGGCCTAGTGGGAAATGCCATTCCAGTGTTCTAAACTCCCCATTTTCGTTACACTAGGAGCATTCCCAGTGCTTCCAGAACTGCTGGGCATGCCAACTGCCCCTCTCCCCAGTGAATAGATGCCCTAAGCATGCGCACAGCATCTATTCACCACTTGGCAGCGGGCGCGAGCCTGCCTTCTAACCCAATCCCCAGTGTGGCCTGCAAGTGTGACGAAGGGACAGTGCTTGAAAAGCGGAACTGTCCCACCACAATCGAACGTACTTTGCGCTATGTGCTGCACCACCAACCACATCTGAATCAGTCCCCTTGTGCATGCAGACAAGGGGTCTAACTGTGCAGAGCAATAGGAAGCACTGTGCACATTCCCTTGCCTACTAACTGATTCAGAGGGAGTCGTATATGGGTTCCTTTCATATCTGCTACCACCAGGTCCACTACAAAATGTCAATTTTATAATAGTTCAAGAATCAAACATCAAGAAGACAAAAGAAGACAGTCTCCTTCACTAATTAATAACGGCAATTCAAAGTATGTTAAATTGCTTGATCGATTATTTAGAAATTAAGTCTCTGATTTGCCAGTGTTACATCTCAGAGAGGCTCTTTCAACATTAGCTTCCGATATCAGATTAAAATAACAATTTTTTCTTCAAGCCTAAAATGAATTTACAAAAATGTTGAGTGAGTTATGTGAAAAAAGAAGTAAAAGGGGGAAAGAAATCTGTTTCCCCAAAAGGATTGCTGTAGTCTCTGTTTTATACATTAGGCTGAGCACATCCTGAAAGATATGAAACAGTAGTTGGCTCTTTTCAAACTGTTCTATGTAAAAGTAGTAGCACCAACCCGGATATAAATCATCTATATTATAATTAAAGACAGCAGGAGAGTGTACTTCGTTTTCCTCTATTTTAAAGACACAGGCAAGCATATAAATGTACAGGTCTATTAGAGGGACACACATATTTTACTTTAACAATACTGTACCATACTGTATTAAAAACAAAAAAATATTTCAGTAAAGTGGATTATAAGGGCTGGCTGATCAAGCCTACTTCGCTATCAGCTTGCATTTACTCAAGCTCAATCCTTAATGCAAGAGATCTGTCTGATCTCAGAAGGGTCTCTGCATAGGCTTATACCTACCTCTAAATAGATTAAACCTGTAACACACTAGACTAGAACATGTGGGTCTGCAATGGCAGCTGTAGAACAGGTGACAGTCAATGGTAGCAGCTCTGTACACATATATTAGCAGGCAGTGTAGGAAGGCTATAGAATGCCACACTGTGGTTAGAGCACAGATAATACTGCAGGTAGCAGATAGAACTCTACTGTAAGATGAGAGCTGATTACAACAGGGAGAACGGATGATGATTCCTTGCTGCAGAATGTAGAGCGCTGGTCATAGAGCTGAATCGACAGCAGAAGTTGGGAGAATGCTAAATAAATCTGGAAAGGAAATGGAACAGATGCTGGAGCTCTGGAACTGAGAACAGCTTCTGACACAAAAGACCAGGATTGCCTAAACTAGTTGTACTAGCAATGAGCAGATGACAGAAAGCAGTTTAAATAGGGATCTCTTACATAGGATTGCACATTGAAGTCATGTGTTGCGTAGAGACTCTGTGAATGGCTGTGACAGTTGACCTCAGGCAATATGGTGGGAGTACTGAGACAACTGGTCAGCAGCAGCAGTGGCTCCTACTTACTTTTAGTGGATGGCTGATGCTTTCCCCGTGCCCGGAGAGGAGGGTCCCAGCACCTGCGCTATGGATCTAGCAGGTGCCCGGACTGGCACATGCGTAGATGCTGCGTCGTGACTGCATATGCGCAAACCCCCAGCTTTTACGGACTGCATCGGCTGCAGTTCATAGAAGCCGGATTAGGATGTGCAAAAGGCAGGGAGTGGCTTCCTACAGGAAGCTAGCTCTCTGCTTATCGTAGCCTGGTCTGGCTGTTCCAGAGGGAGGAAACAACTCCCAATAGAACTGCCTTGTGTGTCTGTGACTGACAGGTAAGACTTTCAATAGAAAGTCACTGCCAGTCACGGTGAAGCCAGTTCAGTCACGGACTGCATCTGGCTCACTGACACTGATTCACATGGCAGCCGCAGCCACACACCAATAAGCTTGTTGTGTATTGGAGACTTAGGATTTGCACCTTGCAATCATGGCAGTATAAATTCACACGATGCTGCATATCGGGATGCATGGCATGGTTCATATTGGTACACGGTTTCATGGTTTGTTTTTTAAATGACCAGATTTTTCACATTGCTATATGAATCTAATCTACTAGTGGTAGACAGGGTATACTACCTTGTGCTTTGTTAGCAATGCAAAAAAGATGCAAATTCCTTAAATTATTGGAAAACAAAATGCATGTTGCACCTATTCCGCATTTTCATGGCGCACTAAAAGGGATTAGTTGGCTATTAATACTAAAAATAATGTATGCCATTAAGCTGTCCTATCACTATGGCATACTTCCCAAAATTTGGGAGTGTAAATTCAGGACACCTCATGCACCTAAGGTGTGCACATTCATAAAGAGGTGTGGCCGCATGGCACCTCCCCCCATCCACCCCATTTTCATCACTCTGGGGACAATTTCGGAATTGCTGGGCTGCCCCCATGCCCTCTCCCACACTGTGAAGATGACATGGGTTGGATGGCTGAACAGTGCCTGATAAATGGGACTGTTCCGCTCTAAGTGAGACAGTTGGGGGGTACGCTATAGCATACAGTGGCATATGGTACCATCACACTGTACATAGTCTACAATATTTTACCAATCTTTTATTGCCTTTTAGACATACAGTACCATAATACAAACTGCTAAAACATCCCTGTCAGTTGCTTTAAATTGTATACATATTCTCTATTATATGTGTAAAATCATGAAGTCTGCTGTCCTATTGTCATCTCAAGATGGTGACAGTGGGCAGTGGGGAATTAAATATTACTTTCAAAGTTAAATACAAATAAAAAAAATCCTTCAGTAAAATAACTTAGATGTGTTTTTTTCCTACTGTTTAAATGTTTCTTTTCTATCTTTTTTTATTATTTAGACCAAGACCTACTAGACACAAATACAAAAAGTCTGTCTTCACTGGATAAAAATCAATGTATATTTCTCCCAACATGACATGCACACTGACATGATTCCTACATTTCCCCTGCATCATTATCTACTGGAATTATACCAAACCCCTCTCAACCTTTTGATCTCTTGTCTTACAGTAGTATGGGTTCAGTATGATTTACCGATGGACCCAATACCGACGGCCATAATCCCAACAGCCATTGACCTACAGTCAAAATAGCAACACGGTCAAAATACTGACATTCATTATGACGACATGTTCACAATGTCGATATAGTCAGAAAACTAATATTTGAAATGCCGACCTGTCAAAATACTGACATGAGTTTTTCTGTTTTTGTTTTTTTTTCAATATTGACATAGGTCGACATGGACACCGTCTAAGTGTACTGCGTCCACTCGCATTTTCAGCCACGGTGCCTTGCTGCGCTCGGCACACTATTATATTCCCCCTCCAGGTCCACTGGGATGGTGAAGTATGTCGGCATTTTATATGTCGGTAATCTGACTATGTTGGCATTTTAACATGTCAGCATAATGGATGTCGGTATTTTGACTGTCAGTATTTTGACTGTCGGTCAATGGCTGTCGGTATTATGACCATCAGTACTGTGTCCGTCGGTAAATCAACTGATACCCGTACACACAATACAATTATCTGTTCAATCTGGCTGGTTAGAATTAAAATCTGGTTTAACAAAAAAATCTGGTAATGTACATTATGTGATTAAATTACAATCTATCATTTGCTCCCAAACACTGGAAAATAAACAAAAATGGTTGTTCAGATAAATGGGTTACATCATTTGGATTTTACCAATTTGCCTGAAAGACTCTTTTTGTCCATTTTCCAGTGTTTGGGAACAATTTGTCGATAGTAATTTTACCAGATTTTCATTCCAACCAGCCAGATTGAACAGATAATTGTATGGTGTGTACCTATTTACTCCCTCAAACCTGGATTTCTCTTGAACTGTGCTTATTTTAATGAAGGAGAATGGAATAGTGGGCCTGAATGGTTGTAATCCCAAAGTTATCTTTTACAATTGCATAGACTTGGTCTATATATTTCTTACAGATAGGAAGATATCTGGTATTTGTTGTACTGTTAGAATTTATTGATTGTATTTATTGCACATTAATCATGAAAGGGAAATTCTACTAGAGGGTACACCTTTTACTTCCACCACAAGAGCTGCACACTTAGCTCATTCAACATGCCTTCATGAGAATGGTGACAGATGTATCTAAGAATTAAGCCTACGTCAAAGTTTTGCATTTCAGTGGTGACGACATTGAGTGAGCGACAAAGAAATACTATACTGAAGGATTAATAGTGGCACATTACAAGTGAGGACCGCTACTACCATGAATAATCTGCCTCTGAAACACATGCTGCTTGTCTCTTTATGCATAAAGCCCTTTCTTAGAACACTATACAGTAAATGCTTCAAAGTCTTGTCAGATGTCTCACTAAACAGCAAATATATCTTTTCAAGAGCACCCGTGTGACAGGTGCCTGCAGGATTTCAGCACAACATATGAACAATAGTAGGATGCTGAAATCATACTGTATTATAGTATACTGTATATGAGGCACATATTCAGCTGCTATAAATGCAATTCCTATCAGCAAACAGATAGATGAAGACGAAAGGCCTATATGTGGCTGTAATAGCTTTCTGATTTAGTATTATCCCATTAAAGTTGTTGTACCTGTGACAGAAATAAGGTAGATAAATGGTCTCATTGCAGAGACGTATGCAGATTCACTTTATACACGCTGCCATAACCGCCTGCTTTTCTCCCGGCTGTTGGTGTACTCTGTTATTTAAGAATATAAACAGTACAGTATAATGGAACATTCCCTACCACAGCCAATAGTCATGCCAACATACAGTAGAGTAATGATGTGCCAGAACTGAAAACGGTGCCTTATTTTCAACTATGTCATCATTTCAACAAAATTTTTATAAGGAGTACAAGCAGGAAGTTTGACTATCAGTTTCAAAGTGCCATGTAAATGTAGACGAGAAAGCATAACATCCTCTTCAGTCTTTTCTTGCTACAGCCCTGGCACTAGACTGCTAAGTGGATCTTCACCTTCACATGTTCCAAATTGTTGCTGCACAGATAAGTCTCCATAGATATTAGTTTACTGCCTGCACTGTGCATGGATTTAGGGAAATAAATTCAGGTGCTTACACCAGACTTGCCATCTCTCCTGGAATGTCCGGGAGGCTCCCTAATCTCGGGTGGCGGTCCCAGCCACCCCGGAAGACTATTTAAGTCAACCTGAGCTGTCCATGTCCGCCCAGTGCCACCCACTTCACCTGGGAATTTAGCAGACAAGATTTAGTTTACATATGGGAAAATGGAGTGCAAGAGAATTATAAATGCATAATGCAGAGGTTCTCAAACACGGTCCTCAAGGCATTCCAATGGTCCATAGTTATAAGTATATCCGTGCTTGGCCACAGGTGACTTAATCATCACCTCAGTTAATTTGATTTAACCATCTGTGCTGAGCCATGGATAAACCCAGAGGTGTAGCAAGGTGTCATGGTGCCTGGAGCAAGGTATGTTTCGGCAACCCCCTCCCCTGTACTGAATTGGTGGTGTGACCACTTGGGCCAGTTCTAGACTTTGTGGCACTCAGAGCGAAAGTTTCCTTTGGCGCCCCCTCCCCACACACACACACCCGCAGGCGAAACATAGTGAGCGCCGAAGGCGCGCGTCAAAAGGAGCATGGCTACATAGGAAAGGGGCATCACCACAGTTATGCCGCCTGTAGTTATGGACCCAGTAGTTGTGCCCCCTGTAGCTGTGCCTGGAGTAGTTGTGCCTGGAGTAGTTGTGCCCCCTGTAGCTGTGCCAGCTGTAGATTTGCCCCCTGTAGTTGTGCCCTCAGTAGATTTGCCACCTGTAGTTGTGCCACCTGTAGCTGTGCTCCTGTAGATTTGCAACCAGTAGTTGTGCCCCTGTAGCTGAGACCCCTGTAGATTTGCTCCCCGTAGATTTGCCCCCAGTAGTTGTGCCCCTTGTAGCTTTGCCCCCCATACTTGTGCCCCCTGTAGATTTGCCCCAGTAGTTGTACCCCTGTAGCTGTGCCCTCAGTAGTTGTGCCCTCAGTAGCTGTGCCTCCTGTAGATTTGCCCCAGTAGTTGTGCCCCTGTAGATTTGCCCCCAGTAGTTGTGCCCCCTGTAGTTGTGCCCCCCATACTTGTGCCCCCAGTAGCTATGCCCCCTGTAGATTTGCCCCAGTAGTTGTGCCCCTGTAGATTTGCCCTTTGTAGCTGTGCCCCCTGTAGATTTGCCCCAGTAGTTGTGCTCCCTGTAGCTGTGCCCCCTGTAAATTTGCCCCCAGTAGTTGTGCCCCCTGTAGATTTGCCCCCAGTAGTTGTGCCCCCTGTAGATTTGCCCACAGTAGTAGTGCCCCCTGTATATTTGCCCCCAGTAGTTGTGCCCCCTGTAGATTTGCCCACAGTAGTTGTGCCCCCTGTAGATTTGCCCACAGTAGTAGTGCCCCCTGTATATTTGCCCCCAGTAGTTGTGCCCCCTGGTAGCGCCGCTTATACACACAAAGAAAAACAACAACAAAAACAATACTCACCTGCCCCGCTCCTGCTGCTCCGTCTCTGCAGTCCTGTCCAGTCTGACTGCGGCGCGTCTCCACCCGTCTGGCGTCTGACGTCATGACGTCAGCCGCCCGTGCATCACGAAGCAAGGAGCAGGGGGGGGGGAGGTAGAGAGCTGAAGCTGCTCAGGCTCGCAGCTGTCAGTGACTGACAGCTGCGAGCTCCGTGCGGCCAGACTGAGGTCCCGGTGGAGTCGAGATGCGGCGCCCTGTACTGTTTTGCGCGCCTGGAGCTCGAGTTCCACCGAAACCACCCTCCCTACGCCCCTGGATATACCTAAAACCTAGACCGTTTGGGTCCCTTGAGGACCAAGTTTGAGAACCTTTGGCATAGTATAGTGTATGAATCTGTGTGATACCTGGTGACAAAGGATGCAGAGCAATTCTCATGTTTTTGTGAGTCAGTATAGGGATTGGCCAGAAGAGAAGACTCTGACTTGCCAGCAGAGTAGTATGACTCAGCAGCTCATGCGATAAATTATTATTAAATTGGGTTAAATTGGGCAATAAGAGATTTTCTACAGCTGCAGGAAATCTTCATTATTGCCACATAATAATAAATAGATGCCTTTGCCTCAACACAATGAGATACAATAAGGTGTAATAAGAAACTCAATAACACTTACTGTTATTTAGTGAAATAACAACCCTGGGAAACTCTACAGTTTTATCAGATCTTATTGACCTCTGCTTTCACCTACACTGATCAGATGAGACTGGAATGTGTTTCTATTTGCATTAAATTCTAGCCTGAACTAGACAGGTGATATTTGCTGAAATAATACAATTTTGTTTTAAATGTATTCATATTCTGCAAGTTATAGCTAAGAGGGGCTGGGGAATCTCAAGTTCACTTCCCAGACATCTAGACAAACAGTTATCCTTTATCACATCAAGAGTCCTTATCACAGCGTTTGAAAATTTAACTCCTATCAAATAATTCACTATTAACAGGAAGAAAAGAAAAAAACATTATGATAATTAAACATGAAAAATAAGATTTTAAACCTACCGGTAAATCTTTTTCTCCTAGTCCGTAGAGGATGCTGGGGACTCCGTAAGGGCCATGGGGAATAGACGGGCTCCGCAGGAGACATGGGCACTAAAAAGAACTTTAGATATGGGTGTGCACTCACTCCTCCCTTTATGCCCCTCCTCCAGACCTCAGTTAGAGAAACTGTGCCCAGAGGAGACGGACAGTACGAGGAAAGGATTTTTGGTAATCTAAGGGCAAGATTCATACCAGCCCACACCATCCACACCGTATAACATGGATATACGAACCAGTCAACAGTATGAAACAAAACAGCATCAGCCCAACACTGATCAAAACTGTAACATAACCCTTATGTAAGCAGAAGCTATATACAAGTCTTGTAGATTTAGTCCGCACAGGGACGGGCGCCCAGCATCCTCTACGGACTAGGAGAAAAAGATTTACCGGTAGGTTTAAAATCTTATTTTCTCTTACGTCCTAGAGGATGCTGGGGACTCCGTAAGGACCATGGGGATTATACCAAAGCTCCAAAACGGGTGGGAGAGTGCGGATGACTCTGCAGCACCGATTGAGCAAATAAGAGGTCCTCATCAGCCAGGCTATCAAACTTGTAGAACTTTGCAAAAGTGTTTGAACCCGACCAAGTCGCTGCTCGGCAAAGTTGTAATGCCGAGACACCTCGGGCAGCCGCCCAAGAAGAGCCCACCTTCCTAGTGGAATAGGCCTTTACAGAATTTGGTAACGGCAATCCTGCCGTAGAATGAGTCCGCTGAATCGTGTTACAGATCCAGCGAGCAATAGTCTGCTTAGAAGCAGGAGCGCCAACCTTGTTGGCTGCATACAGGACAAACAGTGCCTCTGTTTTCCTCACCCGAGCCGTTCTGGCCACATAAATTTTCAATGCCCTGACCACATCAAGGGACTCGGAATCCTAAAAGTCCCGCTTAGCCACAGGCACAACAATAGGTTGGTTCATATGAAAAGATGAAACCACCTTAGGCAAAAATTGAGGACAAGTCAGCAACTCTGCTCTATCCACATGGAAAACCAGATAGGGGCTTTTGTGAGATAAAGCCGCCTATTCCAACACTCGCCTTGCCGATGCCAAGGCCAACAACATGACCACTTTCCAAGTGAGATACTTTAATTCCACCATTTTAAGAGGTTCAAACCAGTGAGACTTAAGGAACCGCAACACCACGTTAAGGTCCCAGGGTGCCACTGGAGGTACAAAAGGAGGCTGGATATGCAGCATTCCCTTCACAAAAGTCTGTACTTCCAGAAGAGAAGCCAATTCCTTCTGAAAGAAAATGGATAGGGCCGAAATCTGAACCTTAATGGAGCCTAATTTTAGGCCCAAATTCACTCCAGTCTGTAGGAAGTGAAGGAAACGGCCCAGATGGAATTCTTCCGGAGGAGCATTCCTGGACTCACACCAAGAGACATACTTCCTCCAAATACGGTGATAATGTTTTTCTGTCACGTCCTTCCTAGCCTTTATCAGGGTAGGAATGACCTCATACGGAATGCCCTTTTCCGCTAGGATCCGGCGTTCAACCGCCATGCCGTCAAACGCAGCCGCGGTAAGTCTTGGAATAGACAGGGCCACTGTCGTAACAGGTCCTCTCTGAGAGGAAGAGGCCACGGATCTTGTGTGAGCATTTCCTGCAGATCCGGATACCAGGCTCTTCGAGGCCAATCTGGAACAATAAGAATTGTCTGTACTCCTCTTCGTCTTATGATTCTCAATATCTTGGAGATGAGAGGAAGAGGAGGAAACACATAGACCGACTGGAACATCCACGGTGTCACCAGGGCGTCCACTGCTACCGCCTGAGGGTCCCTTGACCTGACGCAATACCTTGGTAGCTTTTGTTGAGGCGTGACGCCATCATGTCTATCTGAGGCAGTCCCCACTGACTTGCAATCTCTGCGAAGACTTCCTGATGTAGTCCCCACTCTCCTGGATGTAGCTCGTGTCTGCTGAGGAAGTCTGCTTCCCAGTTGTCCACTCCCGGAATGAAGACTGCTGCCAGAGCGCTTACATGATTTTCCGCCTAGCAAAGAATCCTGGTGGCTTCTGCCATTGCCACTCTGTTCTTTGTTCCGCCTTGGTGGTTTACATGAGCCACTGCGGTGATGTTGTCTGACTGAATCAGAACCGGTAGGTCGCGAAGCAAAGTCTCCGCTTGACGAAGGTCGTTGTATATGGCCCTTAATTCCAGTACGTTGATGTGAAGACAAGCCTCCTGGATTGACCAGAGACCTTGGAAGTTTCTTCCCTGTGTGACTGCTCCCCAACCTCGGAGGCTCGCGTCCGTGGTTATCAGAACCCAGTCCTGAATGCCGAACCTGCGACCCTCTAGAAGGTGAGCACTTTTCAGCCACCACAGGAGAGATACCCTGGCCCTGAGGGACAGGCTGATCATCTGATGGATCTGTAGATGTGACCCGGACCACTTGTCCAGAAGGTCCCACTGAAAAGTCCTTGCATGGAACCTGCCGAACGGAATGGCCTCGTAAGACGCCACCATCTTTCCCAGAACTGGAGTGCAGTGATGCACCGACACCCTGTTTGGCTTCAAGAGGTCCCTGACCAAACTCGTGAGTTCTTGGGCCTTTTCCATCGGGAGATAAACCCTTTTCTGGTCCGTATCCAGAATCATGTCTAAGAAAGGCAAACGGGTCGTCGGAACCAACTGTGACTTCGGGATAGAGAATCCAGCCGTGCTGCTGCATCACGCTCAGGGAAAGCGATACGCTGTTCAGCAACTGCTCTCTTGATCTCGCTTTTATGAGGAGATCGTCCAAGTACGGGATAATTGTGACACCCTGCTTGCGCAGGAGCACCATCATTTCCGCCATTACCTTGGTGAAAATCCTCGGGGCCGTGGAAAGCCCAAACGCCAACGTCTGAAATTGGTAATGACAATCCTGTACAGCAAATCTCAGGAACGCCTGATGAGGCGGATATATGGGGACATGAAGGTATGTATCCTTTATGTCCAGGGACACCATATAATCCCCCCCTTTCAGGCTGGCTATGACCACCCTGAGCGATTCCATCTTGAACTTGAACCTTTTTAAGTATAGGTTTAAGGATTTTAAATTTAAAATGGGTCTGACCGAACCGTCCGGTTTCAGGACCACAAACAGGGTTGAGTAATACCCCATCCCCTGCTGAAGCAAGGGAACCTTGACCACCACTTGTTGAAGACACAATTTTTGAATTGCATTTAAAACTATCTCCCTCTCTGGGGAAGAAGCCGGTAGGGCCGATTTGAAAAACCGGCGAGGAGGCACCTCTTCGAATTCCAGCTTGTAACCCTGGGAAACAATTTCTATTGCCCAGGGATCTACCTGTGAGTGGACCCAGACGTGGCTGAAAAGTCGAAGACGTGCCCCCACTGGGGCGGTCTCCCTCAGCGGAGCCCCAGCGTCATGCGGTGGATTTTGTAGAGGCCGGGGAGGACTTCTGCTCCTGGAAACTAGCTGTAGTTGGCAGTTTTTTCCCCCCTGCCCTTACCTCTGGCAAGAAAGGAAGATCCCTGTACTCTCTTGGGTTTATGCGATCGAAAGGACTGCATCTGATAATGTGGCGTTTTCTTAGGTTGTGACGAAACATAAGGCAGAAAAGTTGATTTACCTGCAGTAGCTGTGGAAACCAGGTCCGTGAGACCTTCCCCAAACTATTCCTCACCTTTGTAAGGCAAAACCTCCATATGCCTCTTCGAGTCGGCATCACCCGTCCATTGTCGGGTCCATAGGGCTCGTCTAGCAGAAATCGCCATAGCGTTGGCTCTGGACCCTAGTAGGCCAACGTCTCTCTGAGCATCTCTCATATATAGGACAGCATCCTTAATATGACCCAGGGTCAATAAAATGGTTTCCTTATCCAGCATATCTATATCAGCAGATAAGGTATCTGTCCACGCTGTTACAGCGCTACAAACCCAAGCCGACGCTATCGCCGGTCTGAGTAATGTACCAGTATGTGTGCAAATTGACTTCAAGGTAGTCTCCTGCCTGCGATCAGCAGGATCCTTGAGGGTTGCGGTATCTTGAGATGGCAGCGCTACCTTTTTGGATAAACGTGTCAACGCTTTGTCCACCTTTGGGGAGGATTCCCACCGTATCCTGTCCTTAGCCGGGAAAGGATACGCCATAAGAATCCTTTTGGGAATCTGCAGTTTTTTGTTCGGAGATTCCTAAGCCTTTTCAAATAACTCGTTCAGCTCATGAGAAGGGGGAAAGGTTACCCCAGGTTTCTTTTCCTTATACATGCGCACCCTCGTGTCAGGGACAGAGGGGTCATCTGTGATATGCAACACCTCTTTTATTGCAATAATCATATAATGAATACTTTTAGCCAATTTTGGCTGTAACTTCGCATCATCATAGTCGACAATGGAGTCAGAATCCGTTTTGGTATCCGTGTCTACAACCTGGGATAGTGGGCGCTTTTGAGACCCAGAAGGCCCCTGCGACATAGTAAAAGTACATTCCCTGGACTCTGCTTTGTCCAACCTCTTGTGTAATAAATTCACATTTGCATTTAAAACATTCCACATATCCACCCAGTCAGGTGTTGGCGTTGCCGACGGAGACACCACACTCATTTGCTCTACCTCCTCCATAGAAGAGCCTTCCGCTTCAGACATGCCGACACACGCGTACCGACACCCCACACACACAGGGAATCTCTAATCTGGAGACAGCTCCCCCACAAGGCCCTTAGGAGAGACAGAGAGAGAGTATGCCAGCACACACCCAGCGCTAATAACTTTGGAAACCAAAATTCCCAGATAGCGCCTTTTATATATATATATCTTGATTGTGTCAAATTATTTGCCCCCCCTTCTTTAAACCCTTCTGTCACCGTGTTCAGCAGGGGAGAGTCCGGGGAGCCAGCTTCTCAGCGTGTGCTGTGGAGAAAAATGGTGCTGGTGAGTGCTGAGGATCAAGCTCCGCCCCCTCAGCAGCGGGCTTCGGTCCCGCTCGAATCCATTCAAAAACTGGCGGGGGATACCCATATACAGCCCACAGAGCTAATATATCTAGTTTTACCAGTACTAGAGGTGTAAATTGCTGCCCAGGGCAGCCCCCCTGCGCCCTGCAACCAGGGCTGGTTCTTGCCCTTGTGGCGCCCCGGGCAAAAGTTAGGGGCGTGGCTTAATGTGGGGGCGTGGTCAGTCACGCCCCCATTTGTAGCGCCGCTGAAAGGAAATTAAAAACAAACAAACAAAGTATACTTACTACACCCCGCTCCTGATTCCAGACCTGCAGACCTCCCCCCGGCGCCGCTCTTCTCCTCGGATCTATGGGAGAGACGTCAGTCATGACGTCTCCCCCATAGCACAGCATAGGCACTAGAGGTCAATTATGACCCCTAGCGTCTGTGCTACAATGCTGTGCGATGCGCGATGACGTCATCGCGCACCGCACAGCAATGGTCCTCGCCATGAAGGGAAACTAGATGCTTAGCGTCTGATTCCCTTCACAGCGGGGGGGGGCAGCGCCACGAAAGGGAAACTAGACGCGTAGCGTCTGGTTCCCTTCTCACAGCGGGGGGAGGCACAGCGCGGGGGCACTGCTGGGGGGCACTCTGCACAGTGGCGGATCTTGCCATAGTGCGGCGCCCTCCGGATGGCACCGGTGCCCTCCGGAAGGCGGCGCCCCGGGCAAAAGTACTGCTTGCCCGTGGCAAGATCCGCCACTGCCTGCACCCTTACGTTGCCTGCCGTGTGTGTGTTGTGTGGGAGCAATGGCACGCAGCGTTACCGCTGCGCGTTACCTCAGTGAAGATCTGAAGTTTTCTGCCGCCTCTGAAGTCTTCTATCTTCTTATACTCACCCGGCTTCTATCTTCCGGCTCTGTGAGTAGGACGGCGGCGCGGCTCCGGGACGAACAGCTAGGAGAGACCTGCGTTCTGACTCCCTCTGGAGCTAATGGTGTCCAGTAGCCTAAGAAGCAAAACCTAGCATTTAAGTAGGTTTGCTGCTCTCTCCTCAGTCCCTCGATGCAGGGAGCCTGTTGCCAGCAAGCTCCCTGAAAATAAAAAACCTAACAAAAATTCTTTCATGAAACTCAGGAGAGCTCCCTGTAATGCACCCAGTCTCCTCTGGGCACAGTATCAAACTGAGGTCTGGAGGAGGGGCATAGAGGGAGGAGCCAGTGCACACCCATATCTAAAGTTCTTTTTAGTGCCCATGTCTCCTGCGGAGCCCGTCTATTCCCCATGGTCCTTACGGAGTCCCCAGCATCCTCTAGGACGTAAGAGAAACATTATTATTACTACCAGTTTTTTATATAGCGCACACATATTACGCAGCGCTTTACAGTGGAGCTTACAATCTATATTCCCTACCACATGTACACGCATACATATTCACGCTAGGGTAAAAAAATAAATTGGGAGCCAATTAACATACCAGTACATTTTTGTATTGTGGTAGGGAACCAGAGTACCCAGCGCAAACCCATGTAAGTACGGGGAGAATATACAAACTCCACATCGTTAGGGCCATGGTTGGAATTGAACCCATGACCTTAGAGTTGCGAGGCAGTAATGCTAACCATTACACCATCCATACTGCACAAAACATGAGCTTAAACTATTCTCTGTTATTGGTCTATTTTACTCATTGGTTTGGTACAGGCAATGCTATTACAGGTGGTGATTCGGGAGCCGCTCTTATTGTGCCACGATTATGCATGTCTCAGTGTTGGGTTGTACATTCCAATGCAATAGGTTAAGCAGCCAGAGGATGTAGATAAAGACCTTTTCAGATTACATAAACCCTCTTAATAAGTGTAGCTTTTCCTTAATTAAACTGAATATGAGAACATCACTGCATTTTCTAGCTTGACAGTTAATCCATGAATTTAAAGGCAGAACTGCAAAATTACCACATTTCATCTATAGGTCAAGAATGGACAAAGATTATAAGTTCTATGTAGACATGAAGGTTACTAGGGCAATGAAGTGCTTCCAAATGAGCTCCCTGTGCTGTGGAAATTTATGTGGCAAAGAATGTGAAAAGTCTCTAGAGTTTAAATAGAGTCTCTCTTCAACTAATAAAGAGATTATTAAGTTTAAGATAGTGCTGTAATTGTCATTGTGGTCTGTACTTATCCGCAATGACAATTCCCACTGACATTACTAGCAGTTATACTTGTCATTCCATAACCAACTGAAATAGGAACTGAGTTTAAGTGTCTCGCCAGTGAGTCATAAAATAAAAACTGAATTTCTCAGCACAATAACCATGAATAAAAGTCTCCTGGTTTTAGATCAGAAATAAGCATTCATAGATTTCTCTCTCTCTCTCTCTGCATTTGTTATATCAGCATTGTAAGGTTGTTCTAATCTCTGAATAGGTCTGTAGAAGAAACACAAAGTAGTTCTTATGGCTCTCTACATACAGTATCTCTCAGCAATACAGCTTTTGAGGGACAATCCTAGGTACAGGTTGAGTATCCCTTATCCAAAATGCTTGGGACCAGAGGTATTTTGGATATCGGATTTTTCCGTATTTTGGAATAATTGCATACCATAATGAGATATCATGGTGATGGGACCTAAGTCTAAGCACAGAATGCATTTATGTTACATATACACCTTATACACACAGCCTGAAGGTCATTTAATACAATATTTTTTATAACTTTGTGCATTAAACAAAGTGTGTGTACATTCACACAATTCATTTATGTTTCATATACACCTTATATACACAGCCTGAAGGTCATTTAATACAGTATTTTTAATAACTTTGAGTATTAAACAAAGTTTGTGTACATTGAGCCATCAAAAAACAAAAGTTTTACTATCTCACTCTCACTCAAAAAAGTCCGTATTTCGGAATATTCCGTATTTTGGAATATTTGGATATGGGATACTCAACCTGTATCACATAAATAACACTGTCCTCTCTCCTAGGAAAACATTCGATAAAAGGTGTAACCAAAGTGCCATGTATTTACTAAGCAGCAATCTGTCTCTTGACTACAACCATGCTGTCTTTTGTGAGAGCTCTCACTGGTCTAGGGAGCTGATTAACAGCAGTAATAAACAACAGAAGTTAGAGCTCTGCCAAGCAAGACATCAGCATGCTGGCCACTAATTAGAATATTAGAATGCCCACAGGTGTCAAGAGGGAGCCAGTCTGTGGGCACAGGCCTACCAAAGAGAAGTAGTCATGCCCCCTCCAGTGGCGTAGCATCTACATATTCACAATGAGGAGTAACTACGCCAACCCACTCACACATTGTAGCTATGCCACCCCTAATATCGGGGCCAATATTATTCTTGGTGCTCCTGTGCATGCCAAGAACTATTTTTCTTATCATTAGACTGTTAAGAAGAATATCAACCTAACTAACAAACTTTTATCCCAATGTCCTGTGTTTGGCTAATGTTCTTAAGGGACATTAGCCAAACACATTACAGGCACAATTCTCTAGCAGTCCTGCCATATTAAGAAACCATTTATAGGATGTACCATAGGTGTAGGTGCAATATCTCCATCTGAGTATAACCTCCTGTGTGTGAGCGGTACACCTTCAATGGACACCCCAGTGACACACCCGCATTGGCTTCACCACCTCCATGTTACCTCCCAGGAACGGCAACAAAAAATACCATATCCTGCGCCTCTGACCGCTGATAATCGGTCACATGTTCTGTGGGACTCAGATGCACGCGCATCTTGAAACATTGGCCAACTGCGAGCATCATCAATGTTGCATCCAACTTAGAATCAGGCCCTGTACATTTTATTCTGTAGTGCCTTGGGGTTATATACTGTATAACAACTTATTGGACTAGTTGTTTACCTCACTTTTGCTATTGTTGTGTTTGATTATATAGATTATTGTCTTTGATTGTATGTTATATGTGACCCTGTACTTTATACTAAAAAATCATCACATCACAAAAAGTGGAGGGGGGGGGGAGGGGTGTCTCTCAATTTGGTCTGGTCTATATGCCACAATTTAATCATAGCTGACTCAACGAAGGAAAGTTACTTTGTTTCATCATTTAAATGTAAGAACAAGGGAGAAATATGTATAAATAATTGTTCACAGAAAGATCAAACAGTTCTTCATGTACTGCTAGAAGACTCACACTCAGAACTCTGTCAGAGATTTCTCAATATGAGATGGAAATTGGACACAAATTAATGGCCAAGTCCGTATCTGTTGCCCAGATGTATCTTTGATATATATATCCAAAACTTACTGTATGTTTTAACTCTCTAAAACAGTAGGGGAGCAGAGAACTTTTAGCTTAGACTCTAGATGAATTTCTTCTTATGTCTTGTTTGCCAGCGTCTTACACTAAATTCAAGGCTGAACACCAAGCCGCACACCAGGACTTTTATCGTAAAGTTGGCAGGATGCCCGGCGTGGTACACACACTGTGCATGTCAGTTTAAATCTCCTGGCACAAGCTGATGTTTTCTTCTATCTGACTGATTTATCTTTTTGGAGACAAAAGTGTTTGTTTCTGCAGAGCAAGTAAAACTGGAAACGGATGAAGAGCTCACCAATTTCACGTTGCAGTGCTGTATACAGATGTATAATAGAACAGGCCTAGACCAGGCACAATGTACGTTTGCTAAGAAGGCATTATTATTTTATACACTTAAGAGTAACAATGAACCTTTTTAGAACCCAAAGAGCTACTTATCTTCAAGACTTAACATAAGTTTCTTCCAATTCTGGAAGATGTGATGTCAAGCTTGCAAGATATGTTACTGTGTAAAGCTAGGTACACACCAGACAGATAAGAGGAACAATCCATCATTATTTTTCTCTGACAGCTGAAGCAATCCTCTAGACCTCTGAATTCTTGTATTATTATACCTTAAATGTCATTAAGCTGATGTTTTTAAATGTGCTTTGTAAGGCTGTATTTGTGGCACAATATTGGCTCATCAGGTATGATGCACATCGCACAGCACTCCTGATGTCAGGAGTAGATCCAAAAGACCCTGGGTGTTGTGTACACACAGTGCAATAATCTGACCGACCAGTCAGGTATTGGAGTGTGTAATGTGTATGCAGCACCAAGGTCCTAAGGTCAGTCAAAAACCAGTTGGATCAGCTCCAGATACAGTGTGCGCTGCACACACTACTGTATGTCGGTCCAGTCATTTTGGTATCATTTAGAAAGTGTAGTGTGTATAGACCTCAGCCCAATGTCTAGTGTATACTGTACAGAGACACGATATCAGTGAAATGATTTGGAATCGAAAGGATCATTTGGAACTAAATGATTATTGGGTAGTGTGTACGGGGTACATTGCCCATTTTCAGGATCATTTTGGTTTGTTTGAATCAGTTTAGTCACTAGCATCATTAAGCAAAATCTTATAGTGTGTACCTATAAGTCATAGTAGTACCACATTTAACTGACATGGGTCTTTTGAGACTCACAATTGATACATCGTTACCATATAAGACTGTTATCATAACTCAGAGACATTGTATGAGGTGTGTGCAATAAGTTTCTATGTGCACTGCATAGGCACGGTAGACACAATCTGTCTGGTTGTGAACTATAATTTCTGACAAGTTCTTGTGAAATGTCAAGGCACAGACCCATATATTGGGGGGTATTCAGGTTTGTTAGGAAACCCAAAAAGTTAGCAATTTGAAAAAACTATGTGCACTGCAGGTGCGGCAGATGTAACATGTGCAGAGAGAGTTTGAGTTGGGTGGGTTATATTGTTTCTGTGCAGGGTAAATACTGGCTGCTTAATGTTTACACTGCAATTTAGATTTCAGTTTGAACACACCCCACCCAAATCTAACTCTCTGCACATGTTACATCTGCCTCCCCTGCAGTGCACATGGTTTTGCCCAATTGCTAACTTTATTGGTTTGCTAACAAACCTGAATAAGGCCTATGAGCATCACCATTTGAAAAAAAATTATGTTTACTTTTGTTTGTAAATAAAATACTTTTTGTGCTTCTGGATACTTATTGCATACCCCTCGTATATTGGCTGTACTTGAAGAGTGTCACAACTTCCAAGACCGACACCAACATGAAATAATGCATAAGGCATGTTTGGCACAAGAAAGAGTGGCACAGCTTATTATCTAATTGGTCTTGAGAAAGATGTTAGTTATTGTACATTACATGCAGTATATACGTCTTAGATTGTTCAAATAGTATCATTCAATTCTAAAACTGTGTATCTGGAAGTCTGATGATGTGCATGCATGTGATGCCTATGATCACATAATAAAATGCATCTTTTAGTTTAGTTTTGAGTCCGTCTTGGGTCATTTATATTATTCAAAAGCATGTTGCACTGAAAAACACCACTGCTAAATGAACCGGGGTAACACATTTAAATAAACAGTATACATTTATGTGTTATTATCTGTAATTATACATAAGATATATCAGCTATTATGTAACCTTCTACAATCTCCTAGGAATTGACCAGGTTGCCCACCAATGACGTGGGTGCTAACAGTATTGTCCATTTGCAAGTACTTGATAAACTTTTGCCAAATGACATGTCCTCTTATAGTAACAGAGAAATCACATGCAATAACACATGTGATGAACAAAGCGGGGAATACTAAGGTAATACACATTCCTGTGGTGTCTATGTCCTGAGCGCTGGTAGATGGAGATGTGAGCAGGAAATGTAATAATGACTCCATCTGACAAAATCCCTCCAGGGACAACTGGGAATAGAGCATTGTGTCTCTTCAGCTGTTTCACTCCACTGCATTAAAGTAATGCAGCCAGCACAACTTCATCCAGAGCCAGTCTATACCCTCTCAGATGCAAGGGTTGGAAGTCTATAGTAGACATGGGGGGTTGTGTCTAACAGTGACAGCGGATCCTGATGCAGACTTCCATCTATCTCTATTGCTCGTTTGTGTGGGAAATACTGTACACACATAAGGCCACGTTATTATAGAGAACATTTTAGGGGTCCATGCTTTGAGATTGTATATGTATATATATATATATATATATAGTATTATTTGGTAATGGCGGCATTCAGCAGACTCATTCAAAGATACAAAAAGCCTTTTATTTTCGGTCCGAAAATAAAAGGCTTTTTGTATCTTTGAATGAGTCTGCTGAGTGCCGCCATTACCAAATACTGCTACAGGAGTGTTTATTCCCTGGATGGCACCGCAGCAAGTATCTGCTACCCACAAGTGAGTGCCGAGCCTTTCCAAATGCTATATATATATATATATATATATATGTTACATTCTCTAACCCTTTCACTAGATCTCATATCCTGGAAGATGTAAATACCTGATTGCAGTATCGTCATTCATTGGGTTCTAAGCTGCACTAGCCTACTTGCTGGTTAGTCCAGAACCAGATGTATAAGCTACCTATAGAATAACGACTGTGTAACCAGATGTGGATCATTAGGTTGACAGAAATTAGGTCAACAGTCACTAGGTCGACCCCATATGGTCGACACACACGTGGTCGACAGGGTCAAAAGGTCGACAGGGTCAGTTGGTCTACATGTAAAAGGTAGGCACCTGAAAAGGTCGATAGGTACAAAAGGTCGACACAGTGAAAAGGTTGACATGGAAATGGTTGTCACAAAAATATCTGACACAGGGTTTTCTTTATTTTTGGGTGTCGTTTTGTATGTTGAACCATGTGAAAGCCAAATGAGTGGAAACGTGTACCCTCGTAGGGCTCACTTTGCTCGCCGCATTTCATGCAAGGTTACTATCGAAGTCCACGTGGATGGTAAAGTATGAAAAAGTTGAAATAAATGCAAAAAATAAACATAAACATGTGCTGCCCATTGTCATGTTGGCCATTTGATCTTGTCAGCCGTAAGCACAGTCAAACTTTTACATGTCGACCTATTGATCATGTCGACCTTTCGTGCCTTTCAAACATATGGGCTCGACCTATTGACTGTTGACCTATTGACAGTCGACCTATCATCCGGATACCGTGTAGCCACAGGTGTACTTACAGCAACACAGCTTCTTAGCAATCTTCACCATATCTCACCTGCATAGAAGTAACAGCTGTAGATTATAGTTCTCTTTTATGCTGAAGCAGTAAGCCAGTCACTCTGATATTTTGCCATTTTCGCCCAAGATCTTTTTTACCTTTTCTTAAACTCAGTCCTGAATTAGAGATGTGCACTTGAAATTTTTCGGGTTTTGGGTTTTGGTTTTGGGTTCGGTTCCGCGGCCGTGTTTTGGGTTCGACCGCGTTTTGGCAAAACCTCACCGAATTTTTTTTGTCGGATTCGGGTGTGTTTTGGATTCGGGTGTTTTTTTCAAAAAACACTAAAAAACAGCTTAAATCATAGAATTTGGGGGTCATTTTGATCCCAAAGTATTATTAACCTCAAAAACCATAATTTCCACTCATTTTCAGTCTATTCTGAATACCTCACAATATTATTTTTAGTCCTAAAATTTGCACCGAGGTCGCTGGATGACTAAGCTAAGCGACCCTAGTGGCCGACACAAACACCTGGCCCATCTAGGAGTGGCACTGCAGTGTCACGCAGGATGGCCCTTCCAAAAAACACTCCCCAAACAGCACATGACGCAAAGAAAAATGAAAGAAAAAAGAGGTGCAAGATGGAATTGTCCTTGGGCCCTCCCACCCACCCTTATGTTGTATAAACAGGACATGCACACTTTAACCAACCCATCATTTCAGTGACAGGGTCTGCCACACGACTGTGACTGAAATGACGGGTTGGTTTGGACCCCCACCGAAAAAGAAGCAATTAATCTCTCCTTGCACAAACTGGCTCTACAGAGGCAAGATGTCCACCTCATCATCATCCTCCGATATATCACCGTGTACATCCCGCTCCTCACAGATTATCAATTCGTCCCCACTGGAATCCACCATCTCAGCTCCCTGTGTACTTTGTGGAGGCAATTTCTGCTGGTCAATGTCTCCACGGAGGAATTGATTATAATTCATTTTAATGAACATCATCTTCTCCACATTTTCTGGAAGTAACCTCGTACGCCGATTGCTGACAAGGTGAGCGGCGGCACTAAACACTCTTTCGGAGTACACACTTGTGGGAGGGCAACTTAGGTAGAATAAAGCCAGTTTGTGCAAGGGCCTCCAAATTGCCTCTTTTTCCTGCCAGTATAAGTACGGACTGTCTGACGTGCCTACTTGGATGCGGTCACTCATATAATCCTCCACCATTCTTTCAATGGTGACAGAATCATATGCAGTGACAGTAGACGACATGTCCGTAATCGTTGTCAGGTCCTTCAGTCCGGACCAGATGTCAGCATCAGCAGTCGCTCCAGACTGCCCTGCATCACCGCCAGCGGGTGGGCTCGGAATTCTGAGCCTTTTCCTCGCACCCCCAGTTGCGGGAGAATGTGAAGGAGGAGATGTTGACAGGTCGCGTTCCGCTTGACTTGACAATTTTGTCACCAGCAGGTCTTTGAACCCCAGTAGACTTGTGTCTGCCGGAAAGAGAGATCCAAGGTAGGTTTTAAATCTAGGATCGAGCACGGTGGCCATAATGTAGTGCTCTGATTTCAACAGATTGACCACCCGTGAATCCTTGTTAAGCGAATTAAGGGCTGCATCCACAAGTCCCACATGCCTAGCGAAATCGCTCCCTTTTAGCTCCTCCTTCAATGCCTCCAGCTTCTTCTGCAAAAGCCTGATGAGGGGAATGACCTGACTCAGGCTGGCAGTGTCTGAACTGACTTCACGTGTGGCAAGTTCAAAAGGTTGCAGAACCTTGCACAACGTTGAAATCATTCTCCACTGCGCTTGAGACAGGTACATTCCACCTCCTATATCGTGCTCAATTGTATAGGCTTGAATGGCCTTTTGCTGCTCCTCCAACCTCTGAAGCATATAGAGGGTTGAATTCCACCTCGTTACCACTTCTTGCTTCAGATGATGGCAGGGCAGGTTCAGGCGTTTTTGGTGGTGCTCCAGTCTTCTGTACGTGGTGCCTGTACGCCGAAAGTGTCCCGCAATTCTTCTGGCCACCGACAGCATCTCTTGCACGCCCCTCTCGTTTTTTAAAAAATTCTGCACCACCAAATTCAAGGTATGTGCAAAACATGGGACGTGCTGGAATTTGCCCATATTTAATGCACACACAATATTGCTGGCGTTGTCCGATGCCACAAATCCACAGGAGAGTCCAATTGGGGTAAGCCATTCTGCGATGATCTTCCTCAGTTGCCGTAAGAGGTTTTCAGCTGTGTGCGTATTCTGGAAACCGGTGATACAAAGCGTAGCCTGCCTAGGAAAGAGTTGGCGTTTGCGAGATGCTGCTACTGGTGCCGCCGCTGCTGTTCTTGCGGCGGGAGTCCATACATCTACCCAGTGGGCTGTCACAGTCATATAGTCCTGACCCTGCCCTGCTCCACTTGTCCACATGTCCGTGGTTAAGTGGACATTGGGTACAGCTGCATTTTTTAGGACACTGGTGACTCTTTTTCTGAGGTCTGTGTACATTTTCGGTATCGCCTGCCTAGAGAAATGGAACCTAGATGGTATTTGGTACCGGGGACACAGTACCTCCAACAAGTCTCTAGTTGGCTCTGCAGTAATGATGGATACCGGAACCACGTTTCTCACCACCCAGGATGCCAAGGCCTCAGTTATCCACTTTGCAGCAGGATGACTGCTGTGATATTTCACCTTCCTCGCAAAGGACTGTTGGACAGTCAATTGCTTGGTGGAAGTAGTAAAAGTGGGCTTACGACTTCCCCTCTGGGATGACCATCAACTCCCAGCAGCAACAACAGCAGCGCCAGCAGCAGTAGGCGTTACACGCAAGGATGCATCGGAGGAATCCCAGGCAGGAGAGGACTCGTCAGAATTGCCAGTGACATGGCCTGCAGGACTATTGGCATTCCTGGGGAAGGAGGAAATTGACACTGAGGGAGTTGGTGGGGTGGTTTGCGTGAGCTTGGTTACAAGAGGAAGGGATTTACTGGTCAGTGGACTGCTTCCGCTGTCGCCCAAAGTTTTTGAACTTGTCACTGACTTATTATGAATGCGCTGCAGGTGACGTATAAGGGAGGATGTTCCGAGGTGGTTAACGTCCTTACCCCTACTTATTACAGCTTGACAAAGGCAACACACGGCTTGACAAATGTTGTCCGCATTTCTGTTGAAATACTTCCACACCGAAGAGCTGATTTTTTTGGTATTTTCACCAGGCATGTCAACGGCCCTATTCCTCCCACGGACAACAGGTGTCTCCCCGGGTGCCTGACTTAAACAAACCACCTCACCATCAGAATCCTCCTTGTCAATTTCCTCCCCAGCGCCAGCAACACCCATATCCTCCTCATCCTGGTGTACTTCAACACTGACATCTTCAATCTGACTATCAGGAACTGGACTGCGGGTGCTCCTTCCAGCACTTGCAGGGGGCGTGCAAATGGTGGAAGGCGCATGCTCTTCACGTCCAGTGTTGGGAAGGTCAGGCATCGCAACCGACACAATTGGACTCTCCTTGTGGATTTGGGATTTCGAAGAACGCACAGTTCTTTGCGGTGCTTTTGCCAGCTTGAGTCTTTTCAGTTTTCTAGCGAGAGGCTGAGTGCTTCCATCCTCATGTGAAGCTGAACCACTAGCCATGAACATAGGCCAGGGCCTCAGCCATTCCTTGCCACTCCGTGTGGTAAATGGCATATTGGCAAGTTTACGCTTCTCCTCCGACAATTTTATTTTAGATTTTGGAGTCCTTTTTTTACTGATATTTGGTGTTTTGGATTTTACATGCTCTGTACTATGACATTGGGCATCGGCCTTGGCAGACGACGTTGCTGGCATTTCATCGTCTCGGCCATGACTAGTGGCAGCAGCTTCAGCACGAGGTGGAAGTGGATCTTGATCTTTCCCTAATTTTGGAACCTCAACATTTTTGTTCTCCATATTTTAATAGGCACAACTAAAAGACACAGAGGTAGCTACAGCCGTGGACTACCGTACTGTGTCTGCTGCTAATATAGACTGGATGATAATGAGATGAAATCAATATATATATATATAATATCACACTAGTACTGCAGCCGGACAGGTATATAATATATATTTATTATGTACTAATGACTGATGACGGACCTGCTGGACACTGTCAGCTCAGCAGCACCGCAGACTGCTACAGTAAGCTACTATAGTAGTATGTATAAAGAAGAAAGAAAAAAAAAAACCACGGGTAGGTGGTATACAATTATGGATGGACCAGCGACTGCCGACACAGAGGTAGCTACAGCCGTGGACTACCGTACTGTGTCTGCTGCTAATATAGACTGGATGATAATGAGATGAAATCAATATATATATATATATAATATCACACTAGTACTGCAGCCGGACAGGTATATAATATATATTTATTATGTACTAATGACTGATGACGGACCTGCTGGACACTGTCAGCTCAGCAGCACCGCAGACTGCTACAGTAAGCTACTATAGTAGTATTTATAAAGAAGAAAGAAAAAAAAAAAACCACGGGTAGGTGGTATACAATTATGGATGGACCAGCGACTGCCGACACAGAGGTAGCTACAGCCGTGGACTACCGTACTGTGTCTGCTGCTAATATAGACTGGATGATAATGAGATGAAATCAATATATATATATATAATATCACTAGTACTGCAGCCGGACAGGTATATAATATATATTTATTATGTAATGACTGATGACGGACCAGCTGGACACTGTCAGCTCAGCAGCACCGCAGACTGCTACAGTAAGCTACTATAGTAGTATGTATCAAGAAGAAAGAAAAAAAAAACCACGGGTAGGTGGTATACAATATTATATATATATTATATACAATTATATATATATATTATATATATTAAACTGGTGGTGATTATTAAACTGGTGGTCAGGTCACTGGTCACACTATCAGCAACTTGCAAGTAGTACTCCTAAGCAGACAATCACAATATATATTATACTGGTGGTCAGTGTGGTCACAATGGCAGTGTGGCACTCTGGCAGCAAAAGTGTGCACTGTACGTTATATGTACTCCTGAGTCCTGCTCTCAGACTCTAACTGCTCCCCACTGTCAGTGTCTCCCCCACAAGTCAGATATACATTATACAATCACACTATCTATCTATCTATCTATCTATCTATCACTTCAGCAAGTAGTAGTACTCCTCCTAAAGTACTCCTCCTAATGCTCCCCAAAATTACTACTGTGTCTCTCTCTACTCTAGTCTCACTCTCTATAAACGGAGAGGACGCCAGCCACGTCCTCTCCCTATCAATCTCAATGCACGTGTGAAAATGGCGGCGACGCGCGGCTCCTTATATAGAATCCGAGTCTCGCGATAGAATCCGAGCCTCGCGAGAATCCGACAGCGGGATGATGACGTTCGGGCGCGCTCGGGTTAACCGAGCAAGGCGGGAAGATCCGAGTCGCTCGGACCCGTGTAAAAAAACATGAAGTTCGGGCGGGTTCGGTTTCCGAGGAACCGAACCCGCTCATCTCTATCCTGAATATGACTAAAAATGGCAATTCCATGTGCACTGTCATGGCAGCATCTGGCTAGCATGCAGCAGAGAACTAGGAGCTGTGCATTGGATGCACTGTGTGATGTGTCACACCACAGGGGCTCACTACGTATAAAAACTAGTGATGTCTCTCAAGTCATGATCATTCTATTATTCCCTAATGTTACATAGGCGGATCTTGCCACGGGCAAGCAGGACTTTTGCCCGGGGCGGCACCTTGCGCAGGGCGCCGGCGCCATCCGGAGGGCGCCGCACCATGGCAAGATCCACTACTGCTGTGCCCTCCGCTGCCAGCTGTGTCCCCCGGCTGTGACCCCCTGTGAAGGGAACTAGACGCGTAGCGTCTAGTTTCCCTTCATGGAGAGGACCCTTGCTGTGCGGTGCGCGATGACGTCATCGCGCACTGCTCAGCATTTCAGCGGTGCTACTACTGTACAGGGGGCGTAACTGGCCACGCCCCCTGTACGAAGCCATGCCCTATACACTGCCCGGGGCACAAAAAGGGCTCGAAGCGGCCCTGAGTTTAAGTGATTAAATTCTAATTAGAGATGAGCGCCTGAAATTTTTCGGGTTTTGTGTTTTGGTTTTGGGTTCGGTTCCGCGGCCGTGTTTTGGGTTCGAACGCGTTTTGGCAAAACCTCACCGAATTTTTTTTGTCGGATTCGGGTGTGTTTTGGATTCGGGTGTTTTTTTCAAAAAACACTAAAAAACAGCTTAAATCATAGAATTTGGGGGTCATTTTGATCCCAAAGTATTATTAACCTCAAAAACCATAATTTACACTCATTTTCAGTCTATTCTGAATACCTCACACCTCACAATATTATTTTTAGTCCTAAAATTTGCACCGAGGTCGCTGTGTGAGTAAGATAAGCGACCCTAGTGGCCGACACAAACACCGGGCCCATCTAGGAGTGGCACTGCAGTGTCACGCAGGATGTCCCTTCCAAAAAACCCTCCCCAAACAGCACATGACGCAAAGAAAAAAAGAGGCGCAATGAGGTAGCTGTGTGAGTAAGATTAGCGACCCTAGTGGCCGACACAAACACCGGGCCCATCTAGGAGTGGCACTGCAGTGTCACGCAGGATGGCCCTTCCAAAAAACCCTCCCCAAACAGCACATGACGCAAAGAAAAAAAGAGGCGCAATGAGGTAGCTGTGTGAGTAAGATTAGCGACCCTAGTGGCCGACACAAACACCGGGCCCATCTAGAAGTGGCACTGCAGTGTCACGCAGGATGTCCCTTCCAAAAAACCCTCCCCAAACAGCACATGACGCAAAGAAAAAAAGAGGCGCAATGAGGTAGCTGTGTGAGTAAGATTAGCGACCCTAGTGGCCGACACAAACACCGGGCCCATCTAGGAGTGGCACTGCAGTGTCACGCAGGATGTCCCTTCCAAAAAACCCTCCCCAAACAGCACATGACGCAAAGAAAAAAAGAGGCGCAATGAGGTAGCTGACTGTGTGAGTAAGATTAGCGACCCTAGTGGCCGACACAAACACCGGGCCCATTTAGGAGTGGCACTGCAGTGTCACGCAGGATGTCCCTTCCAAAAAACCCTCCCCAATCAGCACATGATGCAAAGTAAAAGAAAAGAAAAAAGAGGTGCAAGATGGAATTGTCCTTGGGCCCTCCCACCCACCCTTATGTTGTATAAACAAAACAGGACATGCACACTTTAACCAACCCATCATTTCAGTGACAGGGTCTGCCACACGACTGTGACTGATATGACGGGTTGGTTTGGACCCCCCCCAAAAAAGAAGCAATTAATCTCTCCTTGCACAAACTGGCTCTACAGAGGCAAGATGTCCACCTCATCATCACCCTCCGATATATCACCGTGTACATCCCCCTCCTCACAGATTATCAATTCGTCCCCACTGGAATCCACCATCTCAGCTCCCTGTGTACTTTGTGGAGGCAATTGCTGCTGGTCAATGTCTCCGCGGAGGAATTGATTATAATTCATTTTAATGAACATCATCTTCTCCACATTTTCTGGATGTAACCTCGTACGCCGATTGCTGACAAGGTGAGCGGCGGCACTAAACACTCTTTCGGAGTACACACTTGTGGGAGGGCAACTTAGGTAGAATAAAGCCAGTTTGTGCAAGGGCCTCCAAATTGCCTCTTTTTCCTGCCAGTATAAGTACGGACTGTGTGACGTGCCTACTTGGATGCGGTCACTCATATAATCCTCCACCATTCTATCAATGTTGAGAGAATCATATGCAGTGACAGTAGACGACATGTCCGTAATCGTTGTCAGGTCCTTCAGTCCGGACCAGATGTCAGCATCAGCAGTCGCTCCAGACTGCCCTGCATCACCGCCAGCGGGTGGGCTCGGAATTCTGAGCCTTTTCCTCGCACCCCCAGTTGCGGGAGAATGTGAAGGAGGAGATGTTGACAGGTCGCGTTCCGCTTGACTTGACAATTTTGTCACCAGCAGGTCTTTCAACCCCAGCAGACTTGTGTCTGCCGGAAAGAGAGATCCAAGGTAGGCTTTAAATCTAGGATCGAGCACGGTGGCCAAAATGTAGTGCTCTGATTTCAACAGATTGACCACCCGTGAATCCTTGTTAAGCGAATTAAGGGCTCCATCCACAAGTCCCACATGCCTAGCGGAATCGCTCCGTGTTAGCTCCTCCTTCAATGTCTCCAGCTTCTTCTGCAAAAGCCTGATGAGGGGATTGACCTGACTCAGGCTGGCAGTGTCTGAACTGACTTCACGTGTGGCAAGTTCAAAGGGCATCAGAACCTTGCACAACGTTGAAATCATTCTCCACTGCGCTTGAGACAGGTGCATTCCACCTACTATATCGTGCTCAATTGTATAGGCTTGAATGGCCTTTTGCTGCTCCTCCAACCTCTGAAGCATATAGAGGGTTGAATTCCACCTCGTTACCACTTCTTGCTTCAGATGATGGCAGGGCAGGTTCAGTAGTTTTTGGTGGTGCTCCAGTCTTCTGTACGTGGTGCCTGTACGCCGAAAGTGTCCCGCAATTCTTCTGGCCACCGACAGCATCTCTTGCACGCCCCTGTCGTTTTTAAAAAAATTCTGCACCACCAAATTCAAGGTATGTGCAAAACATGGGACGTGCTGGAATTTGCCCATATTTAATGCACACACAATATTGCTGGCGTTGTCCGATGCCACAAATCCACAGGAGAGTCCAATTGGGGTAAGCCATTCCGCGATGATCTTCCTCAGTTGCCGTAAGAGGTTTTCAGCTGTGTGCGTATTCTGGAAAGCGGTGATACAAAGCGTAGCCTGCCTAGGAAAGAGTTGGCGTTTGCGAGATGCTGCTACTGGTGCCGCCGCTGCTGTTCTTGCGGCGGGAGTCCATACATCTACCCAGTGGGCTGTCACAGTCATATAGTCCTGACCCTGCCCTGCTCCACTTGTCCACATGTCCGTGGTTAAGTGGACATTGGGTACAACTGCATTTTTTAGGACACTGGTGAGTCTTTTTCTGACGTCCGTGTACATTCTCGGTATCGCCTGCCTAGAGAAGTGGAACCTAGATGGTATTTGGTAACGGGGGCACACTGCCTCAATAAATTGTCTAGTTCCCTGTGAACTAACGGCGGATACCGGACGCACGTCTAACACCAACATAGTTGTCAAGGCCTCAGTTATCCGCTTTGCAGCAGGATGACTGCTGTGATATTTCATCTTCCTCGCAAAGGACTGTTGAACAGTCAATTGCTTACTGGAAGTAGTACAAGTGGGCTTACGACTTCCCCTCTGGGATGACCATCGACTCCCAGCAGCAACAACAGCAGCGCCAGCAGCAGTAGGCGTTACACGCAAGGATGCATCGGAGGAATCCCAGGCAGGAGAGGAATCGTCAGAATTGCCAGTGACATGGCCTGCAGGACTATTGGCATTCCTGGGGAAGGAGGAAATTGACACTGAGGGAGTTGGTGGGGTGGTTTGCGTGAGCTTGGTTACAAGAGGAAGGGATTTACTGGTCAGTGGACTGCTTCCGCTGTCACCCAAAGTTTTTGAACTTGTCACTGACTTATTATGAATGCGCTGCAGGTGACGTATAAGGGAGGATGTTCCGAGGTGGTTAACGTCCTTACCCCTACTTATTACAGCTTGACAAAGGGAACACACGGCTTGACACCTGTTGTCCGCATTTCTGTTGAAATACCTCCACACCGAAGAGCTGATTTTTTTGGTATTTTCACCTGGCATGTCAACGGCCATATTCCTCCCACGGACAACAGGTGTCTCCCCGGGTGCCTGACTTAAACAAACCACCTCACCATCAGAATCCTCCTGGTCAATTTCCTCCCCAGCGCCAGCAACACCCATATCCTCCTCATCCTGGTGTACTTCAACACTGACATCTTCAATCTGACTATCAGGAACTGGACTGCGGGTGCTCCTTCCAGCACTTGCAGGGGGCGTGCAAATGGTGGAAGGCGCATGCTCTTCACGTCCAGTGTTGGGAAGGTCAGGCATCGCAACCGACACAATTGGACTCTCCTTGTGGATTTGGGATTTCGAAGAATGCACAGTTCTTTGCTGTGCTGCTTTTGCCAGCTTGAGTCTTTTCATTTTTCTAGCGAGAGGCTGAGTGCTTCCATCCTCATGTGAAGCTGAACCACTAGCCATGAACATAGGCCAGGGCCTCAGCCGTTCCTTGCCACTCCGTGTCGTAAATGGCATATTGGCAAGTTTACGCTTCTCCTCCGACAATTTTATTTTAGGTTTTGGAGTCCTTTTTTTTCTGATATTTGGTGTTTTGGATTTGACATGCTCTGTACTATGACATTGGGCATCGGCCTTGGCAGACGACGTTGCTGGCATTTCATCGTCTCGGCCATGACTAGTGGCAGCAGCTTCAGCACGAGGTGGAAGTGGATCTTGATCTTTCCCTAATTTTGGAACCTCAACATTTTTGTTCTCCATATTTTAATAGGCACAACTAAAAGGCACCTCAGGTAAACAATGGAGATGGATACTAGTATACAATTATGGACTGCCTGCCGAGTGCAGACACAGAGGTAGCCACAGCCGTGAACTACCGTACTGTACTGTGTCTGCTGCTAATATAGACTGGTTGATAAAGAGATGTCTATGTAACTATGTATGTATAAAGAAGAAAGAAAAAAAAACCACGGTTAGGTGGTATACAATTATGGACGGACTGCCTGCCGAGTGCAGACACAGAGGTAGCCACAGCCGTGAACTACCGTACTGTACTGTGTCTGCTGCTAATAATATAGACTGGTTGATAAAGAGATGTCGTAGTAGTATGTATGTATAAAGAAGAAAGAAAAAAAAACCACGGTTAGGTGGTATACAATTATGGACGGACTGCCTGCCGAGTGCAGACACAGAGGTAGCCACAGCCGTGAACTACCGTACTGTACTGTGTCTGCTGCTAATATAGACTGGTTGATAAAGAGATGTCTATGTAACTATGTATGTATAAAGAAGAAAGAAAAAAAAACCACGGTTAGGTGGTATACAATTATGGACGGACTGCCTGCCGAGTGCAGACACAGAGGTAGCCACAGCCGTGAACTACCGTACTGTACTGTGTCTGCTGCTAATATAGACTGGTTGATAAAGAGATGTCTATGTAACTATGTATGTATAAAGAAGAAAGAAAAAAAAACCACGGTTAGGTGGTATACAATTATGGACGGACTGCCTGCCGAGTGCAGACACAGAGGTAGCCACAGCCGTGAACTACCGTACTGTACTGTGTCTGCTGCTAATATAGACTGGTTGATAAAGAGATGTCTATGTAACTATGTATGTATAAAGAAGAAAGAAAAAAAAACCACGGTTAGGTGGTATACAATTATGGACGGACTGCCTGCCGAGTGCAGACACAGAGGTAGCCACAGCCGTGAACTACCGTACTGTACTGTGTCTGCTGCTAATATAGACTGGTTGATAAAGAGATGTCTATGTAACTATGTATGTATAAAGAAGAAAGAAAAAAAAACCACGGTTAGGTGGTATACAATTATGGATGGACTGCCTGCCGAGTGCAGACACAGAGGTAGCCACAGCCGTGAACTACCGTACTGTACTGTGTCTGCTGCTAATATAGACTGGTTGATAAAGAGATGTCTATGTAACTATGTATGTATAAAGAAGAAAGAAAAAAAAACCACGGTTAGGTGGTATACAATTATGGACGGACTGCCTGCCGAGTGCAGACACAGAGGTAGCCACAGCCGTGAACTACCGTACTGTGTCTGCTGCGACTGGATGATAAATGATATAAAAAATATATATATATCACTACTGCAGCCGGACAGGTATATATTATATATTATATAATGACGGACCTGCTGGACACTGTCTGTCAGCAGAATGAGTTTTATTTTTATAGAATAAAAAAAACAACAACACACAAGTGAAGTCACACGACGAGTGTTTAACTTTTTCAGGCAATCACAATATAAGTATACTACTAACTATACTGGTGGTCAGTGTGGTCAGGTCACTGGTCAGTCACACTGGCAGTGGCACTCCTGCAGCAAAAGTGTGCACTGTTTAATTTTAATATAATATTATGTACTCCTGGCTCCTGCTATAACCTATAACTGGCACTGCAGTGCTCCCCAGTCTCCCCCACAATTATAAGCTGTGTGAGCTGAGCAGTCAGACAGATATATAATATATATAGATGATGCAGCACACTGGGCTGAGCCTGAGCAGTGCACACAGATATGGTATGTGACTGAGTCACTGTGTGTATCGCTTTTTTCAGGCAGAGAACGGATATATTAAATAAACTGCACTGTCTGGTGTGGTGGTCACTCACTATATAATATTATGTACTCCTGGCTCCTGCTATAACCTATAACTGGCACTGCAGTGCTCCCCAGTCTCCCCCACAATTATAAGCTGTGTGAGCTGAGCAGTCAGACAGATATATAATATATATAGATGATGCAGCACACTGGGGTGAGCCTGAGCAGTGCACACAGATATGGTATGTGACTGAGTCACTGTGTGTATCGCTTTTTTCAGGCAGAGAACGGATATATTAAATAAACTGCACTGTCTGGTGGTCACTCACTAGTAAACTCTCTGCACTCTCTACACTTCTACAGTACTCCTCCTAGTCCTAAGCTCCAGTAAATCTCTCTCTCTCTTATAATCTAAATGGAGAGGACGCCAGCCACGTCCTCTCCCTATCAATCTCAATGCACGTGTGAAAATGGCGGCGACGCGCGGCTCCTTATATAGAATCCGAGTCTCGCGAGAATCCGACAGCGTCATGATGACGTTCGGGCGCGCTCGGGTTAACCGAGCAAGGCGGGAGGATCCGAGTCTGCTCGGACCCGTGAAAAAAACCATGAAGTTCGGGCGGGTTCGGATTCAGAGAAACCGAACCCGCTCATCTCTAATTCTAATATGCATCTATTTTAAAAAAACAATAGCTTTACTGTTAGGATGTGTCCAACAATATGTTATACACAAAACCTGTTATGGTATATTCTGTTTATAACTACAGTACACCCCAGTTCTAATAGGCATGGCACTGCTATCCTCACATTCTGAGAAAAGTCCCCAACATTAAAGGATCAGTAGACCCAATCTGCAAAGTGCTTTGTAACACATAAATCTGTAAATGTCTCAGGGCAATACGATATGTTAATTTGTAATAAGGTCATCATCCAACTCTTCATATCTGAGAATATGACAAAGCCACTGTCATTTGCATAAGACTGCCCATGGCATGCATAGGTTTATGTCACAACTCAGGAGTAGATTACAGAATGCTGGTGGGGGCACAGAGTGCAAACATAAATTCAGAATAAGCACTGCAGAATATGTATGTGATATATATATATATATATTGTTGATAAATATCTGTCTTTGGCCAATTTATAACTGTTATGCTTCTATATTCAGCCTATGACACACAGGCAGGTAATAGTAGTTCACTTTTCTCTCTGTCACATAAAATGCCTGGGATATTTTCCCTGGTATCCACACTGTCAGAATAAATAACTTGCAATGATAAAGTAGTGTGTTGACGAGGTTGGCATTGTTCAGGAATGAAACAAAGCAGAAAAATGTGTCATTTGCAGATGAGTAATGGGGTGACAGGATGCTAGCTATCACCTGCAGGCAGTTGGAAAACCATGCTGTGCCGTTTCACATTATTGACAGTGCCAGCATGTGGCTAATACTGGTGGACAAATATAGACATGTCTATCATCTGAAATCTACTTTTCCAACAGCAGGCAGTTAATGCTGAGTGGGGGCATTTTGGAGTTGCTCTTACATTTGTGGTGAACAGCATTTTCCTGCAATTGATTTTACTTGATGGAAAAACATGACATCCTGAAAGTCTTCAGAGAGCTTCCCAGTGATAACACACAATCCTAATAATTCACCTTACCAATGTACCTCACTGGTCCTCTCTTCTAGTAGCTTTAAGCATGCCCGAGTTTACAAGGAATTCTACAAAACAACTTAAATAGTATGAGATTTCTACCTATGGACATATTCCCTCAGGTAACGCATGCTTCTTATCCCCAAGGTAGGAGAATTGTGAAGAGCTCTAAACTTGGACCCCTGCTATGGCATTAATGTTAGAGCTGTAATTGCTGGCATAGCAGAGTCACTCAGCCAGATGCAGGACACTAGCTGTACCTTTCTGCTACCTGAAGGTGGCACTGCTGAAGAGGCAACTTTCCATTTCCATTCAAGATAGTGGAGTATATTTATCCACAGGTCAGGTTACTAGAGAAAATTAGAGTTTTGGGCAGAAATAGGGTTCATAATTATATCACCCCATAATATGAAAAGGGCCACTTTTGGTGATAGCAGTGGTAGTATGAACCCCATCTGTGTCACCCCTTTTTCTTACTTTAATAATCTTCAACTGCACCAAATCCATCAGTCTTCTGCCACCTGATACTTATTCCAGTGTCATCTGCTGATGTAGCTATGTGTATTTACCCTGTACTTGTCCTATATTGTCTTCAACTGTAAGTTGCTGTTTTCCTGTTTTGATTATTTGTTTATGTACTCTGTAATTGGGCACTGCGGAACCCTTGTGGGGCCATATAAATAAAGGATAATAATAATAATAATAATAATAATAATAGTACGATTTGCCAGCTTTCACTAGCAAACATTCCCCATTATAATGAGGCACACATCATACTGTAGACTGGTCTGGTGAAACAGTAAGTTAGCCCTTACCACTGTGTACCAGTATTGCTGTGGAAGATATAACCTCATCAATATCTGATTGTTTGCAATCAAATAATTAAATTTAGCTCTGCAATGAGTGCTTAAATTATAAAAAGAGTCCAACACTAGCAAATCAAGATGGCTCACTAAAACAATGGCATGACCAGTGGTGCTTTGCTCTGGAACACCACTGGGGGTCCCTTAACCACAGGCTGTGCATCTCTGGCCTAGACATCCAGTACAAGCACTAATTGCCACAGGGATACATATAAAATATTAACCATAGGGATTGTAAAAGAATCCTGTGTTTTTACTAGGAAAAAAACTCTGGAATTAGTAAATTTGAGAAATTCCTCTGATTCTTTTCATAAAGAATGTAGTTCATGGTCCAATTTAACAGTGTCCCTTGCTTTACTTTTGACCTAAGATTGTTTCCATTGTCACCTAACATTTGCTCTATGCTGATGCCGTTGCATCTCACTGCGGAGACTGCATATGGCCTTCAGTATGCGAACGCAACGTAGATGCGTTCAATACTGAATTAGGCCCTAAGACCCATCTATCTCCTATACTGTAGCTAACATCTGGCAGCAGAGGTCTTCTACTTATTGTAGGTTATTATTCTGTGTATTGTGGTCCTCTGTGTAGGAGTTCCTCATGTTTACATTGCTGCTTGCATTTACCCAAAGCTTTTAATAAACTGTTAAGAAAAAAAAATATGAATGTATTAAATCTTTAAACAGATAAAATCTAATAATAAAATATATAAAAATCCCATTTTCATATTACAGCAATAGAAAAGCTTAACACACTGCAGTCCCCAATAAGAATTATGGCGACTGAGGTATTTCGTATTACATAGTTTAACGTCAGAGATATCTCTGAAGTTGACCTTTTTTGTGAACAGTACCTTTACCTAAACTGTACTGTAATCGTGTGCTTCCAGATGATAAATAAGACCCTTCGTCAGGGGTGTAGACTCTGTCTCTGCAGCTGTTGTTAATTTTATGAACCATAGTAGTGCCTTAGTTCACACACAGTGACCCCATTTCACATTATGTGACACAGTGCCCCCAGTTTACATTATGTGACACAGTGCCCCCAGTTCACATTATGCCACACAGTGCCCACAGTACACATTATGCCAGTGACCTAATTTCACATTATGCCAGACACTGACCCAATTTCACATTATGCAACACTATGCCCCCAGTTCACATTATACCACACAGTGCCCCCAGTTCACAATGCACCTAGTACAGATGTAGCCAAGCTCATCTATGGGACACATCACAGCATGGCTGGTGCAGCTAGTGTGCCTGTTAATGAATGCGCAAGTGCGAATGCATGTGTCCCCACTCATTCCTACGTGCAAATACTGACTGTGACTAGTCTCAGCATGTCATATAATGCAGCTTGCCGTGATGCGTATGCCCGTGTGTACGCATCTGTACGTATGAGGCCACACAGTAGTGCCCCAGTTCATACTAGTAGACAATTTGGTAGATATCTATGGGCCTGATTCAGAGATGGACGCTTCTGCACAGCAGCTGTGTCTTTGTACACAGCTGCTGTAGGAAAATATGCCAATGCCTGCGGGAGGCTTCTGAAGAAAAAAAGACGCCTCCTGCCAGCATCTCAGATCTAAGTTCTGCATCCGAATAAGCAGCTTCAGATCACAATCATGAGCCTCAGTCACAATGGTGGCAACATTGACCATCTAAGTAAGCCTAAACTCACTCACAATGGCCACCTCCTTCCCACTTGCAAGGCCAGTAAATTTTCATTGAAAGACACAGGCAGTGGCGCCAAAAGGGGGTACACATGAAACGTCACACCATCCCTGCCCCCAAATGAGCTTGGAGGCACTGTGAGTGATCTCGTAGAATGAGACCTGCACATGTGCAGTGCAGCATCGTGCATGCACAGATCTCTAAACATCGGAAATGTAAACCTGATGGTTTATGTACATCTCTCAATAAGGCGCTATATGACTTGGATGCAAGTGAAACGGGCAGAGCCGGATTAAGTCTTGGAGGCCCGGGGCACTTATGACAGGGGGGGCGAGGGAAGGCGGGTGTATATTAGATTGTGTTTATCTCCTAACATGACCTATTCCAGGAGGGACAAAATGCTCTTTACCCGGTCTTCCCTCTTAATATATGATTAGCACCACCTGTGTTGAACTAACTAATTGATAAGAAGGTGTTTCAACAGAGGTGATTGCAATCATATATTAAGAGGGAAGTCCAGGTAGAAAGTATTTTGTCCCTCCTGGAATGGGTCATGTTGGGATGTATGGATTGTGTTATTAAATTGAAACCAATAGATTAATAATGCCGGAGTATTGTTTATAGCTCCACCTAATTGAGAGACAACCATTTTATCTATTTTATAAAGTTTTCTTGTAGTGGAACAAAGACAATTTAAACAACATTAAAATACACATAGAAAGATAAAAATCTATAATTTATCTTGCAAAATGCATTAGCAGCAACCTCTGTACTACGTACACACTGGGACAGGACTCAGGAGGACTCTGTGTGTGTCTCTCTCCCTAGACCCAAATGCTTTTATTAAATAACAGGTTACACAGGACCCAGACAGCAGACACCCAGTCAGGAAGGAGGAGAAGCTGGGAACCCTGGGTCACTTGCAGCTCTCTTCCTCTCCAGTCTCTCCACTGGTCGGGATGCTCCATTGGTATCTCATGGAACCTGAAATGCCTTTTGTCTCTGCCTCCACTGCATAATGTGCTGCTCATATTCTGGCTGCCTCGTTCTGCTGCTGCACAAGAGGGATAGCTAGTGATGTCAGTGTGCTGCAGCCAGGGGAAGTCCTAACAGAGGCTGGCTCTGGGTACAATATCCCCTGGACCCCCACCTTAACCACTTAACTGATGATTTATTTCGCCGAAAAACGCTCCAAAATTGTTGTTTTTTTATTATAAATGAATTAGGTGAAGAACATGAATTTAACGCTATCCCAAATGATTGTAGTTAAAAAAAAGGGATTTTTTGTTTCAAAAAATTTTCCCCGAAACATCGATTGCCAACATCGCGACGATCGGAACATTGTAAACATTGCGACCATTGCGGCTTTCATTTTTAAATCCGGGACAGCCTGCAGGTTCATTTACACTCCCCAGCAGCTGCCATTGTCTGTAGCCGCTGGAGGGAGGGGGGATCCTGCCTTGCTCACCAATCAGCAGTGATCGGCAGCACGGCAGGCACAGGGGGAGAGTGCAGGGAGGCAGAGGGACATTCCAGTCCCTCTGACAGCAGCAGCGGAGGGAAGTTTCTCTTCCTTGCCGCTGCTAACACTCTCTGACTGGTCGCATCCTGTGTGACCAGGTCAGATAGAGCACTTGCAGGCATGGTCGCATCTGTTGCGACCATGCCAGGCAAGTGGTTAATCTGGCTATGGAACCGGGCCCCCTAATCCTCTGGGCCCCATAGCAATGGCAGCCCTGCACCCACTATAGCTGTGATCATGCCCTTAGTTGTGCTTGCATTTTGTACAGTTAAAAGGGGTATGGTTCATTAGGTCAACAGTAATAATGTCGACGGTGTGTAGGTCAACCACAAAAGGTTGACTTGCACAAGGTCAACATGATAAAAAAAGGTCAACACAAGCAAAATGTTGACATCAAAATGGTTGAACACATGAAAAGGTCAACATGAGTTTTTTAGGTGTCAATCTTTAACTTTTAGCACATTGACTCCCAATTAGTGTACCACGTCCCCTTTGCGCGCCATGCTCTGGGCAAGGTGCCTCGCTCCTCTACTGCTGCACTTGCCACAGGTTACCATTTCCAATCATAGGCCACATGGATGGTAAAGTATGATGAATTTATAAAAAATAAAAAGACTGTGAAAAACTCATGTCAACCATATGATGTGTCGACTATTGTCATGTCGACTTTTTGACCACATCGAACTAATGCATGTCAACCAATAGTTGTCGCCCTATTGACTGTTTACCTTTTTACTGTCGACCTAAAGACCGGAAACTGTTAAAAGTTACTTTGGCAAATTTATCTGAAAAGTCTGAGATTAATTCTGAGAAAGAGAACTATATATATAAATTTGTTTTACTAAAAAATCATTGAAGGGTCTACAGTATGTACTTAGCCTTGAAGAGAGATAAAGTGGAGAGAGATATAGTACCAACCGATCTGCTACTGTTCGTTTACAGCCTTTTGTTTGAAAAGTAACAGGAACTGAATGGTTGGTACTTTGGGGTCTACGTACTAAACCTTGGAGAGAGATAGAGTGGACGGAGATAAAGTACCATCCAATCAGCACCGAACTGTCATGTTACAAGTTGAATTTGAAAAATGACAGTTACAGTAGCAGTTGCTTGGTACTTTAGCTCTGTACACTTTATCACTCTCCAAAGCTTAGTACCAGGGCCGGATTAAGGGCCACATGGGCCTGGAGCTGAACATTTTCAAGGAGCCTATACTGAGAACAGAAGGAGTTGTGACCAGTGCCCTGTTGGTGTGGCCAGACCCATGTGGGTGTGTACACCCTATACACTATGAGCCCCAATGTCTCCCTAAATACATAAACATAAACAAATTGCATAATTTTGTAAGAAAACTGCAAAAACAATTTTAATACTTATGATTTATGATTGATTGTTTGGCCAAAAGTGTATCTGCTGCCATCATGATGGGCCTATTTTTATTTTGAGGCCTGGAGCTGTAGCTCCATCCGCCCCATTGTTAATCTGGCACTGCTTAGTACATAGGCTCCTTAAGTCTTTTTAGCTATTGGAAATGTTGGGAGTTACATAGTAGTAGTAGTAGTAGTAGTAGTAGTAGTAGTAGTAGTAGTAGTAATAGTAATAGTAGTAGTACAGTGGTAGTAGTGGCAGCAGTAGTACTAGTACAGTTAGGTAACATTATTTCTCATAAATTCTACTACTGTTAGCTTATTAAAAGTCATTATAATGCAACTTTTGGTTACCATTAGTAAGATGAAACTAATGTACTATTAAAAAGCATTTTTCAATCCACTTGCAATAATATAATTTAATAGGACTGTACAGTAAAACAAACTTTGGACTTCTCTCGATATTCTGATTTAAATAAATTTGATTCACTGTCCAGTTAAAAAAAACCTCATTAAAATGTCATGACAATGGATAACTTTGTTATAATCGAATCTTATAATATGAAACACATGTAATGTTCTGTTAGAAACTGGTCATTATAAATACAGCAAAATAATGTATATATCTTATGTGCCAGGTATAGCATGAGAGATTGTGAAACAAGAAGAAAGTGATAGAATAGCTGTTTTCCCTTTTACATTCTTAGTTCTCCCTGCTTTTGGTTAGTCCCAAAATATAAAATCTTAGGCAACTTTTTTAGTTATGGCTGAAATGTATGAAACGGGGAAGTTAAAAAAAATCAATGATATGCCCAGCACACACTTTTATAAATCTACCTTCATAATGTAGTTAAGAGTTAAGGTGGGTAAACACTAGGAGATATATCTGCAGATCAATTGATCTGCAGATATATCTATGGACGGATCGGGCAGTGTGTTGAGCGTACACACTGCCCGATCCGTGGGGGACTGACGTCATGAACTGGGCGGACGTGTACCCACGCCCGCCCAGTTCAGCTGTCTATCACCGCCGGCCGCCGCAGCATGTGTACGGGGGTCGGCCGACCGCCGTAACACACACAGCGACGCGCCAATATATCGGTAGATGTATTGGCCGACGGCTGTGCTGTGGGGCCGACGCGATACGTCTGTGAGTGACGGAGTTCACAGACGTATCGGCCGTACACACTGGCCGAAGGACCCGCGATATATCGGTCGTTCAAGGGAACGGCCGATAAATCGGCCAGTGTGTACGGGCCTTTAGTGCTTAAAAACTTCCTCTTTTTTATGCTAATATCTCTACTCTTTGATATCTTCTACTCGGCTGTGTGGGTTTTAGTGCCATGCCCAGGTTGGAAATATGAATAATATGTTTTTGTCTTATGCTGATATCTCATGGATAGACTGATGACAAGCTTAAGCATTATATCATATGTGATATGTCAACAATTCATATGAGCAGTAGACAAAGCGGCATAGTGTCTTATTTGATTTAAGCACAAAGGTGTTTAAATAAAAAAAAAAAATAGGAATAGATATAGAATAATGCAATAAGACTCCAATGAGCTTCTAAAACCTTATGCGCTTGTAATCATTGCATTCCATAATCTAAGTCTAGTTATTATTTTTTATTAAAAAATAATAATAAAGTTGGAAGCAATTCCTTGAATTTGATCTTGCACAGATAGATCATTCTCTTTCTAATCAGATGTGGCATTTGTGCAAGTCTACCTAAGCTGCTATATAAAATGAGCAGTCTAAACTTCCTGCATATCATCTATGTATATAATTAATTTTGTCGTTCTAGGTTCACAATAAATCCATACATATTTTTGGAATAAAACTATTGTACAAAAGTAAAATATAAACATATGTGAGGATAAAAAAGGTATATATTTAGAGACCGCTGATAATAATACTGGTTTTCAGGGAAATATTTGACAAATGTAGGAAATATTACTGCCAGAAGGAAGCTGTTACTTTCCAGACTCTAGTGAATCATGTAAAGCAGAGTGAATCCTTTTATGATCCACACAATAATGTGGCTTCTTCTTCGGCAGTGAGTATGTTAGACTAGGAACGCTGAGCTAGGCAAAACGCCAGCAATGGTGAGGAACTTGAACATCACACAAACTTTGTATATAACAACACTAATAGGTTAGCAAGAAATGTAGTTAGTCAGCCGAGTTGAAGTTGAATCATTTCTGTAGTCTAAAAGATCATACTCATTATTTACCATACAGATAGTTTGTTCATGGACAAAATATTTTCCGCAAAAAAAATATTCCGCAGATGTCCTGACTGGTGGTACAATGAGTACAAGGTGGTACAATGAGTACGAGTTAATATGAGTGGAAAGGGGAAGTCAAGGAAATGCCTACCGGAACGTGACTTCCTCAGACCACAAGCTGTATAGTATTTAGGTAATAATTATGTAATGACAGAAGAAATGCAGGCAGGCTGCATAAATAGGTTTCAGGTATTAGGTAAAGAAATATCACAGCAAATCAGTTGGCACATTCATAATTTCTATGTGAATTTGCAACTGTGAAGATGATGTAAAGAGCATACTGTCCAATAACATCATAACATTATAAAAGCCTTTTCATTGTGTCCGTCAAAACAAAACAAAGATGCAGAATTGCTCTCCACTCCCCCCAAAAACTGTACAGAGTTCAACAGCCTTCTGTACATACAAGAGATTTCAACAAAAAGCATGAGCCATAGCACAGTATAGAGAACAAGTGACCTATATCCTGTGCAGGGCAATTGTAAGAGCCATGGCCAGGGCAAAGCTCATTTAATTGTCCCCATTTCCATTTGCAAAACACATGGAGTAACCTGGGACTATGCGCCTAATTCAGTAAGGATTTCAAATTCTGATAATTATCAGAATTTTCAATCCTTTGGATCGCATGCTGGGGGCCACCCATCGCTGGGCACGGCTACCCAGCCTGCTGACCGCCGCCTCCCACAGTTCAACAAGCAGAAATTGCAAACGCATCGCAATTTCTGCTAACAACTGAGGAAGCCTCCTGCCGGCGGAAGCTTAGCTGCGCCGGCAGGAGGTCTGCCGCCATGTTCTTGATCGCGGCAGCTGTGCGTGAAGTCACGCAGCCGCCATTATCATGCCCCCTTCACACCCCCGTTTTGCCACCTCGGCCCCCCCGTTCGCGCCACACCGCCCCCTGCAACGCTCCGTCTCCTCCCTGGAAATGGAGCTTTGCCCGCCCCGCAACCGCCTCTGCCTGATTGACAGGCAAAGGCGTTCGCATTTTCTGCATACCCTCGCAGAAAATGTGGGTAGATGCACATTATGGGCGCTGCGCACGCGCCTGCATCTTTTTCGGGAATTGTGCGGTTGGATTACACACTGCCATCCAACCTGAATTAGGCCCTTTATCCCATAAACTGTGTCCTAAAGTTTTACTTGTTAGGGCTGCGTTAGGGCTTCTTACATTTTGAGTACTTGGGTTGCCAGAATAGTTTTATAGCTTGAACAAATATCACAATATCCAGGAGAAAGGATTAAATTATAGTCAGCATTATGTGAGTTCTCACTGAGATAGAGCTGAATACTGAATATTATAACATCTTAAAGAGCTGGCAAGCAATATATATATATATATATATATATATTAGACACTAAATAAAGGGAACTCATATTATGAATTGTGTATACTGTGACATACGGTTTTACTGTTTTACTGACTGTATCTTGTGGTAGACGTTTAAATCTTCAGAAGAGCAGAGTTCTTGTAAGGGTGTACGGGAATAATTCGACCATCACAGGTGCCATATTCCATCCTGCTGGTACGGTATCCACATGTTACCACCACAGCTATGCATAGGTAACATAGACTTAGCAGTTGGGCTAATTTTGATCTAATACTGAAGCTCGGATAGGTTTAGCTTTATAACTTAAGGATAAGATTGGACTGATATTTTTGGTTTATACTTTACAGATTTTTGATCTCATGTGTAAATGTGCTTGAAAGATTATACTCACTTTTATTAAATATAGCGTTTCCAGTTCCAGTCAAGTTGGGCACTAGATGGCTGAGAGGGAGAAAGAACTGCCTTTATGGCTTCTAGGAATATTACTAGGAAGCCTACTGGCAGGCAGCATTGTGAATCTTATGCAGATGATTATAGCTCCCCTTTATTAAAATAGTCCTGATGCTATGTTGCTTATGCCCTGTGCCGTGACTATAGACAGTGCAGGGGTTGCAGCTGCTATCTGACCCGGCAGCTTGGAGAGGCCCAAAAGGCAATATCACTGCACCTTCTAAAAAATATTTTTATAATTTTTTTTATTTGTAATCATTGTTGCCCAGCAGTGTACTTACAGGGAGGGAGGTGGAGCCGCTTGTTCTGCAGCTTCCGGAAGCATGGCTGCGCCTGCTGAAGCGGCGCCGGCGGTGCGCAAACAGTGTGCAATCAGTGAGCATCCATCAGCTTCTGCAGGTGCAGCCGTGCTTCAGTATACTATAGAACAAGCGGCTTTGCCTCCTGCCTTTCTGTAAGTACACTATCGGGCTCCGAATTCGGCGCGGCAGCGGTAATTACAGATTAAAAAATGAAAAAAATAAACATATAATTAATACATTTTAGATGGTGCAGTGGGATTACCTTCGGGGCCCCCACAAGCCACCAAGCCCTATAACAGCTGCATCCCCTGCACCATGTATAGTTAGTGGGGTCGGCCATGTCTGTCCGTCTATGCCCCCTCTCATCTGTCCGTCTATGCCCCCTTCCGTTTGTCCGTCTATGCCCCTTCTTGTCAGCCTGCCTATCTGTTTATGACCCCATACGGTGCTTGGTCTGTCCACACATGCCCCTGTCCGCCCGTCCATATTGTGGGCAGTAAGGACGGTGTAATGGTTAGCATTATTGCCTCACAGCACTGAGGTCATGGGTTCGATTCCCACCATGGCCCTTAGTGTGTGGAGTTTGTATATTCTCTCCATGCTCACGCACTTCGGTTTCCCCCCACAATCCAAAAATATACTGGTATGGTAATTGGCCCCCAACAAAATGAACCCTAACGTGAATGTGTGTGTGTACATGTGGTAGAGAATATAGATTGTAAGCTCCACTGGGGCAGGGACTGATTTGAGTGACCAAATATTCTCTGTAAAGCGCTGCGGAATATGTGTGCACTATATAAATAACTGGTAATAAATAATAATAATAAAATATGGTGATATATCCATCCATTAGCCTGTCTATGCCCCATCCCGTCAATCCATCTATAACCCCATGTGGTACTCTGTCCGTGTGTCCGCCAATCCCGTCCCCGATCCCCCTCTGTCCATCTATGCCTCGACAACCCATCCTGTGCTGTAGTCAAGTAGTGTCTCTCCTGCTTGCTCCTTCTCCCTCTCGTTCCCCACTATCTCCTGCTCCTAAGGGACACTATAGTGACAAAGCCTGTGGGGTCAGGGGAGGGGGGGGGGGGACTTTCAAGATTTTGCCATGGGGCCCACAAAGTTCTAGTTACGCCCCTGCTTATGCCATACGGAGACTGGAGTGCACCCTATGGAAGGAATTCAGCATATGTACAAATAGATCCCAACATTTCAATAAGCCAAAGTGGAAACTTTTAAATGAGCATAAACAAATACATGTTTCCTGTTGTTTCAAGCTTAGTCAAAGAAACACAAGTAAAATAGATATCTAAACTGATATTGACAGCATAATAGACAAATTTTCCTATTATGAAAAGAAACAACATAAATCAAGTAATCATAAATTACAGCACATGTAAAGGAGGGATACGCAACCCATTTAGTTGACTGCCGTTGAACTGCTATCCGTCTCTGCTGTCTTTTCTCTAGGATTCCAGCCCCCAAGAGGCACAGCTCAGTGTCCTGCTGAGTATGACACTGCTGAGCGGCTCTTACCATAATGTTCAGCCACAGGCTAAGCATTATATGACAGATTTGAGAGATAAAGTGAAGGTCATTTGAAACATTTGAAAATATATCCATGCATTCAATAGACACTTATTACAGTTAAAATAAAAATAAAATATCCATCACTGTTGGGAGGCTCATAAAATTACATTCCTAACTCTGTAGTAATGTTTTGCTTAGTGAAATATATTTTGCAACTTTGTTTCTTAGAATAAAAAAGTACCTTTATATGAGATGCCAAGAGCATTTCAGATTTCAATAAGTTGACGTGAACTGGCTCCATAGCTCTGACTAATGATAAGCACACAAACGCCTGAAAGAAAGCTACCTATGTGTGTGGATGTTGGTCAGCCAGCCAGTTAAAATAAGTGGAAATGTAATCAGTTTTTCCTGTCTAGTATGCAACATTTTAAATCAATGTTGCTGAAATAAATACATGTTCCACTGCACACCTGTAATAGTCATTTTCGCACAAAGACAGGTTATCACAATATACAGTTAATATAGGTTGTGCTGAACGACATAGTTTTCACTGAATTACTGATGTAGGGATTAAAAACATTGAAAACATCTAGGGCTCTATTTCTTACAGCCAAAAAAAAAAAAAAAAAAACTGTCCTGATTTTGCAGGATTTATGGCTTCATACTATTTACTAAATCGCTCCTTTTGGTGATGGCTCTAACTAGTTATCGCAAGAGGTAGCTTCCAAAAGTGGACTCCTGCAACCTATTTATCATGGTTGGTGCTAGCCAAGGGTTACTCCAAGAAAAAAAAAGGTTTTATTATTATTATTATTATTATTATTATTATTATTATAGTAAAGCACTATATAGAAAAAAACAAACTAAAACTTGGAATCCCGATTTGGGCTTCCAGAGTCGGTAAGTGAACTTACTCACCTAGCAAGCTGCCAATAAGAGCTTTTGAAGCACTGCGGTGCATTAACCTGTATTATCTATGACCTGAGAGGAGTACGTCCTGGGATGTTTCACCCCCCACCCCCATCCTTGCATGTCATGTCATGTCACCAAAATGAGGCCTGGCACCAGGATGTTGAGCACTGGGTGCGTCATATAGACATGCATGGTCATTTTTCAAGTTAGTGTGCCTTTCAAGGCCCCAAAGGAGTAGCCCTGGCAAATGCACCACTTGTGCACCCCTAGTGGTAACTGAAATGGTTGTTCAGACAAATTGGTCATATCAGACTGATTTAACAAATGACTGTTTCATACTTACCGACAGTCTGGCTGCCCCCTCCGGGAGGAGGCAGCCAGGTCGGAGCAGCAAGGGCGTGGCGATGCGGCTGGATGACGTTTAAGGGCGGGGTTGGAAGCATGGCTGCATGATCACTTCATCGTGGCCCTACCCCCTGTCTAGCAATGCCGTTAATATTGGCATTGCAATGCAGGGGGCAGGGCCAGGATGCCGCAAATCGCACACTTTAAAATGCGCCGCCGGGGGTTTTGTAAGGGGTGCCGGGGGGCTTGCGGGTGGTGGGCGCTCGGCCGGGAGACTTGCCTACTCTTCCGGGGGGCCGGGAGTGCCACCCGATTTTCAGGAGCCTCCCGGCCATTCCAGGAGAGTAGGAAAGTATGCTGTTTTTGTATGTTTTCCAGTGTTTGGGCCCATACATTTTACCAGATTTTCATTCCAACCAACTAATTGGTTGGTTGGTTGGTTTGACAGATAATCTTAAGAAGTATGGCCAGTTTAAGGTAAGGAATAGTTTACTAGCAAACACATACAGTTAGGCAGTGATGTCTTCCCGACCAATGCACCTAGTATTATCCACTGCACATAAAATCTGCTGCTAATCGGTTCACAAACCTTGCATAGTAGATCACATTTTGATGCACACCCCCGTCCCCCATATCCAACCCAGTAATTTGAACTTTATTCTTCCCTAGCACAGGGAATTTGTCCTTCAACACAGAAAATGAAAGGAACATTGGAGTTTTTACATTGCATACTGTATTTTATGTACATTATACACAGGTTTTAAATGTATGTGCACCTAGTTATGTATACAAATTATATTTATTTCTACTAAACGTCTGTCCCTGACATGCTCAGTAGATGAACTCTCTGCAACTGACATAACTGACACTGGTGGGAAGGGTCATATTTCAAGCAAAATGTAATTAGGAGAGGTATCAGTGCATATTATGTGCATTGATTCTGCTCCCTCCTCCTATGTATTACTGTGCCGGTGTGTGCAAAGTAACAGGGGCACTAAGAGATAGCATGCCGATATGCAGAGCAATGTATGAATGGTCAGTAGCATTGACCGTTCCCACACCTGCAGCTATCAATTTCAACAGCTGCAGGTGTCATTGCCCATACACCACAGCAGGGACAGTTCTGTCCCTGGCTACCGGCTGCAGGCATGTGAGATCATGCAATAATAATGAGATCTCGCCAGCGCCACCATTAGGCATCTTTAGGCAACTGCCTATGGGCACCGGCCACTGAAGGACGGCACCGCATGCTGCCGATTACAGAATGCTTTCTTTATTACTCCCTAAGCTCAGCCGAGGCTAGCTCCTCCTCTTCCTTAAGAGAGTGAGAGGATCAGCCAGGGATGCCGTGGCCACCCAACTAATCAGCCGGCACTGTGACTGTGTTTAACGTACGTGTAACCCATGTGTTCTAAACACTGACTGTTCCTCTCTCTGCAATCCTGCCGCCCACCCCATCTTCCCGATACTATACCCCTTCCCGATGACCCTTGAATAGTCAGACAACCGCATGTCAACTGCCCTCATCCCCCACCCCCTGCGATTAGGCTCCCGCATGTTACCCGCTAGCACCCCCCCCACGATTAGACTCCTGCATGTTAACCCGCCCCCTACCCTCGCAATTGAGCTACCGCATGTTAACCGGCCCCTGTGTGTTTGTGCTCCCGCATGTTAATCGCCCCCCTTCCACGCGATTGAGCTCCTGCATGTTAGCGCCCCCCCGCAATTAGGCTCCCGCATGTTGCCCGCTAGAACACCCCCCACGATAAGAATACCGCATGTTAACCCACCCCTTACCCGTGCAATTGAGCTACAGCATGTTAACTGCCCCCCCATGTGTTTGTGCTCCTGCATGTTACCCGCCCCCCTCCTGCGTGATTGAGCTCCTGCGTGTTAGCCGCCCCCGCCCCCTGCGCACGTGATTGAGCTCACGCAAAACTGGCATAGCTAAGGAGTGTTACCATAAAATAAGAAAGTTAAGACCTGCAATAAGCACTTGATGATATCTTTCTACTAAGCTATAATTAGACAGTGAAAACCTATACACACCACTTGTTAGAATGCAATGTCTGTTTAGTATTCTGCAACAGCGGTTGAGCTGCATGCAAACTGGCTGTCAGAGCCAGATAAGGGAGGCACTGCACTCTGTGCTGTCTGTGCCTCATGAACCACTCTGTGTCATCTGCGCCTCATGAACACATGACATCATGATGTTACGCTGTGAGGGCAGGGGACCACCAGCACCAAGAAGTACAGCACTGCACAGGCGTTGGGGCTGGGAGACTGGCGCTCGGGATCCTGGTGGTAAGAATACCGACCCCGGGATCCCATTGGGGGGGGGGGGCACGAGAACGCAACAAAGCTCCTTACGGGCTCGCTGCGCTCGCCACATGTTCTATTACCACTCTATGGGTGTCGTGGTCGGAATTCTGTCTGTCGGTATTTCGTTTGCTCGGGATCTCTGCATCGGCATTGCATCCTCTGCCCAGAGTGTCCTCAGGACGCGTGGGATAGCTGTACAACAGCAGTGTGCATGCCTAAAGTGCATCCTGCTCCTTGGGTGACACCACCACTTGCACAGCCCTAGTTAAGACCCTGGCCTAATTTACTACCTTAAGCTAATGCAAGAATCAGGAGGTCTATTGCATGGGTTTGTATAACACTCAAAACATTGGCCCTCATTCCGAGTCGTTCGCTCGGTATTTTTCATCGCATCGCAGTGAAATTCCGCTTAGTGCGCATGCGCAATATTCGCACTGCGACTGCGCCAAGTATCTTTGCTATGAAGAAAGTATTTTTACTCACGGCTTTCTCATCGCTCCGGCGAACGTAATGTGATTGACAGGAAATGGGTGTTACTGGGCGGAAACACAGCGTTTTATGGGCGTGTGGCTGAAAACGCTACCGTTTCCGGAAAAAACGCAGGAGTGGCCGGAGAAACGGGGGAGTGGTTGGGCGAACGCTGGGTGTGTTTGTGACGTCAAACCAGGAACGACAAGCACTGAACTGATCGCACAGGCAGAGTAAGTCTGGAGCTACTCTAAAACTGCTAAGTAGTTTGTGATCGCAATATTGCGAATACATCGGTCGCAATTTTAAGATGCTAAGATACACTCCCAGTAGGCGGCGGCTTAGCGTGTGTAACTCTGCTAAATTCGCCTTGCGACCGATCAACTCGGAATGAGGGCCATTATACACACACAGTGGCAGATTTCCCACTAGACACGTGAGACATGTGCATCATACAGAACAAAGTTGTAACAGGACCAGGGCTGGCTCTGCCATTTGGCACAATCCTTGAGAAAGGGCATTCCTGCCTGAATCACATTGGGGAGCGCTGAGACACTGAGATGGAGTCCAGAGACCTTGAAGCGGGGACATCATCTGCCTAGCGCCGACGGGCACATGAGCAGACAGACGCCACAAGGGAACCAGTCGGAGGAAGACGGACAGCGGAGGAAATCATGGCAGGTAGGCAGAAGTAGGGATAGCTAGTTAGCATACGGAACTACCTCTTGCATTGTGCGGCTGTCACGGACGTCTATTATAGGATCCCATGCACTACTGTCACAGACTCCTTTGACATTATTCAAAATGGGCTGTAATCATTATTACTAACCCCCTCCCCCCTTTTACCCCACAGGTATTAGCGTTAATATTTTACTCATAAACACTTTTTCAAGTGCTCCCGTATACTTCTTCACATTATCTGATTTTAAACAGAGCTGATTTATACCATTAGCGCAGTGATTGTATTCATATTCTACCATTAGGCAGCTTTAGGCAGCTGCCTCAGGCACCAGCTTGTGTGGGATGAGCCCTGAGTCTGCTTATAACAAAATTAAGAATAACTCTGAGAGATACATCCTTGTTAAATTCAATGCAGACAGTGGCTGCTGAACTTATAAGATGCTACCTCCACACTTTCACCTGAGGGTCTGGAAAGTGGGTACTGGTGTGTGGTTTGGGGGCAGCAGGCTCAAATTTAGCCTAGGGTGTCAAGAAACCGGTATCCGGTTGATAGATAGACAGTGTCTAGTTAGACAGTCAATAGATAAACACCATATGTTAGACAGATATTAGGTCGACAGGGTCAAAAGGTAGACAGGATCAAAAGGTCGACATGAAAAAGGTAGACAGTACAAAAGGTCGACAGGGTCAAATGTCGACAGGGTCAAAAGGTCGACATGAAAATGTTCAACATAAAAAAGATAGACAAATGTTTTTTTTAAATTTAACATGTTTTTGGACTATTTCATACCTTATCTATCCATGTCGGCATAGAGTTGGTTATAAACCTTGTGGCGGGCGCAGCAAGCCACCGAGCCCGAAGCGTCTACAATTGGGGGTCCCAGATGACAAAACTATCCACACAAACCACAAAAATGTAAAAAGCATGGTGTCTACCTTTTAAATGTCGACGATTGTCATGTCGACCTTTTGACCCTATCGACCTTTTGTACTGTCTACCTTTTTCATGTCGATCTTTTGACCCTGTCGACCTAATGTCTGTCTAACATACGGTGTCTATCTATTGACTGTCTAACTAGATACTTATCTATCTTTTATACCACACCCCGAGAAACCTTGCACCAGCCCTGGATCTCATGCATACCCAGAAGAGCCGGCCAAGGGAGAGGCACAGTGCATCAGCACTAGGCTGATGTGCTGTGTGATGAGGCGGGGATTGCCAGCGGAAGGTATTTTCACTCCCCGGCTCCGGCAGACAAACATACATCTTGTAGATGTACAGGTAACTTCCTGCTTTGCCTCAGTATATACATCTACTCCCAAGCCCTGTAGTTGCATGACTTAACAGTAGGAGTATTAACTTTTGATTCTTTTATATTATAAACAAATGTCAAAAACTTTCTAGAACATAATAACAAATATACCATGTAAATGTAAGATTATACCTCGGCTTCATAAAACTATCCTGAATTATAATACAAAATTAACAATTAGAATGTTTTTATATGTCAGTACTTTGTTAATCATAAAAGGCATGCAAAACAAAAAAAGAGCAGATTACATGGGAAAAGAGGGGTACAAAAATGGCGTACAGGGAATGCCATAAATATTTTGATTTTTTTATGTCATAATGTTACTTTCAAAAATTAGGCAAGGCTGTTGCTTTAGAAACAAGTCTGTATAGTTGTCCAGCTCCAACTGCTGGTTTCAATTATAACCTACAGTATATATTAAATTCTACGTTTATTTAAAAAAGATATATATGTCATAGAGAAACCAGTACATTACAATAAAATATTATGGATTTCACAGAGAAAACATTGAACTCTTAGTTTAACAAAAATAATTTTCAGATTCCTTATCAATTTACAGTAACCTGAAGATAACATTTAATCCATCACCGTGGCGTGCCAAATTATATTTCTCTAGCAAATGAGTTCAGACAGATTTCTAGAAACTAGACTTGGAAATATGCAAATAATGTTAAGGTGAGTAAACACTTCATGACGGTAATGCAGACTGATGTTTAGAGCATTCCATGTGAAAGATATAACGTAAAAAAAAAGTATAAAAAAACCTTTCATACACTCTGATGACTGAACACTTCATGTCATAGACACATTTTTCTGAAAAACAGCTTGATTTAAATGTATCTTGATGTTTCTTGATAACATGGCTTCTGGTAACATTAAACCTTGAAAATCACTTATTTATTTAATATATAGCTAAGTCCTTCCTATAAAACATCACCACCCAGACAAGTTTAAGTGTTGCAGTTTAACATTAATGGTGATCAAAAGGAAATTCTACTGATAGTCCCATTAATATTAAACAAGGGAAGCCATCACACTGACATACATGGCAGAGACGATACATTATAAAACAAAGTCTGCATTGAGAACATGCCAGGGAAGGCCCAATCTACGAGATCAGCCCTTGAATTTAATTTTCATTACTTTTACATCAATCCCTCAATGTTACTTGGCAAACTATTGCAGCAGGAAAATATGTAACGGAATCATTATTTCTAACAAGACCGTGAGTTGAATTTTTGTGTGTTTTACTATTTTAACTTCCACCATAATATTATTCATTGGTGCCTGTAAATCCTTAATGTTGTTTATAATGTCTTCATATTTCTTTAACTCCTGTGACCCAAACCACAGGCTAATCAATTTTCCCGCCAGCATGCCTAATGTTTTATCACTTGATGTAAAATTGCCTCATCTAAATATGTGCATGTACCTAATGCAATTTACAAGACATAAAAATGGTCTCTACAGTATTTTACAGTTATAGTGCCAGCAATTGGAGAGTTTAACAAATCCTCTTGTAAATTATCATGTATGCTGCATACTGTAGTTTGGGATTAATCAATTGTAATAATTATTATATAATTGAATTATATATGAGATATCAACATTAGTGATAACATCTGAGCTTATTGAAATTTTGGTGAAACAAATATATTTTAGTCACTTTATTTTATATTAATACCACATCCAGCGACGGACTGGGGCCTCGATTCAGCCCTGGCATTTCGCGGCACAGGGGGCACGCCGCACAATGTATGGGGGCGTGCCGTAAGTCATGGGGACGTATGCCAGAAGTGCCAGTGGCCAGTCCTCTATACAACTGTCATATCCAAATATTCACACCTCCAGTCACAAAGCAGTGCAATCAGATCTCATCCCCTTTGTTATATGCAGATGACTCCTCCTGTATTTTATGCCTAACTTCTGCCTGCCAACTGGCATCTTAACTTTCTCAGACACCCACTATCACTGCTCAGTAATTAAATAGTCCTGTTGGGTCACAGAGTTGCTACCAACCTATTGGTTGACATAAGCTCCATTTCTTCTGTCCCATTTAACTCTGACAACTAAATTCAGTAAGGATTGTTAAAAGCCCACAATCTACTAATCCCCAGGGAATGGGCCCTGTATTGTATGCAAGGCTGCCAGACTATCATACCAGATATTGGGATCTATAGGGCATACAATAGGGAATATGACCACCAGGCATTGGGCAATATACTGTACACTGGGCCACCAAGGACAGGGAAAATTATTGTGCACTGGGCCACCAAAGCAATGGATATATAATGTATCATTTTCCTGTGCGGGGAGCTGGTAATTGTTAAATAAATCAACTGTGGTAAACACCTGATACAGTATTATCTATTTTCCTCTGTCCTCAAAAACCATGCCACACTTTTAAATGGACAGTCGCAAATATATGATGGAAGAAAAACAAATTAAAATATGTCCATGTACTGTAACAAAAAATAAATAAATCAACAAAACAATCCATCGTAGCCGAGTCCCTGTCAGATTTCCCAATGATTTATCTGCAACAAACCTTGTTACTGAATAAGCAACATTTAAACATAAGTTTCTCTAGTGCACTGGTTCTAAACTCCAATCCTCTAGTCTTGATACAGGTAATTTTTTTTCAAGATTACTGTCTCTGGAAACAGATGGGATAATTACTGACCTGGCAAAATAGGTAACATCACCTGTGCTATAGTAAAGAAATCAGTAAAACTTCACCAGTTGGGGTGGTGTGGGTTGGGGGATGGGGGGTAGTTAAGTTAAGTTGGCGTTGAGAACCACGGCTCAATAGCCCCAGTGAAGCTTCTTAATATAATATGCACTCTTTTTATGCATACTTGCATACTTACTTATTTATATTAATTGAAACCTGAAAGATAAATTTGGCACACAATGAGGAATATTCATTTCTCTGCAATTTGCAGTCACAATGTTAGATGTGATGCAGTCAGGATCCCAGCGGTTGAAATTCCAACAGTTAGAATGCCAACAGCGCCATCCCGACGTGTTCAGCTACATACCGACAATCAGAAACCTGACCTGACGGATCCCGTAAGTACTGGAGTTTGGGTTAGTTCAAGGGTTAGGCACTAAGAGGGTTAGGGTTAGGCTGCAGTGGGGGGTAGGTGTAGTGTTAGGCTGAGAGAAGGAATGGTTAGGATTAGGCTGCAGGAGGGGTAGGTTAGAGTTAGGGATAGGGTCAAAATACTCATCGGGATCCATCTGGATCCTGAACGTTGGGATACCATCCCTGTTAGACTGCTTACATAATTATGTATCACGGTAGTGATTTAGTGAAATTAGCGATTTTGGGAGGCACTTTGCAGGTATTGAATCTCTATGATCCCTTAGATAAGTTGTTTTTCTGTGGTTACACAGAAACTACATGAGTGACAGGAACATTTAGCTTTCTGGAACACTTAATAGTTTACATAGTTGTAAATTCATGATGATACACTGCTTAAAATATTGAATTGTGCTTTATGTAGCTCATCTAGCTTGTAAACATGTTACTGTGTGCTGGGCTGCTGCTGTGTACAGCAGTCTCCCCTGGCTTGATGGGGTCACAATCAGTGTGATTGCTCCCCCCCATCAAGCCAGGGGAGACTGCTGTACACAGCAGCAGCAACCTTCCTGGACCTACAGCAGCCCAGCACACAGTAACATGTGCTGGGCATGAGAAAGAGGCTGCGGCTGCCAAGTAAGGGAAAAGGAATGTGGGGGGGGGGGGGGGGGGGCATGGACATGGGCCCCCGCTGGGCCCCTTCAAGAAGCCTGGGCCTGGTTAATTAGTACCCACTTCTCCCCCTAGGAACCATTGTTCCTATGCTAATAATTAACTGATGTGTTATTTGGATATATTATTTAAATGTTTAGTGTTGTTGGTATTCTATACAATAAACATAAATCAATGTGATACAGAAAGTGTAATGTGATACAGGAAGTGTAATGTGATACAGGAAGTGTAATGTGATACAGGAAGTGTAATGTGATACAGGAAGTGTAATGTGATACAGAAAGTGTAATGTGATACAGGAAGTGTAATGTGATACAGGAAGTGTAATGTGATACAGAAAGTGTAATGTGATACAGGAAGTGTAATGTTTAGCATAATCTGGCACTAATTGCATAAGGAGTTGCATGTGGCACAAATGCGTAATATATGCTAAATTCACATAAACAATTTATGTGAGCAGGCCATGCCAATTTGAGCAGATAGATATAACCATACTGGCATGTGTCAGGTCACACTAGTGTTTAGATGAACAAAACATCTATATGCATGGTCTGAATAGGACTAATAAACGGTATATGCTTGTTCTCACAGTCTGTGTAGTGCCAATCCAGCTCCTATGATTTAACATGGATAACAATTAAACATGTTAATCAGCATGTTTATATCCATTTACTTCTGAAAAATAATGAAACAGATCAGAGTGTCTCATATACGAGTATATACAGGTCTAATGAAAATCCCGGATTTATCAATTCGTCTGAAATGTAATCCTGTGTGGTTGTACAATCCATGATAGCAACCCAAATGAATGTGTTGAAATATTCAAGGGATAACTTGAAAGATTATATTCCCAGCTCCTGCCAAAACCACAGTGCTACTCCAGCGTAGCCTTCTAGTGCAAGTACAGCATATTCCAAATGAGACAAAAAGCTCCCATTTCTGTTTCAGGAATAGGATCTGAAATGTAAGCTGGGCTAATTGTTCTAAATAAATAAGCCAGGGAATTTCTTAAAACAGAGAATGACGTTTATTTAAAATCATGAGGCACCAGCATCCGTTGCAAAGACAGATGTTCTTTCAATATCACTAAGACCCCATCTATACACAAGCAGTTCATCACCACCCAAAAGAATGCATGTGAGGTTCTCTAAGTCCAGACAATGCTCTGTGATGTCATGAGCTTCCTGAGGACCTCTCGATTTATGGCTCACTGCTTTATTCAACCAGGCAAGCTCATTTCACATGACTAAAGCTGATATTTGGAGTGTAGATTTTAAGCCACTGTACATGTTAGAACAGGGAAACTTATGTACCGCAAACTAGACTTCATTTAAAGAGTTAGATCAAGTACAATTTGCTGCAATATGCAAAGACAAATTGAAACACTCACAAATATCTATTCTGTTCCGGCAATGAGTATACTTGCCACTTGCTGATTGAATCTGTAAAATAATGAACTTCCAGGTTCTGAAATGGTGTTTTACTGTATGTGCTCTTATTAGGGAGGACATGCACCCACGGTCACACATAACACGTTAGTCAGAGAAAGGAGAGTGAACAGCACCCAGCCTCCACTCTGCAGTCCCATTCAAAATTATGTGGACTGCAGATTTCTGTATTAGTTTGCATAATGCAAGAGATATCTTAGGCCATTGTGCAATAGCCCAGTAACTTTGATTTGCATAAATCATGCAAATCAGTAATTTCACATGATTTAAGACTGAATACGCACAGAGACTTGCAAATATTTGAGAAAACAAAACTGTATGTCAATGACTTAACCCCTGAACTTTGGCCCTCATTCCGAGTTGATCGCTCGGTAATTTTCTTCGCATCGCAGTGAAATTCCGCTTAGTACGCATGCGCAATATTCGCACTGCGACTGCGCCAAGTAATTTTACAATGAAGATAGTATTTTTACTCACGGCTTTTTCTTCGCTCTGGCGAACGTAGTGTGATTGACAGGAAATGGGTGTTACTGGGCGGAAACACAGCGTTTTCGGGGCGTGTGGATAAAAACGCTACCGTTTCCGGAAAAAACGCAGGAGTGGCCGGAGAAACGGGGGAGTGTCTGGGCGAACACTGGGTGTGTTTATGACGTCAAACCAGGAACGACAAGCACTGAACTGAACGCAGATGCCGAGTAAGTCTGAAGCTACTCTGAAACTGCTAAGTAGTTTGTAATCGCAATATTGCGAATACATCGGTCGCAATTTTAAGAAGCTAAGATACACTCCCAGTAGGCGTAGGCTTAGCGTGAGCAACTCTGCTAAATTCGCCTTGCGAGCGATCAACTCGGAATGAGGGCCTTTGTATCACTTCTTATTACATGATATTTAGAAAGTGGTTTTACACTGACGGGACTGGGATTGAGGCCCCTGCTCTGAGCTTTGGCACAAGGCCCAACAATGGAATATTGCACCCCTGTACCACATGGTCTAGCAGCGTTCACTGTAATTCTTTATACTATGCTAAATGCAGACTTTCTCCTCACTACACTTGTACTGACATCTGCTGGTAGCATCTTTCCTTGGGTATCAATGCCCATTTCCCTATAAATTGTATGCTTGCGAGCAGGGCCTTCCTACCTCTATGTCTGTCTCTTTTTGCCCAGTTTTGTTCTATTACTGTTGTTCTAATTGTAAAGCAACGGAATATGCTGCGCTATATAAGAAACTGTTAATAAATAAAATAATTAATGTGCTACTACACAGATCTCTTTCAAATAATCAATAGCTATATCATGCCCTCAGTGGCAAGTTATGCTCTCCATGACCTAGACAGACCCTGAATGCGATTGGTTCTGTTTTTGGTCCATCCAGCGGCTATAGATGAAGCATTCCTTTTCAGTTCCAGTAATTACAGTGCAGGGCAATGCACCATGGTGGGCTGATGTATAACTGCCCGTGAGTACAATGCCTAACACTGACTGACTTTAAAGTATAGTTAAAAATACAGTAGTTACCGGCTTCCTTGGTGGTTCTCGAAGAATAGAGTAATTTTGATCCAGAAACGTAATTCCTTTTCTGTTCATTTTAATGCAGATACAAAGACCATTAAGTATATTTAGTGTTGTACTCATTCAGTAACTGACATACCTCATTGTAAGACCCTGTTTAAGTACTGTAGCAGATTGATGGAGTGTACCATTAGTCTGATATACTGAATGACACAAGGGATATATTGTGTACAGCCTTTCCTACTGTATTGTTGTGCAGAAAAAACCTTCCACAGCTTTAGTGATCTGGGAAACAATGGAATTTTAGAGCTTGGGAGAGAATTCTACAGATGTGCCTCATGTTTACAAAGACTGCCTTTCATTGTGAGCGTAACTCTAATCACAACCAGAGACCTCAGAAGCTGACATTGCTGGATGTGGAGAGGGTACAAAGGTTAAGGCAAATGCCTCAGAGTCAACACATTTTAATCTATTAGGCAATAGTTATGTTCAATTTCAGCAGTTACTGGAGTCAAATGCAGGTACTTCATCAATAGATACATCATTTGTATGTGCTAAAAAACACAGTTGGGTTAAAAGGTGAAAGTTGCTTTGTTTCTGGTCAATGTTCTTGTACTCCAATGGAATTCATAAGACAAGCTCCAAAAATTTTGAAATCAATTCAATTTTAAAAATATTTGTTTAACAAACACTGGATACGATTACAACTTGAATCTATTAAATGGTAATACCTTCCTTATTGATTTCCCTTAATATAAACTGCATAATATGCATATGCTTAGGTTTCATCACTTTAGATGTGAAATACATCACAATGATTAGAATCTATATTGGGTTAGTGCTCAGGCTAATGTTATGATTGATGCTTAGGAGATTAGCAGAGCGATTAGTTGAGGTTCTTGTTCCTTATTTTTTTTCATACATTCGATGGGATTTTAGGATAATCTGCCTCAATAAACTCCTATAACAGCTTGTTTTAAAGAGGAGACAATTATGTTTTAGGCAACAGGTCTCTTGTTTTCCTAGTCTATTGAGACTATTGGTGAGTTAATATAAATGCTCTATAGGAGACGTTCACATCTACATCTAAAATTCTAGTATCCTTCACCTAATGGGGATCAGCAAATGGCCCTTTCACTTATTTATTAAAAGAGCCCATATAAGGTTTCATTATACTGATGCTGTGTCCAGTTGATTGATAGCACGGAACTACCTTACTTGGACATTTCATAAACCATCCATCTCACCAACAAATGCTTGTATCTGTATTATTGTAATTTTGTTTTTAATGTACAGCTGCACCAATGCAATCTTACCTACAAACACTTAAAATCGTACAGAATTACCATTGCTTCTCAAACCTCACAATTCTTTTCATTTCTTACGGTCCAAATACATTTCAACACCCACTTTATCTACGCTTCTGATTCATTTCATACTAAATTAACACCCACTGAGCCAATACTGCTTTTCTCACCTGCATTTCTGAAATTCTTCGGCTCTGAATCCCTTACAGTCTCCTCTCCTACTTCCACTTTCCCACAACCTATTTACCTACTTAACACTATGTCAAGGCTTTCTTATACTCCCCACGTCACTCAGTGTCTACCTAATCATGTGTCTTTATCCTTCCCCCCTAGTCTCCTACACCTCCTCCTCCTCCCTCCCCTCCTCTGTCTCCCCTCCATCTCTTTGTATTCTTTCCCCTCCTTTCCTGTTACCCCACTTTCACTCACATCTACCCCATGGTCCTGCTACCCCACAACTCAGGCCTGCTCCATCCCTCCCTTCCCTGTCACCTCCCCACACCCCCATCCACATCACACTGACCTCCCTCCCTGCCCACCTCCTGCAGTTTCCCCTCCTAGCTCAGGCACCCGCACCATCACTACTCTCTCATCATCCCAGCCCTCAAAGTTAATCTCTCATCGCTACAGCAACCCTGATAATCTCATTCACATCTCTCCCACAAACTCATACCCCCTATCCTGTGCCCTCTGGAATGCCAGATCTGTTTGTAACAAACTGGTCCCAACTCATGACCTTTTCATTTCCAACTCCCTACACCTACTAGCCATTACTGAAACTTGGATTACGCCCTCTGACACTACCTCTCCTGCTGCTCTCTCTGCTGGAGGCCTCGCATTCACACACACACCCCGACCTGGGAGTCGCCATGGGGGTGGTATTGGGGTCCTTTTACCTTCTAGTTACTCCTACCAACTCATACCACCAGAACCATCCCTTACATTCTCTACATTTGAGGTCAATACTATACGCCTCTTCCAACCAGTCCATCTTAGAGTAGCTGTCATTTACCGCCCCCCTGGCGCTGCTTCCAAATTCATCGACAACTTTGCTTCCTGGCTTCCTCACTTCCTCTCTTCTGACATTCCCTCCATTATCCTAGGCGATTTTAACATCCCTAATGACATCCACACACAATCCCCTGCCTCTAAACTCCTTAACCTCACCTTTTCACTTGGTCTCTCCCAGTGGACCTCCTCACCCTCCCATGTGAATGGGAGCTCACTGGATCTGGTCTTCACTCACCGCTGTGATATTTCTGATTTTTCCAACTCCCCATTTCCCCTCTCTGACCACCACCTGCTTTCCTTTAACCTATCTCTCTCGACTTCCCCATCTCTACCTCCCAAGGCTACCATCACTAAGCGTAACATTGAGGCTATTGACACCACATTCCTTTCCTCCCTGTTTGACTCACTTCTCTCTCCTATTCTCTCTCGCTCATGCCCTGAACAAGCCACTTCAATATACAATGCATCCCTCACTTCTGCTCTTGACTCTGTTGCTCCACCAACCACTATTCAACCTCGCAAATTAACACCTCAACCCTGGCACACCAAATGCACCAGATATCTGCAAAAATGCTCACGTACTGCTGAGCGTCACTGGATGAAATCACGCTCTAAGGCAGACTTCCTCCATTACAAACTTATGCTTTCATCCTTCAGTGCTGTCCTTTCTCTTGATAAACAGTCATACTTCAAGAATCTCCTCCCAGTCTTCCAACCCCCGGCGCCTCTTTGCCACTCTCAACTCACTCCTCTGCTCACCCGCACCTCGTCTCCCTTCCTCACTCTCTGCTCTTGACTTTGCCACTTACTTCACATCCAAAATTGACTCCATACGTAAGGACATCACATCACACCAGACCATCAGTAACCAGCTTTCTCCCATCCCTTACCACCCCTCCCCATCCCTCCCACCAACTCTGACATCTTTCTCCCATGCATCTGGAGAGGAAGTCATGGCCCTCATTCATTCCTGTCCCCTCCCCACCTCCCCACTTGACCCTATCCCCTCCCGCCTCCTCCGCTACCTCTCTCCTTCTGCTTGTTCCCATCTTTCCCACCTTCTCAATCTCTCCCTCTCATCAGGCACTGTCCCCTATGCCTTCAAGCATGCACTCATCTCTCCTATTCTTAAAAAACCTACCCTTGATCCAAACACTCTCTCCAACTACCGACCCATCTTTCTCCTCCCTTTTGCCTCCAAACTCCTTGAGCGTATTGTCTACAACCGCCTTATTTCCTTTCTTTCCTCACACTCACTACTTGACCCATTCCAGTCTGGCTTCCGTCCTCTCCACTCCACTGAAACTGCCCTTACAAAAGTATGCAATGACCTCCATGCTGCTAAATCTAAGGGACACTACTCTATACTTATTCTACTTGATCTCTCTGCTGCTTCTGACACTGTGGACCATCCTCTCCTACTGCAAATCCTTCACTCCATTGGTCTGCGTGACACTGCCCTCTCTTGGCTGTCTTCCTACCTCTCTGACCGTTCATTCTCTGTCTCCTCTCATGACTCCACCTCACGTGCTGCACCACTTCTCTGGAATTCCCTCCCCCTCCCCCTCAGACTCTCCACCTCTCTACAAAACTTCAAACGGGCTCTCAAGACCCACTTCTTCACCAAACCCAGCCAAATCCCAAATCTCATCCTAAGCCTCTGTTCCACATTCTCTATGTACCCCATCTGTGTCACCCCTGTCTGTCTACCCCTCCCCTTTAGATTGTAAGCTCTCACGAGCAGGGCCCTCTTCCCTCATGTGCTTATCCTTTGTCTTACTTCAATAATCTTCAACTGTACCACATCCAGCAGTCTTCTGCCATCTGATACTTATTCCAGTGTCATCTGCTGATGTAACTTTGTTTATTTACCCTGTACTTGTCCTATACTGTCATCAACTGTAAGTTGCTGTTTTCCTGTTTGATTATTTATGCACTCTGCAATTGGGCGCTGCTGAACCCTTGTGGCGCCATATAAATAAAGGATAATAAATAAATAAAAAATGTACTTAAGTGATGATTTGCTATTGTGTTTTGTAGTATGTTACTTGCTTTTCTGTGTACACTATGTACAGAGCTGCATACATTTTGTAGCAAATAATAATTAAACTATAATATAAAATAATAATAATAGTATAATGAATGGAATATGTTTCAAGTGTGAAACCCAGATGTTCTTGTGAAGGAAATGATCCTTAGTGACACACTGTCATATGAGGCAGATAGCTGGGGCCTCAACCTATAGGCAGGTCATGTTCAGAGCATTACCCTTGGTGTTCGGGTTTTTGCTGTTTATTGAAAACATTTTTGGCCAAGGATATTGCTTTGTATTCTATTATAAAATTGAAATAACAAAGTGGGACTCGGGAAAATAATAAAAAATTAACATAAAATTGTGGATTTTTCCTTTAAGTACTACACCAGATCAAAGTATTTAAGTAGTTTCATATTCAACAAGGTGTTTGCTATTTTTCCCATTTATGTCTACTCTTCATAACAAGATTATATTATATGGGTTGAACAAAATAACAATTTATATATATATATATATATATATATATATATATATATATATATCCAATATGTGGACCGGCACTCCACTAAATAATGAACTTGCTGCTCCGGTACCCCCAATATCAGGTAGCTTGTAGACAATCAAGAAAAAACTGCGGCACTCGGAGACTTAAAGCAAAAAACGGTATTTAAATATAACACATGAACTCCCTTGGAGTTCATGTGTTAATTTTAAAACACCGTTTTTTGCTTTAAGTCTCCGAGTGCCGCAGTTTTTTCTTGATTGTCTATATATATATATATATATATATATATATAATTTAAAAATAGAGTGGTAAGTGAATCTGGTTCACCTATCATACACCTTTTGCTCTGGGGAAAAAACAGAGCCTTCATTTTTTCACTCCAGCCCATAGGCCTTAAACACTAGAGCCCATTCTTTGTATATCTGACAATCTGTCACCACTTACCCATGCATCACACAAACATAGCATAATAACAATGATTAAACTACAGAAACATGGAGACAGCTAAATGGTTCTCAGATACCTGACTCCTAGAAGCTGTGGAGTAAAACAGCAATACTATGGAAGTTTAATTAAAGTGGCAAATCACTCTCTAATTATACTCGTCTATAAAGTGGTTTAGATTTGACAAATTGAGGAGAAAATTGCAGACTGTATTGTAAAAGATAAACAACATATTTAATCTTTGATTCTCGAAACCAGGACTTTAAACTATAAACAGGAAACCAATGACTGAAATGTCATATCTCATACTTTGCTCATCAGTTCTAGAAGTTCACAAAATACAGTGCCTCTTAAAAATAGTTGTAAATATTGCTTCATGTGTAATATTATAGACTATGCTGTTAGACCAGTTTACAGTCTTTGGACCGTGTGAAGTGCTGTGAAGCATTTATCTTTCGTTTCATAGAACTGTGTTGGGTGGTAAGTGGTAACACGTATCACAAGTCATACTTTCCTTCTCTCCAAGAGAGTCTCCTGGATGACCAGGTGAGCAGGTCATCGTCCTACATCCCACTTATATCCTAGTGAAATGGGTGGAATGGCAGCCGTGATGATGTGAACTAGTTATTACGATCCCGGTTTCTCTGCGTGAGTCTGCGATAAACAGCATAGCACAGGGAAAGGTGAGGCCAGAATGTAACAATTCACCCCAATACCTGCAGTGGCCACTTGAATCCTCTCTTCAAAACTCAGAGACAAAGTGAAGAAAGATGAAGTATCAACCAATCAGCTCCTACAGTAACTATTTTACAGGCAGTGTTGGACTGGGGCACTACGGGCCCACCAGGGGTTAGGAGTCAAAGCTAAAGGGATGTTTTACCATGGGTTGAGGCCACCCCCCCACAGAGGCTTGGACAGCCATTATAGACCATTTAACTGACTCTCTAATTGAGTAACAATGTATAATTTTAGTGCACTGTTTGAAACCTGACATTAGAGAGAGAGGTGGAGGCCTCAGGGAGTATGGCTCCACCAGGGATTTCTCCTGTACCCCTGTGGGCGAGTCCAGCCCTGTTTACAGGCTGTGTTTGACACAACAATTAGAATTTGATTGGTTGGTACTGTACCTTATCTCTCTCCACTTTATTAATCTCCAGGGTGTTATACCTCTCCCCCCATACCAAATTTTCATAAAACTGAATGCTTGTCTTACTGTAAGTAAAACTTATGTGGATGTAAGTGAAATTGGACACGTTCAGTTGGATATATTTTTACTTGCCTTTTTAGGAGTTTTTACACTTGAAAAGATCATGAACAGTACACATGAAGTTTAATAAGGACATGATTGAAGCTATGTTATTGTTTTTCTACATCATACTTGCTTATATTCTAAAGAAACTCAGAAATGTATTATTAGCTCTTAATGGAATTGTTCTCTTCCTCCTCTAAAGAAATAAACATTATTAAATATGTTATAATAATGGTTTCAGGAAACAGCAACAGTAAGTTTTGTTTTTAGTTATTCTGTATCTGAAAATAATTGAAAGGCAAATACTAATTAGATGCTAGTGTGACCTTAGCTAACTAACAGCTTGAAATTTATGCAGCTTTATCACAATTAAATGAAACAATATAATCTCCCTGAGCACATACTAATTTGAAGAATAACAATTTGGAAAAGTGGAAATTTAGAGAATTGTCAACAACCTCTGGGCAACTGTTTAGCCTACGGTACAATATATTTTTGGGAATGGTTACAGATGTCATTTTAAGTGTTTTATTTCTACTTGATTACATTCTTAAACAATTTGATGCTATATGGGCAGGACAACAGCACCCCATCATTCATTACTAAAAGTGCATTTTTTATTATTTATTTTTATTAGTTTAAACTGAGTTATTATCATGTTGATAATATTGCCTATAGCCTGCACTTCATATATAGAACATGAACTACTTATGTGTCCTCATACATCTAGCCTTAATACAATATGCAGCGCAAAATGCCTAGTGTGAGTGAGCCTCCGTGAGTGAGCCTCCAAGTCCAGCGAGACTCTGCTAACATCGGATGTCTTTTTTCTTCTGATGAAAATACATCTTAGTCGCAACCAGGGCCGGATTAAGGGCCACATGGGCCTGGTGGGGGTGCCTTGGATTGGTGGTCCAGGGCAAATTCAAATTATGTTTGGTCAATGTAACAGGGAAACCGGTGCTGGTGGCTGCCAATCATAAAATATGTGGACAAACAGAAGCAAATCTTGTCCCTCACCACACAATTGACCCTAAGGATGACATATAAATACAATTTACTTAATTTAATATTTCTTTGTAAATTTCTCAGTAAGAGACTTTTGGCCTAGGGGTGCCATGAAAAAAATTCTGATACTCTAGGGCGCCGAGATTCAAAAAAGTTTGGGAACCACTGCCCTACACTACAGGGATGTGCGGTGAGGTCAATTTCTCAGGAGGCACTGGCTAACACCAGAGCCAGATTTACACACAATTTATGAGCCAAAGGGTTCATGTTGGCATTATACACAGGTGCAGCAGTATAAACTCCTGGAAATTTGGTGGGTTTTGATCTGAGATACGTGGAAAAGATAGACAGGGGCGTCACTGCCTCACCTGCCATAGACTTTTTACTCCAGAGTTTTGGCTATAAAATTATTTTAGATTCTTTGTATTTTTCATTTACTTTATACAGTCAAAACTCTGGCTCAAATGTTAGTACGACAGGAAAAGCTCTGCCTCACCTGCCTCACCCCACCGCATGTCACTGTTTCACTATTAGATCTCTCTCACCGAATACATATAAATTACATAACTTTGTACATACAATTTTAATACTTATGATTTACTGCTGACTCTGGTGAACTAGGCAGTTGGTCATTAACATGCTGATGATGAGCCTATTTTTATTTGGAGGCCTGGAGCTGCTGCTCCATCCGCCCAATTTTTAATCTGGCCCTGGGCGAAACGGATGAGACTGTGCTGATTAATTTGATATATGACACTTGTATGTTGTGTGAATGAGTCTATATACGGAGCAGAACAAAATGAGTATACATTGTAGCACTTTGTATTCAGAGACTCAGTTGCACACACATTCTTGTCACATTGCGTTGTGACTAAGATGCATTTTCAGTAAAAATTACAATTGTCACTACAAGATTCTGACACGACCTGGCTTGCCAAGAGGGGCTGTTTGTCGTGACTGCAGCAAAGATGTATGAGGACATATCTGTAAAAGCAAGAAATGTCTTGTAAACCCAGTCCACACATGCTTGAATAACCCGGTAATTTCACAGCACTGTGCAAACGACCCAGGTCTAATGGTAGTGTGGAATCTACCGAACTGGGTCGGGAGTCCCGGGTCTGCAACCCTACAATTTACCTGGGTTATTACCAGGTCTGCGCAGGGTAGACCTGAGTTTTCTGCAGTGTGTCCACACTGGACCTTCTTCTGTGTGAAAGTATCAAAGCGAGTTGCAATTCCCGGGTCTAAGTCCCGGGATTTTCAACCCAGGTTGACCCTTTCACACAGAAAAGGACCTGGGTTGACCCGGCAAATTGACGGGTCAAAAACTGCTTCAAGGGGTATTAGTAATACTTTGGTTATCACTAAGACCAGAGACCCTTTGCAGTTGTTGACCTGGGGAAGATAATGGAGGTCCCTGTATTGACCTCAATGGGCTTGTTTTACAGTTGGGAGCAAATTTGCACCTTGGCGAAACCATGTTGCAATGCAGAGGTGGCAGATTTAAAATAGGCAGAGATTAAAGTTAGGAAGGATGGGACCTAGCAGAACTCTCAATTGCAGTGTAAATATAAAATTGTTCAGCATTTGTATTTATCTTCCATGTAAAAAAATAAAGTTAAATAAATGTATTTGAAACCCTTGCACTGTAACATGGTTTGTCCAAGAGCAAGGTTGCTCCTTTTTATGCTTTCCCAACTCCAAACATCCACCAATCCATCCCTATTTTTCCTCCTGCCCACTTTCTATCACCCTCCTACACTCTCTCCCATCCCTAAAACCCTCCCTCCCACACTTCTTTCCTCCAATCTTAACTCTTCCTCCTACACTCCCACCCCTCCATCCAACCCACCCACCCTTCTTCCAACATTTTCTCACTCACACCCACTTTCCATCCCTAAACCCATCCTGTCCACTTTCCCACCCTTCCACCGTCCTTCCTTCTCTAAATCCCTCCAACCCTACCTACCACGGCACGCACCCTCCCCCCTCCCTCTCAACTGAAAGTTTTTTTTGTCATACAGCAACAGTTATATCAAAGATGACATCACAGTGGCTGTTTATGATGCAAGCCTGTCACATGATCAGCCTACTAGTCACTTACACAACACAGCTGTGACATCGCAATCGCAATGGTGGGAGGGCATGGCCCTGGATAGAGAGGGTGTGGCTTTATGCTTTGGCCGTGTATTCTACATTTTGGGGGCCTGCTGCTGGGCAGACCCTGGGGCTCATCTCCCAACTTTGTAAAGATTCTGCGCGCATGTGCATGGCATCTATTGCAGAGCAGAGTGTCAGCAAAGGCTCTCCCAAAATCCGCCCCCGTCCGTCCGTCCGTGGGACACTGTAGCCGTTGGGTGGAACAGCGGGACAGTGCCTGAATGGCGAGACTGCCCCACTGGAATCGGGAGAGTTTGTAAGTATGCTATGATGTAATGCTGATCGCAAATGGTTTCACATTTACTAAAGAATATTTAGGTTACTAACAGTGTACCTCTATCTACTCCCAAGAAGTTACTCAGATCTAAGAACTTATAGAATTGTGTATTATATGGCATGATGTATTGAATTAGGGATGGTGCAAAGAGCATATTTTACTAATAGGTTAATATTTATGAGTGCACAGTGTAATTCTCCCTCCAATTATTATCACATTCTACATTGATGGATTATACAGAAATTAAGCTGCTTTAACATGTTGGAGTCCAGTAAAGATTAGCGACTGTACTGTAATTAGAATGTTGTTTAGCTCAGGAATTCTAAACCTTGGCTTGGGCAAAAGCTGTAGTTTAAAACAGTGGTTCTCAAACTGTGTGCCATGGCACCCTGGGATGCCTCGGGGTACTTGCAAGGTGCCCTGGGTTGGTGGTCCAGGACCAATTCAATTTATTTACAGTCAATATAAAAGACAAAACCAGTGCTGGTGGCTGCCAATCATAAAATACTGTGAGCAGTTCAGTGTGCTGGGGCTATATATTTGTTATGTGCAGACTCTGCAATGAAGGATCCTGCCGCCACAGATGACGGATGTCATTAGCAGGTTAGCTGCCTTGTCTGGTCTTGAATGACAGGCTAATAATATATATATAATATGAGCAGCACTGTGGGGCAGAATGTGTAACTGGCACAGAGGGGGCATATGTGTATCTGTCACTGCACTACTCGGGGGTATGTGTATCTGTCACTGCACTACTGGGGGCATATCTGTATCTGGCACTGCACTACTGGGGGTTATGTGCATCTGGCACTGCTGGGGGCCCTAAGGATGACATATAAACAGTGGTGCAAGTAGAAAAAATGTCTTAGTGGTACTGTGTGCGCGTGCCAAAAAATGGGCGTGGCCACATGCCAAATGGGGTGTGGCCAATTAAAATGGGGGGGTGATACATATACGGGAAGCCAGATACACATATGACCCCAATAGTGCAGTGCCAGATACACATATGCCACCAATAGTGCAGTGCCAGATACACATATGCCACCAATAGTGCCAGAAACACATATGCCCCCAGTAGTGCAGTGCCAGATACGCATATACCCCCACAGTGCCAGATATATCCCCACAGTGCCAGATACAAATATACCCAGACAGTACTGCGCTCTCCTCCCCTGATACACAAACGTGCGCACTGCGCTCTCCTCCCCTGATACACAAACAGCAGCAGCTGCAAGTAAGGTGGACGGCCAGCGGTACTGCGTACCGGCTGTCAATTTCTTACCGGTACGAAGTACCACCACGTACAGTACCACCATACTTGCAGCACTGCATATAAAACACAATTTTGTTTATTTTTTTTTAAGAACTTCTCAATAAGAAACTTTTTGGACTAGGGGTGTCGGCAAAAAGGGTTCACTACGGCTGGCCGGCGGTCGGGCTCCCGGCGACCAGCATCCCGGCGCCGGGAGCCCGACCGCCGGCTTACCGACAGCTTGGCGAGCGCAAATGAGCCCCTTGCGGGCTCGCTGCGCTCGCCACGCTACGGGCACGGTGGCGCGCTACGCGCGCCACACTATTTTATTCTCCCTCTATGGGGGTCGTGGACCCCCACGAGGGAAAATAATTGTCGGTATGCCGGCTGTCGGGCTCCCGGCGCCGGTATACTGAGCGCCGGGAGCCCGACCGCCGGCAAACAGAAGACCACCCGGCAAAAATATTCTGATACTCTAGGGCGCCGTGACTCGTTAGGGAACCGCTGGTCTAAAACATCCTTTTCACCCAGTGAATGTTTTAAAGACCTGAAAGTGAAGCGATTCCTCTAAGCAGTGATATCACATGCTGAAAGCAGGAAGACTTCCAGCATGTGTAATACTGAAGCCCCTGGCCCACCATGACTGAGCCTTTACTTTCAGCATAGCACAGTGAAAGGATTACTGCACAGGATATGTCAGACCACTGATTTCTCTGCTTTCCTGTTTCCATGCAAACAGCCCAGTGTTTGTGAAAGAAGATCCCCTTCACTTACAAGAAAATGTTTATGTAGCTTGAATTTGTTAATCTTTTTTATGATTCACATGGTAACAGGTTTAAATAAAAAAAAAGGTTGGCTGGGTTTTGGGTTATTACAATTATATTAAAAAAGGAATTGAGGGGGGAAAAATATGATTTTTTGCTAATGTGATTAGTTTAAGGATATCAGTATTATGGTAGGAATTCAGGCAATTAGAAAATATTTAGGAACAATTGTGCTAATTAGCAGAGATCTTACTCAGTAGAGCATGGTGAGCACAAAGGTCACAGCAGCTTGGGTGCCGCAATATAGCATTATTATTATTACATACCTCCCAACATTTACACCCAGCACTTTGGGACTTCTGCGTGGCCAAAAAGGGGGCATGACCTCTGTAAAGGGGGCGTGACTTCATGGGATAAGCGCAATCACGAGCCACACCTCTAATTTTTTGTCATTGATGTGCATGTGCGCAGCGTCTATTCACCGCTGCTTTGCTAAGCAGAGCAGCGAGTTAGAGAGTGTCTCCCAACTGCCCGCCCCACCGCGGGACACTGTGACCCACGGGTGTGACAGCAGGACAGTCCCTGAAAAACAGAACTGTCCCGCCAAAATCGGGACAGTTGGGAGGTATGTAATATGAAGCCAAAACCTGAATCCCTTTTCTACCACGACATAATTACCCTGCTCATTCACATAACACTGCCCTAACAGTGCAAGAGATGCAAACAGTGTAAATATTAATATATCACATTGCCTGTATTGATTGTAAATTGGACCAAGATCGATCCCAAAATATCAAAATTCCCAATATATTTATATTCAGTGTCCATATTCAATTAATGTAAAAAAAAATAAAAAAAAATCTTAGCCTAGCTTTTGTAGGGCAAGCTACGCATTATACAGCATTGCAGCACGGTAAACAAAAGCAAAACATTTCATAGAACTGCATAAGTATCTTGGAGCTGCAAATAGTATATACAAGTTAGACTGGTAGCACTAACCAGACACCTGATTCATTTTCCTGAACTCCTAGGAATCAGTTATTCCCATAAACTGTAGAATAAAAATGCGGCTTCTACAACCATTAAATGACAGGAAAATTGAATTATATTCCAAGAGCTGAGACAATGTGCAAAACAGATTTTACGTTCTTGATATAACACAGACTTGTAAGCAAACGGTCCTTTTAGAAGAAATCTCAGGGCATCTGCTGATATGTGGTAGACAGCTTTCAATATCTTGTACTCCTATAAAGGAGACACACTGGAGGTACTATATGTTGTTACATTCTTCAAGAAATATGTAACTGATTGTTCTGCCAGATTTTGTTTCTAAAAGCACAATCCCACTGACTTGTTTCTCATCTCAGTAATATTGAAAATAAATGTTGAAAACTGCACCTATAGCGTTTTATATTTCCTGTGTCTGGTGATTCTCTACCAACTATGGAGATCAGGGGTGTAGTCATTAGGTCATTTTGGCAGAATGTTTACATTAGGGGTTAGGCTGTGGGACGGGAGGGTTAGGGTTAAGCACTAGCGCCACACCGCCAGTAGTGACGGTCATATAACCACTGGGACAAGGAAGCCACGCAGGAGCAGCTGCAGCCATCACCGCTGGGTCACCAGGGACGATATGTTGCCATTCTAACATATCAACATTTTATCAGTGTCTACATAATGAATGTTGACACGGTCCATGCTGACATTATGACCATTTAGACAATCTCATATCGTCATTATGAATGTCATCATTATGACTGTCAACATATTATACCACACCCAGTCAAATCAGTTACTTTTTTATGGATTTCTTTTAATATAGTAATTATTTTTAATTAGACGATCACTTCAAATTATGCATTATAGGAAACACTTTATAGAGAAAATGTCCCCTCCTTCTTCCTGTCACTTTTTTTCATTGATTATACAGTCAGCGGCATCAAGCCATAACTACAGTAGACTTGTAGTGCCCCATACCAAAATAATAATAATAATAATAATAATAAATCGGTATTGGCTATAATGAGCACTTGTATACCTAATTTATGACACTGACTTCACTATAGCAATACACTACTATATATCACTATTAAGCTTATTTTATGCTAAAGCAATACATGCTATTACTACACTAAAGCAATACATACCACTATTACACTACAGCAATGAATAATCTTACTGCATACTGCATTATAACAACATGTCATTACTACTGCAAAACAGCAATACACACTAGCAGTATAAACCATTAATACATCTATAAATACTACTACTACTACTACTACTACTACTACTACTACTACTACTACTACTACTACTACTACTTCATGTCATTAATATACTACAGCAATTCATAACATTACTACACTATAGCAATATATACCACTACTGCACTATAACTGTATAGCACCAGGGAGCAGGAGGCAGTAAGGCAGTTAGTAAAATAAAGTTAAAGGTCTTGAATGGAATGGACTGGATAACCCACTAAAGAATGCTCCATAAGATAGAGCCAGTACCTCTTTAAAAGCAATGGAAAGATGCCCATGTTGCACCACCATAAACTGTTCACCCTTCATCTCAACGAAATGCTGGAAGTAGGGAATGCCGTAGTCCCTTGTGTTTGGCTAGTTACATTATGCCCTTTTCTGTCATCACTAGATTAATTATGAATTTGAAGAAACAAGATTATTATGTGTTGAAGTACAAGTGCATTCCCCCAAACAGATGTAGGTTGAACATTACTGCCATCCATCTATGATTGTAAGGACCGTTATCCACTCCCAACCTCAGTGAATTCTGGAATGTATGTCTTGCTCACCATGGTAAGCACGTGTAATACATACCTACAACAGGTGCATGCAGCATGATTTGGGGTGATGTGATACCCATGGGTGATTTGGAATTAAGGTCACATGACCTAAAAATAGAGCTCATATGACCCATTAGCTCCCCAGTTAAGCCAAAACTTCCCTCAGACCCATCACAATCACCACTCACCCAAAATACTTCCATATGCCTTTTACAACCCTATTTTAGTCAAAATGCTTCTCCTGTCTCCACTTGTCAAGAATCACCACTGGGCTTGAAATTGCATAATGCAGAAAAAGGGTCCAAGGAGATATAATGCAGCTAAGACCATAGGTGAACATTCGGTGGAACCTTCATGAGTTCTAAGATTTTAAATAGGCCCCTCTGTCTCTATAGGACTGAGCCTCTCTTCCATTATGTTAGGTGAATCCTGAAAATTATATTGGTAATATTGTATTGCATCTCAGGGTTTTCACCTTTAGTGACAATTAATCTTGTATTGATTTCAAAGTTGCAGCTGCTTCACCAAAAAATAAATAATCTAGAATAAAACAGTTCAAATCAGGTTCAACGCTACCCAATAAATAACGTTGATAGCCCCTAAACACACCTCTTATATAACAACTAAAATGGATCTTTCTCAGATAGTTACTTTATGCCATGTTAACCTTCAGCACAAATCAAAAATTATTTTGGTGGTGAGTTAGTTAAAAGTCTATATGGAACTGACCGTTGGCTGCTAGCTAGTTCTCCCATATGTTTTACTTTATAAATAATCCTCCACAGGATATAGAGATTAATCATCTTTACATTATGGATAAAATGCCTATATAACCTCTGTACCTATTCCCTTCTTCAATCCAATAATATAATGTGACAACATTTTCCGTATGGGATGTAACAAAACAGGCCCTGAGGCAGAGGGTAAATTGCATTGTTTGTGTCTGGTTCACAAACAGTTCTAGTCATGTTTGAAATGGCAAATGTGTGGCTGATGTTTGCATAATGCTTCACTACTATAAAATGTCAGATGTGGATGAATCTTTGTACCGTAAATGCCTTTCTCTGTATATCTTCTACAAACAAAATCACAATTTATAGAACTGAATTGTTTGTACTGTGTATTATTCTGTTTGCATACTTATAGGTCTGTGTATTAAACCTTGGACAGAGATAAAGTGAACAGCTATAAAGCACCAGCTAACTCCCATGTTACAGGCTGTGTTTGAGAAATGACAGGAGCTGGTTGGCTGGTACTTTATCTCCATCCAATTTCTCTCTCTCACCAAGGCTTAGGGGCCGATTCAGACCTGATCGCTGCAGTGCGTTTTCTCACAGTCTGCGATCAGGTCTACAATGCGCAGGCACGATGGACTGCAGCAACGGGGATCGCCAGTCAGTGACAGGATGGTGCGAAAACTCAGAACGCACCGGTGATCGTAAGGAGATTGACAGGAAGAGGGCGTTTGTAGAGGGCGTTTCTAGGGAGTGTCCGGAAAAACGCAGGAGGGACCCGGCGTTTTGTGGGAGGATTTCTGATGTCAGCTCCGGCCCCGATCATCACAGCGGCAGAGTGAGTCCTGGGCTGTGTAGAGACTGCACAAACTGCTGTTTGTGAAGCTCTCCAGCACACGCGATCGCACAACTGCACACACACAATACCCTCCCCCTGTAGGCGGCGACTACCTGATAACAGGGATGCAAAAAACACACCCTAGCAATCAGGTATGAATTAGGTTCTTAGTACATAGGGGTCTAAAAGAGAAAGAGACATTAAACAAAAGATTCAACAAAAATGTCTTGAGCACCAATATCTGTTAAATAAGTTTGATATAGCCAAGAATCTTCATGACAATCTGGTGATTAGGTGCCACTGCTCTATTTAAATCAAGAGAAAAAAAGAAAACACACGACTAATTTTAATGTTTATTGTGAAAATAGCTATAACCCAAAGTGTTTAGACAAAAAAAAGTATCTTTTATGTCACATAAACATTTATTAAATTGCCATTTTTAGTAATGATTGATTTATTTATGTGAAAGAGTGGCTATTCCATTGGACTTTATTTTAGACTGGAACAAATTTACTGATCCAAAATGTGCTAAGAAAGATGAATTCTTTATACACAGGTCCCTTCCATACCATGCTTTCAGTGTGAATCCACTTGTTTCCGCACCTAGTGAAAGGCATCTGGTACAGTCGGGTTCGGTATGGGTGACCGGCGGTTGGAATACCATACCGACGGGGCGAGCGCAACGAGGCCCCTTGCAGGCTCGCTGCCTTTTCCACGCAGCAGGCTCGGTGGCACGCTGTGCTCACCACAGATTCTATTCCCACTCTATGGGTGTCGTGGACACCCATGAGTGGGAATAGTCCCTGTCAGTGGGCATGCCGGCTGTCGAGGTTTCCGCTGGGTGGGATTCCGGCGTCGGTATAGTGACCATCGGACTCCCGACCACCGGTCACATAACCACATCCCGGTACAGTCATATACTCTCTGACAAATACTTCTATTAGACACTAGTATCTGTGTAAATGACAAGTGCAGATTTACAGTTTACTTGTAAAGATCAATTACATAGTGATATATATTTTAAGAACACATACTGTAAGGCTCATTCAAATTACATTTCTTCCTATTTTTGTCAATTCCATATTGTGATTTTGTGGATGTGGATAAATGTATTTACCAAACCATTAAAGGTAAAATGCAAGTTATTCTAATTTATAAAATGGAGAGAAATTTGCACTAAAAGAGAAGAAATATACAGTACTAGATGTTGATATCAAGCAACGTTCTTCCCTTATCGTTCAAAAGTGGCAATGAATGGTTCCCTGATATTTTCAGCAACAGATAAGAAGTCTTGTGTGCACTGAATAATAGACCTCCCTTATAGAATAACACCGTATTACAGATGGGATAGGAGCAGGGCCGGTTCTAGCCCTTTTTGCGCCCCGGGCGAGAAATAGGGGCATAGCTTCATACAGGCGGCGTGGTCAGTTACGCCCCCTGTACAGTAGAGTAGCGTCGCTGAAATGCTGTGCGGTGCGCGATGACGTCATCGCGCACCGCACAGTAAAGGTCCTCTCCACGAAGGGAAACTAGACACTACGCGTCTAGTACCCGACACAGCGGGCAGCGGCAGCGGGACACAGCGTGAAGCGGGGGGCACAGCAGTAGCGGCTCTTGCCATGGTGCAGCGCCCCGGGCAAAAGTCCTGCTTGCCTGTGGCAAGATCCGCTACTGGATAGGAGCTAGACTTAGAAGTGGAAGCAGAAATATAGAGCCATAAACTGCAAATGCAGTGTGCTTGCATGAAACAATCCTTGTTTGGCAACCGACAAGTCTGTGCATCTCTGTACACAAAACTGCTCAAACAGAAATTCTTTGTACAACTGAGTTTAGAATACAGTGATATGGCTGGAAGACAAAGGGGGTCATTCCGAGTTGTTCGCTCGTTGCCGATTTTCGCAACGGAGCAATTAAGGCAAAAATGCGCATGCGCATGGTACGCAGTGCGCATGCGCTAAGTATTTTAGCACAAAACTTAGTAGATTTACTCACGTCCGAACAAAGAATTTTCATCGTTGAAGTGATCGGTGTGTGATTGACAGGAAGTGGGTGTTTCTAGGCGGAAACTGACCGTTTTCAGGGAGTGTGCGGAAAAACGCAGGTGTGCCAGGATAAAACGCGGGAGTGTCTGGAGAAACGGGGGAGTGGATGGCCGAACGCAGGTCGTGTTTGTGACGTCAAACCAGGAATGAAACGGGCTGAGCTGATCGCAGTGCAGGAGTAAGTCTCGAGCTACTCAGAAACTGCTAAGAATTTTCTATTCGCAATTCTGCTAATCTTTCGTTCACAATTCTGCTAAGCGAAGATACACTCCCAGAGGGCAGCGGCCTAGCATGTGCAATGCTGCTAAAATCTGCTAGCGAGCGAACAACTCGGAATGACCCCAAAAGTGACACAATCACTTCACTCACTGATACGTCTCCTTTTAAATATAGCAAGTGATGTTATGGTACTTGGTAGAAGGTAATACCTTGGAGAATGACCAAAAACAGGATTGACACATCCCAGTATATATGATGCATTCATTTTTTATTTTGTTTTGTGCAATATGCTCTTGGATTGCTCCATATATTTTTATTGCAAGCTATTTTTCATGCAAATTAAACAAAACACAATCAAATTTGATGTCATCCTCAAAATAAGATGCTCATCTAATAAACATTCACAAATATAACTAAATGGCATTTTAATACAAACAACTTTACAAATCTTTATTGTAATCACATTTATTTCAAAACTTGAATCAATTGAAATGAATTTGTTTCCTTTACAGACATGTGTTCTATCTGCAGAAAGATGTTTTGAATTGCAACAATCATCTGGAACTGTTTCAAGACTGTTCTGCATCAGTTCCTGGTACTTAATGTGCCAGCCTCAGTCATAGCAAACTTCTCCAAAGCACTTAATATTATATGCCCCATTCACATTCAGCTAAATATGGCTTTGTGGTCATTCTGTGCATCATGTTACGACAGAAAGATCAGTTTTTCACAATCTTGGTCTCAAGTCACAGCTTTATACGCCTTATATATCGCCTCTAGCCATAAGTTCAGTATGCATTACTAGACAAAAAGTCCTTTATGGATGAAATAAACCTTTAGTGCGCACAATAATTTTCACATTTTATAGTGCTTAACAAATGCACATTTTAAAATCCATCTCCATTTTTCAGTAGTTTAATGCTATTTATAAAGCACCCACACATTCCATTGTGGCATATGTAATTGGATATCCACCCACAGCAAAGTTAATTGTTTTATTCTTCTTGAATAAGACAAAAGTATTAATTAGCATACTCTAGTAATAGACGACTCATTTTAAACAGTGGATACCAGACGTGGCTGACCAAAATCAGGACAACCTCAAATAAAAGGAACATGTGATCTCCTTCCAAAGACAGTCATCTACCTCTTACTGCCTTTACTTCTCACCCATTACATTATTTATTCAATATTTAATTCAGCCTATTAATATATAACTTAAATTCATTTTTAGTGGAGATTGCCACTCCCCCAAACTAGCAGAACTGTCCGGTGCTAGTGACCCCCACATTTGGGAGAACACACCCACACATGTGCTACAAACATCTGTTAGAAATGAACATCGCATACTTTAAATGGATAGTGATTTTTATACTGATAACATGATTGTTGTGAACACTAATATGAGGAACGGTCCTACTAGTTTGACCTCTGTGTCAATTAATTTGGGCTTTCGTTTATTTCTGCTGATCTTCCTTTATGTCATAAATAATAAATGGCATTATGTGAACATTATAGTTTTTCATTTAAAAAGTGTCAACATATTATTCAGCACTGCACATTGGGGATCTTGATGCAAATAAATGGCATTAAATAGAAGGTAAAGATGACCCAATAAGCTTACAATCTAAAAAGAGTGGAAATCAAGATACTACATAGAGTTATAACATTTGTTATTACTAGGTGTGGCTACTTTAAGGCAAAAGAATTATCTGTCTTTAATATTAAAGCAGCCATATTTGTGCAGCTAACAAGTGAGACATGATGAAGTAGTTATTGTAGAAATGTTATCACTGCTACCTGCTAGTAAATATTACTGGTCATCATGTATCCTAACTGAATGTCATTCCTCTTTGTAGAAATTTGCCATGCTTTTGTGTTGAATGGGCAATTTTGCAGCTAATTACCCTTTTTAACCCCCCTTACAGTGGGACGCCAGTTAGGAATTAAACTGGTTTAACAATTGGCAACAGGGTGCCAGGGAAGTAACTAGAGCTTTGTGGACCCTACAGTAACATTCTGAAGGCACTGTCCAAATGCTTCTAGAGAGACAAATTTCTCCACAGAGGTTGTACATTTTATGCTTCATAGTAGCTCACCGGTTCCATTTATGTACCTTAGTAATGTCCTAATTAATGTTATAGTAGTGCACTAGTTGCCACTAGTATGTCTCTTTGTAGTGCCCCTCAATTCACATTATGCTACACAGTGTTCCTAGTTCAATTATACCACAATGTACCCAGTTCACAATCTGAAAGTGCCCCCAGTTCACATTATGCCACATTGTAGTACCCAAAGTTCATATTATGTTATACTGTATTGCTCCTGGGTCACATTAGGCCATGTAGTATCCCCAGTTTACATTATGCCACACAATGTCCCTATTTCATAGTAAGCCATGGATTTCACACCTAGAATGATCATGATCCATATTCAGAACACCTGCACAGAAATCGAGAATCAGTGATGGAGGACACAATGTGCAGTACACATTGGCAGCACTACCTCTCACTGACCGTTCTCTCCAGGGACCCCTCTCTGGTACACAAAATTGTGACGAGACATAGGTAGTGGCCTGGTTTACTGCAGTGAGTGGACAGTGAGTCAACCCAGTGTTATATCACAGAGGTGGGGCCATTGCAGGAGTCTAATGTTACTGAACTGGCATTGTATGGTCCCCCAATGAGAGGGAGTCCTTCAGTCCTGCTGATGTGAGTAGGGAGCAGAGGAGGCTCTGGTGGACCCATGGGATGGCCCCTTATGCCTCTGAGCTTCCTAACAATGGCACACCTGGAACCCACTATAATTACACCCCTGTACAGTACCCATCATTGTAAATTTGCAAATACGTGTAGCAGGCTTGCCACAGGTTATCTTCTTATAACATTACTAAAATATCTTGTCAGTTAACCAATCACCCCTACTATGTCCACATACTACTAGATAGATAGATAGATAGATAGATAGATAGATAGATAGATAGATAGATAGATAGATAGATAGATAGACCTGGGGTGGCGGAGGAACTCACACAGCACACCATTGGTGGACCTCACATATGCATTTAAGGATTTTTTATGTGTTTTAGTTGTTTTTTTACAGACACCTTTGAGCACCTATCGGTGAATTACCATCTGGGATTTCTTTATCACTATTTGGACTCCAATAAGTCATACATAAATATTGGAGTATCGATACATATCCGGAATAGAATCCATTAATTTCCATTTTGAACATAATTTTCTAATCCCATTATATGGAATTTTTGGTGATTGTTTACCTTTAAAACAAATTAACATCTGTTTATACAGATGGAGCCGGGCTAATCGTGGCTCCATCTGTGCTGCAGCATGCCCGCGAGGCGTGCCAATCACAGGCTCTGGGACGCGCGTGCGTGTGAGACGCACATGCGCCCCATTCACTACAATGGAAGCGTCTCCATGCACTCCTGTAGCATGGCTAGGCACCGGATCACCTAGTCGCGTTTGCAATGGAGTTGCATTAGATGAGCGCGGCTCCATCTGTAGTGATAACACTTACCCCTGAAAACGTCATATGGAAACTGGGAAAAGAGAGGAGTTCAGCCTTTTAAGAACTGTTAGAGGACTACATCCCTCTACAATTGAAAGCTAATTTATACCTAGTGCCCTCTGCTTGCGGGCATGTTTGAGACTTAGACTGTGCGGGCACCTGGTGAAAATGCCTCTATTCTACAGGGAGAGCTGAACCCTTTGGTATGATATATATATATATATATATATATATATTGTTGTCACTACTATAGTAGTACTGCAAATTTATCTAACAAATAACAGCATGGTGATTTTGTTCATATTGTGATCAATACATTTAGGGCATAATTCTGAGTTGCATGCAATGTCGATGTACAGATGTGTCCTCATACATTTAGCCTCAATACACCATGCAGCATTAGATGGTCCTGTGCAACAGGGCGTGCTGGGCGTCTTATTTTGCTGAAAATGTGTCTTAGCTGCAGCGCAGTGCAATTAGGATGCACCAGGAGACTGTGCTGATTAGTTTGATATTTGACACTTGTATATCTGTGTGTAACTGCTTACATCTTAGCTGTATTGTGTATTGAGAATTGTGGTGCTCTTTGTTACCTGTACTCCCTTTTTGTTATTTTTACTGTAACGTTAAGTTCTGTCTCCCTGTACTGTTCTATTGTATGCCCTTTGTCAGTGCTGCAAAACACTTGTGGCGCCTTATAAATAAAATGTAATAATAATAATAATAACAACTGAGTCTGTATAGGAAACACAACAGAACTTGGTGTGAAAAAAGCTGCGGTCACTGCATCGTAGCACTTTGTAAGTAGATTCAGAGACTTAGTCGCACACAGATATACAAGTGTCACATATCAAATTAATCACCATAGTCTCATGGTGCTTTTTAGCAGCATTACGTTGCGTCTAAGACATTTTCAGCAACAAAAGATGCCAGACGCTAGCAGACTCACTCACTGGGACCTGGAGAGGGGCTGTTTGGTGTGACTGCAGCAAAGATGTTTGAGTACACATCTATAGAACGCAGTGGAGCAATTACTTTCTACTGTGCATGCAGTTGCGTCTAGTGTCCTTGTATCAGAGACACAGTTGCAATTGACTCACACCATCTCAGAATTGCCTTCAAAATGTTTATAAAGGCCCATATAGATGGGCCGATGCAGGAGAGATGTGTGCTGAGCGAACCGCTCAGCACACATCTCTCTTGCCGCTCAGCACAGTGCGATCTGTGCTGAGCGTGCGGGGGGAGACGGGGGGGTCGCTCACTTCACCCAGTTGGTGAAGTGAGCGACCCGCTAGATTGGCCTGCACGGCAGGCCAATCTAGCAGCAGCGATAGCGATGCGCGGGGCTGCGCATCGCTATCGCTGTAAGGGGTACACACGGAGCGATCAGCCTTATATTCTAAGCAGTCTAGTCAGACTGCTTAGAATATCGCTCCGTGAGTACCCCCCCCCCCCCCCCCCCTTTAGACCAACTGTGCCTTATACAGCCTTGATTGAAAGCATCTACAACAACATTAGGCAAAAACAAGTAGCACTGACAACAAACGTCTTTCTGTTTTGTATAAATATGCTGTTATCTCCAGAGATGGCTTATCTTGCAGTTGTCATGTTAGAGTAGTAATCAAGATAGATACACATGGATACATTAGCTGGGGGTAAAATTGCTATGTGCCTTCAAACATTCCGTGTTTGATTAATGATACATATTGTAACTACACAAATTAGGTGTGACTGGTAAAAGTTACAATGATTTTACAATACAAATGCAGGTGAATTTCAGTCCTGACCCGATTTGAAGGGATCAGCCATTAGATGACAAAACATGGAAGTGTTGCTGACATAAGAATGTATAATAGCCCTGGCAAATAACTGTCATGTCCTACAATGCTTCCTATGCATGCTGTAGCATGCATGTTATTTAGCTCCTAATTTTGTTTTGCACATAAAACTCTTCTTTTTTTGTAAATCTGCAGTAAAATGTATTTACACATTTTCAAGTTTTGTAATGTCTGAAAATTTCCTTTAACTACAATTTAACAGTTAATAGCATAATAGCTAATATTTATATGTTGTATAAATGAATACTTGTACTGCTACTAATAAGAATACACATATACACTTACAAGTAGAATATATCACATATGGGTAAGTATAATCAAAAGCTAACTCATTCTACTGCATCATCCAGGGCTTAAAGTGGTCCTGGAGAGGTGGTGGAACTCATTTACCCGAACACATACCACCCACCCTGGAGGCGTAGGCAAGTTTGCCAGATCCTGCATCCACCATTCGCAACTCCCAGCAACCCCCTCCAGCCTCCACAAATGCGGTTGGTCAGGAGAAGCAGATGACACAATTTGCGCTGAGTCACATCATTTTAGTACACCTCACCCCCCCCCCCTCCCACACACACACACACACAGTCGATTACAATGCCGGTAATCTTGGCACTGTATAGCAGGGGGTGCGACTACGATGATGCAATCCCACAGCCATGCCCCCTGCACAACCCCCTTAACAGTGTCACATTCCTGCACTGCCCCTTTTATTAAGCCACACCTCACCAAACCGCTGCCCGATGTTCAGTCCTGGCTGCCCCATCCTGGAGGGGACAGCCTGAAAGTAGGTAAGTATGCACCTTTCCACGTACTCTGCTGGCAACGATGGACAAAACTGTGATATGACACCTCTGTACCTGAGAGGTGAGTCCATTTAACTGCAGTTTAATGGTGTGTTAGGTATATATATATATATATATATATATATATGCTAGTGCAGTGGCCTCCTCACTCTCTGCTCTTGACTTTGCCACTTATGTCACATTTAAAATTGACTCCATATGTCAGGAAATCACATCACACCAGAGCACCAGCAACCAGCCACCTTCTATCCCTTACCAACCCTCCTCATCCCTCTCACCAACTCTGACATTTTTCTCCCATGTATCTGGTTTGGAAGTCATTGCCCTCATCTTTTACCCCCAAGCACCACCTCCCCACTTGACCCTAACCCCTCCCGCCTCCATCGCTACCTCTCTCTACCTGTTCCCATCTTGACCACCTTTTCAATTTCTCCCTCTCATCAGGCACTGTCCCCTCTACCTTCAAGCATGCACTCATCTCTCCTATTTTTAAAAAAAAACTACCCTTGACCCAAACACTCTCGCCAACTACCGACCCATCTCTCTCCTCCCTTTTGCCTTCAAACTCCTTGAGTGTATTGTGTACAACCACCTAATACCCACCTTCCTTTCCTCATACTCACTGCTCGACCCATTCCAGTCTGGCTGCTGTCCTCTCCACTCCACTGAAACCAGGGCTGTAATGGGGGGGGGGGGGGGGGGGCGGGGGCTAAGAGGGCTTGCGTCTCAGGTGCAGGATTTGAGGGGGCATTGAGGAGCAGGGTTTTTTTTTTACTGGCAGTGCTGTGTTGCCCCAGTGAGGCAGCAGACGGCTCCTGGGGCAGTGTCTCTGACCCACCTGTCTGCCCGCAGCTGGCTCCGATGCTGTGCAGGTGAGCTTCAGTACCTAGGATCTCTCCTATGCCGGCTACTGTCTTAAACTCTCTCCTTTGCCACACAGTGCTGCGACTAGTATACGGTGCACCATACAAGCTACAGAAGTGAGCTGTTGGTGCAGTGTTTTTTAGCAGGCTATGATCCTGGCTGTCTGCCCAGCACCAACCAATAACAAGCTGCAGGCTACACCACATTGAGAGGACACACTGCCCCAGGCTTTTACTTGTTAACAGCTGCAGTAACCGATGTTACAGAAATCAAAGTTTCACGTTGCTAGCTAATTGCTGCCTTGCCCCTGATGACAAAAATCCTAGTTTCGGCCCTGCTGAAACTACCCTGACAAAAGTCTGCTATGACCTCCATACTGCCAAATCTAAGGGCCACTACTCTCTGCTTGTTCTTCTTGACCTTCCTGCTGTTTTTGACATTGTGCACCACCCTCTCCTTCTGCAAATCCTTAACTCCATTGTTCTGATACTGCCCTCTCTTGGCTGTCTTCCTACCTCTCTGACTGTTTCTTCTCTGTCTCCTCTCATGACTCCTCCCCACTTCCACTTACTGTAGGTGTTCCCCAAGTTTCTGTTCTTAGTTCTCTCTTTTTCTCTCTCTATACGTCATCTTTAGGTGAACTCATTAGCTCTTTTGACTTCCAATATCATCTCTATGCTGATGATACTCAAATCTACCTTTCCTCCCCAGACCTGTCCCCTGCTCTCCTCACTTGTATCTCCACCTGTCTCTCTGCTATCTCTTCTTGGATGTCTCAGTGCTTTCTTAAACTTAACATGTCTAAGACTGAGCTGATCATCTTCCCACCGCACCCACCTCCCCGCACAACCTCACCTCCCACAATTTAATTATCTATTCATGGCATAACTATCCCTTCTAGCCCCCAACTGCACTTTCTTGGAGTAATTCTTGACTCCCTCTCCTTTAAACCACACATTCAGCACCTCTCACAAACCTGACATTTTCATCTAAAAAATATTTCCAGGAACAGACCTTTTCTGACCCAGAATGCTAATAAGACTCTTATCCACTCATTGGTCATCTCCAGACTAGACTACTGTAATCTCCTCCTGACTGGCATCCCTGACAAATGCCTCTCTCCACTCCAATCAATCCTCAGTGGTGCATCCAGGCTCACCATCCACACCAACGCACTACATTCACCTCTCCTCTCCTACAAGCCCTTCACTGGCTTCCCTTCCCTTTCAGATTCCAATTCAAGCTTCTCACACTCGACTACAAAGCCCTCACCCACTCCTCTCCCATTTACATCTCTGACCTTATCTGCCTTTACACTCCCACCCGTCCTCTTCACTCTGCTAATGCACGCCGACTCTCCTGTCTACTGATGACTTGCTCCCACTCCCAATTTGTCTGTGCACAATAGGCCTGAAAAAGCATTAAGTTTTAGGGCTACTAAGCTTTAAATGGAAGAGGACACTAACTGTATGTACATAAATGCTCAAATCATAGAGAACACAAGAGCATTGCATTGCTGTTCTAAACAAGAGGGGAACTACAGGCACCACTGTGTTTGGGGGGAAAGCCCCTACATATAAGTACCTAAGTAACACATTCTTACACTCATAGCTATAGGAAAAATAAGGCATTGCATAACAAGCTTGCCAGTTTCTCAGAGCAATTCAGAATAATGTTATAAGTTAGAAATTATGCTCTAAATAACTAGAATCAGACAATTGGAAAAAAAAAATATTTTCTCAAAAACAAAAAAAAAGGTTGGGCAAGTAATAAATAAATAACATGAATTGTGAGTCTATCTTAAAGGCATATTTATCATTCAAAATTAGCATGAATTTTTTGCTGTTTTATGGGGTACCTGAAAATATTAATGATCCCCCAGATGTACCATGGGGGTATCGCAGTAGATATCTCCAATATCTGCCACAGTCCCTCCATTCCATTTCCAAGCTCCAGAAAGAAGTTAGCCTATAGGTTACTTTTTCACAAATTCTTCATCAACATCTGATGGTGCATGCGCTGGCCGATAGTCAAGCACTGGCTACGGGGAACCCGAACCAGGAAGCAGTTGGAGTAAATTTGTGTGAAAATATTCGTTTTCACATTGCAAATTTATGTGAAAAATATTTATCACATGCACAGTAAAAATACGGATTGTGAAAAATATGCCACTTAGAACCCTTTCACAAGCATGCTTTCTTAATGCAATACACAGAGAGGAAAACCAAATGTCTAGCGGTTGCCAATTGCTATGGAACGATACATATGTACATATTATACTTGTCTACTCAGAATATCGGCAAGTATGGTACATATACAGCAATAGAAACTGTGATATGTATTTGCTTATTTTCACTTGTACTAATAAAACTGCCATGGCCATACTACTCCAATGCCATACACTGTCTAAGTTGTTATTAATAGAGATTCTATTTTCTTTGATTCCGGATGAGCACACAAAGAATTTGTCTAAAGGTTCAATAAGAACAAACAGTGAAACAAAAGTGCATAAATATATTGTTGATTTAGTAGCAAATCAAAACAACTAAGACAGAAAGTGAAGCATTATGGGAAGATGGCAGCATATATCCACTATAACCTTTTTGTTGTTTTTGTTTTATCATCCTCCTGTATAGGCAGGCAAAAAAAAAACAAGGTTGCTTGTAAGAGTTCAGGACACTCATTTTAACAAAAATTAAAATATTTGCATTAAAAGGATTAATACAGGTCAGAAAACAAATGTGGAATGCTAGAACAAGCAGACAGGACTAACCGGAATAAGGTTGGCAAATGAGTGGTAACATTTAGTAATGTACATAGTACAGACTCATTATAAATGATACAAGATAAGATAATATTTTATTTCTAAAGCCAGGTACACACTAGGCGATTTCAGCCTAAAAAAAAAGAAATGGTAATGCCATACAGTAAATGTCGTTATAGTTTATTTTTAGGCTTATATTGTCCAGTGTGTATGGGGGTATTATTGGTGAACTATGAACGATGCGCACTCCCGCACTTCGTTCAGCGATCACCAATATTGAGCTGACATGCAGCTCAACCCATCAATGTCGGGCTGAGCTACATGTTTGGGAATGCCGGCGGTGACGTCACTGATCGTTATCATTGAACAATAATGTTCAGTGGGTACGCGTTATAGCGTTGAACGCTGTATCATTCAACTATATAGTCGTTCATCGCCGCCATTTCAGTATCGCCTGGTGTGTATCCGGCTTAACAAGTCATTCCAAACCATGTGCCCAAAATACATCCTATGGATGAGAAAGGAATATGCATGAAAAAAATTATTGACTATACGTGCTGCAACGCACAACAACAAAACACTTGTTTTCAGTAGTCTGTGCTTATTTATTAGTCACTACAGGACCTTATTGTGCATCTGGGGTTTTTTTTTTTTTTTGGGGGGGGGGAGGGGAGGTTCTACTGTGAATATAAGTTTGCACTGGGGCACAGAAAGCTGTAGTTACCTATAAATGCATTGCCATGTTTCATACATCTCTGAGAAATATTGAGTACCTTGATCTTATATAGGTGATGAAATGAATACACTGAGGAAGCGTATGAGACTAGTTAAGTCTACAGACATGCTATGTAAACAGCTCTGATTATTTATGCTGTCTGCGGGTCTTTCTTAAAATAAAAAACATCATGCTGTTCATTGCGCAAGCTTGTCCACATTACTAAAACATGCCTTTTTATTCTATGGGGTAAATTTACTATGTGTCGGTTTTTCAAGGATTGTGAAACCCCTGCAGATTGCCGGGAAATTGAAGTACCAAACCACTGTATTTACTACCCAGTGGTTTTCATGTGGTTTTGTAAACCACTATCCTTGTGCAACTTTTTATGTGTGGTTTGTGCGGGGTTTCTAATGGATTTTGACTAAACCATCATACAACTATGATAAAACCAATGTAAAACCTATGTACAGATGTGTTCTCATAGACCTAGCCTCAATACGCCCTGCGGTGCAAGAAACTTTTTGCGAGTGAGCTGCCATTTCTTCTGCAATTCAACTTGCGCAGAGCGATTTTTTGCTTCACAGTCACCTCTTCACTTCTCTTATAAGGGAAATAATATTTTAGTTATAAATTAGTGGGAAAATGTTTGTCCCATTTTATTGACTGCAATATTATTCATTCATTATATTAAATACACCGGATATACTCACACAGACAGAATTCGCTAGTGCTTACAGATTGGTCCGTCCATTCATGGAGCACACTATCTGTGACATGGCTGTTTCTGGGTGGTAACCAGGCAGTGACTATGCGAGCGTACAGAAATCTTCCGTTCATGGTAATGGCTCAATCATAGAGTGCGGACGGAAATTGGACTCCTGCTTCAGACGGATATTGTGCATCCAGTATACGGTGCCTGCAAGTCCAGATACTAATAATGATGACTTCGGCTGCTGATGTATAAATTTGTAGTAAGACAGAGACAGTTGTGCATTTCCACTTCCACTACTAGTGTCATGGATGTATATTTAGTGGCACAGTATTAATAATTAAGGAAGTTGAACTGTTAGTAACATTACATTGCGGCAATTGTACAACTTATAAGCACAAACACTAATTCTGTTCCCGAATGACCATTACCAAATGCATATATATAATACTCTAGCCATGTCTTCTCAATGGACAATTCAATGGAAGAAACGTCTCTCACTGCTTGAGTCAAACAGTAGGAAAATCAGAGAACAAGAGGATCCTTTCAGCTCCGTCTGGCAGCATATCGCTCACTAAGACATTTCTAAATATATAAGCATCCGAGGGGTGAGATTTAAACACCATTAAATTAAAATATTTGTGCAATAAAATATGATGGCTTAAATGCTACAATGTGTTCCTTGAATATCTTCACATTAAATAGTAATTTAACAAAAAGGCTCCCTCTTCCCTCAAGGGCATGTCCCACAAAGATCCTCATTATCATCATTTTCAACTTGGAAGCCAAACTAAATAACAAGGAGTAATTTGCCAATTAGGACTTCCTTTTCTTTTCCCTTTATTCCTTAAATGCCATTCAGAGGCTTTACCAGTCAAATGCATTTAGCTTCAAAGGAGCAAGAGAAAGAATGTGATTGGTGCCCCAGCATGATCAGGCTGACAAGTAGCTGTGTGGATGCACACTTCAGTCAGACACAGAAAGACGGTTGCATTCAATGGTGGCACCAGCCTCCGCTTTCATTTTCTCTTATTTGACTCCAAATAACTAGCTTTTTATACATAATTAGTCAATATACAATCACCCTAAGTGACATATTTGGAAGCAGGAAACCATAACGCATCTTCTGTAACCATGACACATCCTGTGATATTCTAATCAGCGTTCTCTTGTTTTGTATATATTGTAGAAATGATTATAGCTGTAACATAAGGGTTTACAGCATATACAAAACAGCAGTGCGCATATTGGAAGAATAGATCATTGGTGTGGAGGTGAACAGCTATTATATTGTGTTTATAAACAACTGCTCTTTGTAAAGCAGAATATAGTTTAGGAACCCTGCAATGCTTAAGATTCCAAAATTATTATTAACAGATAGCACCTGGCACCCAAGCGTGAACTCACCAGATTTACCAGAGTGAATATTTAAATGTAAGTGCTCTAGGCAACATGACCTGGCTTCCCATTTCTTTGCAGTCCTGTGAACTTTTCTTTCCTATTACCCCCAGCTGAAGAGAATTCAATCTGCAGTAAAGGCCTGCAAATAATTATCCAGATGGCTGGTAGATGATAGATTTCTCATTAATAAAGTGGATGGTGTAGGACTGGAGGGAGGTGCAGACACACAAGGCATTCATTGAAGGGCAGGCAAAGTAAAACTTTTCTTTTGATGAGTAATTAATACTAAATAATATTTTTGCAATTAACAATTTATGAGTATAACTTTCTGTATGAACTATGGTAGAATTTTTTACAAACTTTTTTATTTTTACCTTTTATTCATTATGAGGTTAGGCAACCAAAAATAGATCATTTCAAATAGCGCAAGTCATAAAAAAGATAAGAAAAGAATATGACAACAATGTAATAAAATAAAGCACTAAAGCAGCACAATGGGCCTGATTCAGGTTGGATTGCAATAGGCGATCCAACAGCAAAAATCCCCTAAAAGGATGCTGGCGCAGGCAGAGGCGTTCGTGGGGCCGGGGGGGCTCGGCAACACTCTGTTTCGGAGCATTGCGGGGGCAGAGACGGGAAAACAGAGGCGGCATCATTCAAACGGGGGGCGTGGCCTGGGCATAATCGCGGCAGCTGCGTAACATCACATGCAGCCGCCGCGATCAGAAAGATGTCGGTGGGCCTCCTGCAAGTGCAGCCAAGCTGCACTGGCAGGAGGCAATCCTAATTTCTGCAATCAAACAGAAATCGCAGTGCAATCGCAATTTCTGCTTGATCAAGGAAGGGGGGGGGAATGCTGTGTGGACTTGACCTACGATGAGAGGCCCCAGCATGCGATCACAAATCTTACTGAATCGGGCCCTATATCCTGATAAAAAAATCTGTCCTTCAATGAATTAAGATTTTTTTTTTTTTAAACAGATGGATGGGCAGAAAAATGAGAAAGGGAAGGACAGAGGATAAGGATGAGAGCCATACCCAGGGAGGAACTATAAGGAATTACAGGAGTGGGTAGCTACTGTACATAATAAGCTATAGGCAAGCATACAGTATGTCAGTGGTTCCCAAACTTTTTTCAATTATGGAACCGAACAGTATCAGGATTTTTTTCAGCACCCCTAGGCCAAAAGAATCTTATTGAGAAATTCAGGGAAAAAAAATATAGAATTAGGTAAATTGTGTTTATTTGTCAACCGTAGGTTGAGTTATATTGTGAGGGAGAGGATTCACATCTGTTTGTCCACATATTTATGACTGGAAGCCACAAGCATTGGTATTGCCTATAACATTGACCATAAGTAATTTGAATTGGCCCTGGACCACCAGCCCACACCATCCCATAATTGCCCCAATGCACCCCATAGTGCCACGGTTTCCAGTTTCTCCCATGGCTCACAAACATCAAATTAATTTAAACGTGTGCAATATCTGTTCTAGAATATGTTATGCGAAAATACTGTAGGTGACTATGTAGTGAAGCTACTGACAGCAACAAAAAAGATCATCTTACTTCTGTTACGATCATGAAAATGCTTCACTCGTATAGAACTAAGGGGACCCCCAGGATATTTTGTGTTACCTGAATTGGAGAGCAAGCTCTTGAACAGAACAATTATAGTGCTTCAATAGAACTCTGTGGATGCTCATCCATCTATCTATATGAAGTGCTATGGACAGCTTGTAGTGTGCTACAGTAGTTTTTGCTGCACGGAAATAGCTGACACTCTGGTATGGTTAAAGGAGATAATGCCTGAAGATTTCTCCTATTTGCCAATTAATTTAAAAAAAACCCAGACGATGTATTATCAGATGTGGTTTAAGAGAGGAGAGTTCCTGAGGGGAGGCTCCGTAAGGACCCTCTCCTCTCTGGCAGTGCATAGACTTTGGCTTTGCACAGGTCTCCAGGAAAATGGTGCATGTGCAATGTTACTGGAGAAAATGGCCACTGTAACATATTCCCAATGGATTCTGCTGTTCTGCACCACCGGCTAATGAAGGACTCCAGAGAGCTATGAATAATTATGGCTGCAGAGTGTGCTGTGCGGGGTCCCCTGGACCCAGGAGTCCATGTGCAACACACACTCTGCACCGATTATAGATACGCCAATGTGTATTATTCAACTGCCTTAAATTTACTGGAAATTATTATCAGTGCCGTAGCAATTGCTGGAGGAGCAGGAAATCTGCACCTTGCAACGTACTATTTAGTGGAGTGCCTCCCAATGCATGATGCAATCTAAAAACACATGTCGCGCCGGAGCAGCAAGTCACACAGCTCTCATTAGGGGTGGTATTCATGTGACCGGCGGTCTGCTGACCGACAGTCACATGACCTCCTCCACCATCCCGCCGGCTCAGTATCCCGATGGTCGGCATGCCGACCAACAGGGACTATTTCCACTCGTGGGTGTCCACGACACCCATAGAGTGGAAATAGAACCCGTGGCGACCGCAGGTCGCCACAAAGCCCGCAGCGTGGCGAGCGCAGCGAACCCGCAAGGAGCTTGCTGCACTCGCCCCTCCCCGCCGGGATCCCGGCGTCGGTATGCTGCCGGGATCCCGGCGTCGGTAAGCTGACCGGCGGTCAGGAGACCGCCGGTCAGCCATTCTACACCCCTCATTAGCGATGCACTCCTTTACTACTACCTCCGCTAACAAACTCTCAATATTCCCACTTATCTTCTTTTCCATCATGACACTGCCCTAGTCGGGTGGTCTTCTGTTTGCCGGTGGCCTGGCTCCCGACGACCAGCATACCGGTGCAGGAATCCCGACCGCCAGCATACCGACATCTTTTCTCCCTCTTGGGGGTCCACGACCCCCCTGGAGGGAGAATAGATAGCGTGCCACCATGCCCGCAGCGTAGCGAGCCCAGCTGTCGGTATGCCGGTGATCGGGATTCCGGCACTGGTATGTTGGTCGCCGGGAGCCCGGCCGCTGGCATACCCTTCTACACCTGCCCTTGTCACTTGCAGCTCAATCATACCAAAGACAATCACCTGAGTAGTTCCAATCAGAATGCTATTTGGAGGCAAGCACACTATATTGCATATGTAATCCTGTCTTGGCCTCACGCAAGTAAGGGAGAGATTCAGTTCCATCTGAACTTCAGTGGCTGGTACTATATAGGATATTGTGGCAGGTAAACCTCATGCGCATAGAGCTGCTATAAAAGAAAAAAAACAAGCAAGTTTTTCCAACCATTTAAAAAAACTGAAAATGTACTCAGGTACATATTGCATGAGGTTCCGATGGAAGACTATTCCACTGTAACTATTCGCCTTTTCTTTTCCTTCCACCCTCGCCCCTCTGACATCTCAGCAACACGCGTTTTAGAGTTGTGTGAGCCTGGATACAAGGAAATCACCATGACTCATGGTTGGCTTGGCCTTGTGCGTAAGCTATTATCTTTCTGAAATGAACCATTAGACGTGTAAGCTGTTTCCCTAATAAAAACAGTCTTATTTCAGTGATCTATAAATCTAACAAGTTCCTAAACTTTTGTATACATATTTCCAAATGATACCATATAACTAGAATATTAAGTAAAAAACACAAGTGCTTCCACAGTAGCACACATTAAACTTGTGCAAGTAAATATTGTGTCATTAAACACAACGCTGAGTGTAATGGAACCAAGAAAGAAAGAAATAATTATGGCAACATTTTTAATTAAAAAAATAAAATCAAGAAATTCATAATACAATAAATCTACTAGTAGTAGGAGTGCTGGGGTTACTCATGATCTACATATAGTAATGGTTGCAGGAACCAAGCAAGCAAGATGACTCTTGAGACTGTAGTTACATTATCAAGCATGTAATTTAAATATATATATATATATATATATATATATATATATATAATCTCCAAGCTCCGGCACTCACTGGAAATAATGGAGTGCTGTACCCGGTGCCTTTCTCAACAACAGTCCACAGACTGTGTGCAATATACTCTCCAATGGCGGCACTCGGTATAAATTAAGGAAATATACAGAAATACAGACAAACATACATAATCAATAAAAACAATCAATGAACAAGTTGCTATTGGATAGTCTGTCAACATTCAATAATCACTTATATCTACATTTTAGTCAATGCTAATAATCAAAAAAGGTAATATTTGTTAGAAATAACCTGCTGGTTCTATAAAGGATTTTCTAAATAGTCACAATAAGAGCATAATAATGAAACCTCATTTATTGATTATGTATGTTTGCCTGTATACTGTTTTTAACACTTTGTATATGTTGTATCTATGGTTACCGTTTGCCCTTCCTGCCTAGTCTTTTGATTGAACAGGAAATGGAGGTGTGACCTACACTGCTAATTAGGGTTGAGGGTATATAAAGTTTTTGTCTGTTTGTATTGTATTCATTTGGCTTGATAGAAGCGCTGAGAGGCGCTGAAACGTTGCCCACTAGCTGGAGTCTGAGTCTTTCTTTAATTTATACCCAGTGTCGCCATTGGAGAATATATATATATTGTACCATTGTCTCTTTTTGTTTACTCCCTATTGTCCAAAAGTGAGCTGACCAGACAGAGTGGCTCTCTGGCTGACGTAATCACCTTGATTAGAATATGTATTGTATTCCAATGCTGTAAGATCCTAAGACACAGAGGTCACACACAACCCTGCAATATGAAGCTTCTGGAGGTATAAGTAGAGCTACCCAGAGAGCTGAAGGGAGATTCTTTTTCCCTAGGCTAAGAAGTAATGTTCTGCCAGGGATCTGCTGTGGAATCCACTACATTGGATTTATCTGGGACTCTGTGTTGCTGGAAGAGATTCTATGTTCCCTGACTAAGAAGTAATGTTCTGTCAGGAGTTTGTGGTGGGAATTGTCGTGTGGAATTGGATTACAGAAGTGTGCTGATTTGTTTATTATAACCCATTCTGTTCAATAAACCATTGTTGGTTTTTCATCTACTACCGTGCCTGAGTGATTTAGAACCCGGTATCTTCACAGTCGACTTAGTGACTGCATACCTGACTCCTCCAGGGGGTGGGACCCACTCAAATACTTGCACATGGGCTCCCTCATTTGTTAAAAGACCAATGTATATACAGTATGCTCCTGATTAGTAGAGTCCCATAACTTTAACCGTTGTTGGAAACAGTCATGACACTTTACAATGTCCACATTATCGGCATTGTAAAGCTGGAGGCGGGGCTATGATGATGCAATTTAGCGTGAATTGCGTCATCCCCTCGGGGGTGAGTGGACGAAAGGTGGGGGGTGCGACCAGTGGGGAGGGGGATGTGGGAGACTTGCCCACTTCCCCGGGGGAGGCCGGGTGTGCCACACGATTTTCATGAGCCTCCCGGCCGTTCTGGGAGAGTAGGCAAGTATGAGTTAAGAAGCCTTGATACAGAAAATCATTTCATCCAATGTCATCAAGATAAGCTATTTACTGTTCAGAGTATACCTCATCACATCATCAGTATAACAGCCATTTTAGCGCTCAGATTAGTAAAGGTAAAGATTAACCAATGTTTCTGCAGTCTTCTATTAAGACATCAATTTGTAATTGTTCCTTTAAAATATTTCATTATTCCATACATGTATCCTGTACAATATTAAGCAATATGTTATCCACCTCAATTTAGCGTTGTACTATATTTTCATCATTAACAATCCGTAACCACTGCAGCAATCATCTAAATTTGTAAAATAGCATGTCAGTCTAATTGACCAGGGAAAACATTAATCCACACTTGTGTTTAGAATTCCTTTTCAAGCAGCCCTATCTAGTTATGTGGCAATGACCTTTAATTGAGAAGTAATCACAATAATGAACTAGAGGGAAGAATTCATGAGACTTGCTGTTTATTCAGAGTTCTTCCCACGCAAAATGTTCCATAGGGGTAATCATAATGGTAAACTTGCAGTCATTTCAGTAGTTATCAGAGCAATGAAAAGTACTGTACATCCAATATGGAAGATAATTAAAACAAGCAAATAAGTATCAAAAACGCTGCAATTTTTTTTTTACCTTTGTACAAACATAATTATATTTTTATGTGTTAAAGCACAAATGTAGCATAATTTAACACAGTTTATGAACAACATAAAATTAAGGAATATCTATCTATCTATCTATCTATCTATCTATCTATCTATCTATCTATCTATCTATCTATCTATTACACTCACTCACTCACTCACTTACTAAGGGATATATTTACTAAAGTGCAGGTTTTTAGAAGTGGGGTTATTGCCCATAGCAACCAATCAGATTTTACTGCTTAGGGGTATATTCAATAACTGTCGGAAGCTGCCGTCTTGTCGGAAAGACGGCAGTTTCCGACAGTTTTAGGTCGGAAGGGGTTCCAACCTATTCATTACGTCCCCATTTATTCCGACAAATCGGGAAACCTGACTTGTCGGAATTCTGTCGGAATGCACGTTGATCGGCGGCTTCAGCCACCGATCAGCGTGCATTGTCGGAAGCGGGGCCAAACCCGACAGGTTTTAGCCCCTTTTCCGACAATCTCAATCCGACTTTAAAAAAAGTCGGATTGAGATGAGTAAACTGAGAGCAGGAGACGGGGGAGCAGCGGGGAGAGCAGGAACTCAGTGGCGGTGTCCACCCGGCTCCATCAAGCGAGGTCCCGCTTGCTGGAGCCGGGTGGATGCTGCAGTGAGCCTCCTGTTGTTATGCTGCTGCAGCCGCTGCTCCCCCGTCTCCTCCTCTCCTCCCCCGTCCGCTCCGTCTCCTCCGCTGCTCCCCCCCCCCCCCCCCCGGCGCCGCAGACATCACCTCCTCCCGGCGCCACTGGCAGCTCCCTTCCCACGGCGCCGCTGATAGCTCCCCCCGCTGCTGACAGCAGCAGTAGGACAGGACACCGGGAGCGGCCAAATCCGACAGTCGGATTTGCCCGCTCTTTTGAATAGGGGTTGTTGAGTTCATTCCGACAACTGCATGTCGGAATGGAACCGACTCTTATTGAATATACCCCTTAGTCATCGAGCACCTTCTAGAGCAGGCATTCCCAACCTCGGTCCTTAAGGCACACTAACAGTCCTGGTTTTAGTGATCTCCAGGCTTGAAGACAGGTGACTGAATTAGTACCTCAGTTATTTTGATTTAACCATCTGTGCTGAAGCCTGGATATCACTAAAACCTGCACTGTTGGTGTGCCTTGAGGACCACGGTTGGGAATGCCTGTTCTAGAGGATAATAAATACAATCTGATTGGTTGTTATGGGCAACATCTCTACTTCTAAAAATCCACAATTTAGTAACTATACCCCTCAGTGACCAGGAATGTTATTGCCCCCAGAACAGCTAGAAACTGATAATCAGATGTATTAACCTGGATAAGGCAAAAGGAAGTGATAAACCAGTGATAAGTGCAAGGTGATAAACGCACCAGCCAATCAGCTCCAATATGTTAATTAACAGGAGCTGATTGGCTGGTCTCCAGACTTAATACAACGGCCCCTTTGTTTCATAAATGAATCATGGTACTCAGAATAGTCCTTAGTGATTCTGGCCCATGCTAACAGGATAGCATCACACAGCTGCTACTGCCAAATGACTTTGGAGGCACTGGCTAGCACCAGAGCCAGATTTGCATGCAATATATGATCCAAAGGCTGCATGTGGGCATTATACACAGGTGCAGTAGCAGGGCTGCCATCCAAAACTGTGGGGCCCGGTACAGAGGAATACGACAGCAGCACACTGTACATACACAAACTCTCATACAGCAGTACACTGTACACACTTTCATACAGCAGCACACTGTACACACACACTCTCCAACAGCAGAACACTGTACACACACACTCACACAGCAGCACACTGTACACTTTCACACAGCGGCACACTGTACACACACTCTCACACAGCACACAGATGTAGGAGAACATACAGTAGTGCCATTACCACAGTAGAGTACTGGCCTTCTGTTGGGGCAGTCAGTGAGTGGGGGCAAGGTGTCTCTGCACTCCGGACTCCTCCGTCTTTGCTAACCTGACCATGCTGTCTGTGCTGGCTGGAGCAGGGGGTGGATCGTGCTGCTGGAAGGACATAGCCGCTGGCTGCTCTCCTCACCTAGATGCAAGTACTCTACTGTCCAGGAGGGGGCCGCGGTGCTGTTCTCACCGGCCTGCTTTCAAACTATTGGCAATATCCCTCCCAAAATGGCCGCCGCCTCAGAGTAAACAGTTATTATAGATACTAGAGGCCTCCTCTAGTATCTGTAATAACTGACTCCTCTGAGGTGACGGCCATCTTGGGAGGGACATTTTCAATAGATCACTGCGGGTGGACAGTGCATGGCGGAGGACGGACGGTGCATGACGGTGGATGGGCGGGCAGAGGCGGTGGGCAGACAGCGGCATGAGCTGCCCGGGCCCTCCCGTCTCTGTTAGGGAGGCTGGGCCCGGGACAGCTGGGCTCCAAGTACCCCAGTGATGGCAGCCCTGTGCAGCAGTATAAACTCTTGGAAATTTAGTGGGTTTTGATCAGAGATGTGTGGAAAAGATAGATAGGGGAGGCACTGTCTCACCTGCCATAGACTTTTTACTCCAGAGTTTTGACTATAGCAATGATTAGAATAATGTAAAGAAGATATTTCAAACATTTTTTTTGTATTTTTCATATACTTTATACAGTCAAAACTCTGGCACAAACCTTAGTATGACAGGAAAGGCTCTGCCTCACCCCACCGCACGTCACTGTTTGATCCTCACAGTTAGTGTACACTTTACATAAAGGTACTATTTATTTATTTATTTATTTATTTATTTATACATAACCATAAGAAAACAGAATTTCATAGTGGTTTGCTTTAAACATTATATTTTTTATTTTATTTTGAAAATCTGTGTTTTCTAGACAAGATTTTTAGTTAAAATAATATTAGGACTCATATACAAACATCAATAAGTACTGAGGGTGCTATTAATGCGCTTTAACCTCTCAGAAAATGAAGGCTCATAGACCCTTTTAGTGAGCGCTCACTCTGTGGGCACTTCCTGTGAATACAGGACAATATTAAGGTCCATACACACTTAACGATATAATGAGCGACGTCGCTCATTTTCCCCCTCCTTGAGCGACGTCGCTCATTTTATCGTTAAGTGTGTATGCCGCCAGCGACGACCGATGCGCGGTCCCGCGGGTCGGCAACGAACGTCGCTGTCGGTAGGGCATGCATGAAGGATGTGGACTGTCGTCCACGACCTTCATGCAGGGCTGGCGGGGGCGTGATGTCACTGAGCGATATGAGCTGTCATATCGCTCAGTGCGTACAGGCGGCCCGGGAGGGGGAAACGTTAGACGATGTCGCTCACAGAGCGACATCGTCTAATGTGTATGGGCCTTTAAGCTACAAGTTTACATACCCCAGGATCACCAGTGAACGGTGTATAGGACGGCAGCCTGCTCAATTGGGACCAATATAATGTCCAGAGAAGGTATCTTTATACCGGGGATCTTACTACTGCACCTTTATACTATAAACATACAGTAAGGGAAAGAAAATAGGGGCAGATGAATTATTCTAATACATACATTTAAAGTAAATCCCCCCAAGTAAACATTTACATATAACAATCAAGACAAAGAAAAGAATTCTTCACAAAACACAATTTTCAGCCCACATTGAGGAGCAGGTGATCTATTTGCAGTATATGCAAGTTTATCAGTTGTTTTAACACAGTTTCAACACTCACATTTACTATTTGGTTAGATGTAAATATAATGCAGACAGGTGAATGCATACCTCCCAACTGTCCTGATTTTTGTGGGACAGTCCCATTATTCGGGAACTGTCCCGCTGTCCCACCCACAGGCCACAGTCGTGAGCAGGGTCGAACTGGCCCACAGGGGTACCAGGGAAACCACCGGTAGGCCCCACTGCCTGAGGGCCCTCGCCTTCCTCTAGGGATTAGGTTCCAGACTGTGCACTTGTATTATACATGGTAGATATGTTGCATTACACTGCACTGAACTATTATATATTTCAAGCCTCTGTGGAGCTGGCCACACCCTTTGTGTAGGCTGGACACACCCCTAAGTATGGTCCCCTATAACTGCATTCCCCCGGTGGGCCCTTCATGCCCCAGTCTGACACTGGTCGTGAGGCCCCCTGTCACTTACTGCTCTGCTTAGCAGAGCAGCAGTGAATAGATGTATTCACAGGAGAGAGGGACAGAAGGCATGGCAGCAGCTCCCGGAGAGCTGGGCGTGCCCCACAGTGACGGGAAACAGAGGTGTGGCTCGTGGCCCCATTTGCTGAGGCCACACCTCATTTTCAGACATGCATGCCTCAGGAGTCCTGAATTGAGCCATCACAATGTTGGAAGGTATGTGAATGTGCGATTCCTTGCGGATCAGCATCTGTTCACAGTTATGTAAAAATGTCCTTACTGTACATTGCATATGTAAAACTGTCTTTCTTTCCCCAAACCCGCCACTCCAGTCATCCACAAATTACAGATGCAAGCAGATTTGATATAAGAAATGCTCTTTGATGAACAGTCCAACTTTGTGGATTTAATGTTACACAAATGCAAGTATGTATGTTCAACACAACAATAGGCAACTAGTGTATAATACACATACTTTGAGGCTTTAATTAACCAAACAAACCCATATACAGTAACAGAGACATTGGGCTGCCCAATCAAGCAGGTCCCCTGGTGTCTATTGCAGTCTGGAGATGATGTAGTCTACAGGCTGTATGTTGTTTATCAGAAACACACTGGCCACCATGGCAGGAGTACGGACACAATCACAGCCCACATACATCGAGATACAGATAAGTAACACTGGGGCAGATGTATTAAGCTTGAAGAAGGCATAAAGAAGTGATAAAGCGGTGATAAGTGCAAGGTGATAACACACGAGTCAATCAGCTCCAATATGTAAATTTACAGTTATAAGCTGATTGGCTGGTGCGTTATCACCTTGCACTTATCACCGCTTTAACACTTCTTTATGCCTTCTCCAGGCTTAATACATCTTCCCCAATAGTCTGTGATAATATAAAACTAATGTAATGCTAGATAAAACTATATTTTCTATTTTGTCTGGAATTAGCCTTTAACCAAGTGGTTCTCAAACTGTGTGCCATAGCACCCTGGGGTGCCACAGGACACTTGCAGGGGTGCCTCAGGTTGGTGGTCCAGGACCAATTCAAACTATTTATGGTCAATGTAATAGGCAAACCCAGTGCTGGTGGCTTCCCATCATAAACATGTGGACAAACAGAAGCAAATCTTGCTCCTTACCATATAACTGAGCCTAAGGATTTCTAAATTTCTCAAAAAAAACTTTTGGTCTAGGGGCTGATACTCTAGGGCGCCGTGATTCTATACAGTTTGGGAACCACTGCTTAACCATTGTCAAATAGAAACACAAGAGTGCTGGAGCAATGAAAAATGGCAGCCGCACATTGGAAAACATGCTGGAATGCACTTAGAGGACACAAATTATATCTTACTTATAATGTCATCCCATAACAGTCATATGAAGCATTGAGAAAGTACCGGTACCTATCTAATATTGTTAAGCCAATAAATCTGCTTATGTGTTACAAAAAAAAAACACACACAGACAATAAGTGCTCAGTCTCGGCAAAGTATTTAATGTACCTCTCAATGATGAAAAGTGTCTGCTATCACTAAACACTCCTGGAAGATACATACAAGTAAAGATACGGGCCCTCATTCCGAGTTGATCGCTCGCAAGGCGAATGTAGCAGAGTTACACACGCTAAGCCGCCGCCTACTGGGAGTGAATCTTAGCTTCTTAAATGTGCGACCGATGTATGCGCAATATTGCGATTACAAACGAGTTAGCAGTTTTTGAGTAGCTTCAGACTTACTCTGCCTGTGCGATCAGTTCAGTGCTTTTCGGTCCTGGCTGACGTCATAAACACACCCAGCGTTCGCCCAGGCACACCCACCGTTTCCCCGGCCACTCCTGCGTTTTCTCCGGAAACGGTAGCGTTTCCAGCCACACGCCCCTAAAACGCCGTGCATCCGCCCAGTAACACCCATTTCCTGTCAATCACAATGCGAACGTCGGAGCGATGAAAAAGCCGTGAGTAAACTTACTTTCTTCATAGTAAAGTTACTTGGCGCAGTCGCAGTGCGAACATTGCGCATGCGCACTAAGAGAATTCTCACTGCGATGCGATGAAAATCTCCGAGCGAACAACTCGGAATGAGGGCCACGGAGTAGCCCTGTCTTCTCTACAGCCTGTAAGATTTTATTTGGATTAACATTGACAATGAAAACACATTAATAACACGGAATGTCAATTGAAATTCAGGGTAAACTTGTTACTGATCCCAAAATAAATGGCACACTTGGAGCATCAACACTGCATATTTGTCAGCTTACTACATTATGATTTATGTGTGTATTCAATTTGAGCTCTAGATTGTAAATCTGCACAGAAATAGGACAGCACTCCTGAATGCAGTAATATATTAGTTACACTCTGTAATTGTGTTATGAAGCTGATCCTGTGTTGACTTTTCTGATTACTGTATCTAACAGTACCTAAGTTTGTGGGTTTTGATAATATGCATTACTTGTGATCAAGCCACTGTTCTTTTAGTTAGCAATGACATTCATGTAATGGTTGATTTTACCTGGGATAGCCTCAATCATTTTGTCCATATAATTAAGCATAAATCTATCATTGGTTTACTAATTTATTTTGTAACATAAAAATGACACTAGATGACTTTTGCTTTTATAGAATCAATTTTCTGCACTCAAAATTTTTTTTTTTTGCAGCACAAAATAAATTCTGACATAAAATATTTTTTTGTACCAACATAAATAAAAAATAAATGTGATTTTTACAAAACTGTTGCAGAAATCATTTTCTATAACACCATAAAAAAACAACAACATTGTATTACTCATATGACAGAAAATAAAATCAGAATACATTGGGCAAGATTCAAATGTTATCGCCCCCGATCTCCCGTTTAAAGTGACGGGAGATCGCAGGGGAAAATATACAAATGTCCCCCGTTTTTGTGTTGATTGCACCCCTAGCAGCAGGGTTTAGCCTAAACTTTAGATTGTTTTGGGGTTTTTTTTCTTTTTTTTTTTCTTCAGAAAACACACATTGGAAATAATTTGGAAAAGAGAACTATGAAATATGAAATGAACTAGGCAAGTCAATATGTGCTAGCCACAAGTTAGCAGTATCACCTGAAATTTTAAATAATTTGTTATACCAAATATACATTTAATTTCGTAGAAGAAAACAAAATATTTAAAATATTTTGTTGGAAACTGGACTGAATTTGTAGAAAGGCCACATAGAGTATCCTAATTACATTGTTACTACATAGTCAAAGTGGGGGATGTGCTACTGTTTAAGTGGGGGTAGTTAAATGTGATGCAGGTGAAGGGGGGGGGGGGGGAATGCCAATACATGAGATGGTCACACCCGCACTAAGGATGCAATGCAACTTTATGTACACTTCTGTCCAGGGCCGGCTCCAGGCATGTTCGACTGGAGCGGCCGCGCGGGGCGCCACTCTTTTAGGGCGCCGCACGCTGCGGCCGCCATATTCCTGCCTGGAGCCAGCCTTCAAACTGTGTGTGTGTGCGCGCAGCGCGCTGTGCGGCGCCGGCGTCTGACGTTAGACGCCGGCGCCGCGCAGCGCAGACGGAATCGTTCATCCGTCCAGCCGCCCGCCCGCCTGCCTGCCTGCCTGGGCCCACAGCAGTACTCCCCCTCCCGGCTCCCAGCACCGCAGTCCGCAGTGACAATGCCATGTAAGTTAAAATCTGCACTGTGGGGGCATTATATATCTGGCACTGTGGGGGCATTATGTTTATTCATGTGGGGGCATATCTGCACTGTGGGGGCATTATATATCTGGCACTGTGGGGGCATATCTGCACTGTGGGGGCATTATATATCTGGCACTGTGGGGGCATATCTGCACTGTGGGGGCATTATATATCTGGCACTGTGGGGGCATAGCTGCACTGTGGGGGCATTGATTCTTGCACTGTGGGGGCATATCTGCACTGTGGGGGCATTATATATCTGGCACTGTGGGGGCATATCTGCACTGTGGGGGCATTATATATCTGGCACTGTGGGGGCATAGCTGCACTGTGGGGGCATTGTTTCTTGCACTGTGGGGGCATATCTGCACTGTGGGGGCATTATATATCTGGCACTGTGGGGGCATATCTGCACTGTGGGGGCATTATATATCTGGCACTGTGGGGGCATATCTGCACTGTGGGGGCATTATATATCTGGCACTGTGGGGGCATAGCTGCACTGTGGGGGCATTATGTTTCTTGCACTGTGGGGGCATATCTGCACTGTGGGGGCATTATGTATCTGGCACTGTGGGGGCATATCTGCACTGTGGGGCATTATATATCTGGCACTGTGGGGGCATAGCTGCACTGTGGGGGCATTATGTTTCTGGCACTGTGGGGGCATATCTGCACTGTGGGGGCATTATGTATCTGGCACTGTGGGGGCATATCTGCACTGTGGGGGCATTATATATCTGGCACTGTGGGGGCATATCTGCACTGTGGGGGCATTATATATCTGGCACTGTGGGGGCATAGCTGCACTGTGGGGGCATTATGTTTCTGGCACTGTGGGGGCATATCTGCACTGTGGGGGCATTATGTATATGGCACTGTGGGGGCATATCTGGCACTGGGGGCATTAATGTATCTGACACTGTGGGGGGCAATAATGCATCTGGCACTGTGTGGGCACTTATGCATCTGGCAATATGTGGGCATTTATGTATCTGGCACTGGGGGGATTTATGTATCTGGCCCTGTGGTGGCATATCTGGCACTGTGCGGGCATTTCTATATATGGCACAGTGGGGACATATCTGGCACTGTGTGGGCATTTTTATATCTGGCACTGTGTGGGCACTTATGTATCTGGCACTGCGGGGGCATCATGTATCTGGCACTGTGGGGGGCATATCTGCACTGTGGAGGCACTTATGTATCTGGCACTTTGGGGGCATTTATGTATCTGAACTGTGGGTGCATATCTGGCACTGTGTGGCCATTTATGTAGCTGGCACTGCTGGGGGGCATGTCACGTGTAGCTGGCACTGCTGGGGGGCATGTCATGTAGTGTTCCCGCTAGGCGTCTGTGGCTAGGCAATGTGTCTCAGTGCTGTGCCTGGCGCAAAGTGTATAGGAGGTTCTACCTGGTGCAGTGTGTATTAGCTGCACTACTGTGTGGTGTAATGCAAATTGCCACTATTATGTGGCCACGTACCTTCCCCACGAAGTAACTCCCATTAATTTTTGCTGCGCGCCTTCGGCGCGCACTGTCCATGCTTTGACATATAGGTGTGGGAACAACAAGCAGTATGTACATCATTTTGCCCTCCTAACTTAAAAATGTGCCCTCCCTGTGATCAGCACCATGCCCTAAAAAGTGAACACTATCCTGTGTAGCTGGCACTACTGGGGGGCATGTCATGTGTAGCTGGCACTGCTGCGGGGCATGTCATGTGTAGCTGGCACTGCTGCGGGGCATGTCATGTGTAGCTGGCACTGCTGGGAGGCATGTCATGTCTATCTGGCACTGCTGGGAGGCATGTCATGTCTATCTGGCACTGCACATTATGTGTATCTGGCACTATACTGGAGACATTGTGTGTAAGGAACACTACTGTGGCTATGTGTAAGGCTGCTAATTGTGTGAAAATATTTTTACAGTTTGATGATATGAAGTTACGAGTCCACGCCCACTTTTCCAGAGGCCACACCCACTTTTCCGGGAGCGCGCGCGCCTTCGGCGCGCGCATGGGGGGGGGGGCGCTTTTACATTTTCTCGCTCAGGGTGCTAGTAGGCCTGGAGCCGGCCCTGCTTCTGTCCTTATGGAGACATGTTAATATGAGTATGAATAAATGCACAGAGGTTCCTCTAGTGCAGTGGTTCTCAAACTTTGTTGAATCACGGTGCCCTATAGTATCAGAATTTTTTTCATGGCACCCCTAGGATAAGTTTCTTATTGAGAAATTTAGAAAAAAATATTAAATAAAGTAAATTGTGTTTATATGTCATCCTTAGATTCAATTATGTTCTGAGGGACAATATTTGCTTCTGTTTGTCCACATACTTTAGGATTGGCAGCCACCAGCACTGGTTTTGTCTATTACTTTTACCATAAATAATTTGAATTAGTCATGGATCATCAATGCAAGGTACCCTTGCAAGTGTTCTGAGGCACCTCAGGAAGCCTAGGCACACGGTTTTAGAACCACTGCTCTAGTGTATTATATTATATATTATAATATTATAATTTAATGGGGGGTACTTCTCAAAACTTGGATAAAGTTAACATTGTGAGCGATAAAGTACTGTACCAACCAATCAGCTTCTGTCATTTTTCAAACACAGCCTATGAAATGTAAGGTAGAAGCTGATTAGCTAGTACTTTATCTCTCACAATTTTAACTATTTCCGAGCTTTGATAAATACCCCCTAATGTATCATTACAAAAAATATAATATTGTACTGAACCTACTAGGTTTGTTCATAGTCCATGAAGTGTGAGTTCAGATAAGCCACATGGTGAAACTATTTTTTACCTTACTTGGAATAATGTTTATTAATTTCTATGGAAAAGTATGCAGTTTGTACATGTTACTGTATACTGAATGGAAAACGAATACAAGAAAATAGATAATACACAATTATGATCTGTCCTAAATGCAATGTCAAAAATGTATGTGTAAATCTCAAGGAGGAATTGATGGTTCCTTCACCAGGTGATGTTAAAGTTCTATTCACTAATCAGCCAAGTGCATATCAGGTTGGATAAACAACAGTTGCAAGGAGAGATAGTTAAGTTACGATGAAATTATATTTAAATTTAGGTTTGTGCCAGTACAGGTCATTTTGCAAAGTGCAACTGTGATACAATGATCAAGTTGCGCTCTTATTTTGACATTCTGTGGAATGCCACTCTGTGTTGGATTTGTAAATTAAAATTGTGCAGAATTGCTAAATTATGAATAGTGCAGGAATGAGGAAGGTCAATTGTCCTTCGTGATGTGATTCGGGAGGACTGGGGAGACTAAAGGACAAAACAAGCTGGTTAAAGTGCACAATTTTGCAGCCAATATCTGCAAAAAGATGTTTTCAAAATGTTGCTCCTCTCTAGATGTAATAAACCACTTGTGTGTACACACAGAACAATCTTTATTACACAGTATTGCATTGTCAGAGTACCAAATTGCATTCAAGACAACAATGTTGCCTCATTCACATTACGGTATGAATAATCTGCTTACAGAAAATGGATCCAAACAAGTATATGTCAAATATTCTCTATTTGGTATAGAAATTATTCATTTTCTGTTAAGAATTCATAAACAGAATCATTTTTAAAATTCCTGCCGAGAAAGTTATTGCCACATACGCACAATATAAAAACAAAACAAAGTAGTTTGCTTTGCTAAAAAAAAACACATACTACTTTATATCACTATAATGAAAAGCAGGACAAATGTGAGAATTACTGTCATATGTTTGTCTTAGGTTTTCAATGTTACAGTTAATCATCTGTATCACTTTTAAAGAATTCTGGATGATAAAAATGTTTTCTTTCAGTGGGGAGTATGTGATTTCTGTAACAAGCGTGTATACTTGTTCCACTTCATATGCATTCTATTATGTGTTTGTCTTCTGCCTTCACACTGTCCCTCGAGGTCTCACTCAGCAACCTCAAACAAAATTCACCTTCCGTGCAAAATGACTTGATAAACAGCATGAGACATGCATATATTTACTAATGGTTGGTTTCCATCAGGCCTGTAGATTGCCAGCTTAGCTGGAAGAACTGGGGCTCAATTCCAATGCTGTTATAATGCCAACAATATAAGAGAGATAGAAATGCTGTCATTTTTGTTCTTTCTAAAAAAAAATTAGGCAACCTTTAACCCTTTACTGCTGACTCTGGGTCTGTGAGATCCAGCCGTTCGGGTTGTTGTTCTATCTGGTCGCAATTAGGAGAAAGAGTGATATAAACTTTTCAGTACCTTCATATCGTGTCGTTTACTGTCCGTTGACTGATAGAGCATAAAGATGTGCTATTCGCAATTGCTGCAACAGCCCTTCTCTTGTCTGCTGAGTCTGAGAGACCCAGAGTCAGTACTGAAGTAACTTTTCCTGTAGTCACTGCTATACGGAAAAATTGCCACCCCCAGGAAAATGCCGCAAATGCATCAACAAGGATAGAAAAACACAATATTACTGGGAAAAATGTAATAATTTTCTTTGTATGTCGCATGAAAAACTTATGTGTGAGGAATGCTTAAAAAATACTGGACAGGAAATATAATAAATAACAATAATGTTTTCTGGGGGAATTAATAAATCAATGAATAGTTGGAGATTAACAAGGGGTTTCTATTTCCATTACTGATGTCATTCCTGATCAATATCCATAGAGTTCCTAAAACAACGCAGAAATTCAAATGAGTCTCACAGATCCAGCGTCAGTGTCACTACTAGAGCCTTAATACAATAATCATGGCTGCGCTTCCTGATTTTCAATGCTGCAAATACCTGATTGTATCATTAGAGAGAGAGAGAGAGAGAGAGATACGTAAAAATGGTGCGATTCACTGCCCCCGACTCATTCACTTCTATAGGTCTTCTCTATGAGGAGCCCTTGAGAGCTCCCTCAATTTAGGAGGCTTCCCGACACTCTAGGATTGTAAGCAAGTATGCTTTAATACATTGGCTACAATGATCACATGAAGTCAGTGTCACAAGAACTTCTGCCCATGTTAAAAGCTAATTTAAACATTATTTAAGGCACTTTCGACACGGAGATGGAATGACACTATTTTATAGCTGATTTCTTTCTCACTATGACATATAGCCCCAGAGTTACTTACTTGGGTTGTTATGGAGAACTGTGATAGGCTGGTATACTCATTTATGACGTGTCTGCTTCAGCCAGTCAGTTGTGAAGTTTACAAGCTAGTTTTATTAAAAATGCTGCTGTTTAGCATAACAAAACAGTGGGTAAGGATTATAAAGTAAGCCAAATAGACTAACTGGTACAGTCATATAGACATACCTCCCAACTTTGAATTTTAGAGATGTGGGACAGTTGTGCGCGGCAAAGCCTCGGTAAAAGGGGACATGGCTTCGCGGCAATGCTACAGCCGCCTTCTATGCCTCCCATTATCATCACAGTGGGGCAGAGCTAGCCTTAGGCATAGGCATTATAGGCAAATGCCTAGGACATCTAGATTGCCTAGGGGCATCCCAGATTCCCTGCCTAGTAAGGCCAGCCCGCCTCTCACCTATTAGCGCTTGTTGCTTGAAGTCCGTGTCTGATGCGCGAATGGGGAGCGCTGGGGGAAGGAGGGAGAGAGGAGGAGTAGAGTAGACGAGGGGAGAGATAGTGCAGCAGCAGCAGGGTGCACCATGCAGGGATGTGGGAGCATGGAGTGGGCAGAGCGGGACGGGAGCTGAGGGGGCAGGACCCTTGCCGGGAGAGCGCGCGCCTTCGGCGCACGCATGCTTTTCCTCTTTATTTCTATGGGGGGGACGCATTTTTTCTTATGTGAATTGGGGTGGGGGGGGCGCGCATTTTTAAATCTCGCACTGGGAGCCAAATTGGCTAGAAACAGCCCTGGTGTAGTGTAATAGGAATAAGGAGCATTATGGTGTAGTGTAATGGGAATAAGGAGCATTATGGTGTAGTGTAATAGGAATAAGGAGCATTATGGTGTAGTGTAATGGGAATAAGGAGCATTATGGTGTAGTGTAATAGGAATAAGGAGCATTATGGTGTAGTGTAATGGGAATAAGGAGCATTATGGTGTAGTGTAATAGGAATAAGGAGCATTATGGTGTAATGTAATGGGAATAAGGAGCATTATGGTGTAGTGTAATAGGAATAAGGAGCATTATGGTGTAGTGTAATGGGAATAAGGAGCATTATGGTGTAGTGTAATAGGAATAAGGAGCATTATGGTGTAGTGTAATGGGAATAAGGAGCATTATGGTGTAGTATAATAGGAATAAGGAGCATTATGGTGTAGTGTAATGGGAATAAGGAGCATTATGGTGTAGTATAATAGGAATAAGGAGCATTATGGTGTAGTGTAATGGGAATAAGGAGCATTATGGTGTGGTGTAATGGGAATAGGGAGCATTATGGCGTGGTGCGTGTACTGTGAACAAGGAGCAATGCGGGGTGGTATAAAGTGAATAAGAAACAATATGGGGTGGTGTAATGTGTGACATACTGTGTGACATAATGGGGAGGGGTACTGAGTCAGAGGCAGAACTCACACTGTTGCTAGGGGGCACCAGCCAAAATCTTGCCATGGGCATCAAATTGGTTAGGGCCGGCTCTGAAGTGGGAGCATGGCCAGTGCTCTGTGAGCTGCTAGCCATGACCCCAGTCCCTCTGTCTCCGGTGAATAGATGATGTGCGCATGTGCACAGCGTCTATTCACTGCTCCCAACTGCCCTCCCACCGCCACGGGACACTGCAGCCCGCTGGTGGGACAGCCGGCCAGTCCCAAAAAATGGGACAGTTGGGAGGTATGATATAATCTTTCAAAATAAGGGGAAAAGAGAACACTATATAAATATTATATCAATTAGCTGTGTTCCCTCCAACAAGCCTGGGCCAGAGTGATCAAACACGCTCCGCTCCCTCTCAGCGCCACTGGTGTTTATGAACATTTACATAAGGTTTCCAATACAAAATATTCCATATTGTTGCATACTGCGGTGGTTTGCAATGTGTTTTACAACCAGGGATGGACTGGAGCTTTCAAACAGCCCTGGCATATTATTGTGAAAAGGGGAGTGGCCAAGGCTCACAGCGGCATGCCACAAGTCACGGGGGGGCCTGGCCTCGCAGCACACCTCCGTAACACTTTATGCTGGGTATCCAAGCAAAGTGCCAGGAGGCAGAGCTGCTCGGCAAGCCATGATTGCTCTGTGTACCAGCTCATCAGGACATTGGCTCTTCTAGCATTTGCCAGAAGTGCCACATTACCAGTCAGGATCCTGTTTACAACTATTTATGAATCCACTACTATGAATCCTACTTAGTGCCGGTTTCCTTCTCCTTGGTTGCAGCCTAACACTGGTAAGGAGTTCAATAAATATGCATATGTGAGGACAGTGGCCATAACAGGTGCATTAAGACATGACCATGATGGGACCCTGAAAGCCCATGAAAGGTAAAAGACATTGCCATCTCAATGTAAACTGCAAATACATTGCAGTCTCAATAGAGCAAAGGGGGATGTGGAACGCCACAAAAAAAGAGGTAGTGCAGGTGATTTCTCTGCGGTGTGCCTCTAGATAAATAGGAGGAAGCAGCAATAACTCCTTTTTCTAGCCAAAGAAAGGAAAAAATAGCAGGGCAGAGTTATCAGCTTCATAAATAGACTCCTTAATAAAGATCTATGACTAATGTTAGATTTTTCAAAACTGCGTGACAGGTACAGTTTACGTAGAAAATATACCCTTGACTTAATTTTCCAATAATGTTTGATGAACTATAAGGGATTATACTACTCAGCATAAATACAGTATATTCATTAATATGTATTAATATGCATTACAGTTGCATATGCTGGCTCTGCGGAGTTAATAAATGGAAGAGTGCCTCCACTTATCATATTAATATTGGAAACAGATGAATGCTTGCAAAGTGCTACTAAGCAATAACAACAAACCTGTGCTGTGCCTTGTGTGAAAGAAGACGTATACAAGGCAAACAGGCTATTGCTCTGAAAAAGAAGTGAATGTTCAGTTATTGGGTTTCTTACATAATAGGTACATAATTGCTGAGCCCAGTGCACATAATGGCACAACATGCATCATAACACCCTGCCGACATCAGCAAGCAGGTGGCACAAGCGGGCAAAGCATGATGACAAAAATGCAATTAAGTCATGCTGGGTAGAACACGATGACTCCAGTAGACTCACTCCCAGACTCTCGGGGGCATACGTGTCTAATCCCCCACAATATCTTGTAGAGTGTGTTTCTAATCACATATTTTCCAAATAATATCGCATTTTTATTTGTAGATTGTTTTTTGTAATTGTAAAGTTCTATTCTTTATGTTCTTTTTCCCATGATTACTTTATTTTGTACTGAAAATAGCACATCACATGGATGGCAAAGAGGGCTCTCCATTACAGCTTAGCAAGAATTACTCTGACACTATGGGGGTAATTCCGAGTTGATCGCAGCATCAGTTTTGTTAGCAGTTGGGCAAAACCATGTGCACTGCAGGGAGGGCAGATATAATATGTGCAGAGAGAGTTAGATTTGGGTGGAATGTGTTCAAACTGAAATCTTAATTGCAGTGTAAAAATAAAGCAGCCAGTATTTACCCTGCACAGAAACAAAATAACCCACCCAAATCTAACTCTCTCTGCAAATGTTATATCTGCCCCCCCTGCAGTGCACATGGTTTTGCCCAATTGCTAACAAACTTGCTGCTGCGATCAACTCAGAATTACCCCCTATATTATCAATTTCGCTGAAGACACGCGATTGTCGCCTCGTAGTGTGAATATGCAAAATGAGGTTAGTACTTTTGTTGCATTGTGCGGCGCAATGTTGCAGAATCAGAGTAAAAAAAGGAATTTAGATTTAATAAAATTATGGGGAACTAATGCATGCAAATCATAGCTCATTCATCCATTATGCAACCTAGTTTCCACCTAGGGCCCAGTGAGCACCTGGATAATGGATTACCCCAACCGATTTCTAGATTTTGTTTTAGAATAAAAAGAGTTGGAAAAAGGGGGTCCAAATCAGTATTCATCCGACTCTTACAGGTTTAGTAAAATATGAATTGAAACTTAAGTTCTACTCTATAACAATATTTGTTTATACAATCATCTCATAATACTAATTTAGACATACAGATGGGTCCACGTTTATCTTGACCTTTAATAGGATTAACTGAAACTGGCCAGTCGGATTTAATCCGCTGCTGTATTGTTCTCTGTATTGTATTGCAGTTGAGAACAATAGATGAAGGGTTTATGCTAATAATTTATGTTGTGCCTACTAGGCGCAGAAAACTACTAAAGATAACCGTGGACCCATCTGTATACTCAGTGTAATACTTCCTTTAGTGTTTTTGCAGAAATGATCAACTTTGTTTTACATTTGTTTATCACTATATTGCAGGTGAAGAAGCAGCGACGTATCTAGAGAGGAGGGGACCCATGTGCAATCTCCGTGTGTGGGCCCCCTCCTCTCCCATAGCAGCTGTTAGCGCTCTGGGCACTGAGACTTTGGCACAGTGCCAAAGCCTACAGCGCATGCGCATGTCTCAGAAAAAATGTCCTCTCGGACACTGATGGATGCCAGAAAGGTAAGTATAGAAGAAATGGGCGCAGTCTGTGCGGTGTGGGCCCCCTCTGGACCTAGGGGCCCGTGTGCACCGCACACACTGCACTCATTATACATACGCCACTGTGAAGAAGATAATGAAGATCTAATCACAGTAGTAATAAAACAGCACATGGCTGTTAAAATCTGCTATATTCCAAAGACTTGTTTCAGACATTTAGAAATGTTACGTACGTATTGTGTGCACATCCATAGCCTCTCCATCTTCAGTAAAAGCTGTTATTTATTACATTGTGGGCTTTCAGTAATAAAGAGATTTTAGTTAAGCAATTGCAATGCATTAGAATCAATGATTACCACAACCCATACTTTCGCAAATGGATTTATTTTGCCACTGTTTTTTAGTTGTCTCTACAAACTTGTAAAAAATGAGTACCATAATCGATCTTCAATTTTAAGACCTGGGACTGCTTTCATACAAGATACAGTGCTAGTAACTTTATAATGGCAATTGTGTAAGCATTAGATGGTAATATAAATAACAAGTCATACATTTATAGTCAGTACAGAGTGCAGCAGTGGGTAATGTAATGAAATTTCACTATAACTAGATTACTATTACAGCAATCAAAATCCTGATTGCCACAAATCACATACTGCACATCTGGGACTGATTGCTGTAATTTCCCAATCCCTCAATAGATCAGCGATCATTGATAGCCGCTGATTGTTGGATCTGATCTTCGGATTGGGGAATCAGAGAAATGCAGCACTGCTCTGTTATAAGGTATGCTGTAAGAGCTAAAGCTATGTGCGGCAACTTTAATTTTGTAAAAGTCTTCATTATATCTGCCACTGTCTTTCCTCCATGGTAATTTAAGATGCACAGTTGTAAAACGGAAAGGATGCCACAAAATGTCTGTTATGGGCACCCACTTTGCTACTAGTGATTGTTCAAGCTAACCTGGAACACTGAGTTTAATGGCGAGAGTAAGGGGTAAATTGACTAAAGTGCTGGTTTTTAGAAGTTGAGTTGTTTCCCATAGCATCCAATCAGATTCTAGCTATTATCTTCTAGAACAGGGGTTCTCAAACTCGGTCCTCAGGACCCCACACAGTGCATGTTTTGCAGGTAACCCAGCAGGTGCACAGGTGTATTAATTACTCACTGACACATTTTAAAAGGTCCACAGGTGAAGCTCATTATTTCAATTGTGATTCTGTGAGGAGACCTGCAAAACATGCACTGTGTGGGGTCCTGAGGACCGAGTTTGAGAACCTGTGTTCTAGAAGGTGCTAGATAAACGATAAGTGGAATCTGATTGGTTGCTATGGGCAACATCTCCACTTCTAAAACACCCACACTTTAGTAAATATACGCCTAAAGCTGGGCACACACTAGACAATGTGTGTACCCAGTGACATTAGCAGTGACAGGACCCGGCATCAGCAAGTGCATACACACTTGCTGATGCCGGCAGCGATGGCGGCGGCCATGCTCCATTCGGCAGCATGGTCCTCTCCTGCATGTAGGACCAACAGAGGATGTCACTGACAACGTGCATGAATGCACACAGGGGATCATTCCGAGTTGATCGCTCGCTAGCTACTTTTAGCAGCAGTGCAAACGCATAGTCGCCGCTCACGGGGGAGTGTATTTTCGCGGGACGACAACGTTTTTTGCAGTTTCAGAGTAGCTCTGGACTTACTCAGCCCTTGCGATCACTTCAGTCTTTTTGGTCCAGGAATTGACGTCAGACACCCGTCCTGCAAACGCTTTTTCCAAACAATCCCAGAAAACGGTCAGTTGACACCCACAAACGCCCTCTTACGATCAATCTCCTTGCGAACGGCTGTGCGAAAGGATTCTTCGTTAAATCCATCGCCCAGCAGTTATCTGCTTTGTACCCGTATGACGTGCCTGCGCATTGCGGTGCATATACATGCGCAGTAGTGACCTGATCTCTGCGCTACAAAAACGGCAGCGAGCGATCAACTCGGAATGACCCCCACTGTCAGCAACATAGTGGGTACACACTAGACAATGTGCCCGATATGTCGGTCCAATCCATCGGATCGGACGACTTATTGTCTAGTGTACAGTATAACCAGCATAAGAGTCTTTGCTGCAGCTGTTGACAGACTATAGTATAGTCAGAGGCAGGCGGAGGTCAGGACAGTCAGCTCAAGTTCAAAGTTAGAATACTAGCCAAAGGTCAGCAGCAAGCAACAAAGATTCATAAAACGTATACCTAAGCCTTGGTCAGCGTAGCAACCAAACAAACATGGTTATACTTATAACAAGCATGTCCAATACAAAATCTTAATGTCATAAAAAATAAATGTTTTTTAGGTGCAAGTAAAGGTGCTGAGTGGATTAAATGGAGGAAAAACTGACCCTGTGGGCTTGCACAAAATTGGGAGTACAAAGGAAACAAGGTGAACAGGAGCAGTCACATTTTTTTCATACAATTATGATAAACTGCTTTGAATTCCCTGCTATGCAATAATAGCCAAATGCAGAATATTTCCCAGAAATCTCCTGCAAAAGGCTAATTATCGCTGCAGACTGCTGTACCCATTTTTATCAATGGGGACAACGGTCTGACCCCTATGACCCTTATGTCACTGCCACTATTAGTACATAGGCCCGTATTACTGCGTTCAACATTGACTTTTTATTTGCTTATTACATAGTATCTTGGAAATTATTTAATAAGAAAAAAATAATAATAATAATAGTTCAGTTATTTGGAAATAGCACAATAAAGTGCAATGTGAAACTAATGGCTCAACCTGATAACTAAGCTGGCTTGTAAACTTATGCTATGCTCTCCCGGCCAAGTGAGTTGCAGCTATACCTCCCTGCTCTCCTGCCGTGTGCACAAGGCACTCTGTAATAAGCAACAGAATAGCTTGTGTTGCTATCGAATGCTTGCATTGTTATATGGCAACCATAAAAATAAGATTTTACTCACCGGTAAATCTATTTCTCGTAGTCCGTAGTGGATGCTGGGAACTCCGAAAGGACCATGGGGAATAGCGGGCTCCGAAGGAGGCTGGGCACTCTAGAAAGATTTATGACAACCTGGTGTGCACTGGCTCCTCCCACTATGACCCTCCTCCAAGCCTCAGTTAGGACACTGTGCCCGGACGAGCTGACATAATAAGGAAGGATTTTGAATCCCGGGTAAGACTCATACCAGCCACACCAATCACACCGTACAACTCGTGATACTATATCCAGTTTGACAGTATGAAAACAACTGAGCCTCTCAACAGATGGCTCAACAATAACCCTTTAGTTAGCAATAACTATTTACAAGTATTGCAGACAATCCGCACTTGGGATGGGCGCCCAGCATCCACTACGGACTACGAGAAATAGATTTACCGGTGAGTAAAATCTTATTTTCTCTGACGTCCTAGTGGATGCTGGGAACTCCGAAAGGACCATGGGGATTATACCAAAGCTCCCAAACGGGCGGGAGAGTGCGGATGACTCTGCAGCACCGAATGAGAGAACTCAAGGTCCTCCTCAGCCAGGGTATCAAATTTGTAGAATTTTGCAAACGTGTTTGCCCCTGACCAAGTAACAGCTCGGCAAAGTTGTAAAGCCGAGACCTCTCGGCAGCCGCCCAAGATGAGCCCACCTTCCCTGTGGAATGGGCTTTCACTGATTTAGGATGCGGCAGTCCAGCCGCAGAATGCGCCTGCTGAATCGTGTCACAGATCCAGCGAGCGATAGTCTGCTTAGAAGCAGGAGCACCCAGCCTGTTGGGTGCATACAGGATAAATAGCGAGTCAATTTTCTTGACTCTAGCCGTCCTGGAAACATAATTTTTCAAGGCCCTGACTACGTCCAGTAACTTGGAATCCTCCAAGTCCCTAGTAGCCGCAGGCACCACAATAGGTTGGTTCAAGTGAAAAACTGATACCACCTTAGGGAGAAACTGGGGACGAGTCCTCAATTCTGCCCTATCCATATGGAAAATCAGATAAGGACTTTTATATGACAAAGCCGCCAATTCTGATACACGCCTGGCCGAAACCAAGGCCAATAACATGACCACTTTCCGCGTGAGATATTTCAGATCCACGGTTTTTAGTGGTTCAAACCAATGTGATTTTAAGAAACTCAACACCACGTTGAGATCCCAAGGTGCCACTGGAGGCACAACCGGGGGCTGAATATGCAGCACTCCTTTTACAATGTCTGAACTTCAGGTACTGAAGCTAATTCTTTCTGGAAGAAAATCGACAGAGCCGAGATCTGTATCTTAATGGAGCCTAATTTTTGGCCCATAGACACTCCTGCTTGTAGGAAATGCAGAAATCGACCTAGTTGAAATTCCTCTGTTGGGGCCTTTTGTGGCCTCACACCAAGCAACATATTTCCGCCATATGCGGTGATAATGTTTTGCAGTTACATCTTTCCTGGCTTGAATCAGCGTAGGAATGACTTCCTCCGGAAAGCCCTTTTCCTTTAGGATCCGGCGTTCAACCGCCATGCCATCAAAACGTAGCCGCGGTAAGTCTTGGAACAGACAGGGCCCCTGCTGCAGCAGGTCCTGTCTGAGCGGCAGAGGCCATGGGTCCTCTGATATAATTTCTTGAAGTTCTGGGTACCAGGCTCTTCTTGGCCAATCCGGAACCACGAGTATCGTTCTTACTCCTCGCCTTCTTATTATTCTCAGTACCTTTGGTATGAGAGGCAGAGGGGGGAACACATAAACCGACTGGTACACCCACGGTGTTACCAGAGCGTCCACAGCTATCGCCTGAAGGTCCCTTGACCTGGCGCAATATCTTTTATAGCTTTTTGTTGAGGCGGGACGCCTTCATGTCCACCTGTGGCCTTTCCCAATGGTGTACAATCCTTTGGAAGACTTCTGGATGAAGTCCCCACTCTCTCGGGTGGAAGTCGTGTCTGCTGAGAAGATCTGCTTCCCAGTTGTCCACTCCGGGAATGCACACTGCTGACAGTGCTAACACATGATTTTCCACCCATCGGAGAATCCTTGTGGCTTCTGCCATCGCCATCCTGCTTCTTGTGCCGCCCTGTTGGTTTACATGGGCGACTGCCGTAATGTTGTCTGATTGGATCAGGACCGGCCGGTTTTGAAGCAGAGGCCTTGGCTGACTCAGGGCATTGTAAATGGCCCTCAGTTCCAGAATATTTATGTAGGGAAGTCACCTGACTTGACCAAAGTCCCTGGAAGCTTCTTCCCTGTGTGACTGCCCCCCAGCCTCAAGGCTGGCATCCATGGTCACTAGGACCTAGTCCTGTATGTCGAACCTGCGGCCCTCTTGAAGATGGGCACTCTGCAGCCACTACAGTAGAGATACCCTGGTCCTTGGAGACAGGGTTATCAGCCGATGCATCTGAAGATGTGATCCGTACCAATTGTCTAACAGGTCCCCCTGAAAAGTTCTTGCATGGAACCTGCCGAATGGGATTGCTTCGTAGGAAGCTATCATTTTTCCCAGGACTCGCGTGCAATGATGCACCGATAACTGTTTTGGCTTCAGGAGGTCTCTGACTAGAGATGACAGCTCCTTGGCTTTCTCCTCCGGGAGAAACACTTATTTCTGGTCTGTGTCCAGAACCATCCCCAGGAACAGTAGACGTGTCGTAGGAAACAGCTGTGTCTTTGGACTGTTTAGAATCCAACCGTGCTGTTGTAGCACTTTCCAAAATAGTGCTACCCCGACTAGCAACTACTCCTTGGACCTCGCCCTTATAAGGAGATTGTCCAAGTACGGGATCATTAAAAACTCCCCTTTTTCGAAGGAGTATCATCATTCCGGCCATTACCTTGGTAACACCCTCGGTGCCATGTACAGTCCAAACGGCAGAGTCTGGACTTGGTAATGGTAATCCTGTACCACAAATCTGAGGTACTCCTGGCGAGGATAGTAAATGGGGACATGCAGGTAAGCATCCTTGATGTCCCGGGATACCATGTAATCCCCCTCGTCCAGGCTTGCAATAACCGCCCTGAGCGATTCCATCTTGAACTTGAATTTTTTTTTTTTTTTTATGTATGTGTTCAAGGATTTTAAATATAAAAAAGGGTCACACCGAACCATGCGGTTTCGGTACCCCAAACCGTGTGGAATAGTAACCCCGTCCTTGTTAAAGTAGGGGCACCTTAAGTATTACCTGATGGGAATACAGCTTATTAATTGCCTCTAGCACAGCCTCCCTGCCTGAGGGAGTTGTCGGCAAGGCATATTTGAGGAAACGGCGGGGGGAACATCTCGAATTCCAGCTTGTACCCCTGAAATACTACTTGAATGAAACAGGGATCCACCTGTGAGCGAGCCCACTGATCGCTGACATTTTTGAGACGGCCCCCCCCCGTACCTGGCTACATCTGTGGAGCCCCCGCGTCATGCTGTGGACTCAGAGGAAGCGAGAGAAGAATTATGATTCTGGGAACAGGCTGACTGGTGCAGCTTTTTCCCTCTTCCCTTGTCTCTGTACAGAAAGGAAGCGCCTTTGACCCGCTTGCTTTTCTGAAGCCGAAAGGACTGTACCTGATAATACAGTGCTTTCTTAGTCTGTGAGGAAAACTGAGGTAAAAATATTTCTTCCCAGCTGTTGCTGCGGATACGAGGTCCCAGAGACCATCCCCAAAAAATTCCTCACCCTTATAAGGCAGAATCTCTATGCGCCTTTTAAAGTCAGCATCACCTGTCCAGTGACAGGTCTCTAATACCCTCCTGACAGAATGGACATTTCATTCATTTTGGATGCCAGCCGGCAAAATATCCCTCTGCGCATCCCTCATATATAAGACGACGTCTTTAATATGTTCTCATGTTAGCAAACTAGTATGTTTGACAGGGTCACCGACCACGCTGCAGCAGCACGCTCTGCAGGTTTCAGTCTAGTACCTGAGTGTGTAAATACAGACTTCAGGATAGCCTCCTGCTTTTTATCAACAGGTACCTTCAAAGTGGCTGTTCCTAAAACGGCAGTGCCACCTATTTTGACAACCGTGTGAGCGCCTTATCCACCCTAGGGGATATCTCCCAGCGTAACTTATCCTCTGGCGGGAAAAGGTACGCCATCAGTAACTTTTTAGAAATTACCAGTTTCTTATCAGGGGGAACCCACGCTTTTCACACACTTCATTCATTCAGCTGATGGGGGAACAAAACACTGCCTGCTTTTTCTCCCCAAACATAAAAACCCATTTTTAGAGGTTAATGTCAGAAATGTGTAACACATTTTTTTATTGCCGGGATCAAGTCACGGATGTTCCTAGTGGATTGTGTATATGTCTCAACCTTGTCGACACTGGAGTCAGACTCCGTGTCGACATCTGTGTCTGCCATCTGAATGAGCGGGCGTTTTTGAGCCCCTGATGGCCTTTGAGACGCCTGGGCAGGCGCGGCTGAGAAGCCGGCTGTCCCACAGCTGTTACGTCATCCACCCTTTTATGTAAGGAGTTGACACTGTCAGTTAATACCTTTTACCTAACCATCCACTCTGGTGTCGGCCCCACAGGGGGCGACATCACATTTATCGGCATCTGCTCCGTCACTATATAAGCCTCCTCCTCAAACATGTATACACAGCCGTGCCGACACACCGCACACACACAGGGAATGCTCTGACTGAGGACAGGACCCCACAAAGCCCTTTGGGGAGACAGAGAGAGAGTATGCCAGCACACACCAGAGCGCTATATAATGTGGGCATTAACACTATAACTGAGTGAATTTTCCCCCATAGCTGCTTGTATATACAATATTGCGCCTAAATTTAGTGCCCCCCCTCTCTTTTTAACCCTTTGAGCCTGAAAACTACAGGGGAGAGCCTGGGGAGCTTTCTTCCAGCTGCACTGTGAAGAGAAAATGGCGCCAGTGTGTCTGAGGGAGATAGCTCCGCCCCTTTTCCGCGGCCTATTCTCCCGCTTTTTTCTGGATTCTGGCAGGGGTATTTACCACATATATAGCCTCTGGGGCTATATATTGTGGTATTTTTGCCAGCCAAGGTGTTTTTATTGCTGCTCAGGGCGCCCCCCCCAAGCGCCCTGCACCCTCAGTGACCTGAGTGTGAAGTGTGTATGAGGAGCAATGGCGCACAGCTGCAGTGCTGTGCGCTACCTTGGTGAAGACTGATGTCTTCTGCCGCCGATTTTCCGGACCTCTGGCTCTGTAAGGGGGACGGCGGCGCGGCTCCGGGACCGAACACCAAGGACTGGGCCTGCGGTCGATCCCTCTGGAGCTAATGGTGTCCAGTAGCCTAAGAAGCCCAATCCGGCTGCAAGCAGGCGAGTTCGCTTCTTCTCCCCTTAGTCCCTCGCTGCAGTGAGCCTGTTGCCAGCAGGTCTCACTGAAAATAAAAAACCTAATTCTATACTTTCTTTCTAGAGGCTCAGGAGAGCCCCTAGTGTGCATCCAACCTCGGCCGGGCACAAGATCTAACTGAGGCTTGGAGGAGGGTCATAGTGGGAGGAGCCAGTGCACACCAGGTAGTCATAAATCTTTCTAGAGTGCCCAGCCTCCTTCGGAGCCCGCTATTCCCCATGGTCCTTTCGGAGTTCCCAGCATCCACTAGGACGTTAGAGAAAAGTGGGATATAACTGAGCATTTTGTTTTTCAGCATGACAAAGAATATAAAACACATTTGGCTTTAAGATTCATACCATCTCTAGTCCTGTAGCAAGTATCAAAGGCAGGAGAATAGCTGGCATACCAATGCCTATGTCACTGAGGCTTTGAAATACTTCCATATGATGTTACGGATATGCTGACAAACCACCTGTTGAGCTAGAGTAAAACTCTATGACGATGTGTCCTTGTCTGTACATCTTTATACTTTAAGCTGTTACACTCATTGCTTGTCATACACAGTAGAAAAACACTTGCACTAGCGAAACACATTACAATAAACACAGAATTTCTACAGATGTATGGTTATGGTATATTTTGTTGACATTCATAATGCTTGGCATATCGACATTTATCACACCAACACTGATTAAATGTTGACATTAGGGAGGCCAATCCCGGGCCATTTTTTCAATCCTGGTTATCTGGATTGAAAAAACCTCAATCCCGTGAGTCTCGGGATTGAACTGTCCTCCTTCAATTTATGTATGTGGGGGAAGGGGTCTGGGGGGTTTCAAGTTTAAAATATTTAAAAAAAGAAATAAATAACCTACTCACTAATAGAGATGAGCGGGTTCGGTTTCTCTGAATCCGAACCCGCACGAACTTCATGTTTTTTTTCACGGGTCCGAGCGACTCGGATCTTCCCGCCTTGCTCGGTTAACCCGAGCGCGCCCGAACGTCATCATGACGCTGTCGGATTCTCGCGAGACTCGGATTCTATATAAGGAGCCGCGCGTCGCCGCCATTTTCACACGTGCATTGAGATTGATAGGGAGAGGACGTGGCTGGCGTCCTCTCCATTTAGATTAGGAGAGAGAGAGAGAGATTGACCTGAGGCTGATACTGTAGAAGAGAGTGCAGAGTTTAGTGACTGACCACAGTGACCACCAGCAGTGCAGTTGTTTTATTTAATATATCCGTTCTCTGCCTGAAAAAAACGGTACACACAGTGACTCAGTCACATACCATATCTGTGTGCACTGCTCAGCCCAGTGTGCTGCATGCCTGCATCATCTATGTATATATTATATATCTGACTGTGCTCAGCTCACACAGCTTATAATTGTGGGGGAGACTGGGGAGCACTGCAGTGCCAGTTATAGGTTATAGCAGGAGCCAGGAGTACAAGACAGTCACATACCATATCTGTGTGCACTGCTCAGCCCAGTGTGCTGCATCATCTATGTATATATTATATATCTGACTGTGCTCAGCTCACACAGCTTATAATTGTGGGGGAGACTGGGGAGCACTGCAGTGCCAGTTATAGGTTATAGCAGGAGCCAGGAGTACATATTATATTAAAATTAAACAGTGCACACTTTTGCTGCAGGAGTGCCACTGCCAGTGTGACTGACCAGTGACCTGACCACACTGACCACCAGTATAGTTAGTAGTATACTATATTGTGATTGCCTGAAAAAGTTAAACACTCGTCGTGTGACTTCACTTGTGTGGTGTTTTTTTTTTTATTCTATAAAAAACTCATTCTGCTGACAGACAGTGTCCAGCAGGTCCGTCATTATATAATATATATACCTGTCCGGCTGCAGTAGTGATATATATATATATTTTTTATATCATTATTTATCATCCAGTCGCAGCAGATACAGTACGGTAGTTCACGGCTGTAGCTACCTCTGTGTCGGCACTCGGCAGTCCATCCATAATTGTATACCACCTACCCGTGGTTTTTTTTTCTTTCTTCTTTATACATACATACTACTACATCTCTTTATCAACCAGTCTATATTAGCAGCAGACACAGTACAGTACGGTAGTTCACGGCTGTGGCTACCTCTGTGTCGGCACTCGGCAGTCCGTCCATAATTGTATACCACCTAACCGTGGTTTTTTTTTCTTTCTTCTTTATACATACATACTACGACATCTCTTTATCAACCAGTCTATATTAGCAGCAGACACAGTACAGTACGGTAGTTCACGGCTGTGGCTACCTCTGTGTCGGCACTCGGCAGTCCGTCCATAATTGTATACCACCTAACCGTGGTTTTTTTTTCTTTCTTCTTCATACATACATACTACGACATCTCTTTATCAACCAGTCTATATTAGCAGCAGACACAGTACAGTACGGTAGTTCACGGCTGTGGCTACCTCTGTGTCGGCACTCGGCAGTCCGTCCATAATTGTATACCACCTAACCGTGGTTTTTTTTTCTTTCTTCTTCATACATACATACTACGACATCTCTTTATCAACCAGTCTATATTAGCAGCAGACACAGTACAGTACGGTAGTTCACGGCTGTGGCTACCTCTGTGTCGGCACTCGGCAGTCCGTCCATAATTGTATACCACCTAACCGTGGTTTTTTTTTCTTTCTTTATACATACATACTACGACATCTCTTTATCAACCAGTCTATATTAGCAGCAGACACAGTACAGTACGGTAGTTCACGGCTGTGGCTACCTCTGTGTCGGCACTCGGCAGTCCGTCCATAATTGTATACCACCTAACCGTGGTTTTTTTTTCTTTCTTCTTCATACATACATACTACGACATCTCTTTATCAACCAGTCTATATTAGCAGCAGACACAGTACAGTACGGTAGTTCACGACTGTGGCTACCTCTGTGTCGGCACTCGGCAGTCCGTCCATAATTGTATACCACCTACCCGTGGTTTTTTTTTCTTTCTTCTTTATACATACATACTACTAGATCTCTTTATCAACCAGTCTATATTAGCAGCAGACACAGTACAGTACGGTAGTTCACGGCTGTGGCTACCTCTGTGTCGGCACTCGGCAGTCCGTCCATAATTGGATACCACCTACCCGTGTTTTTTTTTTCTTTCTTCTTCATACATACATACTACGACATCTCTTTATCAACCAGTCTATATTAGCAGCAGACACAGTACAGTACGGTAGTTCACGGTTGTGGCTACCTCTGTGTCGGCACTCGGCAGTCCGTCCATAATTGTATACCACCTAACCGTGGTTTTTTTTTCATTCTTCTTCATACATACATACTACGACATCTCTTTATCAACCAGTCTATATTAGCAGCAGACACAGTACGGTAGTTCACGGCTGTAGCTACCTCTGTGTCGGCACTCGGCAGTCCGTCCATAATTGTATACTAGTATCCATCTATCTCCATTGTTTACCTGAGGTGCCTTTTAGTTGTGCCTATTAAAATATGGAGAACAAAAATGTTGAGGTTCCAAAATTAGGGAAAGATCAAGATCCACTTCCACCTCGTGCTGAAGCTGCTGCCACTAGTCATGGCCGAGACGATGAAATGCCAGCAACGTCGTCTGCCAAGGCCGATGCCCAATGTCATAGTACAGAGCATGTCAAATCCAAAACACCAAATATCAGTAAAAAAAGGACTCCAAAACCTAAAATAAAATTGTCGGAGGAGAAGCGTAAACTTGCCAATATGCCATTTACCACACGGAGTGGCAAGGAACGGCTGAGGCCCTGGCCTATGTTCATGGCTAGTGGTTCAGCTTCACATGAGGATGGAGGCACTCAGCCTCTCGCTAGAAAAATGAAAAGACTCAAGCTGGCAAAAGCAGTAGCACCGCAAAGAACTGTGCGTTCTTCGAAATCCCAAATCCACAAGGAGAGTCCAATTGTGTCGGTTGCGATGCCTGACCTTCCCAACACTGGACGTGAAGAGCATGCGCCTTCCACCATTTGCACGCCCCCTGCAAGTGCTGGAAGGAGCACCCGCAGTCCAGTTCCTGATAGTCAGATTGAAGATGTCAGTGTTGAAGTACACCAGGATGAGGAGGATATGGGTGTTGCTGGCGCTGGGGAGGAAATTGACCAGGAGGATTCTGATGGTGAGGTGGTTTGTTTAAGTCAGGCACCCGGGGAGACACCTGTTGTCCGTGGGAGGAATATGGCCGTTGACATGCCTGGTGAAAATACCAAAAAAATCAGCTCTTCGGTGTGGAACTATTTCAACAGAAATGCGGACAACAGGTGTCAAGCCGTGTGTTCCCTTTGTCAAGCTGTAATAAGTAGGGGTAAGGACGTTAACCACCTCGGAACATCCTCCCTTATACGTCACCTGCAGCGCATTCATAATAAGTCAGTGACAAGTTCAAAAACTTTGGGTGACAGCGGAAGCAGTCCACTGACCAGTAAATCCCTTCCTCTTGTAACCAAGCTCACGCAAACCACCCCACCAACTCCCTCAGTGTCAATTTCCTCCTTCCCCAGGAATGCCAATAGTCCTGCAGGCAATGTCACTGGCAATTCTGACGAGTCCTCTCCTGCCTGGGATTCCTCCGATGCATCCTTGCGTGTAACGCCTACTGCTGCTGGCGCTGCTGTTGTTGCTGCTGGGAGTCGATGGTCATCCCAGAGGGGAAGTCGTAAGCCCACTTGTACTACTTCCAGTAAGCAATTGACTGTTCAACAGTCCTTTGCGAAGAAGATGAAATATCACAGCAGTCATCCTGCTGCAAAGCGGATAACTGAGGCCTTGACAACTATGTTGGTGTTAGACGTGCGTCCGGTATCCGCCGTTAGTTCACAGGGAACTAGACAATTTATTGAGGCAGTGTGCCCCCGTTACCAAATACCATCTAGGTTCCACTTCTCTAGGCAGGCGATACCGAGAATGTACACGGACGTCAGAAAAAGACTCACCAGTGTCCTAAAAAATGCAGTTGTACCCAATGTCCACTTAACCACGGACATGTGGACAAGTGGAGCAGGGCAGGGTCAGGACTATATGACTGTGACAGCCCACTGGGTAGATGTATGGACTCCCGCCGCAAGAACAGCAGCGGCGGCACCAGTAGCAGCATCTCGCAAACGCCAACTCTTTCCTAGGCAGGCTACGCTTTGTATCACCGGTTTCCAGAATACGCACACAGCTGAAAACCTCTTACGGCAACTGAGGAAGATCATCGCGGAATGGCTTACCCCAATTGGACTCTCCTGTGGATTTGTGGCATCGGACAACGCCAGCAATATTGTGTGTGCATTAAATATGGGCAAATTCCAGCACGTCCCATGTTTTGCACATACCTTGAATTTGGTGGTGCAGAATTATTTAAAAAACGACAGGGGCGTGCAAGAGATGCTGTCGGTGGCCAGAAAAATTGCGGGACACTTTCGGCGTACAGGCACCACGTACAGAAGACTGGAGCACCACCAAAAACTACTGAACCTGCCCTGCCATCATCTGAAGCAAGAAGTGGTAACGAGGTGGAATTCAACCCTCTATATGCTTCAGAGGTTGGAGGAGCAGCAAAAGGCTATTCAAGCCTATACAATTGAGCACGATATAGGAGGTGGAATGCACCTGTCTCAAGCGCAGTGGAGAATGATTTCAACGTTGTGCAAGGTTCTGATGCCCTTTGAACTTGCCACACGTGAAGTCAGTTCAGACACTGCCAGCCTGAGTCAGGTCATTCCCCTCATCAGGATTTTGCAGAAGAAGCTGGAGACATTGAAGGAGGAGCTAACACGGAGCGATTCCGCTAGGCATGTGGGACTTGTGGATGGAGCCCTTAATTCGCTTAACAAGGATTCACGGGTGGTCAATCTGTTGAAATCAGAGCACTACATTTTGGCCACCGTGCTCGATCCTAGATTTAAAGCCTACCTTGGATCTCTCTTTCCGGCAGACACAAGTCTGCTGGGGTTGAAAGACCTGCTGGTGAGAAAATTGTCAAGTCAAGCGGAACGCGACCTGTCAACATCTCCTCCTTCACATTCTCCCGCAACTGGGGGTGCGAGGAAAAGGCTCAGAATTCCGAGCCCACCCGCTGGCGGTGATGCAGGGCAGTCTGGAGCGACTGCTGATGCTGACATCTGGTCCGGACTGAAGGACCTGACAACGATTACGGACATGTCGTCTACTGTCACTGCATATGATTCTCTCACCATTGAAAGAATGGTGGAGGATTATATGAGTGACCGCATCCAAGTAGGCACGTCACACAGTCCATACTTATACTGGCAGGAAAAAGAGGCAATTTGGAGGCCATTGCACAAACTGGCTTTATTCTACCTAAGTTGCCCTCCCACAAGTGTGTACTCCGAAAGAGTGTTTAGTGCCGCCGCTCACCTTGTCAGCAATCGGCGTACGAGGTTACATCCAGAAAATGTGGAGAAGATGATGTTCATTAAAATGAACTATAATCAATTCCTCCGCGGAGACATTGACCAGCAGCAATTGCCTCAACAAAGTACACAGGGAGCTGAGATGGTGGATTCCAGTGGGGACGAATTGATAATCTGTGAGGAGGGGGATGTACACGGTGATATATCGGAGGGTGATGATGAGGTGGACATCTTGCCTCTGTAGAGCCAGTTTGTGCAAGGAGAGATTAATTGCTTCTTTTTTGGGGGGGGTCCAAACCAACCCGTCATATCAGTCACAGTCGTGTGGCAGACCCTGTCACTGAAATGATGGGTTGGTTAAAGTGTGCATGTCCTGTTTTGTTTATACAACATAAGGGTGGGTGGGAGGGCCCAAGGACAATTCCATCTTGCACCTCTTTTTTCTTTTCTTTTTCTTTGCGTCATGTGCTGTTTGGGGAGGGTTTTTTGGAAGGGACATCCTGCGTGACACTGCAGTGCCACTCCTAAATGGGCCCGGTGTTTGTGTCGGCCACTAGGGTCGCTAATCTTACTCACACAGTCAGCTACCTCATTGCGCCTCTTTTTTTCTTTGCGTCATGTGCTGATTGGGGAGGGTTTTTTGGAAGGGACATCCTGCGTGACACTGCAGTGCCACTCCTAAATGGGCCCGGTGTTTGTGTCGGCCACTAGGGTCGCTAATATTACTCACACAGTCAGCTACCTCATTGCGCCTCTTTTTTTCTTTGCGTCATGTGCTGATTGGGGAGGGTTTTTTGGAAGGGACATCCTGCGTGACACTGCAGTGCCACTCCTAAATGGGCCCGGTGTTTGTGTCGGCCACTAGGGTCGCTAATCTTACTCACACAGTCAGCTACCTCATTGCGCCTCTTTTTTTCTTTGCGTCATGTGCTGATTGGGGAGGGTTTTTTGGAAGGGACATCCTGCGTGACACTGCAGTGCCACTCCTAAATGGGCCCGGTGTTTGTGTCGGCCACTAGGGTCGCTAATCTTACTCACACAGTCAGCTACCTCATTGCGCCTCTTTTTTTCTTTGCGTCATGTGCTGATTGGGGAGGGTTTTTTGGAAGGGACATCCTGCGTGACACTGCAGTGCCACTCCTAAATGGGCCCGGTGTTTGTGTCGGCCACTAGGGTCGCTAATCTTACTCACACAGTCAGCTACCTCATTGCGCCTCTTTTTTTCTTTGCGTCATGTGCTGATTGGGGAGGGTTTTTTGGAAGGGACATCCTGCGTGACACTGCAGTGCCACTCCTAAATGGGCCCGGTGTTTGTGTCGGCCACTAGGGTCGCTAATCTTACTCACACAGTCAGCTACCTCATTGCGCCTCTTTTTTTCTTTGCGTCATGTGCTGATTGGGGAGGGTTTTTTGGAAGGGACATCCTGCGTGACACTGCAGTGCCACTCCTAAATGGGCCCGGTGTTTGTGTCGGCCACTAGGGTCGCTAATCTTACTCACACAGTCAGCTACCTCATTGCGCCTCTTTTTTTCTTTGCGTCATGTGCTGATTGGGGAGGGTTTTTTGGAAGGGACATCCTGCGTGACACTGCAGTGCCACTCCTAAATGGGCCCGGTGTTTGTGTCGGCCACTAGGGTCGCTAATCTTACTCACACAGTCAGCTACCTCATTGCGCCTCTTTTTTTCTTTGCGTCATGTGCTGATTGGGGAGGGTTTTTTGGAAGGGACATCCTGCGTGACACTGCAGTGCCACTCCTAAATGGGCCCGGTGTTTGTGTCGGCCACTAGGGTCGCTAATCTTACTCACACAGTCAGCTACCTCATTGCGCCTCTTTTTTTCTTTGCGTCATGTGCTGATTGGGGAGGGTTTTTTGGAAGGGACATCCTGCGTGACACTGCAGTGCCACTCCTAAATGGGCCCGGTGTTTGTGTCGGCCACTAGGGTCGCTAATCTTACTCACACAGTCAGCTACCTCATTGCGCCTCTTTTTTTCTTTGCGTCATGTGCTGATTGGGGAGGGTTTTTTGGAAGGGACATCCTGCGTGACACTGCAGTGCCACTCCTAAATGGGCCCGGTGTTTGTGTCGGCCACTAGGGTCGCTAATCTTACTCACACAGTCAGCTACCTCATTGCGCCTCTTTTTTTCTTTGCGTCATGTGCTGATTGGGGAGGGTTTTTTGGAAGGGACATCCTGCGTGACACTGCAGTGCCACTCCTAGATGGGCCAGGTGTTTGTGTCGGCCACTAGTGTCGCTTAGCTTAGTCATCCAGCGACCTTGGTGCAAATTTTAGGACTAAAAATAATATTGTGAGGTGTGAGGTATTCAGAATAGACTGAAAATGAGTGGAAATTATGGTTTTTGAGGTTAATAATAATATGGGATCAAAATGACCCCCACATTCTATGATTTAAGCTGTTTTTTAGTGTTTTTTTAAAAAAACACCCGAATCCAAAACACACCCGAATCCGACAAAAAAAATTCGGTGAGGTTTTGCCAAAACGCGGTCGAACCCAAAACACGGCCGCGGAACCGAACCCAAAACCAAAACACAAAACCCGAAAAATTTCAGGCGCTCATCTCTACTCACTAATGAATAGAGGGGTCCCCAAGGTCCAGAGGTAGCGTCAGGCAGTGAGAGTCTCTTATTGCCCGGCTTCAGAAGGCATCCTCTGAGCTGGGTGCTCAGCGCTGCCCGAGAAGAGAGGCTGCCGGTGAAAGAGAGTAAATTCCAGTGTTTTTGGGCCCGAATCCAGGGATCCCACCAATCCTGATCCCGGGGATTGGCCTCCCTAGTTGACATAATTAGAATGTGAACGAAACATTCCTGGTGGTCCTGTAGAGGCTCCAGCTGTGTCTGGGTCCAGCTGACAGTTAACAGTGACTTCTGGCTGATCATGCGGTGCTTTCAGCAGTGAGTATTGCCAACCCATGACCTTAATCCTGCCGCTATTGCCTAACTTCACCTCACTCAGCATAACCATAACCGTCCCTTAGTACCTAACCTACCCCTACTGTACCCTAAAGGTGGCCACATATGGTACGATGTGTTCTGATGATGCATCCGGGGTCGAAATATTGGGCGGTCCTTACACATAGGGTGATCCGGTGCCCGCCCGCTATGCTGACCCCCCTTTCCTCCCCGCATAATGCCGCATGGGATCATCAGCTGCATCACTGATCATTTGAACATGCAGAAAGATGAGGCAAAGCAATGGAAACCCCACAGGAGTGCGCAATGAACGATATCATGCAGACACGGAACAATATAGCTGTTTTATTGTTCCAGTCGTCAGCTATATTGTACCGTGTGTGGGCATCTTAACCCTCCAGTGCCGCACACTAGCTCTAAGGGGTACATTTACTAAGCAGTGATAAGAGCGGAGAAGTGAGCCAGTGGAGAAGTGGCCCCATCAACCAATCAGCAGCTCTGTATCATTTTATAGTATGCAAATTATAGATGTTACTTCAGTGCTGATTGGTTGCCATGAACCTCTGGTCCCGCATCTTAACCCTCCAGTGCCGCAGACTAGCTCTAAACCTCTGGTCCTGTGTCCTCAAGCTCAGCACTCAAATCTCGCAGATGCTGGCAGGAGGCATCTTTTTCCTACAGACTCCTCCACCAGCATTCGCAGTTTAGTTGTACGGAGGGAAGCGGCTGTGAAATACCGTGCAAAACGGAATCAGGCCCATGGATCATAGCTGATCACAGCTGGACAGGCAGTCCCAGAGAGATGCTGCAATTAGCAGAGAGAGCAATGGGGAGCCACTGCCCTGCTCTAATGTCAGACCTATCTGACCTGGGCCGCTTGTAAATTTGTGCAGAGGATTGTGATCCTATGCATACGCACATATCAGACCGACTCCACTGCCATGCCACCCTGAAGATAAAGGTAAGAGCCACCGCTGGTCCTAATAGTCAACTAAATCAATAAAGTAAGATGTGAGTCTACAGCAGGATATTTAGGAACAACATTTTTTTATTACATGTAGTGGTGGCACTTCACAGCATCCGACAAACTGAGACGAATGTGATGATCACTAGACATTCTCTGTATAGCAGAATTATCTGGCCAAAATCGAGAGAAGTTAGGAGATAATTTAGAGCTGATAATACATATTCAATTGGGTCGATAGAATCAAGTGGGAGGAGGGCGAACTGCCATTGCAATGGCACAAAAACACCAGTAATGGCACTTCATCTTGCCCCCATCCTACTTAGGGCTCACAGACATTAGTATATAGCCCTATGGAGGTGGGAACAAAAATTTGTGAGATAGGAGCTACCATAAGGCATCTGGTCACACTTATACCCCTTTTCCACTTACGAGCACGGGTCGCAGCCGGGAGCCTGACACGGGAGCTGCCCCCTGCTGCGACCCGTGCTCGGCCCCTTTCGCATCAGCAGTCACAACCCGGCATATGCCGGGTTGGTGACGCTTCTAGTGACGCGGCAGGGGCGGCGCAGGGAGATCACATGATCTCCCAGCGCCGCCCTTCCATACAGTGTAAATGGGAGCCGTGTCGCATCGACACGGCTCCCGTTTACACTACAACCCTACCCGGTTCAGTCCCGTGTCCTACCCAGGTAAATAGCCGGGTAGGATTCACGGGTCACTTGATCCGGGTTTACCCTTTTCCACTTGCAAAAAACACGGGTAAATGCGCGCCCCCGTGCATTTACCCGTGTTTTTTGAGCTAGTGGAAAAGGGGTATAACTCGAAGGGTGAGCTGCCTTGCACCTACAGTAATTAAATTGATTGCAATATGTTAAAAATGCTAGAGCTGGTGAAAGGACGTCAGTATACAGATAAGTACCAGCAAAAAGGTCCAGGTTCAAATTCATTTTTACAATACTCAATGATGAATGCAAAAGCTCACATGTTGTCCATCCAGAAGCCTAAAACACCATAAAGGACAATTAAAATGTGCAAAACAAATAGTATGGTGTTGCCCATAGCAACTAAGATCCATATTTGTATTTTTACTGTCTAAGAAAACAAAATCAAACATCAGTCCACACTTTTTCCTTTGTAGTTGTAATTAATGTCCCTTGTTACCTCAAGCTTAAATGCATGATGTTATTTGAATAATGGAAATATAACATAAAGAATAAAAGAATACATAGAATAAATTGCAGAATAGCTGGACCTTTTAGCATGCTGTGGCATGTCTAATATTACTACCCTCTTCCACAATCCAATGTTACAATGTTATGTACAGAAAAATCTAAGTGATCGGTAAGTGAAATTTCCATCTATCTAACCACCACTATGCCTATAATTTAAATGCTTTTTTCAGTAGTTGCAGATCATTTTACAGTATAAGATGTTAATATGTAGGCAGTTACAACTGAAACAGCATACTGAAATATGGTGTAAGGAGAATAAGTCAGAGCTTTCAGAAAAAAAGAAACTGTCTTGTTTCAAACATATTTCTAAAGATTTATGGCTGCTCATCTGACACTAAAATTTCAATGGTATTCACGTGTAATTGCCACTTCTATGTTGTTATCAGGCATAAACGGAGAAACTGTTCAATAGACTGGTGAATTTGGCCACATCTGCTTGCATAGCTCAGTGCACACAAATTTCCCCTATTTACAGCTCACTTTAAAGGACAAGGTCAGATAATTTTACTGCAGAACAGCTCCTGCTCAAACAACAGCATCACCAAGTGTCTAATCAAATAGAAAATTATTGTCTAGTACTGTATGTTTACACAGGCTGGGCACAGTTTTCAAGACACAGGCTTTCTTGTTAATAACTGCTTCATTTCTTGATGTCTTTGCTCATATTTACTTCAGTGATATTTTTCACAAGAAGCCAAATGACTTTCAAGTGAATCATTTTATATCCTGGCTGCAAATACTGGCTATGGGCATTAGAGCTGGGCACTGCTGCTATAATCCAAACATCAGCTAAACGGGTCCTAATACAATATCCTAATAACCTAATACAGGCCAAGATGGAAGAAGTTAAGTGTGGGGTTGAGGAAGGGCTCTTAATACGGGTGGTCTTCAGTATGCCGACTGACGGGATCCCGGCGCACAGTATACCGGCGCCGGCATCCCGACAGCCAGCATACCGACACTTATTCACCCTCGTGGGGGTCCACGACCCCCCTGGAGGGAGAATAAAATAGCGTGGCCACCGTGCCCGTAGCATGGCGAGCGCAGCGAGCCCGCAAGGGGCTCATTTGCGCTCGCCACACTGTCGGCAAGCCGGCGGTCGGGCTCCCGGCGCCGGTATGCTGGTCGCCGAAGCCCGACCGCCGGCATATCGTAGTGAACCCCTTAATACAATGTATGAGGATCCGTGGGCTACTCACAGAGCGCTGGCATGCCCCATAGTGAAGAAAACGGGGACATGGCTGGTGATTGCAACACTTCCCATGAGGCCAAACCCCCTAGTCCTAATTCCGGGCAGCTGTCCCTTCTAATGCCCAGAAAATATTCACAGGGCCTCTTGGAGCAATACACAAGGTATATTATCAACAGATCATGAATTGAAAAAAATATTGCAAGCTATATAACCTAGGGGGTAATTCAGACTGCATCGCTGCCGCAGTCTGAATTTGTTTGCAGAGTGCGCTCGCGCAGCGGGAGCCCAGTTAGATGCTAAAAGTATCTCTAGGCTGCGATCGCCTCTGCCTGAGGAGGGGACGTGCCAACGGCGTTAGAACGTTGTTGGAGGGGCGCGGTCTGGACAACGGAGGCATGTCCGGACCATTGGGGGGGCGAGCCGTGGCGGCTGCATGACATCACACACAGCAGCTGCGACTCGAGCCGCGGTGGGTAGCTCCTTGCCAGAGCACAGGAGCTGCACAGGCAGGGAGCTACTCGCCGGGTGCAAAAGCATTGCCACCGTACAATGCTTTTGCACAGTGAGGGGGGAGGGGGACAGAGCCAGACATGCGGGGCGGACTAGCCCTGTGCTTGGCGTCCCCCCGTATGTCTGAGAAAATTATCGGAGATGTGCTAAATTTAGCACATTTACGATTTGATCTGATTAGGCCCCAAGAACTGTCATTATATAGGTCTCTTGTAATGATTTTGGACCATTTGAGAGCTATGTCTCAGTGACAGGTACCCCTTCCGTGCTGCACTTTGGAGGCAAGTCAGCCAAAGTATTACTAATACACTGCCTGCTTAGCTAGAGAATCATCTTCTTCTGAACAGGGCAACATGAAATATTGGCATTACTTTCTCTTTGACATACTGTTTAGCAAGGAGGAGGGGGGGCAGACGTGCACCTTAATGTTAGGCATGCACCTTCCCCAGCACTGGGTGTAGTATGGTATGCCGGCGGCCGGGCTCCCGGCGGCCAGCATACCGGCCCCGGAATCCCGACCGCCGGAATACCGACAGCTGGGCAAGCGCAAATGAGCCCCTTGCAGGCTCGCTGCGAGCACGGTGGTGCGCTATGTGCACCACGCTATCTATTCTCCCTCCAGGGGGGGTCGTGGACCCCCAAGAGGGAGAAAAGATGGCGGTATGCCGGGTGTCTGGATTCCGGCGCCGGTAAACTGTACGCCAGGATCCCAACAGCCGGCAACCTACCACCCCCCAGCACTAGCCTACACACATCCATGGCTGTTTCATGTTGTTTCACATTGTCTTTGTATATTATCTGTAATATGGTTATCTAGGTATCTGTTTTTTTTTTATATCTCGAATTTTGTATCGGGTGTATGAAAGGAAGGAAGGAAGGAAAGAAAGAAAGAAAGAAAGAAAGAAAGAAAGAAAGAAAGAAAGAAAGAAAGAAAGAAAGAAAGAAAGAAAGAAAGAAAGAAAGAAAGAAAGAAAGAAAGAGAAAAATGTATATTTTCATTAGGTTATCTATACAGCTATGGCCTCTTTTGGTAGCATTTTAAAATCACTTATATTTTACATGTCAGGATTAGAATAATACAAATATTAAAAAGAGATAAGATGATAAAATGATGTAAAACATAAAATAACTCTCCACACTGAACATAAAATCTAATTAGTTGCTAGTTTTCTGTCTACAAACAAAAAGAGAAAAAAGACAAAAATTTTCTTTCAGCATGATTGATTCCCTAAAAAAACTAATTAAACTGATTCAATTCTTTTCAAAATTATTAAGTTTTTTTTTTGTGTGTGTGTGTCTGGTTATATAGGCAAGCAAATCTATTGATGTAGTTCTCAGAAATATCAATTAGTAAGGACAAAAGAACAAAAGGGTAGGAAAACACACAAAACAGAGGATATAGCAAAACAAAACTGCATCCGTACTTCAAACTTTCATGCAGGCAATTTGTTTTTAGATTGTTAGGGAGCACTTTAAAATACACTGACAACTGCAAAAAAGAAAAGCTTCCATTTAGTGTTTTGTTAAAGTGAATTACAGATAAAAATATGGCATTCACAGCTCTTGTATCTACAGGGGGTCAGTTTTGTGCATAACATTTCAAACTCTGATACAATGAGTGAAAACAGGTCTGAAAATGGACACCATTATTTCCAATGACATGAGGCACAGGGCTAGACCGCCCCGCATATCAGCCCCCCCCCCCCCCCCCGCACAAATACAAAAGCATCGCACAGCGGCAATGATTTTGTATTTGTGGAGTAACTCCCGGCCAGCGCAGCTCCTGCGGCTGGCCGGGAGTTGATCGACACTGCCACTGGCCGTAGCGGTTGCGTGAGACGTCACGCAGCCGCGTGGCCCGCCCCCCCCCCCCCAACGGTCCAGCCAGGCCTGCGTTTGCCGGACCGCGCCCCTTAAACTGTGGCTTAACGCCGCCGTCAAGCCCCCTCCCGCCCTGCGACCGCCTCTGCCTGTCAATCAGGCAGAGGCGATTGCTACTGAACAACAGCCATGTTCAATTCCGACCCGATCGCTGCGCTGCGATAAACTGCAATGAGCGATCGGGTCGGAATGACCCCCATTATACTCACTGATAATAATATCACTCTTGCAGCAGCGCTGCGGCTTTCCAAAACACTGAAATGCTCCATACACTCCAATAACCTGCAAGTCCTCCAATAACCTACAACACACATCTGACAAACACATGACATATTTGATATTTAGTTTCACTGACATAAGCACGCGTTAATTTTTTTTTAACACATAACTAATGTCATTGGGCATAATGTACAGTATTACAGGGATGCGGTTATGCGACCAGTGGTTGGGAGACAGCCAGTCACATTACCGATGCAGGGATCCCGAACGCTGAATAGCTCGCCGGTTGGCATGACGACTAACAGGGACTATTCCAAATCCTGGGTGTCCAAGACACCCACAGAGTTGGAATAGAACCTGGGTGGAAGCGCAACGAGCCCACATGGGGCTTCATTGTGCTTGCCCCCCCCCCCAGCTGGCCATCTAAAAGCCGAGATCCCAGCGCCGGAATAATGACCGGCGGTTGGGAGACCGAACCCAACCCGTATTACATATGTATACATTTTATTTATTGAGCAAAAGTGCTCTCAACCCCTGGGCTGCATTGCCAGACGTTACCCCATGTTTATTAAACATAACCATATTTTCAAAACGATATACTGTACAGTATACTTTCAAACAGTAATTCATTATTAATAATTTAATCGTTTTATTTTGTGTACAAAATAATAGTTATCTTGCACAGTAATATAAAACACACTTTTTCAACAAATGCTTTTCAAAAGTGTAAATTTAAAGTAAGGAGTGAGTATTTGAGCAAATAGGTATAAGGTGGGCAGATCTAAGCATGGATGGGTGTGGTTCATTAGGTTGACATGAATTAGGTTGACATACATTGGGTCGACCACATTTGGTTGACATGCATTAGGTCGACATGATCACTAGGTCGGCATGGTCATTAGGTCGACATGTGCTAGCTCGACATGGAAAAAGGTCGACATGAGGTTGTTGAAGTTGTTTTTTTGGTGTTGTTTTCTTCAAAAAGTGACGGGGAACCCCAATTAGTGCACCGTGTCCCCTTGCATGGCTCGCTTCTCACGGTTACCGTTCCCAATCATAGTCCACGTGGATTGTTAAGTATGAAAAAGGTCAAAAAATTAAAAAAATTGTGAAAAACTCATGTCGACCTTTTTCCATGTTGACCTATTACATGTTGACCTAATGACCATGTCGACCTAGTGATCATGTCGACCCAATGCATGTTGACGAAACGTGGTTGACCCAATGTATGTCGACCTAAGTCATGTCGACCTAAGTCATGTCGACCTAATGACCGCCATCCGCATGGATTATATCCAGGGTTGGGCTAGCCCACAGGAGAACAGGGGAAACCCCTGCTGGGTCCCACACCTTTGTCTAGGGATCAGATTCCAGATTGTGCAC